>NC_091472.1:37494207-38237332 GCF_036971445.1 Narcine bancroftii
TGTTTGGCTGGGGAGGGAGAGATTTGCTCTAAGTTCTTTACTAGTCATCAGCCACTGGTGGGTGACCCACACCCAATTTTTGTTTAGGGATTACTACCTTTTGGTAGTTTTTTTGGGGGGGATTTTCTTTCTTTTTTTTAAATTTTAATTTTAGTTAGCTTTTAATTTGTGATTTTTTTTCCTATTGGAGGGCCTATATACGTTGATTTGAATTTTCATGTAAAGATATTATTGGTATTTAGTAATAATAGTAGATATGTCGAAGTTGAGGTTTGCTACTTTTAATGTTTGAGGATTAAATAGTCCAATTAAGCGTAAGTGAGTCTTGACGTATATTAAGAAAATGAACATTGATATTGCTTTTTTTACAAGAAACACATTTGAATGTGAAGGAA
The DNA here is from genome assembly GCF_036971445.1 of Narcine bancroftii. Lineage (NCBI taxonomy): Eukaryota > Metazoa > Chordata > Chondrichthyes > Torpediniformes > Narcinidae > Narcine > Narcine bancroftii. The sequence goes on from NC_091472.1 coordinate 37,494,603, forward strand.
AATATGGAAATAAAGAAGGACTGGGTTGGGCACGTATATTCTTCTTCATTTAATACTAGGGCTAAAGGTGTAGCAATCTTGATACATAAAAATTGATCTTTTAAATTACCATCAATGGAGGAAAAGGCAGGATGTATTCTTAAATTAAATTGTAAGACTTTTAGTGAACTTTGGGGTTTTTTAAACTTTACTTAAAGGTTTTATCACAGGAATAAAAAGAAAGATTACATTTAAAGAAAAGATATAAAATAAAATAATATAATTACAATACAACATTAATAACCTAACTTAATTCAATCTAACCCCCCCAACATATACAAGAACTAAAAATCTATATATATATATATATATATATATATATATATATATAAAAACCCACCCTTCCCCTCCCCAAAATAAAGTGTGAAGAATTAGTAAAATTAATAATATTATGTATTTAAAAAAACACACACCAAAAAAGAAAAATATGACAAATAATAATAATTTTATAAAAATTTATCAGATCTAAAATATCACATCTAAGAGCATACTTAAATCAAACTTAATTGCATATACTTAACAAATGGAGTCCACTTCAACTTATAAAAAGATCTTATCTTGGATTGAAAAAGATAGCCTTTCCATAATTAAACAAGACTTCATCTCTAAATACCACCTGTCCAAAGTTAGTATATTTCTATCTTTCCAAGTAGACGCTATACATTTCTTGGCCACTACTAAAGCTAAATAGATAAAAGAAATCTGATAATTATTTAATCCTAAATCAATTAATGATTGCATATTCCCTAATAAAAATATATCAGGATCTAATACAACACAAATATTATATAATCTATTAAATATAGATTGAATACCTTTCCAAAACTGTTGCAATCGGTCACAGGACCAGACAGTATGTAAAAAAGTACTAGCTGTCTGGTCACAACGAAAACAACGATCTGACTTACTAAGACCAAATTTTTTTTAATTTTTCTAGTGTTAAGTATAATTGATGTATAAAATTATAATTAATCATCGCTAATCTAGCATTAATCAATTTCCGAATACTGTTTTGACAAATTTCCATCCAAGCTTCTTCAGCTATTGTAGAACCTAAATCTTTTTCCCATTTCAACTTATCTTTATCCCAATCTTTCTTACTTTCATTTTCTTGTAAAATACAATCTTCTTTTCTTTCTTCTTTTCTTTGGCTTGGCTTCGCGGACGAAGATTTATGGCGGGGGTAAAAAGTCCACGTCAGCTGCAGGCTCGTTTGTGGCTGACAAGTCCGATGCGGGACAGGCAGACACGATTGCAGCGGTTGCAGGGGAAAATTGGTTGGTTGGGGTTGGGTGTTGGGTTTTTCCTCCTTTGCCTTTTGTCAGTGAGGTGGGCTCTGCGGTCTTCTTCAAAGGAGGTTGCTGCCCGCCAAACTGTGAGGCGCCAAGATGCACGGTTTGAGGCGTTATCAGCCCACTGGCGGTGGTCAATGTGGCAGGCACCAAGAGATTTCTTTAGGCAGTCCTTGTACCTTTTCTTTGGTGCACCTCTGTCACGGTGGCCAGTGGAGAGCTCGCCATATAACACGATCTTGGGAAGGCGATGGTCCTCCATTCTGGAGACGTGACCCATCCAGCGCAGCTGGATCTTCAGCAGCGTGGACTCGATGCTGTCGACCTCTGCCATCTCGAGTACTTCGACGTTAGGGATGTAAGCGCTCCAATGGATGTTGAGGATGGAGCGGAGACAACGCTGGTGGAAGCGTTCTAGGAGCTGTAGGTGGTGCCGGTAGAGGACCCATGATTCGGAGCCGAACAGGAGTGTGGGTATGACAACGGCTCTGTATACCCTTATCTTTGTGAGGTTTTTCAGTTGGTTGTTTTTCCAGACTCTTTTGTGTAGTCTTCCAAAGGCGCTATTTGCCTTGGCGAGTCTGTTGTCTATCTCATTGTCGATCCTTGCATCTGATGAAATGGTGCAGCCGAGATAGGTAAACTGGTTGACCGTTTTGAGTTTTGTGTGCCCGATGGAGATGTGGGGGGGCTGGTAATCATGGTGGGGAGCTGGCTGATGGAGGACCTCAGTTTTCTTCAGGCTGACTTCCAGGCCAAACATTTTGGCAGTTTCCACAAAGCAGGACGTCAAGCGCTGAAGAGCTGGCTCTGAATGGGCAACTAAAGCGGCATCGTCTGCAAAGAGTAGTTCACGGACAAGTTCACGGATACAAATCAGATATATACCTCTTTTCTGGTATTGAAAGTACATATTTCTCAAAACTAGTTTCGGGCAATAAAATCATTTGCCATCCACATATCTGTTTTACAAATGATCTTAACTGATAGTACACAAATACAGAATTTCCACTAATACCAAATTTCCTTTGTAATCCCTCAAAAGAACAAAAATGTCCTTCAACAAAACAATCAGATAAGTTTTTTATTCCTTTCCTTTCCCGTTTCAAAGTGATATTGGAGACCGTAAAAGGAATAAGTTGATTATTATATAATGACAATCGCCCAGACCATTTATTTTTAAGCCCCATTTTGTCAAGTTTACTTGTCCATAGATTCAATAAATGTTTCAATATTGGTACATCATAAGTTCGTAACAAATTTTTATTCCATCGAAACAAAAATTCATGTGGAGATTTTTCTAAAATAACTGCCAGTTCTATCTTCGCCCAACTGGGCGGATCCTCCATATTCATTAGTGCACTAAGAAATTTTAATTGAGCTGCCTCATAATAATATTGAAAATTAGGTAATCTCAAACCTCCAAATTGAAAGTCCCACATCAATTTTTTCATTGCTACCCTCGGAAATTTTCCCTTCTATAAAAATTCTCTAACTGCTTTGTATAAATCCTTAAAAAAGCTTTAAAAAAAAAAATAAGGAATGATTGAAATAAATATTGCATCCGAGGAAAAATTTTTCATTTTTATAGTATTAATCCTCCCCAATAAACCTAAAGGTAAGTCCTTCCACCTAATCAAGTCTAGTTTAATCTTTTTTATTAAAGGAAGGTAATTAATTGAATATAAATCTTGATATTCTGTATTAACATTAATTCCCAAATATTTAATTTGTTTTTTCCACTTCAATTTTGTAATATTTTTTATATATCGAATAATCATCTTTACAAATTGACAAAATTTCACTTTTAGCCCAATTTACCTTATAGCCAGATAATTGACCATAATTTTCTAAAGATTCTTGAATTGCTGGTAAAGAAATATCAGGCTCCACCAGGTATAATAAAACATCATCTGCAAATAAATTAATCTTATATTCCTCATTCAAAACTCTCATACCCTTAACATTTTCATTTTGATATATGAACTGTGCCAAAAGTTCAATAACTATAGCAAATAAAACAGGTGACAATGGACATCCTTGTCTAGTAGACCTTGTTAAATCAAAAGATTCTGAGATCTGTCCATTAGTAGCAACTCTAGCCTTTGGACTATTATATAAAGCCTTTATCAATCCAATAAACGAAGAACCAAAACAAAATTTCTCAAGTACTTCAAATAAAAACTTCCATTCCACTCTATCAAAAGCCTTTTCTGCATCTAATGAAATCACTATTGGATAATTCATTTGAAATTTAAATTTATTTATCAAAGTAATTAGTCACAAAATATTATCAGACACATATCTGTTTTTTATAAATTCTGTTTGATCTTTATGTATTATTTTAGGTAAATATTGAGCCAATCTATTAGCCATAACTTTAGCTACAATTTTATAATCTACGTTTAACTACGATATTGGTCGATAAGAAGAAACCTGTAAAGGATCTTTATCTTTTTTTGGTATAACCGTAATTATTGCATTAGAACAAGATTCAGGTAATTGAAAAGTTTTATAAATTTGCTGTATTACATTCTTATAAATAGAAGATATATCAACATAGAAAGTTGTATAAAATTCTATAGAGAACCCATCTTCACCGGGTGCCTTTCCATTTGGCATATCTCTTATAGCCATTTCAATTTCATTTTCTGTAAAAGATTTATCCAACTCTTGTCTATCTTCTTGATTCAGCTGTGGCAAATTAATATTTTTCAAAAAAGAATCTATTCCATCTTCACTTACATCTTTACACTCAGACGTATATAAGATTTTTAGTGAATTTTGGACTTTACTTAATATTTATGCCCCAAATGCAGATGATGAAATATTTATTTCAGATGCATTTTTATGTTTGGGTCAGGCTAATGATAATATTTTAGTTGGTGGTGATTGTAATTGTGTTTTGGAACCTTTATTGGATAAATCTCCGAAGAAAGTTAAAAAATCCAAGATGGCAATCCAGGTCCAAGCGTTGATGAAAGATCTTAATTTAGTAGATATTTGGAGATGTCTTAATCCGACAGAGAAAGATTTTTCCTTTTATTCATCAAGACATGAATCGTTTTCAAGGATTGATTTATTTTTAGTATCGGCACATTTACAAGGGAAAATACAACAAGTGGAATATAAAAGTAGGGTGATTTCAGTCATTCTCTGTTATATTTTACATATGAAACTTCTGAGAAAATTCAAGTGGCCTATCATTGGAGGTTTAATACAATGTTGTTAAAAAATATGGAATTTATTGATTTTTTGAAAAAACATTAAAATTCTAATTCTGTTCAAAGTAAGTTTGTATTATGGGATGCTATGAAAGCTTATTTGAGAGGACAAATAATTAGTTATACTTCTAAAATAAAAAAGAATCGATTAAATCAGTTTTGAATTAGAGAAACAGATTGATGAGTTAGAAAAGGAATTCCAGAAAGATGCTACAGAAGATCAGAAAATAGAATTATCTAGGTTGAAATTGGAATAAAATACTTTGCAATCTTATCAATTTGAATGTGTGATTAATAATTATTATGAAGCAGCCCAACTTAAATTTATTAGTTTATTGATGGATTTGGTACGGTCTCCTAGTTGTGCCAAAATTGAGATGGCAAATATTTCTGAATTTGAAATACATCAATTTTTGTTTAGATGGAATATAAATTTGTTATAACAATATAATGTGCCTATACTAAAACATTTAATGAAGTTATGGATAAAGAAAAATAAAATGATAGGCTCGAGGGGTAAATTATCAGCTTTTACTCCGTTGTATAATAATCAACTTATTTCTTTTTCAATACATAATCGAAGTTTATTGCATTGGAGACTTAAAGGTGTGAAAAATTTGGGAGATTGTTTTAAAGAGGGTAAATTTTTATCTTTTAATCAGATGAGGGACAGTTTTAGTATTGATATCAAATTCGATCTTTGGTAAAACGTATGTTTGGTAGAGATATGATTTTACCTGAAATGACTAAATTTGAGACTTCTTATGAAGGTACCAGAGAAGGGTTATATTTTATCTATGTATCAAATATTACAGGATGGTATAGATAAAAAAGGTTGGGATAGATCTAAAAGTAAATGGGAAGCGGATACTGGTTTTATTTTTTCCGAGGATGATTGATTAGATATCTGTTATGATAGTGTAACTAGATTGATAAATGCACATTATGCAATGATTAACTATAATTTTTTACATCAATTATACTTAACACCTGAAAAATTTAAAAAGTATGGTTTTCATAAATCAGATTTGTGTTTTAGATGTGGTAATACAGTTGGAACTTTTTTTCATGTTGTTTGGTCATGTATACATATACAATCTTTTTGGAAGAAAATTCAATTGTTTTTAGAATACCTGTATAAGATTAAAATACTTTTAGATCCAACACTATTTTTATTGGGTAGTTTGCAACCTCTGAAAGGCTTGGGATTAGATAAGTTTCAGCTTGCTTTTGTATATTTAGCTTTATCTGTAGCGAAAAAATTTATTGCTAGTACATTTATATGATTTATATTAATAGATGGCATAATGAGGTGAAATATTGTTTAATAATGGAAAAAATTACGTATGTTTTGCGTGATAATTATAATTTTTTTATTAATAAGTGGTTGTTATATTCAGAATATTTACATTTCAATTTACATTGATTAGATCTTAATATGTATATTTAATTTTTCTTTAATATTTTTTCTATTTTCTTTCTTTATGGCTCTCCTTAGGAGAGTTGGCTGAAGGGGGCGGGGTCTTTTCTTTTCTTTTCTCTTTTTTTTGCTATATATAAAAAATAACGTTCATGTTTATGGTTAATTGTTGTATATGTCATATCTTCCTTCTTTGGCTTGGCTTCGCGGACGAAGATTTATGGAGGGGGTAAAAAGTCCACGTCAGCTGCAGGCTCGTTTGTGGCTGACAAGTCCGATGCGGGACAGGCAGACACGATTGCAGCGGTTGCAAGGGAAAATTGGTTGGTTGGGGTTGGGTGTTGGGTTTTTCCTCCTTTGCCTTTTGTCAGTGAGGTAGGCTCTGCGGTCTTCTTCAAAGGAGGTTGCTGCCCGCCAAACTGTGAGGCACCAAGATGCACAGTTTGAGGCGTTATCAGCCCACTGGCGGTGGTCAATGTGGCAGAGATTTCTTTAGGCAGTCCTTGTACCTTTTCTTTGGTGCACCTCTGTCACGGTGGCCAGTGGAGAGCTCGCCATATAACACGATCTTGGGAAGGCGATGGTCCTCCATTCTGGAGACGTGACCCACCCAGCGCAGCTGGATCTTCAGCAGCGTGGACTCGATGCTGTCGACCTCTGCCATCTCGAGTACTTCGACGTTAGGGATGAAAGCGCTCCAATGGATGTTGAGGATGGAGCGGAGACATATACTATTTGTTTTTTGAATGAATAAATAAAGATTTTTTTAAAATACAGTGCTGTTGTTGCTATGTAAGGTATACCTTTTTTTTAAACTTTATTTAAGATTTTATAACATGAATAACATATAGGATTACATTAAAAAAAAATTAAGAATAAAATAATAAAATTACAGTACAGTATCAGTAATCTAAATAAACTATACCCTCCCCAATAATTATTACACATTAATAACCCAACTCAAATTAGCCCAACCCCCCCTTCCCCCAAAATAAAGAGTGAAGAATTAATAAAGTTAATAATATATGTGAGAAAAAAACCCACTTACAAAAAAAAACAAAAACATAACCGATTAAAATACTAACAAAAATAAAAGTAATTAATACTAAGATATCAGACTTAAAAAACATATTTAAATCAAACTTAAATGCATATATTTAACAAACGGAGTTAAGATGAAACATATATTTAATTCAAACTTAATATAAAAAATTAGTAAAGTTAGTAACATTGTCTATCAAAAATTCTTAAACAATAATCAATTCTTAAAAAAAATTGTAGCATGAGAAAAAAAAGATGAAAAAAAACTTTCTCTATAGAGATAAACCTTCACCAAATATCAACTAACTTCACATCTATCATCATATTAGTCACATAAACCACCATCTTAAAGCAAAGTTCAAACCTCATTAAGCATTGTACAATTCAAATTTAGTACTCTTCCACCATTTTTCCCTTTTAATCTTGAATAATTATCCAATAAAAGCTCCAATACCACATTTAAATATCCCCAATCATTACGTTAAAATTCAGATATCCAAATAATAAAAACACATCTACAACAAAATCTATATCTTCAACAAATGGAGCATAAACCACAAACAAAATTCAAGCCTCATTAAGAATTGTACAATTCAATTTATAACTTTCACCATTATTCCCTTCGTTCTATAACTAAAATAGCAAAATAATATACACCAGAATTACCACTCCTTTCACCTTAAAGTTAAAGAAAAAATATAAAAAAAACTTATCCATCCCATTCACATTTAAATTTCAAATATTCCTTATCTACTAAATAAACTTTACAAAAAAAACCACATCAATTTTTAGTTTTTTAAACAATCAAATACTTTCTTATGCTTTTTTTTATAAACACAAAAAAAATAACCCTTCACTCTTTAATCTAATAATACAAAAAGAAAGGAGAAAAAAAACAGGTAGGAGGTTAAAAATACCCCCTCCCGTCTAAACCGCGCAATGCGGTAACTCCCAAAAAAAAATGGGTGTGAGATAACTCACACGTAGCAGATGACTTTCAGGAAATAGTGCCTATCCAGTTCTCTCCCTCAACTCTCACTCCATCTTAAACTAACATCATCATTATTTAATATTCCTTTTTTTAAAAAAAACATTAGAAAAAAAAAGGACAACTCTTCTTTTAATCAGCTCCAACTGCCGAGTCACCATTACAACCATTCCTTCTTGGAGCAGGGCTCTTTTCTTCCATCTCTTGTCTCCTTAGAGATCGCGGCGGACTATGTCTCTGTTGAAACTGAGTAATTGGCAGCTTTTGAGCAAATGCTATAGCTTCCCTTGGAGAATCAAAGAACTTTGGTTGGCAATCATCTTGAAAAACCTTCAAAACAGCTGGATATCTAAAGGTTGCCTTGTAACCTTTCTTCCACAACAACTCTTTAGCAGGATTGAATTCCCGTCGTTGGAACATAACTTCTTGACTCAAATCCGCATAGAAGAAAACTCGATTATTTTGAATCATCAAGGGTGATTTTCTCTGTTGTGCATTTCTAATAGCCACTCGTAAAATTATTTCTCTGTCGTAATAATTCAAGCAACAAACCAAAACAGGTCTTGGACTTTGACCTGAAATAGGTCTTCTACGCAAGGCTCTGTGAGCACGTTCCAGTATTATACCTTCCGAGAAATGTTCTTGACCCAGCACCTGCGGAATCCATTCAGTAAAAAATTTTCTTGGGTCTGGTCCTTCCATACCTTTCGGCAAACCAATAATCTTTATATTGTTCCGTCTGGATTGGTTTTCCAAATAATCAATCTTTTTCACCAAATTTTTATTTTGAGTTTGTAAGTCTTCAACCATTTTGGTCACATCAAGAACTTGATCCCGTATTTCGTCTATATCTTCTTCACACGAATTAAATTTATCTCTCACTTCAAGCTTAAAAGCTCCAAACTCAGCCATCTGTTGAGAATGTATTTTCACCAGGGTATTAAACCTAGTACCAAGTTCAGTCATAATCTTGGATAATCCCTGCATTGTATAAGATAATTTAGATTCAAGATTCACAAGAATCTTTTCAATTGGAAGAGATTCTGGCTCAACATATTCCTGCTTCTTCTGCATAACCAAAGGATCTTCTGTTCCTTCCTTCATTCTGGTTGCCTTCCTTGTAGTATGACTGCGTGTGGAAACCCCAGCCACAGCCTCTCCAGCAATGACTGGATGACGTTGGCCGGGATTTTCCCCAGTCCATAATATATTAAGTTCTCCCAGTACATCAAGTTGTATAGGTTCTTCCATCTCAAGAGGTGCAGTTTGCAGCGCCACCACACTACAGTTGACAAATGCCTTTCCCCAGCCGGTGTTTCAGCTGGTAATACTTCAGCTGATGATACTACAAGCGGTTCATTCATAACATTGCCGTCAGATGCTACTGCGCATGTGCAAACCTGAGTAAATCTTTGTTCTAACGGCTGTTTGGCGCCCTCTTTAGGGGGCTCTACCGATGTAACATAGAGCTCTGCATCCGAACACTGTACCTCTCTCCTGGGATCCATTTCACGCTGAGTCTCAGTGTCTTTCCTGTAGGTAAGCTCCAAAACTTGAATTTTTGGAAAATGTAGTTTTTTAATGATCTGTTGTCGTTTTTTTTTTGCTCTTTTCCGCCAATTGTACCATCATAAGTTAAATTAACAGCAATGAAATTATCTAAACTTTTAAAGAATTTTAATGGGCATTTCTAGACAAAACAATAAGATAGAGTCAGGAGAGGACTGGAAGGCACGTCTGATCCTTACGCCATCTTGCCACGCCCCCAGGTATACCTTTTCAACTTACAATCTTTTTGACTTATGATGGGTTTTCCAGAATGTAACCTCATCATAAGTTGAAGAGCACCTGTAGGAGCATAAGGCAGCTTACACATGGCTAAAGAGCTGGTGCAGGAGGGAGGGCTTCAGGTTTCTAGTCATTGGGCTCTCTTCCAGGGAAGGTGGGTCCTATTCCGATGGGATGGTTTGCATCTGAATTGCAGGGGTACTAATATCCTTGTGAGAAGGTTTGCTAGTGCTTTTCTGGGGGGTTTATACTAGATTTGCAGGGGGTTTGAATCACAGTGCCAGAGAAGATAGAGAAATGGAGGAGGGAAAAGATGATGTGAAAATTACATGTAATATTAGAAGTCAATGGGTTGTATATGGTGGAAATATTCTCAGGTGTGTCTGTTTCAATGCAAGAAGTATTGTAGCAAAGGTAGTTGATGTGGATTGGTACATGTAATTATGACATTACGATTATGAGTGAAACTTGGTTGCAGGAGAAGCAGGACTGGCAGCTCAATGTTTTGGGCTTCCATTGTTTTAGACGCGATAGAACTGGGGTGGTGGGGGCTGGGTGGGGGGGTAGAATGAAAGGAATTAAAGGGGTAAGAGTGGCATTGTTCATCAGGGAAAATATCACAACTATGCTCAGGCAGAACAGACCAGAGAGTTCATCTTCTGAGGCTATATGGGTGGAGCTGAGGAACAGAAAAGGTATGACCACACTCATAGTCAACAAGAACTGGAGGAGCAAATCTGTAGAGTATCAGTAGACAGCTACAGGAAACATAAGATTGTGATAGTAGGACATATTAACATTCCACATATTGACTGGGACTCCCATACAGTAGAAGTGCAGGATGGCTTGAAGTTGTCAAATGTGTTCAGGAATTTTTTTTTTAAATCATGATACAACTAGAGAGAATGTAATACTGGATCTCCTATTAGGGAATAATACAGGACAGGTGACAGAAGTATGTACAGGGAAACATTTTGGGTCCAGTGATCATAATATCATTAGTTTCAAGTTAATTTTGGAGCACAAGAAGGATAGGTCTGGTCCTCAGATTGAGATTCTCAATTGGAGAAGGGCTAATTTTGAGGAAATGAGAAAGGATCTAGAATGTGTGGATTGGGATAAGTTGTTTTCGGGCAAGGATGTGCGAAGTAAGTGGAAGACTTTCACAGGTGAAATTTTGAGAGTACAGCATTTGTATGTTCCAATCAGCATGTACATTAAAGACGAGGAGATATTGGCTGTCTTAAAGCAAATTAGGGTGGCTAAATTGCAGGGGCTCTGGCAGAAATATTTAAAATGTACTTTGGGTGAGGTGCCGGAGGGTAGCTCATGTTGTTCCATTGTTTAAAAAAGGCTCCAAAAGTAACCCTGGGAATTATTGGATGGTGAGCCTGACGTCAGACGCAAATTGCATGTATTGTTCTAAGAGATCGGATATACAAGTGTATGGATAGCCAAGGACTGATTAGAGATAGTGTGGTAGATCATGTTTAACCAATCTGATGTTTTTCGAGGCGGTTACAAGAAAAGTTGAAGAAAAGGCTGTGGTTGCTTTAGTAAGGACTGACAAGGTCCCACATGGGAAGTTGGTCATGAAGGTTCAGAGCTAAGTATTCATGGTAAAGTAGTGAATTAGATTTGACTAATGCTAGACTGGAGAAGCAGAGAGTAGTGGTGGATGGTTGCTTTTCAGACTGTGACTAGTGGTGTGCCTCAGGGGTTGGGGCTGGGATCACTGTTGTTTATCATCTTATGTTAATGATCTAAATTATAATGTGGTCAATTGGATCAGCAAGTTTGCAGAAGGTACAAACATTGGAGGTGTTGTGGCAGTGAAGAAAGTTTTCAAGGCTTGCAGAGGGATCTGGACCAGCTGGAAAAATTGGCAGATGGAAGTTAATGCGGACAAATGTGAGGTGTTGCACTTTGCAATTGTTTAAAATGTCAATTGGGTGCAACCACATAGTTCAAAAGATCCTTAATATTCTCTATTAAAATTTGCAGGTCAGAAAAAACAGCTGCCTAAAGGCATTTTCTGGGTATGACACATCCCAAATTGCTTTCTAAGTACAGGCACACACTTAGGGCACAAACTTTGCAGAGTGCACAATTTTGGGAACTTTAGAGTGTGGGATTCTATTCCTGCAGGGGTAAGCAGAATAGGCACATTGTGATGTCAGTCAGAATGCAACTTTTATTGGATGCCTGCGCTTCCATATTGAAATGCAATATTTCAGCTCATGCCTTGCCTTAAACTTCCACTACCAGACACAGATTCCACAGTAGGATGCCCCAGGATAGTTCACATCTGACTAGAAGAGCAGATTAGTTTTTTTTTGTTTCCTAACAAAAATATTCCATCTCTTTCACTGTATCACTCCCCCTGTTTTAAGTTGGAGAGCTGATGCCCACATCTCTGAGTAGGATTTTACTCTGAGGTGATTGACCAAACATTATTACCATAACTAGAACTCACCAGATATCCCCAGATGAGGACAGGTAAATAACTTGCAGTTGAACGTTGAACTAATTGAAATGCAAAGCAGGTTAGTCAATGCCCATGCCTACAAGCCTGATTTCACTTCCATAATATAGTTAATGTTATAACCTATTCTCTTTAGCATTTTAAAATTAAATTTTATTCCTCCTATAATCATGGAATGACAATGAGGCATCATAATATTTCATGATTTAAAAGAACTTTTCCATCTATACAGCCTTGGGAGAGAGGGAGCAAGTACGATGAGATAGAAATTTAAAGAATACGGTCACTATGGTAACAAGAGTTATAAGATGCCTTGTATGTAAAGAGTGAAGAATGTTATGCTCTAATTGGTGCCTTTAATGCCACCTGAATCACAAATCAAATCACATTTTAAAATGTGCAGAAACCTGCCCTTTTGGCCTCTCCCCACTGTTATCTGATGTTTATTCTTCTATGCAACAGGTGCATACAATTTATTATGTTTTATCATATTTATCAAATCTTTTTGTGCAACAGTGATTTCAATAAATAATTCACAAGTGAACTGTATTCAGCTCTCAAGCAACAATATTCACATCAGTCAAAATAAAGCTTTAAATTTTTACAAGTAAATATCACCAGCAACTTGCCCTGGCCCAACCATGTTGATGCTGCAGCCGAGAAAGTGCACCAACACCTTCAATCTTCAGAAGCCTAAGAATATTTAGCTAGACACTATGTCCCTTGCCGCCTCCAACCGTGCATCTTGGCGCCTCACCGTTCGGCGGGCAGCAACCTCCTTTGAAGAAGACCGCAGAGCCCACCTCACTGACAAAAGACAAAGGAGGAAAAACCCAACACCCAACCCCAACCAACCATTTTTCCCCTGCAGCCGCTGCAACCGTGCCTGCCTGTCCCGCATCGGACTTGTCAGCCACCAACGAGCCTGCAGCTGACGTGGACATTACCCCTCCATAAATCTTCGTCCGTGAAGGCAAGCCAAAGAAAACAAAGAAGAATGTCCCTTGGCAATTATTATGGATACACCACAGAAAACATCATGTCGGGATACATCACAGCTGGGCATAGGAATTTCTCTGCCCAAGACCACAAGAAACTGCAGAGAGTTGTGAAAACAGCTCATAACTTCCCCTCTATTGACACCATCATTGCCTCCTGGTACTTTGGAAAAGCAATCAACAAATTGAAGGCTATATCCCAATCTGGTCATGCACTCTTCTTTCCCTCATTTACAAGGCAGAAGATGCATGAATCTGACAGCATGCTCCTCCAGGATCAAGAGCAGTTTCTTTCCTCCTGTTATCAGAATATTAAATGGACTTCACGTTAGCAGAAGATAATCCTTTGTCCTGTTTAACTGCACTTTTCTCTATAGCGCTTTACCCTTCATTGTTCTTTTGTCTTCCACTACCTGTTGTAGTAGCACCAACCCTCTTTTCAATCTTCTTCAGCATGATGCTGAACCAAGCCATGAAAGACCTCAACAATGAAGACACTGTTTACATCCGGTACCGCACGGATGGCAATCTCTTCAATCTGAGGCGCCTGCAAGCTCACACCAAGACACAAGAGCAACTTGTCCGTGAACTACTCTTTGCAGACGATGCCGCTTTAGTTGCCCATTCAGAGCCAGCTCTTCAGCGCTTGACGTCCTGTTTTGCGGAAACTGCCAAAATGTTTGGCCTGGAAGTCAGCCTGAAGAAAACTGAGGTCCTCCATCAGCCAGCTCCCCACCATGACTACCAGCCCCCCCACATCTCCATCGGGCACACAAAACTCAAAACAGTCAACCAGTTTACCTATCTCGGCTGCACCATTTCATCAGATGCAAGGATCGACAACAAGATAGACAACAGACTCGCCAAGGCAAATAGCGCCTTTGGAAGACTACACAAAAGAGTCTGGAAAAACAACCAACTGAAAAACCTCACAAAGATTAGCGTATACAGAGCCGTTGTCATACCCACACTCCTGTTCGGCTCCGAATCATGGGTCCTCTACCGGCATCACCTATGGCTCCTAGAACGCTTCCACCAGCGTTGCCTCTGCTCCATCCTCAACATTCATTGCAAAGCAACGTTTTTTCACTGTGACTCAATACATGTGACCATAAACAATTCAAATATTATTTTGAAATGTTTATTTCATATGTTATTAATTCTTTAGAAAATTATTTTGTAAGCAAGGAATGTACTTAACATTTCTCTATTGGAACTTGCTGTGTGATTCCATTACTCTCTTGCAAACTCTTCTTGGATAGTTCCAGAGGAATGAGAATGACTTACTTTCACTCCAGCTTGTGAGTTCTGAGATGACTATTGAGCCCAATGTGTGAAATAAAGATTCTTTAATAGAACAGGTATTTTGAGACTAAAAGGCTGTATGGCGGTTTGTGAGGTGATGCACTCCTTCTGCTACTTTCACAGAGCCTTCCACTGTTCTTGTAGAGGGAAGTTCTCAACTCCATTCTGAATGGTCGCTCTTTGAGTGGTCACTTGCCAAAGCTGACCAGGAATCAGTGGGAACATTGCACTTCTTCCTGGAAGCTTTGAACGCATCCTTATATCTTTTTCTCTGACTGCTTGATGATCTTCTCCCATGAGAGAACTTGAAACAGATCGTCTGATTCAGGAATCCAGTGATAGCTGTGGATGTAAATGACTAAGATAAATGCTGATGTAAATAGACATGGTGAGCTTCATTTATCTCTGCTCCCCTTTCCCCTTAAGTTTTGTACTAGGACTGAAGTTATGATCTTCAGATAGCCTTGTTCTCAATTGACCAAAGGTTGAGCTGGTGAATGGAAGGCAGAGATAAATTTATCATCAACGTTTGCCTTCAATGAGCACTGCCTACATTGCTTTGGAAGCAGGTGTGACAAAATTGTCCTATTATTAATCTTTATATTAAAATTATATATATTTTTTAGAAAAGGGACTTTGTGGGTTGGATTCAGGGACAAACATGGACATTTACACACACAAATGATTGTTCAGTTGAAGCTTTATAAACAACAATAAAAGTCAGAAGTGGTTCTTCATTGAAACTAAAGATAATGGTGTTTGCTGAGATATGGCATCTGTTCAAACAAGCTGCCTTTTCCTTTAATGGTCTGTGTACACACAAAGCCATCTGCTTGTGACCAGAGCTGACAAATGAGAACCATCAACTCATACTTTCAGAAGAGGTGAAACTTCAAATAGAACTAGGAGTGATATCCCTGGGTGTAAAACGGACATGTAAAACAAGTTTGGTAATCTCCATGAAAGAGAGGAAAATAATTCGTATGAAGAAACAATTCTCTGAAAGTAACTCTACAAGAAGTTGTGAATTTTGAGAACAGTAAGTATTCTGAGTTTCAACACAAGATTACTGAAACTGAACTTAAAAAATTGCCTTTTCACAATCGCGCCTAAACTGTCATGGTTTGCGACCTGCGTCCCCACCCACCCCCAACACACGCACACACACACACACACACACACACTCACACACACACACACACACACACACACACACACACACACACACACACATTTGCGCATAGTGGGGTTAAGTAAGAAGTGTTATGTTATTAATAGTTAATGATAAAAATTATTGTTTTTTAAATACCATTCTCTTGGTAAATTTCTATTGCTGCTGGTCTATGTCATAATAGCAGGTTACTAGAGAGCCTATTACCTTGTTAATGTTGGATGTAAGGCATAATCTCCCCCCCCCCCCCCCCCCACCCACCCCTTGAAACCGGTAGAAGACATCTTGGAGATTAGTTTCAGGCATGTGCAAATGCAAATGTCTGCTTGCCACAGCTCATTTGTGGAAGTTTGCATCTGTAGGTTTGTCTCTGTAGGTTGAAGCATTTCCATTAGTTCTGAAGATCAGCTTCACTCCTGCAGGAAGTTTGTTGGACACTAATATCTTGCAAACATCCCTCAAATCGTTATTCAATAGTCATTTAGTCAGGTGATCTGTTTGACTATTTATATTATTTTTCAATGTGAATCCATTTATTAAAATAATAGTATGCCAGTACAATGTCCATTGATCTATTATATCTGTGTTATAATGCAATGAGATTTTAAAAAAAAGATATGCTATCTAGTTAATCTCAACTCAGTTCTTAGTGCCTGTTGCATAAATGCGGCTTGAGCTCAGCAATCTCTTTTGGAGAAGTCACTGAGGTAATGTGGAATATGAAAATGCCCTCACGATGCACAAGATTCCCCCCTTACGCGGAATGTGTAGGGCATGTTGAATAGGTCCTGCAAAGTGATGAGTCTTGAAGAGCTTCGCCAGCATTGCTTACATTTATTTAGTTTTTCAGCTTTTGATCAAGTGGGATTACTTGGAAGCAGCAGAATGATATGAGATAGTGATTAATTTACTTCACCAGCACTGCTTAAGATATGGTGGAATAGTAGCAGGAGAGAAGTAAAAAGTGCAAAATAGTTGTCGTGTTTCTGTTTCAGTTTCCTTTCCCTATCTTTGCTTGGACTGCTGTGGGGTTTTCTTTCTTTGACTGCTGGTTATATCAAGAAACACCTTATTTTTGCATTGCCTTGGTAAGATAGGTTATGGTGATGCAGTGATTTTGACACTAGGCCAGTAATCATGGGAATTGAATTAATGACTGAGAGACCAGTATTCAAATCCATAATAGGTCCTGGGGAATTCAGTTAATTAAACTAATCCAGAGTAAAAGATTCATAGCAGTGATGGCAATTGTGTATTACCATAAGAACACATCTGCTTCATTAAATTCCTTCAGTGAATGAAATCTGTCCTTGCCTTGCTATGGTCTAAAACAGCCCGACTGTGTGCATGGTGAGATGCATGAAGGAATGATCAGAAGAAAGTTGGCTCTTGCTTCATTAGTGTAGGCTCCTTTATTTTGACGAAGGCCAATAGCTTTATACTGCAGAGATTGTCACTTCAAGTCTGAGTCTAGAACAATGATCATTGTGCAGGTAATAACATCATTTTGAGGGAACAGCTAATCATGGATTAACAACAATATCTGATTTATCAGTTACTAGAGTGATGAGAACAGAGTAAAATTGGTTGAAATGGCAGCAGCAATAACTTTCAATTGATGCGGCAAATGTAGTTAGAAGAAAGTGAACAGAGAATCTTGTAGAGTATAGGGGTTCAATAGCACAGCAACAGGTAATTTGGCCCAAGTGATGGAACATAGAACATTACAGCACAGTACAGGCCCTTCAGCCCATGATGTTGTGTTGATTTATGTAAACAATCTAATTTTTCCCTATCTCACATCCATGACACACTATTGATCCATGCCGACCAAGGAGTCTACTTGAGTGTAGATATGTCAAAAAGATATGCTGGTGTGAACCAACAAGGAATTGGAAGCGAAGTCACAGCGCTCCTCCATAGGGTCCAACTGCCCTGTCTGGTGTTATCGGCTCCTTGCAGGCATTAAACAGCCTGTTAAAGGAGCAGATGGTGATTTAAAATCCTGTGGTGTCTTGGCCTAAGATGGTGGCACCTACGAGCATCAGCGGACATGAGAGATTATAGACTCCAGAGAAGGGGACAGGCACAGGGCATCAGAAAATGAGAGACCACCCTTAGTTTGAGAAGGAGAAACAGAGGAGATGACCCATGGTACGGTGACCACAGCAGCAGACCAGTGAGGGGTCTAAGGCTGAAGAACAGACAGGCAGCTGGCTACTGCAATCAAAGGACTCACACAAGGCTGAGGACTGCTGGAGACTGGCTGAAGAGGTACCTGGCATTAGAATCAAGATGTGAGAGGGTGCCAAGGGTGCTGGAGGCCTCTTGATCATAAGATACAGTCTCACAACAGATATACCAACTCTTGTTGAATCTGTTGAATTGTCATAATAAAAAAGACCACATTGAGGTAAGGAGAAGAGAAAGTCCATACTGGAGGTGGATAGCAAATGGAGGAAGTTGTTTGGATTAAAAATCACATTTAGGTAATCTCAGATTTTGGAATAAACAAGAACAATTGCTTTGTCATGTGCTCTGCATGTTTATCTGTATGTGTATGTGTACATATGTAAAGTTTTTAAATCAGAGTCTTAAATTCATTCAATATTAAAACAAGTACTTTAACACATCATGTCTTTGTCAACCATCATTCCTCTCTTTATTAATGCACATAATATTCCGAATGCAGTCTAGCCACCATTTTGTACAACTTTAACCTTGTACTCAATGCCACAGCTATAATGAAGGCAAGCACACCTTATGTCTGCTTCACCATCCTGTTTACCAGTGTTGCCACTTTTAGGCAGCTATGTTCTTCTATCTCTCACTGCATTTGCTCAACAACATTCCCCAGAGCCCTGCCATTCATTATGGATGTTCTTCCTTGGTTTAAATTCCCAAGATGCATCAGTTCACAATTTATGAGTTAAATTCCATCTGCCCATTCCTTTGCTCACTATCCTAGTAACCCCTTGTAACCTGAAGCAATCTTCATCATTCTCTACAACACCACCAATGTTCTCCTCCAAATCATTTATGTGTATGACCAACAGGAGAGGACCCAACATTGATTCCTACACACCACTGTTCACAGGCATCCAATCTAAAAAAAGAGGCTCTCCACTACCACCCTCTGGCTCCTGCAACCAAGTCATTTTGTGCCTACATCCAAGATAGCTTGTGTCTGCAGAATCTTGTGTTTTACTCCTCAGTTTGTATCCAGTTTGCTCTCTCACCTGGATTCCATGTGTTTTAAAAAAGACCCTTATCCCTTACCCACCCCTGCCCCCCTACTAAACCCCATAAGGAAAAGAAAGAAAGGAATAAAGAAAGATAGGACTAGAGCTTCTCAGCAGGGTAACTTCCAATATTTAACACTATCCAATAAGAGATACCACCAAGACAGAGAAGAATATTGGGATTTCACTTAAATGTTCATACACATACTTTGTAAATATGGGCAGCATATTTTCCAAAATATGTGATACTTATTCCTTAAATTGTAGGTAATTTTCTCAAGTGGTATACAACTATTTGCCAAGGCAAATAGCGCCTTTGGAAGACTACACAAAAGAGTCTGGAAAAACAACCAACTGAAAAACCTCACAAAGATTAGCGTATACAGAGCCGTTGTCATACCCACACTCCTGTTCGGCTCCGAATCATGGGTCCTCTACCGGCATCACCTACGGCTCCTAGAACGCTTCCACCAGCATTGTCTCCACTCCATCCTCAACATTCATTGGAGCAACTTCATCCCTAACATCGAAGTACTCGAGATGGCAGAGGCCGATAGCATCAAATCCACGCTGCTGAAGATCCAACTGTGCTGGGTAGGTCACGTCTCCAGAATGGAGGACCATCGCCTTCCCAAGATCGTGTTATATGGCGAGCTCTCCACTGGCCACTGTGACAGAGGTGCACCAAAGAAGAGGTACAAGGACTGGCTAAAGAAATCTCTTGGTGCCTGCCACATTGACCACTGCCAGTGGGCTGATATCGCCTCAAACCGTGCATCTTGGCGCCTCACAATTCGGCGGGCAGCAACCTCCTTTGAAGAAGACCGTAGAGCCCACCTCACTGACAAAAGACAAAGGAGGAAAAACCCAACACCCAATCCCAACCCACCAATTTTACCCTGCAACCGTGTCTGCCTGTCCCGCATCGGACTTGTCAGCCACAAACGAACCTGCAGCTGACGTGAACATTACCCCTCCATAAATCTTCATCCGC
The DNA here is from genome assembly GCF_036971445.1 of Narcine bancroftii. Classification (NCBI taxonomy): domain Eukaryota; kingdom Metazoa; phylum Chordata; class Chondrichthyes; order Torpediniformes; family Narcinidae; genus Narcine; species Narcine bancroftii. The sequence continues at coordinate 37,514,590 of NC_091472.1, forward strand.
GAAGCCAAGCCAAGATACAACTCTGAACTTCCACATGCCATTTCTCCATTCCTAAATCCATGTCTGATTTTCAAGTTATAGCAATGCATTTCCTTGATATTGCTAAAGCAATTTTAACATATTCCATTTGATATATAGTCCATTTTAATTTAGGCCTGATTCCTTTTATATTACCTACTAGAAATGGCATTGGATCCTGTGGGAATACAACTGCTGTTATTCATTCCAATAAATTACCCCTTCCATCCAAAATGGTTTAACTTTAGGACACTGGCAAGTAGAATGCAAAAATGCACGCATTTCCTGACAACATCCAAAACACAAATCTGATAATGTATGATTCAATCTTTAATTTTTACAGAGTTAAATATAACTGATGAATAAAATTATATTGTACCAACCCATATCTTGCATTTATTATACTTTTCATACTTTCTTTACATGAATCCTTCCACTACGTTCACCTATTTGACTATTCAAATCTACTTCCCATCTCTGCCTTGATTTATGGACCCCTACTTTAGGGGCTCCCCTGAGCAACAAATTATGCATTACTGAAATAAATTTATTTATATTACTATTACAAATCAATAACTCCACATTTGTCTCACTTGCCAATAACAGAGGTGGACCAAATTTATGACAAATAAATTCTTAACCTGATAATAACAAAATAAAATATAAACTTCTCCTTCATTCGCTCAAAAGTAATAAATTTCCCAGCTTCAAAACGATCCTCAATTAATAAAGAACCCTTTAAGCAATAATAGTTCACTTTTATGCAGATTTAATTTAAAGCCAGAAAACTAACTAATATGACCAAATTAATATGTTTAGTATAGAAGCATCAGGGTGGATATAAAGAGCAAAAGATCATCTGCATAAAAGGAAAGCTTTGATTCCATTCCTATATATCCTTGTGAAATCTCTACATTCCCGAAGAGCAATTGCTAGAGGTTCTTCTTTGGCTTGGCTTCGCTGACGAAGATTTATGGAGGGGGTAAATGTCCACGTCAGCTGCAGGCTCGATTGTGGCTGACAAGTCCGATACGGGACAGGCAGACACGGTTGCAGCGGTTGCAGGGGAAAATTGGTGGGTTGGGGTTGGGTGTTGGGTTTTTCCTCCTTTGTCTTTTGTCAGTGAGGTCAAAAAGAAAAGGACTTAAAGGACAACTTTTCCTTCACTCTAACAGGAACATGATAGCCCTGAGCTCTTCCTTTCTTGCTTTTGAAAGCCTCCTTGGCAGCTCATTTTGCTGGACTTCTGCTACCTAAAAACTACATCTCCCATTCAGCTTTTAAGAATTCCTGTCTGATGCCATTTAAATTAGCCTACCATAATTTAGGACTTGAGAAGTCTGATCTTTTAACATTTAAAATTTTCATGAAAAATGTATTTACAACATGATAGAAGCTGATTCTCGCCATTTAAACCTGTGGCACCCAAATTAACTACAACCCAATACATTTTGGAGAGTTGGAGGAAACCAGAGCACCTGGGGAAAACCCATGCAGACACTGAGAGAATGTACAAACTTTTAACAGACAGCAGCGGATTCAATCCCAGATTGCTGTGCTGTAATAGCGTCACGCTAACCACACCACCCATTTTAAAACAAATTGAATTAAGATTACTGGTTCCAAAGTGCTTCCTTACTGAAACATCATTCTCTTGTCCAGACTCTCTTTTTAAGAGGAGGTTAAGTGTAACCCCATCTCTAGTAGGCCCACTGACATGTTTTTTCAGAAAGCTTTCCTGGACACACGAAGATTCAGCCTCACCTAATCGCTTAGCACTAAGGTAGTCCAAGTCAATATCAGGGAAGTTAAAATGACCAATTATTGCAACCCTCTTATCCCCACACCTCTCTATGATTTCCAAATTTTTTTAAATAATTTCTTCCTTTGATGGGCCTATAATATCCCATGAAAGTAATCACTCCTTTTTTGATTTATGTTCTACCCATATGGTCTGCCTTGATATTCCCACAGAATATCCTCCCTTTGTACAGCGGTGATGTTCTCACTGATCAATCATGTATTTCTCCTACAACTCTTACCTCCACCTTTATCACGCCAGAAGTATTGAGCTGCTTTAGACTAGGCAATGCCTGTATAACAAGATGTACACAGGAACTTAACTGTGCCAGAAAGGTGTCATCAGTGCTTTAGTAAAGCACCAGATTTGGAGCTTTGTTCTTGCATCTGGTACTTCTGTTGGTCCCTTTGATTTCTGGTTAGGGCAGATTTGCAGTATTCACATTGTCTGTGAAAGCAACAGATACCTACCCAATGGAAATTAAATGCTGGGAGATGCATTTGAGACAAAATCACACCATATTTTTAATTATATTACCAAGGCAAGGGAATGAATCATTAATTCCATGTCAGCAGATGATCATCCCTCCCCATCCATGCTGCATCTCTGCCCTCTCCTAATCCCTTCCCCACAATGGACTGTATAGGATCACATCAACTATCCCTTATGGCTGCCTTTGTCTTCTCTGGGCTACAGCTTGGTGCAACTCACCATCAATAAGTTCTGTTAACTCTTAAAACTCTGCAGTCTTTCGACATTAAGTCATGAATGGTGATGGGGTGACGGACAATTAAACAAACGAGTAACAGGAGTAGGAAGCTTCAGAGAACATTCTATCATCAAATATGGTGGGTTCTGCATGTGTGCACTAAAATGTTCACACTAAAATGTGTGCTGAAATGTTCACAACTATTTTCAGTCAGAAGTGCCCAGTTGGTGAACCTGGATTTCCTATTGAGACACCAGCATCACAGAAGACACCCTCCAGCCCATTTAATTTACCCTGCGGAAGTAACGGAAGACATTAGAGACAACAAAAACTACAGGAACTGAGATCATTCCATGTATGGTGTGGAAGACCTGGGCTCCAGGCCATTTTGTGGAGCACCTGTGCCCCGTCGGCAATGGCCATCTCAAGCTTCCAGATGCTTGTCATTTTGACTCTTCATTCCACTCCCATTCTTGCTCATCTGTGCTTGGCCTTTTTCATTGCTATGGAGTGGACAAATGCACTTGGAAGAACAAATTTAAATCTCCTGTTTAGTTAGCTTACATCCCAGATTTCAGATTTATTGTCAGATTATGTACATGACGCACAACCATTAGATTCTGTTTCCTGCAGACGAGGCAGAATCACCACTAATTGGTAGTGTAAGAAATAAAATTGTTCACAGCATTTGGATGTAAGCAAATAAAGAAATGTAAACAAACTGACTGTGCAATACAGAGAAGGTAAAAAAAAATCAATGAAGTTCAGAAGTAAGTCCTTAAATGAGTCCCTGATTAAGTTTGTTGTTGAAAAGTCTGATGGTGGAGGGGTAGCAACTGTTCCTGAACCTGGTGGTGAGAGTCTTGTGCACTTATACTTCTTTTTTGATGGTAGCAGCAAGAAAAGTGTGTGTGCTGGGTGGTCTGGATACATAATGGTTGCTGTTGCTCTCCGATGGAAGCACTCCCTGTAGATGTTCTTGATGGTAGGGAGGGTGAGAACATTGAATTTTTGAATTTCAGGTAGCCCTCTCCCATGGTATTCCCTCCCACACATATCCACCTATCCAACTGGGTTTCTTCTCCCTTTTGTTCACCTCTCTCATTCACTCCCCATCCTGGTTTCCTCTGCCCATCATCCCCTGCCTATCTGTTTTTCGATCACCTACCAACCTCTATCCAACCCCTCCATGTACTGCTGGATTACTGTCAAAGTTCCCTCTCCCCATTCAATCCTGATGCAGTCTTGATCTGAATCAGACACCTTTTGCCTCCATCAAGCTGATTGACCCACTGAGTTCTTCCAGCATTTTAATTTTTCCTCCAGATTCCAACATCTGCAGTCTCTTTTGTTGCCAGGATTTGTCTGATTTTAGCAACAAAATGTCCTGAGGAAAAAATACTGAGTCTAAATCTTAAAACTCCATGCTCAATAGCACTCTGGGAGGGTGCTATTGAACTCTAGTTCACCAGATGGTTTATCATGGTTCAAGAAGGTCTTCATCACCATTTTCTTCAGGGTACAAAGGGATGGACAATAAATACTGACCTTGCTTACACCACCCAGATGCTGAAAGTGAATATGAAAACTTGCCTTCATTCATCCTGAGGTGATTATTGTGGCTGTGTGCCTTGGCCAGATCACCAACCACCCATCAGTTTCCAGCTCCTTTCATGTGGCTGTCATCAGCCTCTCCTCTGCTCTCCACAACCTGCCACTACTCGCAATGAAAAACAAAGACCACAATCAGAAATCTATAGAAAAGCAGAAGAGAAGCAACTGAAGAAAGTATCATTCAAAGGTGTTTTTTTTCAAAAAAAAGGAAAATGGTAAAGAAGGGCACAACCTGAGGGAATTTTGAAAGGTAGAACGTACGGATGAGAGACTAGGTTTGACTCTTGCAAAAGTATGTAGGTCTACATTTCTCTGCAATGTAAAATATTTGTCTTCAGGGTGTCAATTCAATGCAAACAGGACACAAGTATAGTGTTTGATAGGACCCAGGTGGAATTTTTGTTTCTGTTTTCCATTTTAAGTACATGCTCCTTTTCTGCAGAAGCTGTTAGCACAATCATGTGACCTTAGCTTCCAGAGCAACTTTTCTTTCCATTAGGCTGATTGTGTTACCAATGCTACATAAACGTCATTGCTCTTCACAACCTGATACCTTGTTTATTCAGACACCGATTCTGCATTTATTACCTTCAATGTGGTTGTCATTCTTCTTTCCTCGGTTTCCACCTCCTGTTTAAAATTATTTTTTTTTGTTAGCATTGTCTGAGCTGGTAATAGTTTCCCTGCTGGAGAACCCATCTGCCTTTAATGAGTTCTTTAAAATTGTGTTCAGGAGTATGGAAGAGAACAGTTTGAGATTAAGTGGGGACAGATGAGTGTAAAAAAAAATCAGGGATCATATAAATAATGCCCCTATGAACTATTGGGTTCACAGTTTAGAAAAACATTGGAAATATTTGTGTTGACAGTAATGTATATTATTTGGAGCCGCAGAATGAGATGCCAAATATTTGAATAATCATTAACCGTGCTGTGAGTGGCAACAATAGTGGCTTCTGCGATTCCTTCGGGATCGGTACTGAATGGAATTTTGCTGTAAAAGCTTTCATTTCTTATTTCTGACAAAGAAATTTTCCTTATTGTGATCACTTTATTTTTTTCAGTCCTCTGAAGATTGTGTCTACCTCTTCCATGAGTAATTTGGGATGTTATGGTCAGACAGGATTGTTTCCACTGTGGTTGTTTCTGTCTGCCAACAGTGGTATGTATATCTGAGGTTGAAAGAACTGTGCCCATTTACTAGCCTGAAGCTGCAATGTTCCCACTTGATGGGATTATATCTTTTCTGACTTTGTAATCAAACAAGACTCTGACTGCATTTAGCCAGGAGCTGACTATAAATGTGGAAGTGCTGGTGCAATGATCAGCACTCTTGTGTAATTTCAACAAAGATACAAGGTGTTGCATATGAAATGTGAAACACAGTTGAAAACCCTGCTGGGATTCTGGACATTAACCTAAGAAGGCCAGGTAAATGACATTGTAATTACTTTAAAATTAGGAAGAACAAAAATGTTTCTCCAGAAACAGAAAAGAATCTTGGGGCATCGCAATCCCTTTCCTAGCATCCTTTTGGAATCCTTTCACCACTGTCTGTGGGTTAATTAACAGAGGAACAATAGCTTTTGTCAAAACAGAGGAGGGCTGCTGGAGTCCACAGAATAACATGGGCCAGGCTATCCTACTCAGCACTTCCTTTTTTCTAAAGCCTTCTTGTGCTTTCCATTTTCCTTCATTAGAGTACAAGTGGGTCCCCTCTTAAAACAGGAAGTTAGGCAATGTTGTTATTTTTGGGTGCTGTGTGATTGAATTGAGGCGTAAAGTTGATTGTAAAAATGAATGCTTTTTAGCTCATCGTGGACCTTGAATTGACACACCCGTACATGCAATGTACCTCTGCACAAAATGTGCAAAGTTCATCGCTCCATATGCAATTGTTACAAGATCAAACCAGCAACCACAAAGGCGGCATATCATACAGGGGTAAAGATGAACAATTACTTTATTAACAAGATTTCACCTTCAAACTTTAATTCAAAATCCCCCCCTTTTATAACAATGCCCACTGGTTACTATGCAAATCTCTATAAAAGTGTAAAACAAATAAATTCCCCAGCCTAAATATAACATATGTAATTAAAGTCTAAGTTATATTTCCAACCAGCCCACAGAAAAACTTAGACACAAAACAAACACAAAACACACAAGACTTCGATCTGAACTGAAGCAAAGATCATAAACAAAATTCAGTTTGTTTGGTAAACTGAAGCCAAAAGATCTTTGAGAAAGAGAGAGAGAGCACAAAATTCGAAGTTGTCTTGTGTTGCTTGCAGAGAGAGAAACCATTGGTTTGGTCCGGATCCTTCTGGCTGCCTTCGGAATGTTCATCCCTTTTTGAAATCCCAACATTCTAAACTGTCCTTCAGACCATGACTCATGCTTTGGGCCTCCTTCCACTCCACAGCACCCCCAGTGGTGGTTTAACATCCAAGTCCAGAAGTTTTTAGATCATTTTCTGCACATGGTCACTCCGTCTCCACTCTCTCAGCAGTCCACCTTCACCTTGACTCTCTAAGGCAAACTGTCACTTTTTAACATAAAACCACACAACACAGAACTCTGTAATACAATGCTTATGATGCATGCACTTATATTTATAATTGTGGATATGCAGTTAACTTCCTGAGTGGAATATGGGAAAGTAAATCTGAACAGACGTGACTATTTAGGATGCCACTGATTATTTGCAGGTTTGTTGTGGAGTCATTTGCAGGAGAGCACTCAATTGGACTGGAGACAACCATGAACATAGTACATTACAGCACAGTGCAGGACCTTCAGCGCACAATGTTACTCTGACCTCAGGAAACCTACTCCAAACAATCTAATCTTTTCCTTCCTCACACCAATATCCCTCAATTTTTCTTTCATCCATATGCTTATCTAGGAGTCTTTAAATGTCCCTATTTGTACCAGGCTCTTCCACCATCCCTGACAATGCATTCCGGGCCTTCAACCACCATATACATGAAAACAATTCTTCCTCATATCCCCTCAAAATCTGATGCTATTTACCTTTATGACTCAGATCATTAACGACTCAAGGAAAAGAATTTTCATTACCTATACCCTCTACCTCTGCCCCTGCCTTAATCAATGCCCCATTCAGCCATCTCTCCTCCAAAGAAAACAGTCCCAGTCTGTACCATCTCTCCTCTTGGGCTAGACCTGGTCAGATAATGAATTGCCTGGATGGACTTCCATACTGGTGAATCTCCTCGACACCCATACAGTGCAGCCATATCCTTTATTTTCTGAGATAACCAGAAATGCACAGTGTACTCCAGCTGCAGCCTTAGTTTAATTGTGTGATAACTTGCCTGTTCTTATTTCTATTACATTGGATCGTGAAAGTAACCACCCTGTATGCCCTCTTAACCACATTGTCTATGCCAGCTTCCTTTAGTGTGCATTAAACATGTACACCATGGTCCTATTTCTCAGTTGTCCTGAGGGTCTTACCATTCATTGTGAATATCCTTCCCTTATTAAGTCTCAAAATGCATCATCTTATATTTTTCAGGATTGAATTCTTGAATTCATTTTCTCTTCTTGCCTTTGAGTCTATCATTGCAGATGATGAACAAAGCTTTCTAATTGCTTTTGAGTGCCTCATAATCAAACTGTTTCAAGCCATCCCAACACAGAAGTATTTATTTCCTTTTGCAGTGAGTTGTCTCATTCATTAAATTACACTACTTCCAGAGATGAGGCCATAGTTGTGGACACTGTTTCCTTTATTTGAAGTTATGTGAAGGTGCATCATGTGCACATTGATACCAATTGTAACTGGGTCAGGAAGATATTTCATACCCAGCTTCAGGGACAATAGTCTAAACAACATATTCTGACCTCTAAATGATGTTCACTTCTAAAAGTGATAAGAAATAAAGGGAAACCTTTGTCCTCATAAGGACATAGTTCACATATTGCAAACCTTTTAAAATGGGTGTTGAAAATCATATATAGTTTTTAAACAGCTGTCGCAATAATTTCCCGTTGATAATTTTCACACTTACCCTCCTTGGTGGTCATTCAAACAGGAAGGACATTTACACTAAAATACCTGAGTCACGGTGACTGCAGGCAGTCCACAAAAAATGTCTAAGGCTGTCGCTGTAAAAATTTCTGTACAGGAATGAGTCGCTCATTCCCGTTCCAAACTTTTTACTCAGGCTGCATTCCGGGAAATTTTCAAAAATTTTCTGTTATGCCGCGGCTGTGTGAAAACCATAAGTTAAGCAATTTATTTTGCTCATCAAGTCAAGATCAAAACTGTACCATCAACATATCACCCTTTTGCATTCCATTGGTTTCTGAGATCAGCTTGCCTTTACCTTGTACTTTTAATGAAAGCTTTCCCTTCACAGTATCCCACTCTAAAAATGTTTTTTTTTTACACAGAGTTGTGGGTGCCTGGAATGCCTTGCCAGGCAGGGATGATGCTGGAAGCTGAAACATTAGGGACGTTTAAGAGTTTCTGAGACAGGCACATCAATAAAAGAAAAATAAAGGGATACGGGGCAGGAAGGGTTAAGAACATTTTTTGGGAAGGAATATATGGGTCGGCATAACATTGAGGACCAAAGGGCCTGTACTGTGCTGTAGTGTTCTATGTTCCACCTCTCAGACTATGGCAAATTGCCCAATATTCTTATACCAGCTGGTCAAAGGATGAAGATGTAAATTTATTTTGTTTGTCTTCTACCATTATGGTAGAAGACAAACAATACAGTGAACAAGGATGTGTTAACTAAGGATGTATTGACTAATCATAGCGTTCTGTCTTGATCAGTTGGACCTCATGCAGGATAGCCTGAAGGTAAAATTGCATGTTGAGTCTGTAGTGAAGAAGGAAAATGCAATGTTGGGATTCATTTCAAGAGGAATAGAATATTAAGAGCAAGGACGTGATGTTGAGGCATGGTGAGACTGCACTTCAAGTATTATGAGCAGTTTTGGGCTTTCATTTTGGGAGGGTTCAGAGGAAGTTCATAAGGATGATTCAAGGAATGAAAGGGTTATCATATGAAGAGCGTTTTGACAGCTGTGACCTGCACTCGTTGGATTTTAGGAGAATGAGTGGGATCTCATTGAAATATTTTGGATGTTGAAAGGCATGGACAGAATAAATGTAGAAAGGTTGTTTCCCATGGTGGGAGATTCTAGGACAAGAGGACTCAACTTATGGATTGAAGGGTGTCCGCTTAGTACAGCGAAGCGGAGGAGGTTCTTCAGTCACAGTGATTGTGGAGGCCAAATCACTGGCATGTTTAAGGCAGAAATCAACATCCGGGGCATCAAAGGTTACAAGGTGAAGGCCAGGCAGTAGGCCCATATCAGAGTCACTTACGTCAGCTTGACCAACTGCAGCAGAAGTTCATACATCAGCCTGACCACCTGAGCAGTGCATCTACATTCCCTAATGAAGATCACCTGATGAGACAAGGTCTCCAATATTGAGGTCCTTTCTTGAACCAGAATGCCAGTTTTAACCTTGGTGATGTCAGCCCAACAGCACTGGGCAGGACATGTCAGAATGCCTGTTGGTAGACTGCCCAAGGACATCTTGTATGGCCAACTGTCCAGTGGTCCAGCTACTACGATACAAGGATGTTCTGCTCAGGAGCCTTAAGAAAGCTTGACATTGCCCCATCAACATGAGAGGATCTGGCTCAAGAATCCTCAAAGTGGAGGGACGCCATCAGAAGAGATGTGGACGCTGCTGAGATAAAGCTCAAAGAGGCAACAGAGGAAAGGCAGAAGGAAGCGTCACAACAGAGCTCTGCCCTCGTTACCCTTCCAGGCTTCACCTCCCAAGTATGTGGCAAGAAGTGCCTGTCAAGGGACGCCTGTACACCCATTCCAGGGTGGACATATCAAACTCCACAAACTGACTGAATGGAACCATCGTCCTACAGGATAGAAAGCCAGAAGAAGAAGAAGAAGAAGGGTTAAGTGGGAAAGTGAATCAACTCATGATTGAATTGTGGGGCATATTCGATGGGCTGAATAGCCTATTTCTTCTCTTATGTCTTATGGTGTTAATGGGTGTGACAGGAGGTCCAGCATTTGAAGAACCTTGCAACTACATAATAATGCATTTAGCACAAGTGATTCATGATGAAAGTGTCATCAATTCAAAGTTACTTGTTCCTACTCAGTATGCAGTAACCATCACATTTCTCAAATTGCTCATTCATTGTATCCCAGAAATTTATTTTCCTGCAAGAAATCTATCTGATTTACATATGAATAAATCAATAATTTTTGCTTTTGTTGTCTCCTGAGGGAGCCTGTTCTGTAAACAGTATTCCTTCGAAATACTCTTTGAATAAACAAATTCCTTTGAGGTGTAGGACTTGTCTAAAACTAAACAAAAGGTAAAACAGATATCATGAACAACATTTTATCTCAGTCCTAATAATTCTGAACATGTCCTTTCTCATGGTCATATCAGGCCTGTTCCTTTGCATTTTAATGCACTAATTTCTACAAGTTATGTATTTATGACCTTAGTGTATTTGCTTGGTGTAGAATTCTGTCACATTCCATATCTTAATCTCTTCTCTTTATTAAACAAACCTCATGGAGCAGTTCCATAAAATGTCTTTTAGGCCTGGTTCAGTAATTGCTGCTATGAAGCTTCTTGGCGATATTTAAGTGCAAGTTATACTCCAGTTAGTTCTGGTTTGCTTTTCTTGGTTATCAAAGTATTTATGCAGTAACTTTTCAGGTGAGCAAAATGCTACTACTTCCAGCATTGTTCTGGTCTGAAAATTCAAGACATCCTTTTTGGAATTGGACAGGAAAATAACAGAAGTTGAATTCAAATTCTCAGTACCAAATCTTGTTTCCCACATTATCTTCATTTTATGTTTTTCACATCATAAGTCTGTTCCATAAATATATTGAAATTAGTCTTGCAGAAAAATAAATTCACAAAAGGATTTTAATCATATTTACAGAATAAATTCCATAACAACTTTATTGGGTTATATTGAATTCTTATAACTTTCTCGATTTTATCTTCATAATATAATGACAAATTGTTGAAACTTCATTGGTGAAGCTGATGATTGTGAAGTTGATTTACTGGGAACCTTTTTCAATTGATCTCTGTGTTACAGTTAATTTAAATGAACTGTAATTGTTTTTAATTGTCTTTTAATTTCGCATAATTCATGTAAAACGGAGCTACCGTATGTTGAGAAGATAATGGATGCTGTGGGGTCAGTAATAGCCATTAACAGTTCTGGCTATTATTTCCTCTTTTCATGGGTGCTCAGGAAAATGAGATTGTCACACTCACTCTGATAGGCATAGCAGCAGACAGCTAAAAGCCTCTTCATGTAAGGATGTTATTTCATAGAGGCATCCGCTCCGGATTATCTCTTTACTTCAAACTTCTGCCAGCTTGCACAGGAGATAAAAAAAAAACACTCACAAAATAGCTGCAACCCAGGGGTGGTGTGGATGTGGCCAGATGCAGTCCTCATCTTCGGCTTTCAATTTGATTAAGTCTGCAGCAACTAAAATTCAGTTAGGCCAAGAGGTAAATTTAATACCAGTTATGCACATGCTGTTCATATCACAACCATTTCACATGATGCCACTTAATTCCCCGAGAAGTGGAAAGGTAAATCAGTTGCTGGCCAGCTAAGGTGTCATAATGCATTAGGACCAGGGCTCGCTGTGGGGGATAATGGTTATGATTGCTGTTGACTCGTGTCTCTGCAAAGAGCTTCATGTAAAATAAGTGACATTTAAAAGGCATCAAGATATGAAAGGAGTGCGAGCTAGGGGAGGGGGAAGATTGCGGTTCTAATCTTACCACCTGAAAACAACGTCTCTTGGTTGCTCTTTCTTGCCTTGAGTGGCCTGAAATGATAACTCAATGTGCCACAGCTGACCTCTTCTAAAGCTTTTAACTTTAATAGTGAATCTACAAAGTAGCTTCCAGGAGCTGCCTCCAGTAGTACGTTAACTCTTAATTCAGATTTTAAAAAATATATATTTTTTTTGTTTAAATCTGTAGTGTTCCAACATCAGTGCCATCCATCCTCGGGGTGCTCTAGGCAGAAGAATGTAGGCAGCATTATGCTTTTAATGGTCTCCAAAGACTGGATTTTGTTCTTGTTCTTACAGACAAATCTCATTTCATTTTACAGGAGAGGTATGATGCAGTTACTATTCACCTAGCAGATTCTTCTTCATAAAATCAGGAACCAATGAATGGGCTCCTTTTTAGCTTGCTCGCTGATTGCATGTGGACCGTTCAGCTGAAGGACTGAGCTTCAGCTGATCCTCTGGCTCTTAGTTGATAGGGAGAACAAAAAATCTGAAGAGGCCAGCCCTATTTGTTAATTCAGTTTTTAACCTCCTTAATGAACCACTTAGCCAAAGTTAGATGACAACCTAATCCATGTTTGCACAGGCAGGGGGTTCGGAAATGTTGAATAATGGCTTAGCACAGAGGATTGTTAGAAAGGTCATTGCTGTGTGTGTTTTTTTTATCATATTATTATTCTCAAACCTACACTGATTGTTGTTCCCCAGTTTTCCATCTTCGCCTTGATTTTCTTTCCCCTCTCTCTTCTATATAAAGTCTCCAGAGAATCCAGGTGACAGGCCTGTTATTTGAAAACTCACTAGAAGGAGAGTAAGCAATTTGAGCTTAGCTGAAGCGTAATCTTGGGTTGTCAAGAAGAAACCCATTCAGCCTATGCTAATCAATCAGTAAAATCAACCGACCAATCATCTCTTCAGCTTAGCATATATCCTGAGGTCTGATATATCTATTAGCTGCCCATCATGCAGCTGGTTCCAGGATGATGAGATTCTCTCAATCCGACATTTGGAGGCTGATAACTGAGCTATCACAATCCCAGATAAATACCAAACTTAAAAAAAATCTGTAAAGCCTGGAGAGCAAGACAATGAAATACTATCCAAATGCCCTGCTGTTCACAGTATCAAGCCAAGCTTTTGTAGATTGAACATAAAGATTTTACTTTAAAAAAAATTAAAATTTTGTTTTCATAGTTCTCAATTATTTGTACTTATGTCATCGAAGTGCGTATGTTGCTTACATGTATTATTTTTAATGTTGGATATTATCATTTTGCCTTTATTGTAAGTTAGCTATGAAATGAGATGATGCACTCTGACTGGTGCGTACAGTACGAGCAACTTCTGTATCTGTCAAAATATTACACTGTTAATTGACAACACAATTGTTGGTTATCATTGCTTTTAAATTTGAATGCTGTAATCATTATACACATCCTCAACCGTGTTGTGCTACCATTTTTGTTGTTGATTCAGCACCCTCATTTCTCAGTTTTCTTTCTTAGCCTCTGTTGACATGATCTCTTGTGGGGGCATTTTTTCATGAGTCTGAATTTTTACCACTTTCAATTCGGACAGTAATTGTTAGTGATCTATTTGAACATGTGAAGTATGCTGGGCAAGCCTGATCCTTTTTTATTCTGAGGTCCACAGAATTATAAGCAAGCACTTTTTTTCACTTTGCTGAGTGAAATGGTATTATTGCCCATGACAAGTCATTGTGTGTAATGAGTAGATATATTTATGGCACTTTTAACACAGTGGAACATTGCAAAACACACCAAAGGAAAATAGAAGGTGGTCAGTGGAATATTTACCCTTCTGATTGTTCACTCCTTCTCCAGTAAAAACCATTAGGACATTTCAAACTGTTAAATATGATTTTGATGAAAGAATTTTATTGCTGTGAACATTGTGGATAAGAAATTAATGTAAAATAATGATAAATCATCAAGGAGAAGTTATAATCCATGTCGCTTTGGCACCATATCCTTAAATTCATCAAACCTAACAAAAGAAAAAGACTAACGAGCTTTGATGACAGAAATGAGTCTTCTGATAAGTTAGTTCTTGATGCTTTTGCCAGTATAACTAGTTGAAATAATAAATGGATTAACATGAAATCAAAGCAAAACATTTTTAATACTTTGAAGTTCTGTTAAAGTAAATGTCATGTCTGGCTACCCACGTTTCCCTGGTGTCTGATATGAATTTGGAAAATTGGAATTAAATTGAAATTATACTCTCAAGGTAAGTTGAATTGTGGTTTCAAGATTTTCCCTGGCACTCCTGAAGATGCTGTCAGGATCTGTTTGATTTTGTGCTTGGTGATCTGCTGTCCAGTACTTTCGCCATTCCACCATGGAAAATGAATGTTAGTGATAGATGTTACTGTGGAAGCATCATAATGGAAAGAAACCTAATCATCACTGCATATTCACTTGTGGAGGCAATACTTTGCAACCAGAGGTACCCTGGCTGAGTCTACTCTGTCTTGTAGCTAGTCTAGTGTGACATGGCACCTCACTGATGTTCTATGTTTGATCCTTAAACAGTACATGAGGATAGACATGCTGTTCAGTTGTATAAAAAATAAATGCCAATTATTTCTGCAGTTCTTTCATTCACTTCCCAGATACAGCCTAGAAATTAATATCTTGTATTGAGCATGCTATCATTATTCACTGTGTAAAATGTTGATATGGTAGTTCTCTTTGTACCTCATTGGCATCAAGCAGGTTTCTTGCAGATCTACCAAGAAGCAGGAGTGAAACCATAACTGTTTTTAGTGATCTTGATTAGGAAACAATAATTGGCAGGGCACCAAGAGAACATCTTTGCTTTTCTTTGGAATATTGCCATGCATCATTTTGCATCCACTGAGCAGGCATTTGTAGTTCCTGGTGAAAGCCTAATCCAAGAAAGACACCTTTGACTTTGCAGTGCTCCCTCAGTGCCACATAGGATTGTCACTCTTGTTGTTGAGAGTTTTCTTTCTATCAATGATCAATCAAATCCATGATTGTTAGTGTCAATATTTCCTGTCCAGAATTTTTAATAATTTTGGCAAAGTGCAGTCCAAGCACAATCATCTTCATTTCCTCAGAAATGACCTTCTTTATCAGTGACAATGTTCTCTGCCAACTCCTTATTATACACAACTCCATAGTTATTGAATTGGATTGTTTATTGTCATGTGTACTGGGATTCAGTGGAAAGCTTTGTTTTATATGCTATACAGGCAATTCCACTCATAATTAAGTACAGCAATACTGTAGTGTTATAGTAGGTCAAGGAGTGCAAGGTATAGAGAAAATTACCATTTAAAACTGTGTAAGGGATCATCTTTTACCAGCAACAGATCCTTTTAAGAGTTTGATATCAGCAGGGAGAAACCATTCTTGAATCTGGAGATTTGGGAACAAAGAGAATCCCATTAAAATGTGATGGGTCCTTTAATATGTTAGCAGCTTTGATGGCAGTGTGACGGATTATACTGTAGCCCCCCCACACTACTCAAAGTAAAGACACACACATACACAGTGTAGTTAGGTATAGCTCTGGTTTATTGGGGCTGAAGCCCAACTTTTATACTGTTTGCCTTTCCTCCGTTTGCTCCCATTTGCTGACGTCACCGCCTGCATAACAAAAGCGGATTTCCCACGCCTGGGTACAATATTACATGACAATACCTTCTTCCCCAAATGCTGTCCCTGTCTGTTGGCTGTGCAGCGGGTTGCTGGCCCCTATGCTGCCTTAGCCACTCGACCACCAGTTCACTTGCTGGGGTCAGAGCTGCTGTGCAGTCTGTTGGCTCTTGGTTGTGATCACCGCCTGGAGCGCTGGCCCAATTGCCGCCACGGCGAGCCGCTACATGAACCCCCCCCAGAACCGGCGGTATTGTCTTTGGTGCCTGAAGGCAGTGTCCCTTTCATCTTTGGCGGTCTGCCTCTTTTGCATAACGTTGGCGTCTCAACTGGGCGTGCCAGGTCCAGGTGTGCCGGCTTTAACCTGTCCATAATGAAGATCTCCGTCTTGCCTCTGACCTCTGACTTGAACGAGGCGCTGTTGTTGCATACAACCCGGAATGGATCCTCATATGGCCGCTGTAGCGGTGGACAGTGTGGACCCCTGTGAATGAAAACATACTCACAGTCTTGCAGGTCTTTGGGTATGTTGGTCCTCACTTGTCTGTGCCTGGTCGGTGGAGTTGGGGCCAGATTGCTGACTCGTCGTCTTGTTCGTTGTCTGGAGATGGTGTGAATTTCCCGCAGACCATCAGTGGAGCTCCGTAGACGAGTTTGGCAGAAGAGGAGTTGAGGTCCTCCTTGGACACTGTGCGGATCCCCAACAGTGCCCATGGTAGCTCAACTACCCAGTTGGGTCCCTGTAATGTCACCATGAGTGCGGATTTGAGGTGCCTGTGGAAGTACTCCACCAGCCTATTTGATTGTGGGTGATAGGTTGTCGTGTGGTGTAACTGAGCGCCCAACAGACTGATGAGGTCAGACCATAGGCTGAGTTGAATTGGGCCCCTCTGTCCGATGTAATATGGGAGGGTATGGCGATCCTTGCCACCCAGGAGGAGATGAAGCCTTGGTGCGTGAGGTCATCTGCCATCAGGACTGCTTCTGACCACCTGGTGAAGCAGTCAACCATTGTGAACAGGTAGCAGAACCCTTAGGATACTGGATGTGGTCAAGGTATGCCGCTGTACCTTGGCTGTTTGGCACTGCGTGGACACCTTTGCCTTCCCGCTGACCTGTTTCCGAGACTATGCCATACATATTTTCTGGCTACCAGTCGGGCCATGGCCCTGATGGATTGTTGAGCGAATCCATGGATGGAATCAAAAACCTGTCATCTCCAAAGTGCTGGGACAATAGGTCTGGCCTGTCCAGTGACCATGTCGCACAGGAGAGTGGTGATATCTGTGCTGACTGGGATGTCTTGGAGTTGCAGTCCCGATATAGCTGTCCTGTTCTGGGGCATATCCACATAATCTTGCTGCGCCTTTGCCAGTGCTACGAAATCCACACCCTTCAATAGGGCATGGATGTTTTGCATGGATAGTGTGTCTGCCACCACATTGTTCTTGCCTGAGATGTGTGGTGTACTTGGAGATTTATGACATGATGCTGTTGGCAAGCTGACCAGGGGTCCGAGATTTTGGCCAGGGTGAAGGTCAGGGGTTTGTAGTCGATAAAGGCATCAAATATCTTACCTTCAAGGAAGTACAGGAAGTGGTGAATGGTTAAGAACAATGCCAGTAACTCTCTGTTGAAAGTGCCGTACTTCAATTCTGGAGGCCGCAGATGTTTGCTGAAGAAAGCCAGCAGTCTCCAACTCCCTTTGATCTGCTGCTCCAGAATACCACTAATCACCCTTCCTGAGGTGTCCATCATTAGGGCTATTGGAGTGGCTGCCCTGGGGTGTGGCAAAAAATTGGAGCCCACCAGGGCTTCCTTGGCCTTCACGAAAGCCTCTGCTGACTCTTTGTCCCATATTACGTCTTTGGCCTTGCTCGCCATCCGGGCGAACAAGGTTCGCATGATTCTGGCAGCTGAGGGGATGAACCTGTGATAAAAGTTGATCATCCCCAAGTACTCTTGTAGTCCGCTGGTCGTGCAGGGCCTAGGAAACTCTCAGATGCACTCCACCTTGCTGGGTAGTGGTGTGGCCCCTTCCTTGGTTATCCTATGGCCCAGGAAGTCAATGGTCTCCAACCTGAACTGATATTTAGCTGGGCTGATCATTAGTCCAAACTCACTCAGCCAGGTGTAGAGGTTGCGGAGGTGCACCAAGTGTTCTTGCTGGTCTTTGCTCGCCACGAGGATGTCATCTAGGTAGATTAAAGTGCCATCCAGGTCTCGGTCCAGTGCATTCATTAGCCACTGGAAGGTTTGCACAGCATTCTTCAACCTGAACAGCATGCGCAAGAATTCGAACAAGCCAAATGGGGTGATGATGGCGGTCTTGGGGTGTACTGGGATCTGATTGTTTCCCCGCACAAGGTCTACTTTCGAGAAGATCTTCGCCTCGAGCAGGTTGGCCGCAAAGTCTTGGATCAATGTCATGGGGTAACGATCTGCCGTTGTGGCCTCATTGAGGCGGCCTTGGGCACCATGTGCAGGGGAGAAGCCCATGGGCTCTCTGACTGCTGTACTATGCCAAATTCTTCCATCTTCTTGAATTCCTCCTTTGCTAGTTGGAGCTTCTCCGGGGGGGAGTTGTCTTGTTCATGTGTAGAATAGTAGGCCTTGGATGAGGATGTGATGCTGCACACCATGCCAGGGCATCTCTGTGGTGAACTGGGTGGTAAGCACTGCCGGGAACTCTGCCAGGATGTTGGCATACTAATCCGTGGATCGCTGCTCTGAGTCCAGGTGGGGAGCCGGGAACTTGGCATTCTTGAGGGGGAATGTCTGGAAAGTCTGTGCATGGACCAGTTTCTGACCCTTTGGGTCCACCAGCAGGCTGTGGACATCCAGGAAGTCTGCCCTGAGGAGTGGCTGTTTCACTACCGCCAATGTGAACACCCACAAGAGGAGTCTACCTCCCAACTGCAGTTGGGCCTTGCATGTTCTCAGCATGGGGCCCACTTGCCTGTTTCTGGTTTCCTGACTTGTTGGCCAGCCACAATGGTCATTAATGACGGCTGGCCCCAGTGTTTCCTTGAAACATGCATGGCAGTCAGCATCAGCGGGCTCTGGAACCCCATCGCTTGTGGGGTTGCTGTTTCTTTGGTGGGCCGGTCCGGGTCTGGCTGAAGGGTTTGCCGATGAGCCACACAGATGTCGAGCACTCTTTTTTCTGCTTCCATAGAATGTCCACTTGTGCTGCGACTTTCCGTGGGTCACTGAAGTCAGCGTCTGCCAGGAACAGTTGGGCGTCCTCAGGTAGTTGCTCTAGGAAAGCCCGCTTGAACATTATGCAGGATTCATGCTTCCCAATGAGAGCCAGCATATCGTTCATCAGGGCCAACAGGGGCCTGTCCCCCAGCCCGTCCAAGTGGGAGGGAGGGAGGGAGAAAAAGAGAGAGAGAGAGAGAGAGCCTGTTGAAAAGCCTTGTGGTCCATACAAGAGGAAATAGCTGGATGGAGTGTTTCCTCTGAAATAAGGGAAACAAAAGGAACTCTGTGGTGACCTGCAGAAGAAGAGGTCATCATTTGGAAAACCCTAATGGGGCAAGTTTCTTCGCCAAGACACTGAAGTTACTGATGGAACTAACTCAGTTTGTGTGTGTTCAACGAGGAATGAATCTCTCTCTGAAACTGACATTTAAGCACAAGAGCATGGTGAAAGTTCATACATATTAAATTCTGTTTGGCACACAATCATGGGCTGATGGGTCTGTTTCTGTGCTAAACTGTCTATGTTCTGTATGCATAATTTGTTGTAAATGATAGGGGAGGTTCAGAAAGTAATGATTAAAGAACCGGTGCATGGCATTTTTGGCTTTCTAAATAGAGATGTAGATCATAAGAGCAAGGAAGTCATGTTGAACATTTGCAAACACTATTTAAGCATGTGGAGTATTGTAACTAATTCTAGGATACCACTCAATGCATTCAGAGAAGGAACAGAAGAGATTGTTAAAATGATTCCAAGATGGGTGACTTTAGTTCTGTAGATGGACGAGAGAAACTGGGGGGTTTCTCCCAGTAATGGATAGATATGTAACTTCTTTAAATCAAGAGGTAAATAGTGAAGTAGGTAGAGAAAGATGCTTTAATTAGCAGAAGGGTCAAGAAGTGGGGAAAGTAGAATGAAGAAGATTGGTAAAAGAACCAAGAATGTATTCGGCTGCCATGCTCACAATGGCCACAGGAAGTGTTTGATGCTCCATGACTCTATGGCTGAGCTTTTATACAGCAAGTGATTTGGGATTAGAATTCATGGTTAGGATAGTAGTGGAGCCAGATTCAATGGTGGTGCTCATAAGGGAGCCGGATAAATATTTCAAAGGTAAGAATTTTGCAGGGTCGCAGAGAGAGTGGAAGACCTACTGAGTGATTCCACAATTTTGATGTTTTTTATTATGAATTTCCAGCAAATTGATTTTCAATTTCCAATCTTGATCACGTGTTGGAGACCCATGGTAAATGAATGGGCTGCTTCTGCCCATTTACAACTCCTATTAGATTGACAATCAACTTCTGGTTTATATCTGGGTTTGCATCCGTCCCCACAATATATTTCCAGTATTTTACATTCTTATTTTGTGTTTTCAATAATCATATCCTATCTTATAGGAATTTTACTTCTGTTTAGTAAGAATAACAGTTTTTCATTGGGATGAGAATTGTTGAATAGTGGATAGCTTTTAGAATTATACTGTTCTTGTTACCAAAAATTATATTGCTCTAATGTTATGAAAATCTTGTTGTTAATCCTAAATTACCTTTATGTTTGGCTAGTTTGAAAGTTGATCATTTGAACCTGTTCCTTTATCATTTATTAAATCTCATATGGAGGAGGTTTAAGAACAATCTGATTTATTAACAAATGTGAACAACAAATTAAAAAAAGCATTCGGGTGGGACAGAGGTGAGAGGTGTTAAAATGTTGTCTGCATTTCATGTCGGCTATGTCTCTTTACAAGAACTGAATATTCTATTTGCTAATAGTGAAGTGTATATTTCATATGTTGACAACAACAATATTAATTTATCACCTCTCCTGGCATAGACTGTAGTTTACAAGCAATGGTAGAGTTCAGTGGAGGAGGCAAGGGATTGCTTTGAGTAGGATAATAGTTTCTTTTTTGATTTTTCAAGGGAAAGAAGTACTCCGGGTAATCTGCCATTTTAATCTGATAAATGTACATCAAATTTCAATAAATTAATGAACGATTAATAATAAATTATTTACTGCAGGGTAAAGTATTCGGTAATTGCGGACATAGCT
The DNA here is from genome assembly GCF_036971445.1 of Narcine bancroftii. Classification (NCBI taxonomy): domain Eukaryota; kingdom Metazoa; phylum Chordata; class Chondrichthyes; order Torpediniformes; family Narcinidae; genus Narcine; species Narcine bancroftii. The sequence continues at coordinate 37,535,514 of NC_091472.1, forward strand.
AGCACAAAGGATATTGGTTGTGATCGTTGAGGTAAACCATCCAAGTCTCTGTAGTAAAAAAACACACAAATGCTGGAGAAACTCAGCAGGTCAAACAGTGCCTTTATGTAGCCTGAAACGTTGGTGATGTATCTTCACCTTTGCTATATAAAGGCTCTGTTTGACCTGCTGAGTTTCTTCAGCATTTGTGTGTATTTTCACTTAACCACAGTGTCAACAGAATCCTGTGTTTTACTGTAGTAGTTCTTTGGGGCTATGCCCTTAGCCCAACCATCTTCAGCTGTTTTGTCAGTGACTCCCCTTTCATTGTAAGGTCAGAAATATGGAAGTTTACAGATGACTGCACAAAGTTTAGTTCCATTTGCAACATTCTTAGCAAATGAAATAATCCATACTTGCATGCAGCAAAAACTGAAAATGTAAATAGTCACTAATGTTCATACAATAAAAATGTGCAGTAAAGGCAATGTCCAAAGAGAGAGGGTTTAACTTCCTACTATAGTGCGCTGGGTGGGTCACGTCTCCAGAATAGAGGACCATCACCTTCCCCAGATCGTGTTATATGACGAGCTCTCCACTGGCCACCGAGACAGAGGTGCACCAAAGAAGAGGTACAAGGACTGCTTAAAGAAATCTCTTGGTGCCTGCCACATTGACCACCGTCAGTGGGCTGATCTCGCCTCCAACCGTGCATCTTGGCGCCTCACAGTTCGGCGGGCAGCAACCTCCTTTGAAGAAGACCGCAGAGCCCACCTCACTGACAAAAGACAAAGGAGGAAAAACCCAACACCCAACCCCAACCAACCAATTTTCCCTTGCAACCGCTGCAACCGTGCCTGCCTGTCCCGCATCGGACTTGTCAGTCACCAACGAGCCTGCAGCAGACGTGGACATACCCCTCCATAAATCTTCGTCCGCGAAGCCAAGCCAAAGAAGAAAGATAGTGAAGTATTCTATACTGAGCTAGTATAAACATCAGTGTACATATTGTCGAGTTGATGTATACGCTGGGAAGTCAATGTGCATGCTGTGGAATCTAATACAAGACTAACACCTCCAGGCTTGCCTGCTGGGCTTATATACATCACTGCTCTGTCACATAGTCAGGAAATCAGCCCAGATAAAAACCTGTGTGGGGTGCAGGTCAATTTCCTATGTTTTCCTCAGCATGTCCGCCATTTTGGGAGTCGGTTCGCTTGCTGGTAAGTGCTTCGCCACACTACCTTGACATTCAGTGGCTTTACTATTTATAAGACCTCCATCTTCGAAATCTGCCATCACTATTGATATCACAGGACCATTTTATAGCTATAAGAGTAGGTCAGAGGCTGGGTATCCTGCAATTCCAAAGCTTTTCAGTACAAGCAAGGCTTAAATCAGGTATATGTGGTATTATGAGCTCCTATTTCATTTACTGTGAATATCACTTTCAGGGCTAATATGGGCTGTAACCATTCACAGCTTTAGTGTCTGGGTGGCATCAGCTAATACAGGCTGTACCCAAATTTCCAACTTTAGAGAGGAGAAAGGACATCCTTCGTGATTATGTCTGTGCGTCAGTTTGTCTGGATTTCACAATGGATTTCTAAGACTTTGGAATGACTTTCCAGAATAGTTCCTAAGCTGTAATGGTTTGGATATTTTCACACACACACACACACACACACACACACACACACACACACACACACACACACACACACACACACACACACACATCTGCACATAGATGGTGATTTGAGTAATGTGTTATATTATTGGTAGTTACTAGTAAATATAGAGCTTTAAAAGAAAAATATAACACTGCCTTGGTGAATTTTCATTACTGCTACTCTGCGACATTACAAATTGGGGGATTGTCTGGGATATGACCAAAATTGGAGCCTATTGATCGATTGATTTTTGATTTGATTGATTAAATTCCTTTTTCAAAGCCAATTAAAAAGCTTGTGGGAGTGTGGGAAACCAGCAGCAATAGACATGGATTACTTTTTGAAATCAACATCCTCTGTGGGATTGCAGAAGGCAAAAAATGATGAGTTGGTGGTTATTGCCCAAAAGTTGGGACGTGATAAAACTGACTATGAAAAATGCAGAGATCCGGAGAATTATAGTTTAAAACTATGTAGCAGATGGGAATTGTGGAGAGGGGGAGTTAGAACAGTTTCCTGAGAATAAATCCCTTGAGCAGATTGAGTTTGGAATAGATTGAGTTAGAAAAATGTAGATTTGAGGTGGAGAGAGAACAAAGGCAATTTGAGAGAGAGAAGATGAGAAATGGAGTTCCACCTTCTTCTTCTAGTGAGAGGTTTACGGCCAGTAGGAAGGTTAGGTTAGTTCCTCTATTTGATGAGGCTGAGATTGATAAATACTTTCAGCATTTCGAGAAAGTTGCTGAGAGTTTAAAGTGGCCACAAAACCATTGGTCCCTCATATTACAAAATGAGATTAAAGGGAAGGCGCAGCAGGCTTACTCTGCTCTTGCAACCGAACAAGCTGCTGATTATGTGACTGTAAAGCAAGCTGTGTTTATAAAGATTATGAAGGCAAAAAAATTCAGGAATTTGAGCAAATCGGTGAACCAGTCTTATATGGGTTTTGTGCATGACAAAGTTGTGTACTTTGACCGATGGTGCACAGGGAAAAAAAAAGATCATTATAACAGACTGAGAGCTGGTGTTAGCTGAGGAAATTAAAAGGTACGTTCCTAATGACATAAAATATATTTAGATGAAAAGGGAGTAGAAACTTGGTAGGAATCTGCTAAATTAGTGGATGAGTATGCTTTAACCCAGTAGGTTAATTTGTACCAGGTAGAACCTTCTAAAAGAGTTAATATGGACTATCCAAGTAAGTTAGAAAATAAATCAGGAAGTAGTGCTAGGGATAAAGATGAAGGGAAGCAAGTAAAGGAAAAGCTGTTGGGTCCTCTTTGTCACTATTGCAAGAAACCCGGTCACGTGATAGCAAATTGTTCTGTGCTGATAAAAAAGAAAGAAAAGGAGATGCATGTATTCAAAGAGATGAAACACGTAGAAACGAAAGGTTCCTGACCTGCTGATAACATTAGGGATGAATTCAAATATTTTGAGTCAGAGGGTTTGGTTTCAGTAAAGAAAATGTCACCACTAGTATCAGTGAAAATCCTTGAAGATGCTGGGGCCACTCAGTCACTCATGTTGGACAGTATTTTGGAGTTTGGCGATGAGGCTGCCACAGGTGAAATAAATTTAATTCAAGGTCTAAGGGTGATCTGGAGTCGATACCTCTTCATAGGATAGTGTTGAAATCAGCATTAGTTGATGGACCTGTTAACCAGAGGAGGGGGTTTGGTTGTTATTAGGAAATTACCTTTCAGAAGGTAAAGTTGTCCCTGTGGTACAGTTGACAGCTAAGCTAGTCATTGATGAATCAAAGGCATATTCTGATATATATCCAGCCTGATGATATGGCAAAAATCTCTGCCAATGCAGGTAGTCCTGTACAGTATAATAGCTGAGTGTAAAGATTTGGCATTATCCAAAAAGAGTTTATAGCGAGCTCGAACTAAGATCCTGATCTTACTGAAGTGAGATAGAAGTCTCTCTTTGATGATGAAATTAAGAAAGTGCCTGTTGGCTACTATTTCAAGGATGATTTGTTGATGAGGAAGTGGATGCTACCTGATATCCCTGCCATTGAAGAATGGGCAGTTGTTCACCAGGTTGTAGTTACAAAAGCCTATAGGCATGAAACCGTAGCCCATAGCACATCTTTAGGTGGTCATCTTGGTGTAAGGAAAATTATGTATAAGATTATGAAACAATTCTATTGGCCTAGTTTAAGAAAAGATGTTGGGATATTTTGCCGGATGTCATATTTGTCAGGTTGTGGGTAAACCCAATCACATTCCCCCAGTGGCTTCATTACAACCTATTCCTGTGTTTGACGAACCCTTTTCCGAAATTATTGTGGATTGTTTTGGCCCATTGCCCAAGACAAAAGCTGAGAATCGATATTTATTAACTGTCATGTGTACAGCCTACAGGCTTTCAGAAGCAGTGCAACTTAGAAATGTTAAAGCTAAAGCTGTGTCAAAAGCTCTTATAAAATTTTTCACTTTAAATCACTTAAAAATTCAATCAAACCAGATAAGTAATATCATGTCAGGGCTGTTTCAGCCGGTAGTTTATAAATTGGGAGCTAACCAAATCACTTCGTCTGCACATCATCCAGAATCTCAAAGGGCTCTGGAAAGGTTCCAATTGACCCTCAAAAACATGATGAGGGCGAGAAGGACTGAGATGAAAGTATCCATTTGAGAGTTTGTACAAGAATCATTCGGCTTTAGTCCTTTTGAGCTGGTGTTTAGACACAAAGTTAGAGGACATTAGTGTTGTTGAAGGTTAAAGAGGATGTTTCAAAGTTTCAAGATCATTTGCAGAAATTAGCTCAAGAGAATTTGAAAATGAAGGTCTGGTATGATAAAAAGATTAGGGTGAGAACTTTTAAAACCAGGGGATAAAGTGTTAATCCTTTTCCCAACAAATTCCAATCTCCTTGGCTAAATTTTCAGGCCCGTATGAGATAGAGTCAAAGGTGAATGAAGTCAGCTATTTAGTTAGAACATTTGATCAGAGATGTAAAACGCAGAGTTGCTATGTCAACATGTTAAAACCTTATTTTGAGCACTTGGCTTTTAGCAAGGAACAGCCTTCACTAGCGGAATTGGCTGTTGATAGAACTAAGACGTCTAGGGACCATGAGTTGTTACAAGCTGAGTCTTGTGAGGGTCACTTCAAACAGAACATAGTCCCAGTTCATCGGCCTAATTCAATTGTTTTGCAGAATTTGGATGCTAAGTTGGCTCATCTTCAGCCCCAGGAAAAGGAGCAAATGAAACAGCTACTTTTAAAATTTAGGAACTTGTTTCCAGATGTGCAAAAGAGAACCCCAATAACGTCATGAATTTGATGTTGGAGAAGAAAAACCTATCAAACAACATCCACAGCGAATGAATACTGAAAAGTGCAGACTGGTAGATTAAGAGATTGAATGTATATTAAAAATGATATTATTAGGTGTCCTATAGACAATAGACAATAGACAATAGGAGCTGGAGTAGGCCATTTGGCCCGTCGGGCCAGCACCGCCATTTTAGATCATGGCTGATCATTACCATCAGTACCCCTTTCCATCCTTATCCCCATAACCCTTAACTCCGTTACCCACAAGAGTCTTATCTAACTCTCTTTTGAACATAGTCAGCGAATCCGCCTCTACCACCCTCTGTGGCAGAGCATTCCACAGATTCACACTTCTCTGGGTAAAAAAATGCTTTCTCATCTCCGTCCTAAAGGGCCTACCCTGTATTCTTAAACTATGCCCTCTAGTCCTCGTCTCCCCCATCATTGGGAACAAGTAATCAGACTTCACCTTGTCTATCCCCCTGATGATTTTATATACCTCAATCATGTCCCCCCTCATCCTTCTAAACTCCAATGGATACAAGTCCAGTTTTTCTAGCCTTGCTGCATATGACAACCCTGCCATCCCTGGAACTAACCTTGTAAATCTGCGCTGCACACCCTCTATAGCTAGTATGTCCTTCCTCAAGTTTGGAGACCAGAACTGGACGCAATACTCCAGGTGGGGTCTCACCAGGGCCCTGTATAACTGCAGAAGGGCGTCTCTGTTCCTATACTCCAATCCCCTCTTTATGAAAGCCAACATTCCATGTGCCTTCTTCACAGCTTTCTGAACCTGCATGCTAGCCTTTAGTGACCGGTGAACAAGTACACCCAGATCCATTTGCACTTCCCCACTCCCTAGCTTGTCTCCATTTAAATAATACTCAGCTTTCCTATTACTTCCCCCAAAATGAATAACCTCACATTTGTTCACATTTAAATTCATCTTCCATTTAGCCGCCCACTCCTCCAGCCTGTCCAAGTCCCTCTGCATTTTCCTTACATCCTCCTCACACCCCACACCGCCACCCAGTTTAGTGTCATCTGCAAATTTGCTCATGTTATTCACAATCCCCTCATCCAAATCATCAACATAAACTACAAACAACTGAGGACCCAACACCGATCCCTGAGGCACTCCACTCGTCACATCCTGCCATTCTGAAAAAGACCCATTCACTCCAACCCTTTGTTTCCTATCTCTTAACCAATTTCCTATCCATGTCAGCACCTTACCTCCAATACCATGCTCCCTGATCTTGCCCATTAGACTCCCGTGCGGTACCTTATCAAAGGCCTTCTGGAAGTCCAAATACACCACATCCACTGGCTCTCCCGAGTCCACCCTCTTTGTCACATCCTCAAAAAATTCCAGAAGGTTAGTCAAGCATGACTTACCCTTAAGGAATCCATGCTGACTAGCCCTTATACTATTATTACTGACTAAGTGTTCTGCTATTTCTCCTTTTATGATGGACTCCAATATCTTCCCCACCACTGATGTCAGGCTAACCGGTCTATAATTTCCCGATTTCTCCCTCCCTCCTTTCTTAAAAAGCGGTACCACATCAGCCACTCTCCAATCCTCAGGGACCTCCCCGGAATCTATGGAACTTTGGAAAATGTCGACCAATGCCTCCACAATTTCCATAGCCACCTCTTTAAGCACCCTAGGATGCAGCCCATCAGGCCCTGGGGATTTATCAGCCCTCAGTCCCAACAATTTACTCATAACCTCCTGCTTCTGGATCCGGATATCCATTAGATCCCCTAACTCCCCAGTAAAGTTCCCCAAGTCTCTTGGTACCACATGACCACTACCCCCTAACTGACTATAACCTATATCCTCCTTGGTGAAGACAGTTGCAAAGTATTTGTTAAATTCCTCCTTGTTTCCGGTAATAATTTCACCCTTGCCCATTTTCAAAGGGCCAATTTTAGACCGAACCAATTTCTTCCTCTTCACATACTTAAAAAAGCTTTTGCTATCCTCCGCAATATTATCTGCTAATTTCCTCTCGTACTTCATTTTCCCGTCTCTTATGGCTTTCTTAGTTACCCTCTGAGTTCTTTGAAGGTTTCCCAATCCTCTAATTTCCCACTCCGCTTCGCTATCTTATAATTACTCCCTTTGGACTTGATAATGCACTTGATTTCCTTAGTTAGCCAGGGCTGCCATTTACATCTCCTAGAGCCTTTCCTCCACTTTGGAATAAATTTGTCCTGAATCCTGTGAAAAATGTCCATAAAAACCTGCCATTTTTCCCCAGTTGTCCTCCCAGCTAGTGTATCTTCCCATTTTATTTTGGATAGCTCCTCCCTCCTCATAGCTGCAAAATTCCCTTTATTTAACTGAAGTACAGATGCTTCCGACTTCCTTTCCATTTCCCTTTCTAATTGCAGCTTAAAAGTAACCATACCATGGTCACTATTCCCTAATGGCTCCCCTACATCAAGGTCACTTATTAAGTCTGCGTCGCTGCACAGCACCCAGTCCAGAATCGACTTCCCCCTGGTAGGTTCCTCCACTAGCTGTTCCAAGAAAGTATCTCGTAGACATTCTATAAACTCGCTCTCTTGTGTTCCTGCCCCCGTCTGATTATCCCAGTCCACCTTCATGTTGAAGTCCCCCATAACTACCGTATTGCTACCACTTTGACATGCCACTCTTAATTCCTGATTTATACTACTACCGATATCTGAGCTACTTTTCGGAGGCCTGTAAATGACCCCCATTATATTCCTCTTGCCCTTGCAATTTCTTATTTCAATCCAAACAGACTCTACCTCACCTGTTTCAATGTCCTTCCTTTCAAACGCCTGAATCTCATTTCTTACCAACAGAGCTACCCCACCTCCTCTTCTTAACTTTCTGTCCTTTCTAAAGGACGTGTACCCTGGAACATTTATTTCCAAATCCTGCCCTTCCCGCAGCCATGTCTCCGTTATTCCAACAATGTCATAACCTCCCATTGCCATTTGCGCCTCAAGCTCATCCATTTTATTCCTTACACTCCTTGCATTCATACACAATACCTTGATGCCATACCTCCTTTCTCCCTCCACCTTGGTTCTTGGTGCATTCGTTCTTATTCTCCTATCACTTTTAGCTCCCTTATTCCTTATTGTTTCACCGTCTATCGGAACCACCCCTATATTCTCTCTCCTATCTACTGCCCTATCAGTCCTGTTCCCTTCCCCCTGCCAAATTAGTTTAAATCAGCTCCGACAGCTTTATTAAACCTAACTGCCAGTATATTGGCCCCCTTCGCATTCAGGTGTAAACCATCCCTCCTGTATAGGTCCCATCTTCCCCAGAAGAGATCCCAATGGTCAACGAACCTGAATCCCTGCACTCTGCACCATTCCCTCAGCCACACATTTAACCTCTTCATTTTATTATTCTTGCCCCCACCCTCGCACAGTACAGGAAGCAGCCCCGAGATTACAATCCTGGAGGTCCTGTTTCTCAACCTCCTTCCGAGCTCACGGTAGTCTCTCTTCAGGATCTCCTCCTTCAATCTATCTATGTCATTTGTGCCCACGTGTATCAGGACCTCTGGCCGGTCTCCTTCCCCCCCCAGGATACTCTGAACCCTATCCGAGACGTCACGTAGCGCGTTGAGAGAGCGACTGTACAGACTGATAGTGGCTGTCGCGAGGATGAATCTGATGTAAAAAGTTCACCATCTCACAAACTCCTGAAGGCCTTAAAGAATGAATGGCCCTTGGAATTGGCGAATGTCATCTACCTTGTCTAGGAGTGGTGCTGTGCTATCTTTGATGATGTGGTGGGCCAAAAAAATCCACCTCCTCACGGCCGAACTCACACTTTTCGGGGTTGACAGTGAGACTGACTGTGGAAGATGAGTGAATAGCTGTCATAGGTGCTTGCCAGCAAGATGTTGTCAAGATAAATGAAAAGGAACAGTAGGCCACGTCCCACAACCTCTGGAACATCTGTGCAGCATTCTCAGGAACTCAAGTAGGCCAAATGGAGTGATGGTGGCCATCTTCTGGACCAGGATCTGATGATACCCCAGATCAAGTTGACTTTAGAGAACAGGTAGGCACCGTGAAGGTTGTCCTTGAAGTCCTGAATGTGAAACTGTAGCCTCGTTTGAAAGATACATTGAATGTAAGAGGAATTTGTTTGAAAGATACATTGAATGTAAGAGGAATTTGTTTGAAAGATATATTGAATGTAAGAGGAATTTGTTTGAAAGATACATTGAATGTAAGAGGAATTTGTTTGAAAGATACATTGAATGTAAGAGGAATCTTAAGAGAGGAATTAGGAAAGCTAAAATAAGGTACGAGGAAACTATGGCAAGCAGGGTGAAAACTAATCCAAAAGAGTTCTACAAATATGTTAATGGTAAGAGGAAAGCTAGAGACAAAATTGGTCCCTTAGAAAATCAGAGCGGAAAACTGTGTGTGGAGCCTAGAGAAATGGGGGAGATATTGAACAGTTTCTTTTCTTCGGTATTCACTAAGGAGAAGGATATTGGGAGATGTGAGATAAAAAAAGCAAATTGGGTAAATATGGGGAATATAGAGATTACAAAAGGTGTAGTTTTAAGGCTTTTGAAGAATATAAAGGTGGATAAGTCTCCGGGACCAGACGGGATCTTCCCCAGGACATTGAGAGAAGTGAAGGAGGAAATAGCAGAGGCTCTGGCGGTAATTTTCCAAATGTCGTTAAATATGGCGATAGTGCCAGAGGATTGGCGTATTGCGCATGTGGTTCCGTTATTTAAAAAGGGTTCAAGGAGGAAGCCTGGCAACTATCGGCCTGTAAGTTTGACGTCTGTGGTAGGTAAATTAATGGAGAAAATTCTTAGAGATAGTACTTATAAACATCTGGATAGACAGGGTCTGATCAGGAGCACTCAACATGGATTTGTGGGAGGAAGGTCATGTTTGACCAAACTGATTGAATTTTTTGAAGAGGTGACTAGGAATGTGGATGAGGGTAGCGCAGTGGATGTTTTCTATATGGACTTCAGTAAGGCCTTCGATAAGGTACCACATGGAAGGTTAGTTAGGAAGGTGCAGTCTTTAGGTATAAATTTTGAGATAGTCAAATGGATTGAACATTGGCTGAAAGGGAGAGGCCAGAGAGTGGTAGTGGATAATTGTCTGTCAGGTTGGAGGCCGGTGACCAGTGGTGTGCCTCAAGGATCTGTATTGGGCCCATTGTTGTTCATTATTTACATTAATGATCTAGATGATGGGGTGGTGAATTGGATTAGTAAATATGCAGACGATACTAAGATAGGTGGAATAGTGGATAATGAAGAAGGTTTTCAAGGATTGCAGAGGGATTTGGGCTACTTAGAAAAGTGGGCTGAAAAATGGCAGATGGAATTTAATGCTGATAAGTGTGAGGTGCTTCATTTTGGTAAGAAGAATCAGAATAGGACATACGTGGTAAATGGGAGAGCATTGATGAATACAGAAGAGCAGAAAGATTTAGGAGTAATGGTACATCGTTCCCTGAAGGTAGAAACTCACGTGAATAGGGTGGTGAAGAAGGCTTTTAGTATGCTGGCCTTTATCAACCATTGCATGGAATATAGGAGTTGGGAGGTGATGTTGAGATTGTATAAGACGTTGGTGCAGCCTAATTTGGAGTTCTGTGTGCAGTTCTGGTCGCCTAATTATAGGAAGGATATAAACAGAATAGAGAGAGTGCAGAGAAGGTTTACCAGAATGTTACCTGGGTTTAAGCATCTAGAGTATAGGGAGAGATTGGACAGATTAGGTCTTTATTCTTTGGAGCGTAGAAGGTTGAGAGGGGATTTGATAGAAGTATTTAAGATTATGAAAGGGATAGACAGAGTGGATGTGGATAGACTATTTCCGTTAAGAGGAGGAAAGATTAAAACAAGAGTTAAGAATTAAGGGGCAGAGGTTTAGAGGTAACATGAGGGGGAACTTCTTTACTCAGAGAGTGGTTGCCATGTGGAATGAGCTTCCGGGAGAAATAGTGGCGGCGGAGTCAATTGTATTATTTAAGAAAAGGTTGGGCAGGTATATGGATGAGAAGAAGATGGAGGGTTATGGGCATTGTGCAGGGAGGTGGGACTAGAAAGGGGTGTTTGGTTCGGTGCAGACTAGAAGGGCCTAATGGCCTGTTTCCGTGCTGTAATTGTTATGTTATGTTAATGGTAGTCGCCACAGGACACCAACTGCTGTTGGCTTTAGGCATCATATGGAGAGGTGAAGCCCACAGGCTGTCAGACCTATGGACAATATCCAGCTCCTCCTTGTGAGTGAACTCCTCCTTGGCCAGTCTGAATTTGTCTGGCACCAGTCGGCGGGCTTGCGAGTGAATGGGGACTGTTAGTGGCGATGTGGTGCTAGACGTCATGCAGAGAGTGTGTGCAGGAGAACTGCAGGCACAGAATGTGGGGTAGTCGGTGAGCATGCGGGTTTAGAAGTCACCTGAGGTTTCCACAGCGGCTAGGTGGGTGGGTGGCTCATCGGATGTTCGAAGGGGTACCATCTGAAAGGTCTCTGCATGGACAAGGTGTCTGCCATGCAGGACCACCAGTAGCGAGTGCGTTCAAATAAAATCCACACCCAGTAGAGGTTTGTCTCCTGATGACAGCGTGAACTCCCACTGGAAGTCTGTCTCCCTGAAATGCAGGGGTATGTGCTTCTGGCCAAAGGTCTGGATGGTTGAGTTGTTGGCCGCTCTCAGGGTGAGGCCATGTGGCCTCATGCGCATTTCCAGTGAAGTCGGTGGAATTATACTTATCTCGGCTCCTGTATCAACAAGGTACCTGCGGCCCGAGATGCTCTCCCATACATGAAGCAGGCTGTTCTCTCGGCCAACCATTGTTGGCCCATTCATTTCCCTGAAACAAGCAGGATTGTCGACATTTTTGTACCTCGATCCCCCAACGTTGATGGTAGAAACACAAATGTTGATCTGAGGGGCGTGGCTCAGGTGGATGGTGCGGCGCTTCGATGGGAGCTTGTCTTCCGGGTGGATTCAAGCTGTGGCCTAATCACCCAGTTGACCATCTCAGAGGCCTCGCATTTGGTGCGGTAGAGGACGTCAGCCTTTGCTGCAACTTTACGCGGGTCACTGAAATCGGCGTCCGCGAGCAAGAGCCTAAAGTCCTCTGGCATTTGTTCTAGGAAGGCTTGCTCAAACATGAGGCAGGGCTTAAGGCCTTCTGGTAGTGTAAGCATTTCGTCCATTAGTGCAAATAGCATCCTGTCCCTCAGGCCGACGAAGTGCAGGAGTCTAGTAGCCCTCTCATGTCGGTAAAGGCTGTATGTGGTGATAAGGAAGTTTTTTAAGGCTAGATATTTACCCTCTTCTGGTGGAGCTTGGACGTGGGTGGCAGTATCCTGGACAAGAGAGCTAACGACATAGAAATACCTCATTGAATTGGAAGTGATTTGCTTAAGCTGGAACTGAGCCTCCCCTTGGCCAAACGGTTAGTCAAGAAGGTCGGCAGCTTTAACGCTACAGCACCTGCAGGATCCATTTCGTTGAGTCTTCAGGGCGTGGAGACTCGTCGGGGTCACACTATAGTGCGTTGTGAGAGAGCAACTGTACAGTCTGGAGACACAGGCTGCTATCTTGGGTATCACAACAGACTGTTTATTTAAAACTTGTACACTTGCTTATCAGGCTCAGAGTTGCACTGCACATATATCCCACTACTTGCATCAAACTGATGCAAGTGCGCATGCTAACTTCAGGCCTGGACCGAAAGAGATGGATGTGTACCGCCATGTTTGCTGCGACTGCCCCGCTGACCACGCATAACAAGTGGGGCCGGTTCGTCCCGCACACCTGTGCATCGCCAGAGTTCTATCTCAAATTGGAGTTCACCTTGTGTCCTGGTGCCTAAACCAGATGGGATGGTTAGATTTTGCACTGATTATAGACGAGTTAATGCAGTGACAAAGACAAATGCTTAACCTATCCCTAGAGTGGATGACTGTGTGGAAAAGGTTGGAAAGACTACGTTTCTTATGGAGATGGATTTATTAAAAGGTTACTGGTGTGTTCCCTTAACAAACTGGGATAGGGAAAATTCAGCATTTGTGACCTTGTAAGGGTTATATAAATACAATGTTTTACTCTTTGGAGTGAAAAATGCTGCGGAAACATTCCAAATAATGATTAATTCTCTGATTCAAGGTTTAGAAGGAATGAATACTTATATTGATGATTTGATTATGGGGAATGACACCTGGGAAATTGTTCGACAAACTTTCAAAAGCAAACCTGATGTTAATTCAGATAAAAATAAATTTGGCCATGTTACTGTGACTTATCTTGGTTATGTTGTTGGTCAAGGGAAGTTGGTGCCTGTTCAGGCGAAAGTTCAGACAATTTCCGAGTTTCCCATTAAAATGGGTAAGAAAGTTGTTAGGAGGTTTTGAGAATGGTAGAGTATTATTGAAAGTTCTGTAAACTTTATGCTGATAACGTCCTTCCTATGACTAACCTTCTGAAGAAGGGTGTAAAGTTCATTTGGACAGAACTTTGTCAGAAAGCATTTGATAAACTGAAAGCCATTTTATGTCACTCAGGCAGAGCAATGCCTGTCTTGCAGATTGTGAGTCGATAGGGAAGCCAGCAATATCCCCGACGACTTCCTCTGCAAGAAGTGTATCCAGCTTCAGCTGATGACGAGCCAACTTAAGGAATTGGAACTGGAGTTAGATGAACTCTCCATTTGGGAGACAGAGGGGGTGAATGACAGGAGTTACAGCGACACTATAACACCTAGGATGCAGGAGGAAGGTAGATGGGTGACAGTCAGGAGAGGGAAAGGGAACAGGCAGGACACCCCTGTGGTCATTCCCCTCAATAATATGCAGACCATTTTGGATACTGTTGGGGGTGGGGGGGGTGGGGGGTGGGGAACCTACCAGGCCCAAGCCACAGTAATCAGGTCTCTGGCAGGGAGCCTGATCCTGTGGCTAAGGAAGTAAGGGAAGAGAAAAGGCGAGTTGTAGTGTTAGGGGATTCCATAGTTAGAGGGACAGATAAGAGGTTCTGTGGAGCAGATTGAGTATCCTGGATGGTTTGTTGCCTCCTTGATGCCAGAGTCCAAGATATCTAAGATCGAGTTCATGGCATTCTCAGGAGTGAGGGTAAGCAGCCAGATGTTGTCATCCATATAGGGAGCAATGACGTGGAGAGGAAAGGTGAGGAGGTCCTGCAAGGAGAGTTCAGGGAGTTAGGACCTCCAGGTTTGTGATCTTGGGATTGCCATTTGCTGGTGAGGTTAGAAATAGGAGGATAATACAGCTTAACATGTGGCTAAAAACATGGTGCAGGAGGTAAGGTTTTATGTTTCTGGATAATTTGGCTTTCTTCCAGGGAAGGTGGGCCCCGTTCTGATGGGATGGTTTGCATTTGAAAGGGAGGGGGATTAATATCCTTGGGGGAATGTTTGCTGGTGCTGCTCCGGTGGGTTTAAACTAGATTTGCAGGGGATGGGAACAGATAGAGCAGATAGAGGAGTGGAGGTGGGAAAAGATGATGTGAAAATTGCATGCACTGTTAGAAATCAATGGGTTGTACGTGATGGAAATTTTCCAAAGTGCAGTGTAAGGAGTATTGTAGTAGAGGCAGAGTTTAGAGCGTGGATTGGCATGTGGAATTATGACATTGTGACCATTAGTGAAACATAGTTGCAGGAGAGGCAGGACTGGCAGCTCAAAGTTCTGCGCTTCTGTTGGTTTACATGCAATAGAATGAGAAGAGGGGCGGGTGGGGGGGGAAGAGTGACAAATATCACAGGTGTGCTCAGGCAGGACAGACCAGATAGCTCGTCTACTGAGGCGATATGAGTGGAGCTGAGGAATAAGAAATGTACGACCACACTCATGGGGATGTATTATAGATCACCCAATAGACAATGAGAATTGGAGGAGAAAATCTGGAGATACAGCAGACAGCTTCAGGAAATTTAAGGCTGTTATAGTAGGGATTCTGGTGCCCTGCACTGATCCGCTGCTCCTCCATAGTCTACAGCACCTAGTGGTACATTCCCCAGCACAGGCATTGCCATCTTGGGCACAGACCTCCATGGTTGCATGCAAGATTTATAAAAAAAACCATCGGCTCCTTTAACAGGCTGTTTAAAGCCTGTATAGAGCCACCATCAAAACTAGGCAGTAGGACCCTGTGGAGCAATGCTCCTCACTCTCCTTGGTTTGTACCAGTGGCAACACTGCCATTTCATCAGCTCCAGCACCTCCGCCAATTTTTTTTCTAGACATTCACTTTCCGCCACTGACACAGTGTAACTGCAGTGTATATCATGTATAAAATGCACAGCGGTTCCTCATCCGATTTAGTCTGACAACAGCTCCAAAACCTGCAACTCTACATTCAAGAAGGAATGACAAGAACAGGAGGTTCACAGAAATTAGAAACTGAATTGCCAGGCCTTCTTCATCAGTGGCTCTGAATCCTGACCTCTCTATCTAATGGCTCTGTGGGAGTACCTTCACCAGATAGACTGTAGCACTTTGGGATGGATGTCAAATGTTGACCATGTGCAGCAGAAGGGAGGATGCACCTAGAGGATGCTTTCAATTTACATTCTTGAACAAATCCCAAGATTTCTTGAGGCATGAGTAGCTCATAACTGGTGGTTCCCATAACCAGAACAATTCAGGCCCATTACTTCATCTGACTGGAAAACAACCACATTCTATCATTTCTAAATCACTGCCCACATAAAAGTTCAGATAAAGCTGTATGCAGCATTCCATCTATAGAAAGATCTTGCCTACTGAAATCGGATTACAGATAGTCCTCAACTTACAATGGACCGACTTGTGATTTTTCTAAGTTACGATGATTCAAATCCATACTTTCAATTTTGAGTTGTATCATACAACATACTCTCTCCCGATGCTGACTCAACCACTCTCGCAGTCTCTGTAGCAATCTCATGAATGAGTGTGCTGTAAACAACACATCATGTTCATTAAATGCCCCAGAACTGACAGGATGCTCTTGCTAGCTGCAGATACATTTACATTGAAAAGAAGAAACAATCTGTCTAGTCAAAAATTGATATCTTCCTGAAGAAGACTCTGCCTGCCTGTCAACAAGTGTCAATGCCCCAGTGTCTTCAACGAGCTTCGAAACTCCAGTGCCTTCAACAAGTGTCAGTGACTCAGTGCGTTCTGTGAGCTTTTCTCGAGCCTCACCAGAAGAGAATGCAATTGATGACCCTGTTGCTTTAGCATCCCCGCTATCCTCACTGTCCAGCAATTAATTTTAGTTCAATGCTTCAAACATTCTTCAGGCCCAGTGTACTTTCAGCTATGGACATTAATGCTTTTAAGGTGTGGAATAAAGGTATTCAACATTTAATTATAAAAAATGGTAGGTGCGATATTCTTTTTCGACTTACAATAGGAGTGCCAGAACGTAACACCATCCAAAGTTGAGGACTACCAGTACTTTCGGTGGCATAAAAATGTACAAGAGGGATTGCTGCAATTTTTAGGTTTTATTCAGGCATGTTATAGCCACTTGATTTTTAATTACGTTATTTCCCTGGTAATGCTGACCAGAATTACTTTGTTCTGCACCTCTTTGTTCTCTTTATTTTGACTTGCACAGCATTATGAATGGTTTGGAGCAAATAAGATCAATTTAATTAAGAATTCATATGTCCACAAGAATTATGAGTGAAGTTTAAATAGTTATCTATGTTAATTGAGGTGTGAGATTAAACTATGGCATTTTGCTGGCTCTTTGGCATTGGTATTTTTTTAATTGTACACATTGGCGTCCTATTAACACTGAAATAATTGAGCGATAATTCAAAGTGGTGCTGAATAATGTGGTCACATGATTCACACCCATCTGCTGAAATGATATTATTATTGCAGATTCTGATTTATGTTTTAGTTTAGCATTAAATTCCCTGCATGTACATTAAAGGAGATTTGTGTTGGTGAAAATGCAGTCCTATTAAACAATCATTTTGCTGATTTTCATGACTGCCTAGGGAAGAGATTTCAATATTTTTTTAATCCTTAGACTAGAGGGAAGGTTGGTGTGCTAGCAATTTTAGAGCTGATTTTTACCTGATGAAAATGGAGCACAGAGTGTTCAAACTTAATTCAACAAGGTCAGGTGTTCTCCTATAGAAATAGCTTGTCCTGCAAAATCAAATATAGAAACGTTAGTTCTATCTAGACATTAATTGTAGACATTTTAAATCTCTAACTGACTTGCTGTCCAAGAATGGTCATAACCTTTCTTTATTGTAATGCATCTAATTCCAAGCAAGAATAATTTTTTTGGCAATCCCAGTTTGCTTCAAGATGCCAGTCAGAGATTATGAACCTTTTGCATTCTTAACAAAAAAGCATAGCATTAGATTATTTTGTTTTTGGTGTTTTCCTCATCAAAGATTCAAAATTATTTATTTCATCTGAAGGAATAGCAAAGGAATCTTTTTCCTCTAAAAGTTTGATTTGACTCAAAATAGGCAACTGACAGGGCCTGATAAGCTCATTTATTGTTCAATACCCATCTTTTTAATAATTTTTTCTACATTGTGGTTCATTTTGTAGGGAAGAAATGGTTAACTTGTTTTTTGTAACCTTAAATTCTACATTTGGTGAAGCACCTGTAAAATTCCACCTGTAACATGCTGCTTTTTTAAGTCACCAGAGCTCAACTAGCTTTATAACAAAATTTTTAATAAAGCATCTACCCGCACCAATAATTTAGACATTTTAGAAATCTGAACTATTTTGTCAGTTTAATTAATGAGTTGGATGAGCAACAAGCTATGAGAAATGCAGATTAGAAGCTACAACATTGTGCAATAAGATTATTTCCCTCTTGAGAAAGGTAGTGATTTCATGCTCTTGTTGTCCATTAGCTAACAATACTTGCTCTCATTTTGTTTTAGGCATCTGGCCTTCAGAAGAAGTGTTGGCTTATTACTGCATTAAACACAGTGATATATTTAGGTACGTAAAAGGATTTTTCTACTAATATGCCAATTTGCTGGTTCCTCATTTACTTTGTGTGGGTTTATCTCCATAGTGCAGGGTAAATGCTCCTTCTTTATATGGATGTTGCAGGTTTGCCTTGAGGTACAATGTCACCACTGTGCAGCCACTTACTTGGAGAAATATGCCAAAGGCTTCTGCCTTCCCATTGAGGCACTTAGATTCACTTTGATATATTTTATTTTGGAAAACCAAAGTGAGATTGAAGATGATAAGCATTCAGTGTAAAGATCAGTCACACCCACACTCACTCACTCATTCTGTCTGTCTGTCTGTCTCTCTCTCTCTCTTTCTGTCTAAATGGGAGCATCCTGGGGAGAATCATAGAACAGAGAAACCTAGAGCTGCAGGCATTTTCCTGAAAATGGCGACACAGACGGACAGGTTGGTAAAGAAGGCATTTACTACACTTTGCCTCCATTGATCTGAGTATTGAGTGCAGGAGTTGGGTCATAATGTTACAGGGTATACAAAATGTTGGGAAGGCCACATTTGGATTGCTTTGTGCAGTTCTGATTATCTTACTACGTGAAGGTTGTTATTCAATTGGAAAGGGTTCCGAAGACATTACCAGGACTGAAAGGCTTGAGTTATATGAATAGGCTGGGATTTTTATCCCCTGGAGTATTGGTGTCTACAGATGATCTTGTAGAAGAATCCAAAATCACAAGAAGCATAGATAAGTTGAATAGTTGGTCTTTTCCCCAGGTAGGAGAGTGTGAAACTAAAGAGAATTGGTGATAGGTGAATGGGACAAGATTGTAAAAGGGACTTGATGTGTATACAGACAGGCATATACAGACGGACTGACCTACAGAAGGACAGAAGTAAGGACAGGCAAGCAGGCAGATGGACGTTGTCAGGCATGTAGATGGACAGACATGCAGGCTGCCAGACCAGGTAGACAGACAGATGCATGCACGCACATACATAGAAACATGTGTGGACAGGTAGCAAGGCACACAGCAACAAATATGCATAGCAATTTGGCAGCAACAAATGTGTGTGTGTTTGTGAGTGTTGGTCTATGTGTGCGTGGGCGGGGGGGTGAGTGAGTGTGATAGCAACACATTGCATTACACACATGCACATGTAGCACCAAGTACACGTTAACATCTACGCACAGCACAAGATGCCCTTTCTCACTCAGTGTATGCATCCAGTTAGACACACAGGTAGACAGGCAAACAGATGGAACAAACAGGTCCACACATGTACAAACACACACACACATGTACTTGAAGAGGGATACACATGTAGACAAGCACATAGCCATGCCCACCGACAGATATACCTGCAGACAGACAGACACACATGCAAATGGACACAGACAGATAGATACACACACAGGAATCCACAGACAGATAAGCAGATGGACAGAGAAACAAGCACACAGATAACACATACAAAGACAGACAGCCATACAGACAACACATACAAAGATACACAGACAGACTGACATCTGCAGCTCATACAGGCAGACAGAGAAATAGACAAAGAGGACACATAAACATAGGCAATTATATAGTTATATTGAACGACACGTGCAGACAGATACACACACTGATAGGTATGCAGACAGTCAGGCACACGGATGAACAAATATGAAGAGGTATACACAAACAGACAGGCTCCCAGATGAACAGAAATGGAAACAGACATATACAGATAGACTCACAGATGGACAGGTATACCTGCGCACATGTGCACACACACACACACACACACACACACACACACACACACACACACACACACACACACACACACAGAAAGAGACAGACACACTCACTAAGATGTACAAACACAATTGCAGACAGATGGACGCGTAGACACATGAGCAGACTTACATACACACACACACACACACACACACACACACACACACACACACACACACACACACACACACACACACACATACACACACAGAAAGAGACAGACACACT
Organism: Narcine bancroftii; assembly: GCF_036971445.1. Lineage (NCBI taxonomy): Eukaryota > Metazoa > Chordata > Chondrichthyes > Torpediniformes > Narcinidae > Narcine > Narcine bancroftii. Next base: position 37,555,447 of record NC_091472.1, read on the forward strand.
CACTGAGATGTACAAACACAATTGCAGACAGATGGACGCATAGACAAATGAGCAGACTTACATACCCACCCAGATGTACCGACAGACACACGTTCACATATATTTGGCACACACGGACAAAGACAGACATATACATGCATGTGCAGTCACACAGCAAAATGTAGCCATACACAGACGACCAAGCACATATGCAGTGAATTTTTTAATAACATTTTATTTAAGAATTTTAAAACCACATCCATACATACATATTCAATAAAGGTATATAAAAAATGTATATATGTGATAGGTGTGAGTGTATATAGGTATATATCTCTTCCCACAGCCTACCCACCAACCCTAGGGTAAATAAAGAAAGAAAAGAAAAAAGGAAAAAGAAACTAGGAGAATGTCAAAAAGAATTATTATTCTCAATACAAACAATAATGGAGTTAAGGGTTACCAACGGGATGGGCCTTCAAGAATCATTTACAAACCAACATACTGTAAATAAGGGCTCTACATTTTCAAGAAAAAATTATATTATTTACATAAATTATGTTATTTTCTCGTGGAATACAAGAATGCATTTCCGGATGCCACCTCTCCATCCCTAAATCCATATCTGATTTCCAAGTAATGACTATGCACTTGCTAGAAACAGCTAAAGCCAATCATAAAAATTCACTTTGATACATAGTTAATAGCCACTTTAATATTACCCAACAAAAATAACATCAGAGCCTATGGGAGTGTAACCCTTAATATTTTCTCCAAACATGTTTAACATCTAACCAGAAAGGCTTTACTTTCAAACACTCCCAAGTAGAATGAAAAAAAATGAACCAACTTCCTCATCACATTTAAAACATAAATCTGACAATGTTGGATTCAACTTTTTAAATTTTTGAGGAGTTAAATATAATTGATGTAAAAATTATATTGAGTCAGTTATACCTAACATCAATAATTTTTATCATATTTTCTTTACATAGTTGCTTCCAGTCATTTTCATGTATTTGTCTATTTAAATCAACCTCCCATCTTAATCTTGATTTGTGGATTCCTAACTTTGGAGCAAGTTTTTGAAGTAATCTATGCATTTCCGTAATAAGCTTATTTATACTCCCCTTTTTTATCAATATTTCTAATTCATTCTGTCTAGGTAGTATCAAATTATGACCTAACTTGTCTACCAAGGAAGCCCTAACCTGATAGTAACAAAAAAAAGAATTATTTGGGACATGAATTTTTTTTCTTTCATTTGTTGAAAAATTATAAATTCACTGCTTCAAAGCAATCCTCTACTTTCTTAATTCCCATTTGATTCTAAATTTTCAAAAATTGATTATTCATAGAAAAAGGAAAAAGGCTATTTTGATACATAGTCATTTTTTGAGAATTTCGACCTATTTCATAATTTATTTTATTCCATAATTCAATCAAATGTCTCAGAATAGGCACCTCTCTAATTCCTGTTAACAGTTTTGAATTCCATTTATAAAGTCCTACATGGAATCTTCTCCTATTTTACTTGGTTCTATTTTAACCCAAACTGAAAGTTTATCTAAATCAAACATCCCATTGATAACTTTGAGTTGAGCTGCTCTATAAATATTCTTAAAATGGGGAAGTTGCAAACCTCCTAATTCAAATTCCAAGTCAATTTTTCTAAACAAACTCTCGCCATCTTTCCTTTCCACAAAAACGTCTGAATACTCGAATATAAATCCTCAAAACTTTTTTGAGGAATTCAACAAGGAATTGACTGGCAGAAAAATGAGATGTGATTAAATCATCCAGTAACTTCAAGCAACTGCTTACTCAGCTTTAATTGAGTATTATAGTTTAAAAAACAGTTTACCTATGTATGCCAAAAGTTTTGTATTTTTTATGTCTTGAAAAGGATATTTGTGAGTGATGAGATAGTGTTACTAAGTATGTCATGCCTGATACTAGAAAGCAGAGGGAGTACAGGCCCTCAATTTCTAGATTTTGACTTGACAGCTAAATAATCACATTAGACATTTTTTCTTTTTCACGAATTAACCAATTTTAATTAAATTATAACATTTTAAGTAGCCGGTAATACAGTAGTAGAAGATTTCTAGCCCTTATTGAGCAAGAGAACCCATGGGCTTTTGTTGAAAAAAGGTGAATGCTTGGTTGGATAAAAAAGACAAATCAATTTTAAAATTTGTTTTCTTGAAAAGGAATTGTGCACATTGACAGGTGCTTACTGCCACTTCAGGCCCTAGCATCCACTGATGTGGTTTGTTAAAATCCTTGTAATATTTCTAGTTTTTTTAATATACTGATGTCTTAATTTTTCATTCTGATAAGGTCATTGAATATTTGAATTATTTGTGCCTGTACAATTGCTTTATTTTAGCTTTACTTCCACAGTCAATACTCCTAGTTCAACAGTACAGCTATCAAGAGCTCCTGCAGGGGAAAAATTGGGAAGTGTATCTTGAAGTATGCTGGGTAGGGGAGTGGCATGCTGAGTTAGATTATCTCAAAAATTAATGCTGTTCCCAATTTGATGTTTGTGGGGTGGGTGTAGGGGGAGGAATGCCTTCTGATTCTGTTGGCTTCAGAGACCTTGCAGGAAGTGCTTGTGGATGGCAATTGATGAGTATAGTCAGTATCAGGATCAAGACTGTTGATGTGTACAGGAAAGCTTGACTCCATTCAATGCTAAGGGTCATGTACAAAGACAAAAGATGTAGAAAATATATTGCCTACATTGCAGTTGGATAATCCAGAAGATACAGATGTATGGGATCCATAACCAATTGATGGTGGGATTCTGAATTGGCTGGCCCACAGAAGTCAGAGGACAGTGGTGGAAGTTTGTTATTATGGCTGAAGGCCTATGACCAACAGTGTTCCTCATGACTTGGTGTTGGAACTTCTGTTGTTTGCAATATACATACATGGTTTAGGTGAAAAAGTAAATAGTGGGTCAATAAGTGTGCAGGTGACACTGTGATTAGTGGAGTTGTGGAGGAAGAATACAAAAGGACAAAAATCAGTTGTAGATATGGAGTTTAATCTGGGCACGTGTGAGGTGCTTCAACTTGAGAGATCAAATGTAAGGGGAATGTGTACATTAAATGGCAGGACTCTTAGAAACTTTAATGCGCAGAGGGATCTGGGCGTTCAAGTCCATAGATCTATGTAAGTGGATCGAGCAGCAAAGAGGGTGCATGATATACTTGACTTCATTGGTGAGGCGTTAAGTGTAAAAGTCAGGAAATCATGTTGTTCAAGTCACACTTGGAGTATTGTGTGCAATTCTGGTCGTCCCATTACAGGAATTATGTGGATACTTTGGAAAGGGTACAGAAGAAGTTTGCCAGGATATTACCTGATTTAGAGGGTTTGAACTACAAGGAGACTTTGGACAAACTTGGGTTCTTTTCTTTGGAGCAATGGAGACTGAGAGATGACCTAATAGACATAAATTTATGAGAGGTATTGATAGGGTAGATGATCAGAATCTTTTTTTCCCAGGGTAAATAATGCCACATACTAGAAAGCATGCATTTAAGGTGAGGGAAGGAAAGTTTAAAGGAGATATGTGGGGCAGGTTTTTTACATGGAAACTGGTAGGTGTCTGGAACTAGCTGCCAGAATACTAGTGGAAGCAGCTACAACAGTAGCATTTAAGAGTTAGATACATGAATATGCAAGAATAGAGGGATGCCTATCATGTTTAAGCGGTGGAGTTTTATCTTGAGTATCATATTTTGTGCAGGTTCGTGGGCCAAAGGGCCTATTCCTGTGCTGTACTCTTCTGTGTTCTTTATTTATGTAAGATATATACATACGAAGGTCTGTAACTCACCAGGATAGAATGTATGTTGAGGTGAGGCAGTTTATAACTTGTCAATGTTTTTATTCATTTATAATGAATATTTAAGTGTCTACAGTGAATTATACACTGACATCTAAAGAAATTATTCAAGAAATCAGGATTGTTTAATAAATCCAATGACGATTTAGCAATTGTCATTTACTTAGATTCTGCAGCGGGTCTAATAGTTTTACCTCTGCACCAATTCAACACATTCTAACTTACGCAGTTGGAATGAGTAGCTATTTTTAAGCAGTTTTCCAAGATGATGGTCACATAGTGCAGAAGTAAAAACATTTATCAAATTTACATTAAAAAAAACACTTGATCAAAAATGTTACAGACTTAAGAAATTCAAAATGCCGAGGTTCTAACCAATGAATCTATTTGCCTTGGCTTTTTTCAATTACAGTAGTTACTTATTTGGTTGAACAAGTATTTTGCTGAAGGAAACATTCAGACTCCTCCTGCCTCTCTTTGGTTTGACATTTCCTCACTGATTCACTGCACCGTCGCAGGAGGCACAATCAGGATACAGAGCCTCTCGGGGAAGAAAAGGAACCTTTTCAGATTTGCTGCACAGCAGTGTTAGTGTTGTTCTGAACACTAATGAGAACCCCCACTGCTTAACATGTCACACAATTATTTTTTATATAATTATTTTTAAAAAGCAAGCTGCGTGTGGTGGCCCAGTGAAGCAGCAAGACTTCTGCCTTTCATATCTTTGTAACTTCCTGCTTGTTGACGTGTCTCTGCAGTGATTGAATTGTGCTGTAATATATATCCTTCAAAAATCACGTTACCTAATTTGCAACTGGTTCTATCATTTCCTTTTATTTATATGTCATTTATTCTGCAGAGGCCTAGCAGTTTGTGAACTGGGAGGTGGAATGACATGCTTGGCTGGTCTCATGGTAGGTTTCCTTAATTCTCTTCTTTCCATAAACCCCCACCCCCTCTCTTCCATTCACAAGCGAATAAAGAAAAAAGGGGAAAATGTGTGGTGAAATGTGTAGTTCTGGCTACTGGGCTGCTGTGACTGTCATCTGTATCAGTTAAGTTCAAGCTGTAACGTCTTGAGAGACCTTCTAGATTGACTTGCTTTCGTATCATATCGATTTTGATAGTTGCTATAGGTGAGCAGAAGCATTTCATCCTGGTGTACTCAATATCCCTGTTGTGACATTGCAGACCCCAAAAAGAGCTACTTTTATTGCCACAGTCAAAGCATTTCAGTTGAAATATATTTCCCAAATACACAAAAAACATCAGCAAAAACAATTGACTGTTGAAACACGATGATATTGTTAATGTTTGGATGTATTGTTCTATCAACAAACATGATCCAAACTGCCACTAATTAGATTCTTTTAATGTAGAATTACCATTCAGGAGCTGTCACTCTTGCTTTCTTTCAGTTTAGTTATTTATTGATCTGATATTGTGTCCCATTGCCATGTAACTGAAGAAAGTTTTTATTTCTCTCCAATTGAAAGGACTGTTGTTGCCTTGACTGACATTTGAAGAACCTGTGGTATTGTGTAAAATATGCCGAAGTAATCCAAAAACATGTCAGTCATCTTTCCCAGTGGCTCCCTCACACACCCTTTGCTATCTTGCTCAAATTCCCATAATGCCGTTCATGCATTGGAGTAACAAGTGTGTGTTTGGCCTTCCACATCTATGCCAATCTTTTCCCCATTTACTCTAATCCTTTTTGTCCTCATCCTTCTACATCTTGCGTAAAGATCTGAAATACAATCTGATTCCACCACCACTGTAGACAACGAGTTCCAGATATCATCCCCTCGGTTCCCTACCCTGTGACCGCAAGAAATGCTACACTTGTGCACACACCTCCTCCGTCGCCATTTTGGGCTCCAAATTGTTTTTTTTACTTGTGAATCTGCAGGGGTCCTCTTCTGCATCCAATGCGTCCATTGTGGTCTGCTCAACATTGGAGAGACTGGACACAGATTGGGATATCACTTCATTGAGGACCTTTGCCCTCTCCGCTGCAATAATGGGATGTCCCAGTGGCCAACAACCATTTTAATTCTACAGCACATTCCCACATTGACATGTCCGTCCATGGCTTCATGTACTATTACAATGAAACTACCAGCAATTTGAGGGAACAACAAAACAACAAATTCTGTCTGGGCACACTCCAACGTGACAGCATTAACATTGACTTCTCCAGCTTCAATTAAACCCCTCCCTTGTCTCTCTCTTTTCCTGTATGCCTGCCTCCTTTCCTCCAGCTCCCCACCTCTTCCCTTCCCTCTTTATCCAGAGAGCTACCCCCTCCTCCTATCACCTCAGCTTTTTTCTCTTCTAACCTCCCACCAATATCCACCTATGACTTCTTGCCTTTTATCTTGTGTTCCTTCCCCTGCTCCTTCTTCTACCCCCACCTTTTTATTCAGGCACCTGACCTGCCTGCTTTCTGCTCATATCTATCATACTTTGATGAAGGGCTCAGTCCCGAAACATTGGTTACCCTTTACTTCATATAGATGCTGCGAGACCAGCCAAGTTTTTCCAGCACTTTTGCGTATTCCACTTAAATCTCAGAATCTGCAAACTTTCCTGTTTAACTCCAAATAGCAACCAGTCTCTGTATATAAAGAGAACTCCTCAAATGCTCTTTAAGACTCCTCCCTCTCACCTAGAACATTGACCTATGGAGTCATTTAGTTTGAAAACAGGGGTCTTTTGGTCCAACATGCCCACACTGACTAAAAATGTCACACCCACACTAGTCCCACCTACCTGCCTTTGACCCATATCACTCTAAACCCATCCTATCCATGAATCCATCTAAATGTTTCTTAAATGTTGCTGTAATACCTGCCTCAATTACCTCCTCCCAGAGCTTGTTCCATATACCCACTACCCTTGGTGTAAAAACCCCCTCACCTTAAACCCATATCCTCTTTATTTTGATACCCTTCCCCTTCAAGCAAAATAGATTGTGACTGCCCCATCTCTGCTTCATGTAATATAATGTATATTTATCAAGTCACCTGTCAGTTTCCTTCAGTCCAAGGAAAACAAACCCAACCTATCTTTGGAGATAGGATTTACTTACACTGGAAAAGTATGAACTTATTCAGGATAGGCAGCATGGCTTTGTGCGGGAGTGGTCATGTCTTACAAACTTGGGGAGTCTTTTGATTAGCCAATGAAAATGATTGGAACGGGTAGGGCAGTGAATGTTGTCTGCATGGACTTTAGTAAAGCAAAGTACCTCATAGTTGGCTGATCCAGAAAATTAAGGTGCATGGGATCCAGAGAAGATTGGCAGGCTGGATTCAAAAAAAGAAAATTCAGAATGTAGTGGAGGAGTTATTCTGACTGCAGATATTTGACCAGTGGTCTGCAGAAGGAAGAGGGAGGAGGGGTGTGTGTGTGTGTGTGTGTGTGTGTGTGTGTGTGTGTGTGTGTGTGTGTGTTTGTGTGTGTGTGTGTGTGTGTGTGTGTGTGTGTGTGTGTGGGTGGGTGGGTGGGGTGGGTGGGTGTGTGTGGGTGGGTGGGTGGGTGGGTGGGTGTGTGTGTGTGGGTGGGTGGGTGGGTGGGTGGGTGTGTGTGTGGGTGGGTGGGTGGGTGGGTGGGTGGGTGGGTGGGTGTGGGTGGGTGGGTGGGTGGGTGTGTGGGTGGGTGAGTGTGGGTGGGTGGGTGTGTGTGGGTGGGTGGGTGGGTGGGTGTGTGTGTGTGTGTGTGTGTGTGTGGGTGGGTGGGTGGGTGTGTGTGTGTGTGGGTGGGTGGGTGGGTGGGAGGGTGGGTGGGTGTGTGGGTGTGTGTGTATGTGTGTGTGTAAAATATATGATCGGTATCATTTGGTCACTGTACAGACGTCACAAATTGCCCTGTACTGTGCTATGTTCTGTGATAAAGTAGGATGTAGATCAATTGGAGATATGGGTGGAAAAATAGCAGATGGAGTTTTTTTTTAAATATTTTTATTGATTTTAATAAAGAACTTGTACAAAAAAAGTACAATTCAATAAGATTATATGGATAGTTACACAAACTTAATAAGGCTTTCAGTATAACAAAAATGTACATGAATTCTAAATCTTATCCATAATTCATATTCTAAATGATATACTGTATATCTTTTTGGAGGAAAAATACTATAATATCACCAAAAAAAGGAAGAAAATAGTAAAGGAGAAAAACTCAAAACCCTTGCCTAACCACATTTCCAGATTCAATATATGATTAATATTAAAAGAAAATCAAAGGTAGAAAAAAAAATAAAAACAACATGGAAAAAATACAAGATGGACAATTTAATTACCATAAATATTCATGTAAATGTGTTTTGTGCAAAATGCGACCCCCCCATTTTTGAGGGGAAAAGGGGGGGAAAATTTTATCCCTGTGTATAATACGACTCCCCTCCCCTCACCCGCCCGAGTCGGGCTGGCATCTCTCCCCTTGCCCGCCCGAGTCACGCTGATGTCTCTCCCCCCTCTCCCACCCGAGTCATGCTGGCGTCTCTCCCCCCCTCACCTGCCCGAGTCGCGCTGCCATCTCTCCCCCCTCTCTTGCCTGAGTTGCGCTGGCGTCTCTCCCCCTTCACCCACCCGAGTCGCGCTGCCACCTCTCCCCTCTCCTCCACCCCAACCTAGTCACACTGCCGTCAATGTAGTCAGTTGCTGATAATGAGTGGCAAAATGAACCAGCAAACATCATACTGCCCACAGAGCTTTCAATGGTTGCATCTTCAAGTTGTATAGAATGTATCGGCAGCCGATTACATTGTTAAACCTGGCGGAATTTTTAAAAAAAATTTACTCCCGTGTATAATATGACCCATCCCCCCTACTTTGAGCTAGAATTTCGGTACAAAATTTTTCGCATTAAACTTGAATATTTATAGTACATTTTTAAAAATATTTTATTTACAAATTTTCAAGTCAAACAGTGCAAAAGACAAAAAAGGTTCTGAAAAATACTAATATACATCCATTAATAGCTATTACATGTCTAATTATAATTAACCGAATCTCCCTTCCCCCTCCCTCCCCCTAAGTAAAAGTAAGAAAAATAGAAAAAGAATAGAGAGCAAGAAAACAAGATAGATCAAGACTAGACTAAAAAGAGAGGAAAAATAAGAGGTTGTCAGATATGCACCGTCCACCTTCTGGGGCTCAAATTATCTAGCTTTTCTAGATCCAGGGAACGCTCAGAAGTGAAGGGGGGAAAACTAAAGATTTACAACTATATGCCAAATGTTGGAAAAACATTGTATTTGTTCCTCAAACAGTAAGTGATTTTCTCAAGGGGAACACAACTTTGCATTTCCGCATTCCAACGTGCCATTCCTAGATGGGAATCAGACTTACAGGTAACCACTGTACATTTCCTGGCCACCACCAATGCAATCTTTACAAATTGCATCTCATAGGTCATACATCTGCAATTTTTCCCAATACAAACAATTCTGGGTTTTGTGGAAAATGTTTGCCTATAATTTGTTCTGGGAAATTCCCTAGATCTACCGAGAAGAGCCTCACCTTGGAACATGACTAGGTTAAAAGTAGGAATGTTCCCACCTCTGTGCCATATCTAAACCATTGGTCTGAAATTTCTTATTAGTTTACTTAATTTTTGTGGTGCGAGATATAACTGTTGCAAGAAATTATACTGTAAATATACCATATGCATCTAACATTATCTGTATTTGTAATGCAGTTTCAACATAGATTGGATCAGCACTGTTCTCCAATTATTATGTCCAAGTCTGATCCTACCTTTGCTTTGACTTATGTAACCCGTTTTTAGGAGCTTTTGCTTGAAATAGGAAATACATAACTAAAATAAATCTCTTTATAATCCCCTTTCGAATCAGAGTCTCCAGTTCACTGCACTTCAGTAAGGTCATTGATGGACATAACTTGTCCCCTAAATAAGATCTCAGTTAAAGATTAACTGATGGAATGACATAAGTTTCCCTTGCTCATAACAATCCTTGATATCCCTGATCCCTTTCTGAGACCAGCTGTCCAGGATCTTGTTATCCAATATTGATGGTATTAATCTATTTTGAGTCAGGGGTGTTTTTGGTGATAGCCCCATCTTAATTCCAATCTGCTGATTTATTTTATACCAAACATTAATAACATGTTTTAATAGTGGGCTTTTCTTGTTCTAGAAAATAATTTAACATCCAATTTATAAATAAAATCTCTTCCTATCCTCTTGCCCACCTTGTGAAGCTCAATTTGTGGCCAGGATGGTCTATCTAGCCCCTTAAAGAGAGAGGCACTAAACTTTGACTGGGCTGCCGAATGATATTTTTTTTAAATATGGAAGCCGTAATCCTCCCAGTGTATAATCCCATGTTAATTTCTTGGTGGGGACTCTTGCCACCTTACTATTCCAGAGGAACTTTCTAATATGTTTATTTAGATCCTGAAAAAAGTGTTTGGAAGAGGTACTGAAGTCTCTATAACACATTCAATTTAATACAGCTAATTCTACCAACTAATGTAATCGGCAGAGCCATCTATCTGTTTAAAGCCTCTTTGATTTCCCTCAACGGGGGACATAATTTAATTTATAGAAATCTTGAAAATTATTGTTTATTTTAATCCTTAAATATTTTATTCCATTGTGGCCATTTAAATTGACTATTTCTTCGATAACAAATGTAATCCCCTCCCGTAAGTGGCATTATTTCACTCTTGTCCTAATCTATCTTATATCCTGATACCTTCCCATAATCTTCAAATTTAGAGTGCAGTTTTTCCAATGACCTTGCTGGTTCTGTCAAATATATCAGTAAATTGTCTGGAAAAAGATTGATCTTATGTTCATCCTGATTTACCCTGAATCCTTTAATGTCTGGATCACAACGAAAAGCTTTTGCCAATGGTTCAATAGCCAAAATGAAAAGAGCCAGAGATAATGGATAACCCTGCCTACTAGATCTACTTAGCGGGAATATGGGAGAGATTTGCCCATTAGTCACAACTTTTGCTTTGGACCTATGATATAATGCCTTAATCAATTTATAAAAGTGTGACCTAATCCAAATCTTTCCATCACTTTAAACAAGAAATCTCATTCCAGTCTATCAAAATCTTTTTGCACATCCAAGGCCACAGCCACACTAGGATCACCTCTTGATTGAACCAAATGTATTATACTAAGCAGTCTACTTACATTGTCCACAGACTGTCTTTTTTTTTTGCACAAAACCTGTTTGATCCTTATATGTTAATTTTGACAAAAACTTTGCCAATATATTTGCCAAGACTTTGGCAATTATCTTATAGTCTGTGTTCAAAAATGATTTTGGTCTGTATGATGATGGTTTCAATGAATCCCTATCCTTTTTAAGGATCATCTTAATTATTACTGTCGAAAAAGATTTTGGGATGCTATGAATTTCAGCCACCTGATCCATCACCTCCATAAAAAGAGGTATTAGGAGGTCCTTCAATTCCCTATAAAAACTCATCCTCCCCAGGAGATTTTTTTTAACCTGTAATGAACTTAATGCTTCTTTTATTTCCATTTCAGTAAAGACAGCATTCAGTTCTTCCCGTTCTTCAAAATCTAAATTTGGAAGCTCTAATCTATTTTATTAAAATCCTCTTCAGATTCTGATTTATACAGGTTTGCATAAAATTGTTTAACAAAAATTCATTTATATCTTGAGGTTTATTTAAAAAAATCCTGCCTGTTTCTATTTTGACCACATTAATTGTCTTTGAGACTTGTTCTGCTTTCAACTACCAGGAGAGGACCTTGTAGGCTCTTTCCCCTAGCTCAAAGTACTTCTGCTTGGTTCTCATGATTACCAATTCAGTTTTATAAGTTTGCAATGTATTATACTTGAGCTTCTTTCTAGTAAGCAGTCTGTACTTTTCCTCAGAGCCCAATTTTTGAAGTCTTTTCCAATTGGCTTATCTCCTGTTCCAATTCCTCTACCTCCCTCATATGTTCTTTCTTAATCCTTGATGTGTGGGCAATTACTTGTCCTCTTAAATAAGCCTTTGAAGTGTCCCATATGATAAATTTGACCCATAGTAGAATCACAGTTAGACTCACTGAATGTTGTAATTCTGTTCTAATAAAATTACATAACTCCAGTTTCTTCAACAGCAATGAATTAAAGCTCCATCTATATGCCTTCTTTTGTTTATCTGGCATTGCAATTGTTAATACCAAGGGTGAGTGATCTGACAAAAGTTAGTGGTGTGTATATGGCCTCCATGTCCTACCCTCCAAATGGCTGATGCCAAGAAAAAATCTATTTTAGAATAGGAATCATGTTGCCTTGAAGAAAAATAATAATCTCTTTCCCCGGATGCTGTCGCCGCCAGGTATTCATTAAATTCAGCTCCTTCATCAAAATCAAGGTGGTCTTAGCAGCCTTTATTTTGGTTACTGTTTTTACTGACTTGTCCAAAACTGGGTCCAGACAAAAATTAAAATCTCCACCTATTAAAATATTTTCCTGCCCATCTGCCAATTTCAAAAATATATTGTGAATAAATTTTCCATCATCCAAATTTGGTGCATAAACATTCATTAAGGTCTAGGGTTGGGAGTCACGTGATGGAGTAGTGGCCGGACGGTGAACTCCAGCCCTCTCCAGAAAAGTCGGGAAAAACAAAGGAAAACACAAAGGCACAGAAATAAAATTTACAGAAAAATGAGTATAAAGGTGGAAAGAAGATGGCGACAAAAAAAGAAAAATCGAAAGCAACGGTAAGAAGAGAGGAAGAGAAGACAAAGGAGGAAAAAGGTGAAGGTCCGAAGAGGCCCGCTGCGGAGAGAGAAACCCGCTCCCTCAGGTCGGTAAATAATGGACTACAAAAATGGCTCGCAGAGCCGAATAAAAGTGCGCAACCGCGCATGCGCGAAGTATCGCGCATGCGCGATGCGAATGAAAAAAAACACACCGACGGGAGGGGGGACCAGCTGGGGAGTCGATCTCCACAGCGGGCAACGACAGCTGCAGAACACCTGCAGCAAGAAGAGACCACAGAAGACAATAGAAACAAGAAAGAAGAGGAGGAAAGGGCACCAAAGAAACAACAGATGGTCAACCCAGAGGTAGAAGAAGAGGAAGAGGAAGAGTACAGGGAAATAGAAGAAGAAAAGAAAGGCAAGGTAAAGGATATACTTGCTCTTATTAAAGGATACATGGAGTCATTTAAAGAATGGCAAACACAGGAATTTAAGGATTTAAGAAAAAGAATAAACAACACAGAAGAGAAAATAAATAAAATGGAGATGACCTTAACAGAAATGGGAAAGAAAATGGACAAGATGGAAGAGCGGGCAGTAGCAGCAGAAATGGAGGTAGAAGACTTAAAAAAGAAATTGGAGGAATCTAATAAAAAAACTAAAGAGACACAAGAACTACTAGCTCAAAAAATAGATATAATGGAAAATTATAACAGAAGAAATAACATAAAGATAGTGGGCCTTAAGGAAGATGAAGAAGGCAAGAATATGAGGGAGTTTATAAAAGAGTGGATCCCTAAGACCCTAGGATGTCCAGAACTACAGCAAGAAATGGAAATAGAAAGGGCACATAGAGTATTGGCCTCTAAACCACAACCACAACAAAAACCAAGATCTATTGTAGTAAAATTCCTAAGATATACTACAAGAGAAAAGGTACTGGAGAAGACAATGGAAAAAGTAAGAGAGGGCAACAAACCACTGGAGTATAAAGGGCAAAAAATCTTCATTTATCCAGATATAAGTTTTGAACTCCTAAAGAAGAGAAAAGAGTTCAATACAGCAAAGGCGATTTTATGGAAGAAAGGGTATAAATTTATACTAAAGCATCCAGCGGTATTGAAAATATTTATTCCAGGACAACAAAACAGACTATTCTCGGATCCAGAAGAAGCACGAAAATTTGCAGAACAATTACAAAAATAGACTGAGGGAGGAAGATGGGTAATGAGAGTTAAAATGATCACGATTGATATGTATGTGGGTAAAGACAAAAATAGACTGAGGGATGAAGACGGGTAATGAGAGTAAAAATGATCACGATTGATATGTATGCGGGTAAAGAGGTATAAGAGTGAATAGAGACAAAGAGCATACATGAATGTATCTGTACTTAGAGGAAAATATAGATAGTATAGACAAGAATTAATAAGGGAAGGTAATGGAATAGAGAGAATAAGGAGGGAATTAAAAGAGTGACCTTTGTGACATATGAAAAGTGAAATCTTTTCTGGGGGAGGCGGGGTGGGGGGAAATAGCGGTCACTGCAAAATCAGTTGACGCTTGCGAGTGGATTCGCAAATCCAAATGGAGAGGGGAGATGTGGTTGTCCGACAAGGGTTAAAGGACAACTCAGGAGGTGAAGGGGAGATTGGGGATAAATAAGATAGAAATAGGAGAATAAGGAAAATGTTGGATGTTGTAGGAATGTTGTCTTATAAAGAGTTGAAAATAAGAAAACAGAAATGGAAAAGGAGGAAAGGTAATGATGAAAAAACGGAAAGAGAAGATAAACAAAATATAAAAGGGCTACGCTGAACTATATGTCTTTAAATATTAATGGAATACATAACCAAATTAAAAGGAAGAAACAACTAAATTTAAATGAATAAATGTATTCCATTAGAAAAAATAACATATAGGTTAAGAAATAATATTGAAATATTCGAACAAGTATAGGAGCCTTACATTAAATACAATAGCGAAAACCTACCGGGGACAAACATTACCTAAGTTGATGGAAGGAGAAGGAAAGAAAAGAATGGACTCAGTAGAATTTCTGGTGTAATTTTGTTGAATGACAACATTGTCTGACTGGCTTAATGCAACCTAGATTGTATACCTAAAATGGATGAGAGGGGGTGGTGGGGGGGTGGTTTGGGAGGAAAGGGGGGGGGGAGAAAAAGTCACTGTATATGTGTGAAAAAGAAATAGTGTATATCATGGCTAATGTGATTTATGGTGTGAAAAATAAAAAAATTAAAAAAAAAAAAAGGTCTAGGGTTCTGAATATATCTGACATTGTATCATTATGTACCTACCAGAAGTATCTGATACTATATCCTGCACTCAAACTGGAACATATTTTCCTATTAAAATAGCTACTACCCTTGGAATCAACTGAAGATGCTATGACCTGGCTAACCCAACCCTTCTTTAGTTTCCCATGCTATTTTTCTGTTAAATGAGTTTCCTGAAGGAAAGCCAGCTCTACTCCCAACTTTTTAATGTGTTCCAAGACTCATTTTCTCTTCAGTATTTCATTTAAACCATTCACATTACAACTAACAAATTTTTATCATATTACTCATTGCCCCATAAAAAAGTACCATTTTTCACACCCCCACCCCTGCCCCAGGCCTCAACGCTCACCCCATCCCCCTCCATGATCCATGGATCCCACCCCTTAGGGACAAATTGGCATGCACCTGACAAACCAAAAGAAGAGATTTGGCATTCAATAAAAGATTAGAAAGGCAAAATTAAAACAAAAATAAAAAGAAATCCTTCTCCCTTTGAAACTCTGATGCTGTAAAGTAGAAAAAGACACCCCGACCCCCATATAAGAGGTTAAGTTCACCACACCGATCCACCTCAGTTACATAGTACAATACCTTCATCCCAGACCCTCCCCTAAATAAAACTCTGTTAAACCATTAATATTTACATTATAAAGAAGATGTTATCGTATACATAGCAATATTAACAAAAAACTAGTTATAATCAATCCAATCTTGCTAAATATCCAATTAAATTATTCTTTGATCTCTGATAGTCTGTTGACGTAATTTGTTGCTTGCTTAACATCAGATATGTTTTTTTTTGCTCATTTGGTAATATTATTTTCTACATTACCAGGTAACGTAGGACAAAACAGTATCCCTTCTGCCTGAAGTTCCTTTTTAGTGGGTAAAATTCCACTTCAAGTTGGCCTCCCTGTCTCTGGTACCCAGTGCTACAGCACTTAGATTTCTTTCCCTGTCTTGGTGGTGTAGTAGCTTTACCAGGACTGAGAGTGGCCTCTGGTCAAGTGCAAGGCATGGCACTAAAGACCAATGTGCTCTCTCAATTTCTATATCTTGACCAATTTTGTCTTGACCTAGGCCCCTCGGGATCCACTCCTGAAGGCACTATATGAGGTCATTTCCCTCAACATCTTCATTCAAACCCACAATTTTTATAATGTTCTTCCAGCTAAAATTCTCCAGAGAATCTAATTTGTCTCATATTTTTCCTATTTTTTTTAGTCCAGACATCCAAATCATTCTCTATTTTGTCCACTCTGTCCACAACATCTTCTACTTGGTCGTCTTCTTCAGAACTGTCTAAGGTCTGTTTGGTTTTTTTTTCCCACTTTAAGTTGTAACAATGGCGAGCACATAATAAAGAGCAATTAACCACTTTAAGAATTGTTTCCCAATCCACAACCAATTTAGTCAAAGTTAAATCCTGTTGTCAAGAATTTTTTGATTTTAACTAAGGAAGTCTGATTTAAGCAGATAGAGCTTAAACCAGATATGTGAGGAACGGCTCTTAGGGAGGTCAGATATAAAGAGAAAATATGTAGTAGATAGCAAGGCCTCTTGGGGTGCAAGACTATAGCTCCCTGGAAGTGCAACAAAAGTAGATGGGGTTTAGCATACTTGCTTTATTTGATCAGGCCATTGAGTGTAAAATTCGCAAGTCATGTTGCAGCTGTGTAAAACTTTGATCAGGTCACATTGGACTTTTAGATGCATTTCTCATTGCTGCATGGAAATATGAGAAGGCTTTTGAGAGGGTGCAGAAAAAGATTTTGCCAGAACTTGAGAGTATTTGCTGTAACGAGGGGTTGAACAAACGTGGATTGCTTTCTCTGGAGTGTGGAGGCTGAAGCGGTACCTGTTAGAATTCTATAAAATTATGGAAAGTGTAGATAAGGTAGATAGTTAGAGTCTGTTTCCTCGGAGGAAATGTTAAATAAGTAGATTTAAGATGAGAGGGGGAAGTTTAAAGCAGACTTACAAGGTAATGTTTAAAAGGCATTTATTCACATGCATGTGAACAGGCAGCGGGTGGAAAGATCTAAATCAACCATTTTCAATGAGGGCATTACGACCCCCTCTGGGAGCTTCAGTACATTTAAATATACATATTTTTTTTTTGTTTATTATGTAGTCGGTAGAAGTACAGAAAAAAACAAAACTTGACTGCTTCACAGAGAAGGGGGCCCCGTAAACATTGAGCAGAGTCCTAGGGGGCCGTAGCCAAAAAAACATTGAGAATGTTTGATCTAAATGATGTGCAGGCACTTGGGATTATCTTAAATTGATATAATGGTCAGCACAGACATTGTGGGGTGAAGAGTCTGTTCATGTGCTTTACTTTCTATCTTTTGTGTTTTGTGTCCTATGTTCTATTCAATCTTTTCCCATAACTAAAGTCATCCAATCTTGGCAACTTCATGATGTAGCTCCTATAGTGTGGTGGCCAAAACTGCATACAATGCTCTAAGTGCAATCTAATAACTTTTTTAAATATACAACGTAACATCCCAACTTTTGTATTCTGTGACCTATGAAGACAAGCATGCTAAGTCTTTTCACCCTCTATTAACCTGTGTGGCCACTTTCAGTGAATTGCTGACATGAACCTCAAAGTCCCTCTATTCAGCAATATTGCTTGGAATCCCACCATTTATGTATATGTCCTATGTGCCTATTCTCAAAATACAGTAAAAATCCAATTATCCAAAATGGTTGGCACCGGGCCTAAGTCGGATAAACTTTTTTTTTCGAGAACTGTTTTTTTTTTAAAACAGCCCAGTTGCAACAGCAAATCACTTGCATCAATGTTTAAACAACAAACAAACAAGGGAAGGCTTTTTAAGCATTAAGATAATGTTTAATTCTTACCAAAAAATATTGACCACCACTGATCCCTGACATGTCCGAACTGCAATTGCCAATTACCAACCGCCGCCATCAAACCCCACCACTGCTGTTGATCCCTGGGTTGGCTTCTCGGGCCATCGAAACACTCACTGGTAAGTTGGCAGGCTGCTGTCTCCCTGATCACCAGAGCTCCTGATACTTGAGTCCCGATTCCAAATCCTCCCCTAAGCCTACCACACATGCGAGAGGAGGGAAGGGGAGGAAAAGCCACTGTGCTCATAGTTCTGCTTGTACCTGTGAGGCCACTCTCCTTGATGATGCCGGGACAAGGGATTCTTTTGACCACTTGTGGCTGGGAGACAGCCCCATGCAGTTTGAGAGGGAAAGTTGGAGAGAAAAATCAATAGGGGAAGGTAAAGAATAAACAAAAAGAGAGAGGAGAGGGAGTTATCTGAAACAAGGACAATTGTCATTCTAATTTCATGTCAAATGAATTTTTTCAACCTATGAGGTCAGTTCAGTTCTGAAAAAAATTTGGATAAATGAAGATTTCGGAGAATCTGATTTTGGATAATTGGAGTTATACTGTACATCACCTTGTACTTGTCCAGATTAAATTCTATCACCTAAAGCTCTGTCCAACTTTCCAGCTGTATCACACTATAACATTAGACAATGTTCCTCACATTCCACTGCACCATTCATTTTTGAGTCACCTACAAATTTACTAATTATACCTCTAAAGTTCATTTCCAAGTTGTTAACATAAAAAATAAGGCCAGGAGTCTGCGATCTGCCAATCAAGCCTGCTCTGCCATTCAATAAGATCTCAACTGTAGATTCCACCTATCTGCCATTTCCACATTACCCTTAATCTTGTACTATATAAAAATCTATCTGTATTAAATACATTTAAGGAGGCAACTTCTACTGCTTCCTTGGAAGGAGAATTCCACATGTTTACTGGTAGAATGGCTGCCCCCAGTACTTGCACATGGCTGGGACCGGAGGTGAAGTTACCGATCTCTGATCCGAAGACAGAAGTGACGTTAGTGATTGTCGTCTGGGTGACTGCTCCCCCAAAGATGGTGACCCATCCCTCGGATCACACATGGCACTGCTGGTAGTGGGCTGCCCCCTGCTTATCTTCGCATAGTGCCTTTCCTTTTGCAACTTGAGCACACTGCATTCCTGGCTGGGCAGGACTTCTGGGTGTGCCTGGTCAACCCACAGAACCTGCACTTGGTCGGTCCTATATCCCAACATGGCGGCACCCTCGTTCCCCATGTGGATGCCAGACCGCCTGTGGTGTAAGCTTCACAACTTTGCACAGCAGTCTCCATTGCCTCCCCCAAGTCCAGTACTTCCTGCCACCTTTTTTCAGGAGTCTTTGAAGCACCTGGGTTGATAGCATGTTTGTCAGCAGTCTGTCCTGAATGAGTTTGTTGGCATACTCGGAGGCACTCACCGCGGTACACCCAATTTACACCCCGTAGGCTCTAAATGGCTCTCTCATCGTCCACGCGAATTGTGTGAAGGGCTACCCAGGGGCTTGTACCTCACAAACATTGGGTTTGTCGGGGTCTCGTACTGCTTCTGCAGCAGGGCCATTGCCTCGTCGTATGTTCAGCAGTCTTTAATTATTTGAAATGCCCGATCGCCCACGGATGCAAACAGGAGATCATATTTATCTTCAGCATCCCTTAGGTTGTGGTGGTGCATGAACGTCTCCATCCCATGCAGCCACCTCTCGAAGGTAACATCTGCGTTGAGTTCCCTGGGTTCAATCATGAGTGTAGTTGGCCGGCAAACTTCTCCCATTACTCGCTGCAGAGTTGATGCAGACCCCAGGGGTGCGTCTGCTACTGCACCACGTGGCTGGGTCGACTCCACTGTCTGTGGGCTGGATGACTAGGCACCTTCCCGATCGCTGCTGCCTTGTCCTGTATGCTGAGTTTCCAAGGCTTTTGTTTTGGTAATTAAATTGTGGAGCACACAATCGTCACATCAACATCATGGAGTGATTAAACGGCTTTAATTACCAAAAACCTTGAGCATTACTGATACACTACTTGGCCAGGTTCCAGGTACAGGAGCAAGTCTGGGCATGCCAGCCTTTATTGGGAAATCTGGGGAGGAGCCAAGGGAGGATTTAGGGAAGGACAGAGAAGGTCAGGGAGGTTCAGACTGGCCAGTCCATACATCTATGCAAATACCTTTCACCACAGACCTGTTACATCTGCAAACCAATGTTTTGTAATACATTCACAGGCACAGAATGCTGCAATCTTGCACCATTTAAACAATAACCTGATTGTTTTTCTTTCAAAGTGGACGATCTCGCATTTACCAACATTATACTCCATCTATCAGACCCACTCACTTAATCGATCTCTGAGCAAACTCTGCATAATTTACTTTACCACTCAATTTAGTGTCATCAGCATTCATAGATATGTTGCTCTTGGTCCCATCTTCCAAATCATTTAAAGTATATAAGAAAGTCCCAGCACCAATCCTTGTGGTATGTCACTGGTCACAGATTTCCCATTGGAGAAACATCGTCCTAGTACTATCTTCTGCCTCCAAGCACCAATCTTTGATTTTGGATCCAATTTGCTAGTTCACTTTGGAGCTCATGTATTGTGATAACACAGATTCTATCACCAATGTGTATATGTACAGATTGTAGTGTAGGATGACTGTGATTGGCTGAGAGCATAGCCATGCCTACGGGCAGGTCTTAAAGGGTTGCTCCTAGCCAGACCAGGTCATTCTGGACTGGTCGACCTTCATGTGATATGCTCCAGTCTTTTAGTTAATAAAAGCCTTGGTTTGGATCAACAAGTCTTTGGTTCTTTCGATGCGCACTACAATTTTATTAACTAAAAAAAAATTTTGAAGGGATGGAGCGTATGCTGCAGCTGGAATGCCTCAACATCAACCCACAGTCAGCTACAGCCTTGAATGATGTTAAACACTGGGTGAGATGCTTCAAAACATACTTACAGATCTCTGACCCTGCTGCGATAGAGGACAACCATCGACTACTAATATTGATGACTATGGTGTCCCCAAGAGTCTACCAGAGTGTCCAGGACGCGACCACTTACGCCTCAGCCATGAAGGTGCTGAAAGGGCTCTTCGAGCGACCAACGAACAGGGTCTATGCTCAGTACGAACTTGCTACAAGAAGGCAACAGCCCAGTGAGTCCTGTAGAGCTTATATTCAGGCACTAAAAGCAATGGGCAGGGACTGTGCCTGCACAGAGAACTTCTGCGGAGACCACAGACGATCTGATTCGGGTGCCTACGTGGCCGGGGACTGATCGAATGAGGTGAGACAGTGCCTGCTAGAGCATGGCGGAGAAAACCTAGAGGACATGATCCAGATCGCAGAGACTATGGAGGCTGTGGTCTTAAGTATGGACATGTACTCTCGGAGCTGGACCCCACACTCTGATGTGAGTAGGATGACGTCCCTCTATCCTACTACTGCCGCTACACTGCAACCCCAAAGTGTTATTTCTGTGGGTGGAAAAAGCATAGCAGGTCCCAGTGCCCGGCGAGAAAAGCCAGGTGCCAGAAGTGCCTTAAAAACAACCATTTTCCTGTAGTCTGTCGCTCCAAAATGGCCGTCGTCAAACACAGTTCCTTGTGTGAAGCCCAATCGTCGCCTTCCCATTCAAACACTTCTTCCTCAGAGCTCTCCTCCAATGAGTGCGAGGACTCCACTGCGCGACAGTGCCTGACGTCACGGGGCAGACGCCGAGCGTGCAAGGTACAACCCACCCTCGCCGCAATGACGTTTACCCTACCTCACAAAGCAACGTCCGACCAGGCCCAGCCCCGACCTCAACGGTTGCCGCCACTGCTGACCAGGGACCCGACACTGCCGCTGTTGACTGGGGACCCGCCACCACCGAAGCAGCTGACCAGGGACCCGCCGCCGCTGCCAACCATGGACCCGACACCGCCGCTGCCGACTGGGGACCCGCCACCACCGAGGCAGCTGACCAGGGACCCGCCACCGCTGGTGACTGGGGACACACCGCCACAACCGACACTGCCCAACCGGTTCCCTCCAACGCTGCCGACCGGGGACCCGACTCTGCCGACCAGGGACCCGCCACCGCTGACCGCCCCACCGCCGGCGGCAAGCATTGACCCCCAACACTTACCGTTGGCTGCAGGCAGCAACACCAACTCCTCGACACTGCCTTTTCAGGCCCAACTGTTTGCATGACATCATCACGTACACATTGCGTGACATCATCACGCAGGACTTCACTGTCCCCATCACAATAACCCTCGACCCCTCACAAAAGCAATGGAACTGATTAAAGTGCATGGACACTATCCCAATTGCTCATTTGACTCGGGATCAACTGACAGTTTTACCTGCCCAGACCTGGCCCACTGTTGCGAACTAGCTATTCTCCCCACTGCACAGAGAATTTGATTGGCGACCAGATCGCACTGGACTGGGGTAAAGGGGTACTGCATGGTGACCCTGAAAGTCAAGGGCATCACATTCACAGACTTCAAACTATTAGTCCTTCCCCAATTGTGCGCCCCTGCACTGCTGGGATTGGATATTCAGTGCCAGCTTCAAACCGTTTCCCTGCACTTTGGGGGGGCCTCACGCTCCGCTCTCTGTCTATAACCACTCCACCCCGGAAACCTCCTGCCAGCGGCAGCCCGAGCCACCCTCCCCCATGCCCTGGGGCCTCACCTGTAGTCTCTCCACCCTCTGAGTTGCTCCGCCAACGCTTTTTGCAACCCTGGCTGGAAGCCTGTGGCCACCAAAAGCTAGCAATATAGTTATGAACACAGGAAATTTATCACAAGCGAGGTGTGCAGACTGCTGGATGAGGGCATTATCGAACCTAGCTTGAGTCAATGGAGGGCCCAGGTGGTGGTTGTTAAAAACTGGGAGAAACCGCGGATGGTGGTTGACTAAAGCCAGAGAGTCAACCGCTTCACGCTTCTGGATGCGTACCCCCTTCCACGGATCACGGATGTGGTGAATCAGATCACCCAATACCATGTATTTTCCGCCATTGCCTTACATTCGGCCTATCATCAGCTCCAGATCTGCTGAGATGACTGACCTTTCATGGCCTTTGAAGCGAATGGGCGGCTGTATCAATTCCTCAGGGTACCCTTTGGGGTCACAAATGGCATTACGGTCTTCCACCAGGCAATGGACCGGATGGTGGACCAGAACAGGCTGACAGCTACTTTCTCGTATCTGGACAATGTCACCATCTGCGGCCATGACACAGAGGATCATGATGCCAACCTTGAGAAATTTTTTCAGACTGCAATTCGGCTGAACTTGACCTACAATTTCGACAAGCGTGTCTTCCGGACCACTCGGCTCGCAATTCTGGGTTGTGAGATGGAGAACGGGGTGGTCATGGACCCTAACCACATGTGTCCGCTCATGGACTTTCCCCCCACCCCCCCCCACCACCCCCCCCCGCCCCACAACACCCAGCAGGCACTCAGATGCTGCCTGGGTTTTTTCTCTTACTATGCCCAATGGGTTCCACACTATGCCGACAAGGCACAGCCACTCATCAAGATCACCTCCTTCCCCCTGTCAACTGAAGCCAGAGAGGCCTTCGACCGCATCAAATCAGACATCATTGCTACATCGCTGCACACCATTGACGAGTCCATTCCGTTCCAAGTCGAGAGTGATGCGTCTGACTTTGCACTGGCAGTCGCGTTGAACCAGGCCGGCCGGCCAGTAGCTTTCTTCTCCAGAACCCTCCAGGGTCCTGAGAGCCAGCACTCCTCCGTCGAGAAGGAAGCCCAGGCCATAGTTGAAGCAGTACGTCATTGGAGACACTACCTTACTGGCAGATGCTTTACGCTGCTGTCCAACCAATGCGCGGTCTCCTTCATGTTTAGCAATACCCATCGAGGTAAGGATGACAAAATCGCCAGGTGGAGAATCGAGCTCTCCACCTTTAATTATGACATACTGTATCAGCCAGGTAAACCCACCAGATGCGCTCTCCGGGGGGACTTGCGCCAACATACAATTGGACAGGCCGTAGAAACTCCACAAGGAGCTCTGTCATCCAGGAGTCACTAGGTTCACGCACTTTGTCAAAGCTCGCAACCTGCACTACACGGTCGAGGAGATTCGCTCCATGATCCGAGCCTGCCCGGTGTGCGCTGAGTGCAAGCCCCACTTCTTCTGGGAAGCGGTTACGCTTGCCCTCCGGTCCAAAGGTCTCCCCACCTCTCACTTCCAGGACGTGCTCACTAGTGCCCTACACTCCATCCGCTCCCTCCTATGCACCGCGACCAATGCTGCCCCCCATGAAAGGATGTTCTCTTTCCCAAGGAAATCCGAGTCGGGTACAACCATACCAGCGTGGGTCATGGTTCCCAGTCCGGTCCTCTTACGATGCCACGTCCGGTACTCAAAGAACGGCCCCTTGGTTGACCGAGTGACTCTGCTCCATGCGAACCCGCATTATGCCTACGTTGAATACCTGGACGGATGGGAGGACACAGTCTTGGTAAGGGACCTAGTCCAAGCTGGATCAGGGGCAGTAGTGCCTTTAACCCAACTTCCCCCTATTCCTTCTACCCCAGGTCATGTGCTTGAACAGAGGGACCAGCACCACCCCACCAGCTCAGGCCAGACTGTCGACAACGCTGTTGTGGAATTGAGCGAAGCAGTGGCTGCACCCTACGGGCCTGCCGGTGATACGACTCCGGAGACCCCAATCCCAGTGCCACGGCAGTCATGCCGGATGGTCAGGCCCCCAAACCTGTAGAGCCCCTAACCTCCATCCATCCTGGGGTTGGTTCTCAAAGATGGGGTGATTGTGATAGTACAGATTATATTAGTTAAATTGTCCTGTCTTCTTGGACCTTACCTGTGGTTAGTGAAGGTCTTCTCTTGTTTCCCATTGCAGCCAGGAATATAGCTCATCTCAAATTGGGGATATATCAATCCTTTTGCATCCAATGACATGGAAAACCTCCTCCTCCTCCTCCTCCTCCTGCTGATTGTCTGTGTACCTCTTTCTGAGCTCATTGACTTTCATGTCCTATGAGAAGCATTCCTTTAGAAAATCATTTGCACTGCCTGGTTCCATGATAGATGACCAATTTTATCCCTGTAGGAACACACACTTTTACTAAATGCCCTCTTGGTCCTGCTACACTTGTACATTGCCTTTGGATTCTCCTAAATCTTGCCTGTCAAGGATACTTTATGCTAAACACAATGCACTAGAAGATTAATCCGTGAGTCGACAAGGATCAGCTGGAATAAAAGAATGGCTAATGTTTCAGGCTGAAGCCCTTCCTCAAGACTGAATGTAGAGAAGCTGACTAAAACCCTACAGAGCCTGAAACATTGATCATTCTTTTCTCCATCTGATGTTGGTTGACTCGCTGAGTTCCTCTAAGGGACTGAGTATACCTTTAAATTCCAGCATCTGCAGCCTTAATTGTGTCTCAAAGATATTTTGTGGACCGTTTTTATATTCTAGATTTCATTATGTTCTTTCCTGCACATTCTATGATTCCTCAAGAGAATAACGTGATCACAATTACCTCCCTTTTAACCCCTGATCAAACTTTCCATGACCTTTGTCATCGTAGTCTCCTACATGATTCCTCAAGAGAATATCGTGATCACAATTGCCTCCCTTTTAACCCCTGATCAAACTTTCCATGACCTTTGTCATCATGTCTCCTATATGATTCCTCAAGAAAATATCGTGATCACAATTGCCTCCCTTTTAACCCCTGATCAAACTTTCCATGATCTTTGTCATCGTAAGTCTCCTAAACTAGCCACATTTTGCCTTTCACTGAGGATGGAATGAACATAGTGACTCTGACTTCCCATTAACTCTCTGTCACTTGTCTTACCCACAACCATCTACCCCAGTGCACTTGCCCAATGTCCTCTCTTGCTGTACAGAAATTAGTCAATCCCAATTCAAGACCTTAACTTGAGGGCCAACCTCAGTCCATATTCCTTGCATACAGTATATATGTTAGACAATGTAAATGACAATAAACTCATTATAATTATCATAACTTTGTCTCTTCCCATAGTGATTTGCAAAGTGTTCCCCCACCAACATTTCTATCACTAGTCCAATTCCATTTCCTAAGATAAGGTAGAGTGTTGCCTTGCCTCCAATAGGATTCTCTCCATGTCATCTCAAAATGTTTTTTTGGACCCACAATAAATTCTGGCCCATCTGTGCCCTTGCACCTTGTTAACCCCAGTTAATACTGGGAAAGTTAAAATCCCCCAGAGCTATAACCCGACCGCTCTGCATCTTTCTGCCATTTTCTTACACACTGTATATACTCGTATAACAGTTGAATTTTGTAACTATTTTTAACGTTAAAGTTATGGGGTTGACTATTACATGGATACTACTTTTGACTGCAGTATGTATCTTCATCATTGGACGCATAGGGAGTTCCAATGGGTGGGCAGCCACGTTTGAGATGTCAGGAGCTCCAAAGAGTGGGTGGACAGGGCCAAGGCACAAGTTCGTGACTGAGGTGTCAGATGCTCTAGCCTGCTGGCAGTTGGGACCCAGTGAGAGACTAGGGTTGACTTTTACATGCAATAAATGTAAAATACTAGATTTTGGGGCCAAAAATAGGGGGGTCAATTTTTGCATGGTATTGACTTTTACACAAGTATATATGGCATCTTACTTACAATGGGGCACGATTAGCTATTACAGTGTAGTGCGCGTGCTACCGCAAAGTGTGGAAAGAATGACACACGCCCAAGGTGTCAAAGTCGAAAACTGATTTATTGCGCTGCCAACCTGGCTTATATTCTCTCCTCGCTGTTCACAACAGGGGTGACATCACAGCAGTGCCGGGCTCAAATTGGTCGGCATTTCCACCGTAGATGATTGTTTCCTGCCATGAAGGTTGTCACCTAGGACAAAGGTCATTGGCCCCCGAGGGGTCTGCACGGTCGCCACATTCGTTGGCCATCTTGTGTACCGGATCGTGTCCCTGTTAGCGGGCCACTACACGACCCCCCCCCAGAACTGGTAATTGGAGTGCTGTCCGCCATTTTCAGTGGCCTACCTCTGGATCATGGGGACTGTGTGGAGACCAGTTGGCTAACATCCAGATGTGCTGGCTTGAGGCAGTTGATGGTGAAAGTCTCTTCCTTACTGCTGATATCCAGCACACATGTCAACACGTTATGTCTGACTATTTTATATGGCCCCTTGTACAGCCATTGCAGAAGTGTCTGGTGTGCTCCCCTCCCTTTGTCATTGAGGCTGTCGGGTCCTCTAGGTCCTTGGCGGCGGTCAAGAACTCCCCTGGTATCACCAAAGGAGCACCATACACCATCTCAGCTGCTGAGGCATTGAAGTCTTCTTTCAGTGTGGTGCGGATCCACAGGAGGACCCAGGGTAGCTCGTTTGCCCAGTTTGCCCTTGAGCCGAACCATCAAGGGCGCCTTCAGGTTCCTGTGGAAACATTCGGCTAACCCATTGGCCTGAGGATGGTACGTTGTGGTGTGGTGGAGCTGGGTTCCCAGCAAGTTGGCCAGCGTCACCCAGAGTCCTGAAGTGAACTGTGTACCTCTATTGGAAGTTGTATGCTCTGGGGTTCCAAATCTCGACACCCAGGTGTTAATCAGAGACATGGTGTAGGTCTCAGTGGTTGTGTCGGCCAGCAGGACCGCTTCCGGCCACCTTGTGGAGCGGTCAATCAGGTGATATCTCGCCCCACAGGAGACTGGTAGCGGCCCTATTATGTCAATGTGGACGAGGCTGAACCTATTGTCACACTGGCTCAAGAGTCTGGGGGGGGGGGGGGGGGGGTGGATGCCTTGACATGTGTCTGCACTTTGAACGTCTGGAAGAGCATGCAGGTCTTGGCCAAGTGACTGACCTGTTTCCGAAGGCCATGCCAGATGAACCTACTGGCCACCATTTTGACAGAAGTTCTGATGGCTGGGTGTGCCAGGTTGTGCACTGCGTCAAAGACCTGCTGTCTCCATGCTGCCTGCAAGCTGTGGAGATGATGCAGAGGAACGTCTGGTTACCAGGGCCGATGGCATCGTCCTCCAACCTGAGCCTGGATATTGCCACCCTGATGGCCGGAATCTAGGACCTTGGCTAGGGGTGTATAGTCTTATTCCCTGAGACAGGGCCTGGTTGGACTCAATCATGGAGCGCGACAGTGCATCGGCCACCATCTTGGTTTTCCCAGTGATGTGTTGGATGTCCGTGGTGAACTCAGACACAAAAGAGAGGTGTCACTGCTGCCTGGCTGACCATGGGCCGAACACCTTATGGAAGACAAAGGTTAACAGTTTATGATCCGTGAAGACCCTGAATTGTCTACCTTCCAAAAAATACCTGAAGTGCTTGACTGCCAGGTACAGCACCCTTCATGGTCAAAGATGCTGTATTTGAGTTTGGATGGCTGGAGCTGTCTGCTAAATTGCTACAGTGCACCTCCTACCACTGTGCTGGAGGTATCTATTGTGAGAGCGGTTGCGTCTCTGACCTGGGGTGTACCAGAAGGGTGGCATTGACCAGTGCTTCCTTAATCTTCTGGAACGCCTCAAGGCCTCATTGTCCCAGATAATGTCTTTACTTTCCCCCCCCACATGAGTGCGAAGAGGGGGTGAATGATATGGCCACTACCGGTATGAAACAGTGATAAAAATTAATCATACCAGTAAATTCTTGCAGCCCTTTGACTGTTCGGGGTTTGGCAAAGCACCAAAAAGCCTCTACCTTTTTTGGTTAGGGGCTTCGCTCTGTCCCTGTTGATTCGATGCCACAGGAAGTCAATCATTTCCAGTCTGAACTGGCACTTAGCGGGGTGTATAGTTAGTCTGAAATCCTGTAGCCGGGTGCACAGTTGCTTTAGGTGGGCCATGTGCTCTGTGTGATTGCAGCTGGTGATGAGAATATTGTCAAAATAGATGAACATGAATGTGAGATCCCGGCCCACTGCATCTATCAACCTCTGGAAAGTCTGGGCTGCATGTTTAAATCCAAAGGGGATTCTCAACTACTTGAAAAGTTCAAAAGGTGGTTTTAGGGATGTCATTGGGATGCACCATGTGATAGACCCTGATTAGGTTGACTTTTGAAAATACCCATGTCCCTTATAAATTAGTGGTAAAGTCTTGGATATGGGGCATGGGGTATCTGTCTGGGGTGGCGGTGATAGTCACTACATGGCCTCCATCCTCCTGCTGCCTTCAGAACCATGTGCAGGAGGGAGCCCAGGGGCTGTTAGATCGCTGCTCTATCCATTTTTTAAACTCCTTCTTGGCAAGAGTGAGCTTCTCGGGGGGAAGGCCATGCGCCCTAGAGTGGAGCAGGGGGTCCTCAGTGAGAATGTGGTGCCTTGTCCAGTGCTTCATTGTGGCAGAGGAAAACTGTTGTGCCACGATCAAAGGGAACTCCACCAGGATGGCAGGTAACGGCTCCCCCTAGGAGCAATGTTTGAAAAGTCCAGGCGTGCACCAAACGTCGCCCTTTAAGGTCCACCAGCAGGCAGTGGGGTCGTAGGAAATCTGTTCCCAGGAGCGGTTGCGCCACTGCCGCAATCGTGAATGTCCATGTGAACCGATTGCTGCCAAAGCAGAGAGGAATGGTGCAGGTGCCGAAAAATCTTATGCTGGTGCTTTCTGCTGCCCTCAGTGCAGGGCCTGGCTTGCCATTCTGGGTGTTGTAGGCCGAGGGGTAAGGACACTTATTTCAGCACTGGTATCAATGAGGAAGTGCTTTCTGGACAGAGAGTCCCACATGAAGAGGAGGCTGTCACATTGGTCAACTGCTGCAGTCATTAACGATGGTTGGGCATGGCGTTTCCCTGAAACATGCAGGGTGGGTAGCATCAACAGGCCCCCACACCCCATCATTGGTGATAATAATAGTACTGGTGGGTAGGAGGGTCTACTTGCCTTTCCACTTGTAATGGCCTTGTTGCTGGTTGTGTGCAGGGCCTAGCGATTTACTCCACTTTCCTTCTTTGCTCTCCGGAGCAAGTCCGCCCGGGCTGCAATTTTCCTGGGGTCGCTGAAGTCCTCATCGGCGAGCAAGAGTCAGATAACCTTGGGCAACTGCTCCAAGAAAATCTGCTCGAAGAGCAGTCAAGGCCTTTGTCCCTCAGTAAGGGCAAGCATCTCACTCATCAGGGCAGATGAGGCCCTGTCCCTCAGAGTGTCTGAATGCACGCTCATGCCATGAGAACCTTAACATGCAGGTTAATAGCTTCTTAATGGCATTGTATTTGCCTTGCTCTGGAGGCTGCTTCAGGAAATCGATGACCCTTGCTGCCATTTTCTGGTCAAGTGAACTCACCATGTAGTAGTAATGTGTGGCGTTGGTGGTGATCTGTCAGAAGTGAAACAGGGCCTCAGCCTGTTTGAATCACATGTGAGGCTGTGACACCCAGAATGTTGGCAGCTTCAACGAAAACACGTGAAGAGCCGACTGGTCCATCAACTTCGGGTCCGACTGGCGGTTAGACCTGTTGGGGTCACCAATATAGCGTGTGCACCACTGCGATTTGTAAAAAGATCCACACACCCAAGAAGTCAAAGTCGAAGACTAGTGTATTGCACTGGCAACTTGACTTATATTCTCTCCCCACCACTGACAGCAGGAGTAACATCATGGCAGTGCTGGCCTCGGATTGGTTGGCATTCCTGCTGTTGTTTACTGCTTCCCATCATGAGGGTTGTCACCTGGGATGAAGGTCAATGGTCTCAGCAGGGTCTATTAATCAGCCATCTTGTGTACTGGGTCACATCCTGGTTAGCGGGCCACTACAACAGCACTAACAAATCATTTTGTATCCGATGCTATTTGTACATTATCCCTGTGTCTGCATGGGTTTCCTCCCATTCTCCAAAAAAATTACAGGGTTTGTCAGTAATTTGGGTGTCTTTGGTCAGTCGGGCCTGTTACTGTGCTGTATCTCCTAAATTTTTTTTTAATTAATCTGTTCCAATGGTTGCCACTGTTCACTTGGTCTACAGTCTAACCCCAGCAAAGTGATTATCCTTTTATTCTGGCATTTTACCCTCATGACCTCAAATGATAATCTCGGATATCCTCTCTCACGTTCTCCCTCAACAGCAGTGCAACTCCCTGACCTTTTTACATTGTCCTTCCCCACCTGAAATTTCTCTACCACAGAGCATTAAGCTGCTCATCCTGCCTTTCCCTTAGCCATGTTTCTGTGATTGCACTAACATTGCAATTCCAGGAGAAACTCAAAATCTGTAGATACTGGAATCTTGAGTTGCTGGAGAAATTTAACAGGTCAGACAGCATCCATGAGTAGAAATGATCAGGAAACATTTTGGGTTGGGATTCTTTATTGAGACTTTATCGAGAGTCTAAATAAAGGGTCGCAACCTGAAATGTTAACTGCCCATGGATCCTGCCTCACCCACAGAATTCCTCCAGCAACTCATTGTTATCTTATAATTCCAAGTGCAGCTCTAAGTTCATTTGCCTTACCTGTGAGGACAATTAAAGTAAATGCAGCTAAGTGTGCCAGCTTACCCATGCTTCCTGATCTACCTTGGTCAGCTCCACCCAGTTGACTTTATTTCTTCTCCAGCAGTTGATCTCCTTACCTACTGCTATTCCAACCACCCTGCCAAATTAATTTTAACCTTCCTGTGTTATGTGAGGATACTTCCCTGAAAAGATATTGGTCACCCTGCAGTTTAGGTGCAACCCATTCTTCTTGTACAGGTTACATTTGCCCCAAAAGCAATCCCAATGTACATTCATCTCTCCTATCCTTATTTCTACCCTCATGACACGGGAAATAATCCTGAAATTATGACTCAAGATCATCTTTTTAACTCTGCAGAAACTCATCCCTCGATATATTTATGTTGCTGGTATCCAACATGTGCCATACCCTCAGAATGTCTGTCGCCCCGCTTCACTCCATTCTCAAGCGTCGATGCTTTTATTTGTGTGTTTGCATTCTCTTGTTCTACATTCTCACTTGTGCTCTCACTCTCGCATTTTCACTCACATTCTTGCTCTTTCATAATGCATGAGGGAATGTGTATGTGCACACACTACCCTTGCAAAGCCATCAGCCTCCAATGCAAAGTTATGTGAAGGACATCAGGCGGACAGACAGAGGCAGGCTGAAAGGCAGAGTGACAGCCTAGTATGATGGCTGTACTAGATAAACAGAAGACTGCAAATGAAAGCCTCTCAGAATACCATCATCCACTGTCACAATCCAATTACTGAACAGAATGATAGCAAGATAGAGGTTCCCGCAAATGGAATGATAAAAGTATTGACTGATTTGATTGAATGATTAAAATAATGCAGACATAAAATGAAAAAAGATTGAAGATTGTTACTAAGAAATAGGTGAAGAAGCATGATACTGAAGGCTTGTCAGTTCTGTCTTCACTTCTGCACAAGACAAGCATATTTGCTCATCATTCAATGCTATTTTTTTCAGGTTGCTATTTCTGCAGATGTCAAAGAAGTTCTATTAACTGATGGAAATGAAAAAGCAATCAAAAGTATCCTTCCTCATACCTCTCATTTGAAAACAAAACTTTTTAATGATTTTTTAAAATGTTGTTTGCAAGTTATTAGAATTGTACTGTATGCTTTTCGATGTAATAGGGGTCAACAATAGAAAATCCAATGAATTTCCAGAACTCTCAAAGTTAAAAAGAATATCTACAAATACAGAAAATTTAAAATATAAAGGAAATTTCTTGTAAATGTCATTTGCTATAGCCAAAAAGGTGACCAATTTTCCTTATTCAGGTATTATGGTTGTGTTTTTATTCCTGGTATGTTTGTCATTTATTTTCATTAAGCCAAGAATGAATCATCTTATGTTAAATAAGCTGAATCATAACTGCTTTCGATGGTAAGAGAAAAAAGCACCCATACCTGAAAACAAGAATCTTTTATTAATCTCAGTAGCTCAGAAACTTTACATTTAATCATAGAGGTATGAAATTCACTGGAAGGTTTGCTCAATACTATCTCTGGAAACTTCCCCAACCCTTTGTCCCTCTCCATGATCTGTAATTCTGTGGCTCCTATTCATTTGCCTTCCTCCCATCACATAAGCAAGTCTTCTGTTGGATTTTTTTCTTTGTAGTCCCTCTTGCTGCAGCTCTCTTAAGAGCCTTTTACCTTTTCAGTCATGCTTCCATTCATCGTCCCCAACTCCGTTTAGCTCATCCATGACTCATGTCCAGCATCCACTTCCTTTTGCAAAGCGCCTGTATGGCTTCTTCATCAAATATGTTGTCTTAATCAAAGCTTCTAATATCAAATGATTGTCCATTTAACAATAGGTATAGAGTTATCACAGAGCATTGCAAGGCATCAAATGAGTAGCAGCCAATCAGACAAATGTGTGGCCAAGCAACCCAACTCTCAAAATTTGATTTTTTTTGTTTGTGCTTCACCTTTTTGAAGTCCTGTACACACCTTATTCTCCAGTGTAAACAAATTCAAATCCTGCCATATGAAAGAAATTGACCAAATAAAAAAGGATAATTAGGATCAGTGTGAGACTAAAACAATTCAATTATTACCAATAAGCCTAATTGAACAAGGTTTCCAACTTTTAATTGTTTAATTTTTTTTTAATACAATATTCCGTTTCACTTCTAAGTGGAAAGGTGATTGATTGAAAAACAAATCAAACTGGCAATATCAGCAAGATCCTTTGGTCTACAGAAAGTATAGATTTAATTATTATTTTGTTTCATTGTTGAATTTGGAACTTTTGGCCCATTTTAAAGGATTTTGAGTTCTATTGGCAGAAATTTTTAAAAACTGATATGATGGTATTGTAGTGGCTACTTCAGTAGAGCTACTAAAGCAATACACACACACCAGGTTAGTCAGCACAAGACTTTTATTTACAGGCTTTTTTTATATACCTCGTGTCTCGGGCTCCATGGGACGGGGTATGGTCATCATTATGAGTTTGCTGCTGATCTACGGGACCGGCAGGTTTAAATAAAGCACTGTGAGCGCCTCATGCCTTCCGGCAGGAGACTCCGTAAACCAGCATGTCTTTACTTGGCGTGCAGCACCGCATGCGTGCTTTCCATTAAATGAGTGAGTACCCAGCTCTCTGTCTTATGGCTCCGCGCACCCGCCAAGGAACTGCGCCAGCGACTGTTCGTGATACCGTGCTGTGTGCCCGCTTGTCCTGCTACACAGCTGCTACATCACACCCCCACCCCGAACCATTTCCAGAACCTAAAACACCAGCTGCATGCACCTTAGGTGGACGCCCTCGGCATCTGGGCTGGGGGCACTGAATGGGTGAAGTGGGATCCACATGGGCAGACTTGAGTCTGTCCACAGTAAACAGCTGCGAATGCCCCCCAATGTCCAAAGTAAACACAACTCCATCCTTCTTAGCCATCATATTAGGCATTATAAAGGTGCTCCTAGGACCCTTCTGCATACAAAAACAAAATCGGCTTCAAGGAGTGGTGGGGGCACATGCCGTTTAGGGGTTCCATTTGGTAGGAAAAGGTTTGCTGATTGCAACACCATGTCGAAGCTGCTGACGGACATCCAGGACAGAGTTGGTGGTGAAATAAACGTCCCCTGGAACTGTAAGGACTGTTCCATAAACCATCTCTGTGGACGATGCAGACAAATCCTCCTTTGGAGCCACGCGCACTCCCAGTAGAACCCTTGGCAACACATCGATCCAATTGGGACCAGTGAGTCGGGCCTTAAGTGTGGACTTTAGTTGCCGGTGGAAATGTTCCACAAGGCCGTTGGACTGTGGCTGGTGCAGGTGCGTACCACAAAAGTGCACAAAGTCAGTCCATAATGCAAAGGTGAATTGTGCTCTGCGATCTGAAGTTATGTGCATCGGGACACCAAATCTAGTGATCCAATTGACAATGAATGCTCTGGTGCATGTCTCAGCGTCACTGGATGGCAACGGGATGGCCTCTGGCCAGCGCGTGAAACGATCTACGACTGTTCGAATGTATCTCATGTTTTGAGATAGTGGCAATGGTCTGACCAGGTCCACATGCATGTGTTCAAACCCCCTGCATACCGCTGGGAAAGGTTGAAGCGGCGCCTTCGTGTGCCACTGAATTTTGGCAGTCTGGCATGAGGTACATGTGCGACGTCTTTTTTCAGTCCATGCCATACGTATTTTTATGAACTTGACGGATGTTCTGATGGATGGATGAGACAAGCTGTGTATCTGGTCAAAAAGGCGTCACCTCCAAGATGCCGGAATCACTAGTCTAGGGTAGCCCAAAGACATGTCATAAAGTAGGGTTTGGCCACCCAGTCCCACCTGTTGTATGTCCAGGTTAGTAATGGCCTGAACATTGGGGTCCATGGCCTGTGCACTGTCTAATTCAGGAATATCAATGCCATCCTGAATATGATATACAGTCGGTCTGGACAGTATATCCGTGACAGGATTGTCTTTACCCGAGACATGGTGCACGCCTGTCGTGAATTCGGAAATGTATGATAAGTAATGCTGGTGCCTCACCAATCATGGATCTGTTATTTTGCTGAAGGCAAAAACAAGTGGCTTATGGTTTGTAAACACAGTGAAATGCCGACCCTCCAAAATATTTTGGAAGTGTTGTGTGACCAGATACAATGCCAACAGTTCCCAATCAAATGCACTATATTTAATCTCCAATGGCCTTAGATGTTAGCTAAAGAAAACAAGGGGTTGGCAATGGTCTTCAACGGACTGCTCAAGAACTGCACCCACAGCCGTACCCGAGGTATCAGTGCTAAGTGTCAAAGAAGCATCGGGGTTAGGATAGGGGAGCATTGCTGCGTTGGCCAAAGCGTCTTTGGCAGTCGCAAACGCAACCTCTGCCTCTGTTGTCCAGGTAATGTCGCTGTGCTTTGTGGTGAGGATCTGAAGCAGTGGTCAAAGAATGTCAGCAGCTGCTGGAATGAACCGGTGTTAGAAATTTATCATGCCCTAGAATTTCTGCAGTCCCTTAACTGTAGTAGATCTCGGAAAATCACGGACTGCATCTACCTTGCTGGACAAGGGAAAGACACCGTTGGCTGTGATCCAGTTTTCCCAGGAAGTTGATGTTGGACTTGCCAAATTGACATTTGCTAGGGTTGATGGTAAGACTGAATTCCTCCAGCCTTTGGAACAGGCGGCGTAAATGCAGGTGGTGATCCTGTTCAGTCTGACTGGCTATAAGGATGCCATCCAAGTAGATGTAAGCGAAATCTAAATCCCTGCCCAAAGCGTCCATAAGCTGCTGGAAGGTTTGAGCAGTGTTCTTCAACCAAAATGGCATCCTAAGAAATTCAAAAAGCGCGAAAGGGGTAGTAATCGCCGTTTTAGGAATGTCATCCTTATGGACCGGGATCTAATGGTATCCCTTGACAAGATCAACTTTGGAGAAAGCACGGCAATTATGCAGATGGGCAGCGAAATCTTGCATATGAGGGATCAGGTATATGTCAGGTGTAGTTATATCATTGAGCCTATGGTAATCGCCACAGGGTCTCCATTCACCTGTTTTCTTGGGTACCACGTGTAACAGTGGTGCCCAAGGACTGATGGAGCGCTGAATGATACCTAGTTCCTCCATTGCAGTAAATTCTGCCCTTGCAGCTTATCATGTGGAAGATGATGAGCCCTGGCATAAATGTAATGGGACACACCATGGGCTCTTTTGGAGGTATTGAAATTAGGAGAGAGAATACCGGGAAATTTGTTGAGCAGGGCAGCATAGCATCTTTGTGCAGTGTATGCACCCCGAGTTGGGAAACTCTCCCTTTGCTGGATTCCAGTAGGTATGTTTGAAAAGTGGTGGCATGAACTAATTTCCTCCGCACCCAAAATGGGCTGTGCAACGGAAGCCAAGATGCAATTCCAATGGAATGTTGCACCTCTATCCTAATCGTGGCCCGTCGTGTTTCAAAGCTGGGAATGGTAGTCCCATTTGCTGCTTGAAGAGCCAGGTGTTGTTGTTTATGTGTTTTTTCAAAATAGGTTGGCGGGAGCAAACTGACCTAAGCACCCGTGTCTAAGAGAAACTTGTGCTTACCAGCATCATCTTGAAGATACAATAGGCCGGTACTTGTGCCTGCTGCCGAGGCCACTATTGGCAGCCGGCTTTTTTGTTTCCCGACTTTTTTCTGTAATGGTTACATGGCGGGACACATTTATGGGCATTTTTTTCCGCAATGACAATGGTAAAAACACCATTCTCGCCACCCGTCAGCATGTTCCTCCTTCTTTGACTGAACCGCGGATAAAGCAAACTTGCGAAGTCCCACTGCATTAACTACCGCCGTGGTGGCAGCTGCTGCCTGCTGCTGTAGCTGTGTCCGTGATAACTGTAGATTCAAGCCTCAGCTGAATTTTGCAGTCGGGATCACCAATTGTAGCGGCTACTTCAGTAGAGCTACTAAAGCAATACACACACACCAGGTTAGTCAATTCAAGACTGTTTTATAACAGGCTTCTGTTATATACCTTATGTCCCGGGCTCCACAGAATGGGGTGGGATATCATTATGAGTTTGCTGCCGATCCACGGGACCGGCAGATTTAAATTAAACATAGTGAGCATCCTGCGCCTTCCAGCTTGAGACGCCATAAACCAATGTGCCGTTACTCAGCCCGCAGCACCGTGCGTGTGCGGTCCATTAAATGGATGAGTACCCAGCTGTCTGTCTTATGGCTCCATGCCACCCGCCGAAGAAGCGCCTGCTCAGCCGGCTACACGGCCGCTACAGTATAATGTTTATTCACAATAGTTTGAAGAATTATTATATCCAATAATTAAATAGTTTTGTTGAGTAATTTAGGAATATATAATTTATTCATAAGGTGCACCCACCCATATATTGTAGCTCCTCCTGTAAGTGTGTATTTTGTATGACTATGAAGATCCTAGAAATATCTGCATTGATAAGTCCCCTTAATGATAATATATTCAATTCCAGAAGATGTTCACAAATAGGGCTTTTTGAAGGTATTATCCTTATTCAATCATCTTTCTTCAGGAATGTGTTTAATAAATTAGCATAACTTGTCATTTCAGATTGTAAATTGACCCCTGAAAAATTAGGTCCAAATCAGTGGAATGAGTTGGCAAAGCTAATACAGGAGCAAATCATCAATCTGCAAGCCACTAGTCATCGTTTCTTTTTCTCTCTTTAACATACTCAAGTAAGCTACCATTCATTCACTTAGTATTCATGCCAACATTATGAATGCCTCATGTCTTTAAGTCATAATAGAACAGAGAATATAGTTAGCAATATTCTCAGATGTATTTAATACAGGCAACCAGAGGACATAAAGCTTCATTAATGTAATTAGATAATCATGTTTGATAAAGGGAGAAGACAGAAAAATGGAACAAATTAGAAATAAATGATTTTAATCTTAAAAGCTTTTATATTTTAATTTTGTACTTTTTTTTTACATAAATCACTGCTCACAGAGGAAAAGGCAAAAATATTTTATGAGAGATAAATCTTTTAACTCTCTTCACTTCAGAAGATAATAAAAGTTAACATAACATAATATAACATAACATAACATAACAATTACAGCACGGAAACAGGCCATTAGGCCCTTCTAGTCCGCACCGAACCAAACACCCCTTTCTAGTCCCACCTCCCTGCACAATGCCCATAACCCTCCATCTTCTTCTCATCCATATACCTGTCCAACCTTTTCTTAAATAATACAATTGACTCCGCCGCCACTATTTCTTCCGGAAGATCATTCCACAAGGCTACCACTCTCTGAGTAAAGAAGTTCCCCCTCGTGTTACCTCTAAACCTCTGCCCCTTAATTCTTAACTCATGTCCTCTTGTTTTAATCTTTCCTCCTCTTAACGGAAATAGTCTATCCACATCCACTCTGTCTATCCCTTTCATAATCTTAAATACTTCTATCAAAGTTGCAGAGGTACCAAACATCAAAGAAAGTTAAAATTAATAATGAAGGAAAAGACTGGGAAAAATTAAGGGGAGAGTAATTACCCAATTCCCTGGAACTAATGTCCTGCATTTGTGGGTTCTAAAAGACAGCTGCAAAGATATTAGATGCCTTTAAGATTACTTTCTGAAATACTTAGGATTTGGGAATCATTTCAGTAGTTAAGAAGTTGCAAATACAAGAGTAGTGTTCAAGAAAGAACAATATCGAAAGCTCTGGACCAGTTAACCTGAAATCAATTGTTGGTAAAATCCTAGAGAATCAATTTGGTAAATCTTTAGTAACACCACACTTAGAGTATTATGTTCAGTTCTGGTCACCTCATTATAGGAAGGATGTGGAACCTATGGAGTGGGTGCAGAGGAAATGTACCAAATATTGCCTAGATTGGGAAACAAGTCTTATGATGTAAGGTTAGCAGAGCTGGGATTTTTCACTTTGGAGCGTAGAAGGATCAGAGGAGACTTGAGCGAGGTCTACAAGATTATGAGAGCCATAGACAGGGTGGACAACCAGCACCTGTTTCCTAGGGCAGGATCAGCAAACATCAGGAGGATATATGTATAAAGTTAAGGATGGGGGGGGGGGGGGGGGAGAAGTTTAGACATCAGAGGTAAGTTTTTTTTTACCTAGAGAGTTGTGGGTGCCTGGAATACTTTGCCAGGGATGATGGTGGAGGCTAAAACATTGAGGACATTTAAGAGACTCTTAGACACATGGATGAAAGAAAAATAGAGGGTTATGGGGTAGGGAGGGTTTAGTACTTTTTTTAAGGAAGGGATATATGGGTCGGCACAACATTGAAGGCCGAAGGGCCTGTACTGTGCTGCATTGTTCTATGTTCAGTTATTAGGCTTGATGAAAAGAAAGTTGTGACAAATTAATAAATGATTTGTAAATTCCTGAGTGAAGGAATGGCTGGTGAGAGAAAAAAAGGGAATATCTATAATAATGTGGCACAATGCTTTCTCAACCATTTAATTAAGAGATGATTGAGATGAATAGATGAGAGGAAACCAGTAGATGTCATGTGTTTGTTGAGATATCCCACTAAAAATTGTTACATAAGTAAGGGCTTGAGGAATTATAAGTGATAATGTTAGCACATATGTGGGATTGGTTGAAGGTCAGAAAGTAAAGATTCAGAAAAACACAAAGATAAATTGTGTTGTAAGTTTTCATTAGGTCAGGCAACAACTATGGAGCAAGAAAATCCAGGTCAATGATCCTCAGGTTATTTTATTCAAGGTCTTTTATTTGTCATGTAACAATACAAAAAAATTGTAATATACACGATATACGTCAACTTTTGCCTGCTGTAAAAGCAAAGAGTTGCCAGTAGTATTGCTCATTAATAATAGAAAGAAAAGCAAAGGAGAGTCCCTTCAGTGCCCGTAGATTTGCCTCTTGTGCTCCTGCAGCCTCTGTAGCTTCATAGTCTGCTGTGCAGTGCATTGATAACCCAAACTCCAGATCCAAACCTCTGATACAATCAGGAAGCTTTCAAAACTTTCATGCCCTCAGCACCCTCTCAAATCCTGGTTCTGATACCTGGTTCCAATGAGTCAGTTTCCAGCAGCTGACTGATGTGAGTCCTTTGATCACAAATTACCATTGTTTTGCTTGTTCTTCAAGAAGGATGACTACATGAGTTTAACACTTAACCAACTTTAATTTCCTTGAGCTTCTTCAACGACTTCTAACTGACTCCTGTCACATGTCTCCTCTGGTTTCTGCCCGGCCATGTGCACTACATGCTGGGAAATGTAGTTCTTATTTACACATATAACATATCCCCTTTAAAAACAAACAAAGACACAAACACAATACTTTGTCTACATACCAAAAGTATGTATATTCCATGGCCAGTCTCTTTCAACTCAGCAGTTTTCAATCAGTCTCTGAGATGGTTTAATAGTCCTTTTTGGTCTGCTATGTGCTTCCACCAGTATATTGTTTGCATTTGTTGCATTAGACTATTGTCTTTCTGTGGAATCTGAACCACATGTTGCTTCTCTTTCTGTGCTGGACCCTTTTGTGAACAGTCAGGTGATGCACGTGTTTAGAGCTATGGGTTGGAGCTTGTGGTCATTGATCCACGCGGTTTCTTCTCAGAGGTGTCCATCCCTCTGTCTGGATCTGGTAGGGAAGTGGATCTATTTCCTCTTGCACATATCCTGGCAAGTCCCATGTGGCAGAATTGTGATCTCAGATTCGCAATGAAACACCCGGCTACTGAACTGGTCGGCTTTTCGCAGTCTTGTTATGATACTGTTTCTGTTTTATTTCCTCTTCCATTTTAGCCTGTTTGATCTTGAGGGCTCTTTTGAGCATCAGCAGATTTTCATGCATTGTAAAGTTGGTCCGTATGCATCGACCCTTCAGAATTTGGGCTGGAGAAAGGCCATTCTCTAGTGGTGCACTTCTGTAAATCATTAGACTTCTGGGGAAATCCTCGTCCATCATCCACTTTCTTCATGAGGCTTTTCACCACCTTCACAGAACTCTCTGCTAGGCCATTAGACTTTGGGTGATATGGGCTTGAAAGTTACATGCAGAAATCACCAAGTATTGGCAAAGGACTCAAATTCACTGCTCGAAAATTGTGGACCATTGTCCGATACTACTTCACAAGGAACTCCATGCCTCACAAACACATTTTTCACAAAAGCAATAACTGCTTTGCTAGATGTTGACTGCAGTGTTGATACCTCCGGATAATTGGAAAAATAGTCTGTTACTACTATATAACTCTTCCCATTACAGTTAAATAAATCCACTCCAACTTTGAAGTATGGCCTGACTGGTACAGGGTGTAGTATAAGCAGTTCTGCTTGCTACTTTCGTCTATAGTTGTGATGCACTGTAGTGACAGTAAACAGACACAGGATTCAATGACTGACTTTATTCAGCTTAAAGTCTCTGCTGCGGCTAGCTGTGCCCTGCTCCCGAGTGACTGACCTCGAGAGGGCCAGATGTGGCTAAGATCCCAGGCGGATGATTGGCAGCCGACCGGGTGGGATTTTGGTCCATTCAGGTCAACTGATTGACAGCCAGCCAGGTGTTGTCTGTCCTCCAGTGATCTTCCTGCAGGTACATTGGTCTCCCCCTGCAGTAGGCTAGTGGTGTATTACCACAATAGGTAAGCATATTTCACATGAAGCTGTGGTGTGGCTTATGTTTTGGTTCATTCTTAGCCAGTACATCACCTCTTGAGCTTCACATTTGCATTTTTACTCACTAAGATGTCCTTGATGTATCTTATGGAACATTTTCTTGCATAGAATCATAAACTAGTTTCATTTGAGGGTGATATCGTTCACAACTGACAGTTCATCCCTGAATGCCCAGTAATTCCGAATACCCATTGGACAGTCATTCTTAGCTGCCGGCCATCCTTTCTGTAGTGTATTTGGAGCTCTCCTGATTTGCTCTGTTCTATCCCAGGATACTGGAAGTGAGGTGATAATCATCTCTGCATTAACTTCTTGATTGGTCTTTTCTTTCTTGTCAGCTGCTCGAGACAGT
This sequence comes from Narcine bancroftii, assembly GCF_036971445.1. Taxonomy (NCBI): domain Eukaryota; kingdom Metazoa; phylum Chordata; class Chondrichthyes; order Torpediniformes; family Narcinidae; genus Narcine; species Narcine bancroftii. The sequence goes on from NC_091472.1 coordinate 37,597,695, forward strand.
GCATCAGCTGCAAACATGTATTTTCCTGGTGTGTAGATCATTTTCACATCGTATTTCTGCAGCCTTATCAACATGCACTGTACTCTCATGGGACAGTCATTCAGTGATTTGGATATAATTGAGACCAGTGGTTTATGGTCTGTCTACACTTCAAAACCTTGTCCAAAAATATATTGTTGGAACCTTCCACATGCATAGGTCCTGGCAAAAAGCTTTTTCATAGTTGGCTTCTGCACTTGTTAAATCCCTTGATGCATAGGCCACAGGTTGCCATGTGTCCTCATGTTGCTGCAGTAGTACTGCTGCAAGGCCATGTCGGGATGTATCAGCCAAGATCCTGGTGCATCAATCTGGATCATAAAAATTTAGTACAGGCTCTTCTGTTAGGACTTTTTTGAGAGCCTGGAACCACTCTTTTTGCTCATGTGACTATATCCATTCATTTTTTTTTGCTCAAGAAGTGATCTAAGTGGTGCTGACACAGTCGACAGACGAGGGAGGAACTTAATCAGGTTAAGTCACCTTCCCCAAGAAGCGTCTCATCTCTTCTTTGTTTTGGGGCCTCGCAAAATTCTCAATGGCTGATGTCTTTCTTGGATCAGGCTTTACTCCCTGTTCAGATATAACATCCCCTATGAAGGTCAGTGTCTTTAAGCTGAAGTCACATTTCTCTTTATTTAATTTCAAATTGAAAATCCTTGCCTTAGTCCACGTATCATGTTCATTCTTGGTGGATCCCCATACAATGATGTCATCCATCATGGTCTTCACTCCAGGTATACTTCCAAAGATCATGTGGATGGTTTTATGGTAGATTTCTGGTGCGAACACGATGCCATATGGTAGCCGAAGAAAGGGATATCTTCCTTGTGGAGAATTGAAAGTGCATTGACTTGAACTTGGCTTGTCAAGCTTCATCTGCCAAAATCCCAATGTCATATCGAGCTTGGCACCTGCAAACTGGGACATAATTTCCTCCCATGTCGACGATTTAAAATGCTCTCTCTTAATGGCTTTATTGAGATCTCTTGGGTCCAGATATATATGTAATGCTCTTCCTTTTTTGCACCACGACCAGTGAGCTGACCTAATCTGTAGGTTCTTCAGTCTTCTATATGGCTTTCATCCATTCCATGCGTGCTAGTTCTTGTTTAAGTTTGTCGCTAAGTGGAAATGTAACTTTCTTGCATGCATGGATAACAGGAAGCACTGTCTCATCCAAGCAGATCTTGTGTATGCCAGGTAAACATCCAAGCCCCACAAAGACATCTGTGTACTCTTCCATGAATGTTGTATGCTCATCTTCGGTCTGTGAAGCCACTATGAAAACTCTTTTCACCATACCGAGCTCTTCACATGCACTCAGACCTAATATTGGCTGTACTCTCCTTTCTACAATCAGTAGTTGTGACTTTAGCTGCCGTCCTTTGTATTTGAAGATCACCATTCAGCCTCCTTTTACTGGAATGTTCTCTTCAGTGTAGCCAGTCACTTTTAATTTCACAGAAATTACAGTAAGAGTCATGTAATCGTCCATAGGGCTCCGGTGTCGAGCTTAAATGGAATTACTGTCTCATTCACAGTCACTGGAATGATCCATTCCATTTTACAAGCAGCAATCTGTAGTGAATCCACAAAGAATCCCTCCATTTATTTAAAGCACAATGCTTAAATGCTTTGCAGCATTTTGCATAATGATCCTTCTTCCACATTTATGGCAGGACTTTCCAAAGGCAGGACACGTCTTCGGAAAATGTCTACCTCCGGACCTGCTGCATTTGCTGTTTGAGCTTACCACTTTGGTTTGTTGTTCCTTTGGGAAACTCTTGGTGCTCTGTTTATCTGTTTTCATCGCATGCACTGTTGTGTCTATCCTGTCCAGCTCCTTAACTCTTGTGTCTATCTTGTGCAGCTCCTTAGCTTGTGGTCATGTGGTCTTTGCTGCCTCACACAAATTCACAGCCTCTTCAGTGTTAAATCTTTTTCATGCAACAGTCTTTCTCTAAGTCCATTATTTGGGATTCTGCAAACTATTCTGTCTCCAATGAATAATTTTTCAAATCTCCAAATTCACAGGACTTACCCAGTGTGTGAAGCTTGACTAAGTATTTGTCAAAGTTCATACCTTGTTTCTGGTCACAGGAGAAAAACTTGAATCTCTCAAACGTGAAATTTTTACGGACAAAATACTCTTCAAATTTTGTCATCAGAGTGTCCAATGTGAAAGCTGTGTCATCAATTTGAAAACGGTTAGAAATATCCAAGGCACCTTCACCCGTCATATTCAGAAACATAGACACTTTCCATTTTCCATTGGCCTCTCCCATTCTACCAGCTTCTAAATAAATATTGAATCACTGTTTGAAGTGTTTCCAATTATCAGCTAGATTGCTGGTACACTGCATCAGTGTGAGAGGACTTAACTTATCCATGCTTATGAACTATTGTCTTCTCTTACTCATTCAGACATTTCTGACACATGTTATGCTTGTTCTTTCAAGAAGAACAGTTTAATATGGGTTTAACACTTAACCGACTTTATTTTCCTTGAGCTACTTCAACCGACTTCTGTCATATATCACTTCCGGTCTTTGCCCAACCATGTGCATTGCATGCTGGGAAATGTAGTTCTTACGTACTCACCTAATAGTACAGCTTGCAGACTGTGTGAATCGTTCAACCACAATCCACCAGCAGCTCTCTGCCCTGTGTGGGTTCTTTAGCTGCGGAGCCTCTCACTTTGTCAGCTGTCATGATCACCTTCCTGTAGGGTTGTCTCCCATGCTTCTTCTTCTCACAGGGGGGAGGTGTTCCCCTCAAGTGTTTTCCTGTTTCTGGTGCCCTGCACCAGTCTCCTACTTCCATGGAATCTCCAACCCCTTTTTGATCAGAGTGGTCTGTTATGTTGGGAGCAGAAGAGATGGGGGTGATCTTAAATTTTATTTTGCTTCAGTATATACTCAGGAAACTAGAACAGAACCTCCTTGACTGAGGAGTGCCAAATCTCACAGCCCTATAGGGTATGTGAAAAGAAGGCTACTGGCCTGTCTGCTTAGTTAAGGGTTGCTGCTAGGGCGAAGTCTGATGCATAGCTTTCCATCTGAAATGGGGTGGATTCATCCATAGCATGCATTGTGGCCTTACCAATATTTGCCTTAATGTGATAGTAGGCAGCATGGGCCTCTGCCACCAGGGGGAAGGATGTGAATTTGATGAAGAAGTGGGCCTTGTCCACATAATTGTGGATCCTCTCAGTATAATAAGAAAAGAACCCAAGGCACCTCTTCAGGGCCTTGAGGGTGTGTGGAAGGGGAAGCTTCAGAAGTGGCCACATGTGGTTAGGATCTGGGCTGATGACTCCATTCTCCACAACACAGCCAAGAATGGCCAGATATGTTGTGCAAAACATGCACTTGGCTTTCTTAAATGTAAGGTTAAGGTACTTGGCTGTTTCGAGAAATTTCTGGAGATTGGTGTCATGGTCCTGTAGGTCATAGCTGCAGATGGTGATATTATTGAGGTTTGGGAAGGTAGCCCACAACTCATACTAAACATCCAGTCCATCTCCCACTGGAAGACAGATACACCATTTGTGACACCAAAGGGGACCTGCAGGAAGTGGTAGAGGTGGCCATCCACCTCAAACTACGTATACTGGTGGTCCTCTGGGCAGATAGGGATTTGATGATATGGCGATTTCAAGTCAATGGTTGAAAAGACTCGATACTGGGCAATTTGGTTGACCATGTTGGCGGTGCATGGAAGGGGGTATGTATCCAATTACGTGTATCTATTGATGGTCTGACTGTAGTCGATGACCATCTTATTCTTTTCTCTGTTCCGTGCTACCACTACCTGCTGGTTTCACTTACCCCTTCCTTGAATAAGTGCTGTACCTCAGTCCAGATGAAAGCCTGTCCCCAGCACTGTACCACCTATTTTTGGTGGTGACAGGTTTACAGTCAGGAGTGAGGTTGGAAAATAGCGATGGGGGTGCGGGGGAGGGCAATTTTGAGTGTGGAAAGCCTCCAGGTCATGTGTGGTGAGTGGTGGGATTGTCAGTTCAAAAATTCGATTACCTACAGTAAGGATTGGATGGGGCCCATCGAACTCCGTCACGCTTTTAAGGTGACACTGAAAATCCAGTCCTAACAGTACAGCAACGCAAGAGTTGTGATATTATCATTAGTCTAAAGTCTTTATATTCAGTACCCCGCTCAACTATGCAGAGCCCCAGATGTCCACTATGTACAATCTGGATGCCAAAGAGACCTTCTGGTTCACCGGCAGTACTGTGAGAGAAAAATGCCACACTGTGTCCGGGTGGATGAAGTTCTATATGCTTCCACTATCAAATAAGCAACTCATCACATGGCCATTTGCCTAAATATCCATCATCAACCTGGCGAGTTGATGTGGGCTGCCCTGGTCAAGCCTGATGGAAGCCAGTGTCGGATCATTCCACATTGCTGTTGTGGGTGGTGGCAGTGTCCAAAATGGTGGCCCCCAGGGCCTGCCTGCAACACTGCTGGGTCTCAAAGATGGGACCCAAGATGGCAGCCTCCATGGATCGTACATGGTGCTGTTGGCTCCAGGTGATGATGGTGTCTGAGATGGTGGCCCCTACAATCTGCACATGGCACTGCTAGGGTTTGGACTTACACACTTTGGGGTAGTGGCCCTTCTTTCCGTAGCTGGAGCAAGTTGAATCCTTCGCTGGGCAGCATTTCCTCTGATGCTCGCCCATGCCACAGAAGTAGCACTTTGAGTACTCCCTTGGCACCATGACTGTGGTCAGGTTGCCACCAGAGCTGGACAAATGCAGCGGGAGGTGATCGCAGAACACTGCTGCTGTGGTCAACTCATTAGCGGAGCAAGGGTGTGGTGGTGAGACCCAAGATGGTGGCGCCCAGGGTAACCATGAAGTGGCCTCATTGTCCAGCGTACCTGCCAGCTCAACTGCTCTCCGCAGATTTAGCTCCCCTTACTCCAGGAGTCTCTGTTGGACGTAGTTCAACCTGATCCCTATGACGTAGGCATCCTCTGTGTATTCCACATTCTCAGACCCTGCCAAATGTTCACAAGGCCCAAAGATATTTGGCATTGGACTCACAGGGTCATTATTTTTTACCGGGAGGTGTCTGGTGTAAACAACATTGATTTTATGCAGGTACTGCCCTTTGAGAATGTCCATGTCTTCCTGGTACATTGTAGCATCCCGGATCATGGAGTACAGCAGGGTGGCAACCCAGGAGTAGAGCACTTGCATTTTGTTGGTCTTCGATTGCACAATGGTAGAGGAAGCCTGCAGAAATGCTTCAAAACACCGCAGTCAGATCTCAAAGTTGGTGGACGCCTCAGGCGATTGAGGGTCAATCTCCAGCTTTTCTGACTTGAGGATCTGCTTCATTGTAAAAAAAAACTTGAATGAATAAAATTGATGCAACATCAATTACTTGAAAGACTATTGTAGATAAACCAATAGGCTTTTATTCACTTAAGAACACAAGCACATCCATACTGTACAGTTGTCCTGCAGGGGACTGTGGAACAAGAGCCTGTGGGGAGGGGCCACAGGTACAACCAGCCAATAGGTGTGCCTGACCAGACAATTATACATAACAGTGGTTAACCACGTAGCAATTTGTTTTCAAATCTGGATGAAGTGCAGATTTGGAGAGGAGCTCGAAGATGCCACTATCTCATGTTCTTGTTACCCTTATCCATGAAAGTGCTGGAGGTTGTGGATTGGTGGTGGGTATGGGAAGTGGGGAAGATGTTTCAGATTGAGATTGCCAAATTGCTACATGGTATTTTGTTGATGTTATTTGGGGCATTTATAGTGTCCCAGTGATTTGGAGAACTAATGCTCAGGGAGGCAGATAGGGGTCACATGAGAAGGCTACAAATGGTTTTCTGCTGCCTCATTGCGGTTAGAGTGGTATTCATCCAGGCAAATGGTTTTCATCTTTTTAGCTTGTATCTTGTGAGGGTAAGTAGCTTTAGTGAGTTGGTGGGTAGGTCATCCACAGCATGATATCAACTCTGACCTGCTCTTTCAGTCCCCGTATTTCTGATCGATAGTGTTTCTGTCCACTTTTCGTTTTTGTAGTGGCGGATTATTCAAAGTCATGAGAGAGAGAGAAAGATTATAATTGCTTTTGTCGACAATGCTTATGCCTGACATTTGGTTGGCACTTCAGTTATGTGTGTGTTTCTTTCTTTCTTTCTTTGGCTTGGCTTCGCGGACGAAGATTTAAGGAGGGGGTAAATGTCCACGTCAGCTTCAGGCTCGTTTGTGGCTGACAAGTCCGATGCGGGACAGGCAGACACGGTTGCAGCGGTTGCAGGGGAAAATTGGTGGGTTGGGGTTGGGTGTTGGGTTTTTCCTCCTTTGCCTTTTGTCAGTGAGGTGGGCTCTGCAGTCTTCTTCAAAGGAGGTTGCTGCCCGCCAAACTGTGAGGCGCCAAGATGCACGGTTTGAGGCGATATCAGCCCACTGGCGGTGGTCAATGTGGCAGGCACCAAGAGATTTCTTTAGGCAGTCCTTGTACCTTTTCTTTGGTGCACCTCTGTCACGGTGGCCAGTGGAGAGCTCGCCATATAACACGATCTTGGGAAGGTATGGTGTCCAAGGATTTGCAAATGGAACTGAATGTTACAAGCAACCCCATTGGTGGAATGGATAATGATGGCTTAGCCTAAGACGGTTCTGAGGAACTCCTGCTCTTGGGCTGAACTGATTAGCCTTCAGCAATCACCGAATCAAATACTTTTGTCTCTGGACTCGGCTCTTTTGCCTCTGTTTGGACTAAAGCCAAAAAGTGGTTTCTAGCCAAATGGCACTGATAAAATCACAATAGAACATTATAAAACAGATTTTTGGTGAGTTACTATTTTGTGGCATAACAAAATCAAAGAAAGTAAATGTAACCATCATTGCCCCTTCAGTCTGTTATAGTCCATAGGATAGACAAAACTGGAAAGAAAAGCAGGCAAAAGTACCTAAATCATTGAGCTGATTTCTTTCCACAGATTTTTCTCAATCTGCTGTCATACTCTATCACCTATACAATAGTTTTTTTTCCCCCCTGTGCATTTAGCTTTTTTTTGGCATATTCTTGTCACCCCACCTCCTACACCTCAATGTGTTACCAATTAAATTGCAGAAGGCATGTTGAAAAGGCAGGTTAAGGTATGTGGATTGGAAAGGTTTTTAGAGACATGGGCCAAATTCAGGCAAATAGGACTAGCTTGGATGGGCAGCAGAGGGTCTGCTTCTATGTCATAACATTCTATGAATCTCTGTGAATCTATGCTTATTTGTCATTTAATTCTCTAATTACTCTGGGCATTTTTAGTTTTGCTCTTTTAGCAAGGGAGGAATACATGTGATTGCTCAAATAATTATAATTTTTGTAACAGGGCTGTGAAATGGGAAATCATGGGAAATGTAATATAATTAGTATACTCCAGTGTAGTCTAGTAATACTGTATTTCATAATAAAATAGAAAAATTCATATCTTAAAGCATTGGAAACTATATGTCAGAGTCAAATCCATCTCATGATCCATGGTCTACATATCTACTGGACTCATTAGCCTGGCCTGAATATTGCTAATCAGATAATGTTACAACTTTGTTACTATATCTGTTAAAAACATATTTTTAAAAAAGTCATTGAGGAAATTTAAGCCACAACAATTATAATCTTCCAAATGCACTATTATTTCAGGAATTGTTCTCTTGGATTAGAATGTTCCAAAAGTCATTCCGTTATTTAAAAATGATGGAAGAAAGAAAGCCATTAAATGAAGTTTTCTACTGAGGAAAATGCCAATACTTTCAGTGTTAAGATGTGATTTAAGAAAAGAGGACTGGATGCAGCCACTTAAAGGTGTCAAAGCAGTGGGATTGAAACTCCAAAATCTAAAACCTGATGGATGACCAAAAGCAAGCAGGATAGGAAAAGGCAAAAAAAAGGAAAGCTTATCGGAACCTGAGAGCTGAATACTTCAGAAGCCAAGTGAAGTACTGAAAGATCAGGGGAGAAATTAGTGAAGCTTTGGGGGGGGGGGGGGATTTGAAATATAGGAAAATTGAGAAAAACACAAAGGGACTTTAAAGATGAATTTAAAAAGTAAATAATTAGAGAAAATTAGATTCCAAATTAAAAAAAAGTTTTGTAGAATTGCAAGATGTGGTATGGCTCTTACTAAATATTTTCTATGCGTTCTCGGAAACATGTGAGTTGATGCAGCATTTAATAACTGAAGAATATTCAGAGATAAATATAGTGAGAGAGGAAATGTGAAGGGATTTAGTTTTGAAAGTAGATGAAATACCAGATCTGAATGAAATAAATCCAAGGCAATTAAAAGAACCAAAGGAGGAAATAATAGATGGTCTGGCATTCATTTCCCAGTCCTTTCTGGGTACAGTCATGGTTCTGGAGGATGTGCTTAAAGAAAGAAAGGAAATGATAGTTAATTCAAGAGAAACTCAGCAGGTCCTGCAGTGCCCATAGGAGGCAAAGATCTATAACCAACATCAAATGATAAACTTGTTAGTAACAGACCAGTCATCCTAACATCAGTACTGGGCAAATTATTTGGAAAATTGCCATGAAGTAGTATTAATTATTACTTGGAAAGCGCACCTTTTAGATCTCGAAACTGTACGAGGTGCTGGAGTTTCTGTGCAAGCACTGTTAAGTTCCTGGGTTTACTGAGAGTTTTGGCAAGGCCCAGTTATGATGCTTTGTCAGCGTTATACGGGGGAATTGGCTCTCTGATCTATTGCGAGATCCAAAGAAACCCTGTACTTCAATGTGAATTGTTGAACAAAGGCTTCAAAAAATAAATCCATATTTTTAACGATTTCATTTTAGTACTATGAGATATTTATTTGTTTGAGGTGATTTTACTTCTCTAGTTTATCATTTTCTGTTCAATGAAATTTTACTTATTTTTTAATATCTCCCACCATTTATCTCACTGATGTGAATGCCAGGCATCTCTCACCAAATCTTGGAACTCTCTCCCTCACTCTCTGTTGTGTTATTCTCTTTCTTGGCACGTATGATGTGTCAAGTCTGCCTGCTTGCTATGGGCAGTGTGCCTTTAAAGGCTGATGCCCTTCTCAGAGAGTATCCAGCAGTGCATGTGAGATCTCACTTGGCATGAATTGGCAGTACAATTTTGAATGCACTCTTTCTGACCACTTAACAGTATGTTTTGGAGCTACAATGGATCCAGGTTTTCTCAATGTTGTATTCCCTTTTTTCTCACCAACTCTCCACATTCTTCTTGCTCTTATTTGTGCTGGAAGTTAGTCTGCAATTTCAGGGGTGCTGGCAGTTCCATTGTTTATCTCAAGTGCATGTGTTATTTGATCAGGTGACTGTACTTTTGTTGGCGATACTATGGCCTTATGCCTTGTGCTGCTTGCACAATAGGGCTACAAAAGTCCTTAAAGCCAAAGTTACATTCCAGCCCAAATGTGGATACCAGCAATGGAAGCACATGTCATCCTTTTACCCATTACACATTGGCTACTTGTCATTTTGGAAGAAAAAGGATAAAGGATTAAAGATTAATTATAGATAATTATAGTGCTTTTCTGTCTCTATGTTATGTATAATTATTGTTGATCCAGAGCTCATTGATTTTATATCCTAACCAGTTCAACATTAAAATGCCTGAGGGGCTTCTACTCTTTAAAAAAACAGGGAAACGTTGGCCTGCTGCTGCAGACTTACTGTCCATTATAATTTCCTCAGCTCCCACTACCCTGTTAATGCACTGTAGGGCTAATCACTTTGCATTTTGTCAGTTTAAGCAATGAGACGGATTAAAATGTAGTATGTGAGTGATTAAAATAAACAAAATGCTCTGATTACAAGTTGGTTCTTCAATATGTGGGCTCTAAATGTAGAGAGAGATTTAGCTCTATCCGTAATTTTTTTTTTCATTCTTAATATATCACCTCCAAGGATGCTCCAGTTAATTTAATAGGTTGTCTGACACCATTTCAATGTAAACCATTGCTTGATCCTTACCAGCAAACCTCAGGAAATACAATCCAGTACGTAAGAGGATTCATAAAGAAATAATACATTTTTAGACTATCTCGTGGAAATGGTTTTAAACCATTATCTATTCATGATAACAAGATGATTTGTGGAGTGAGAAATAGATAACAGGCAAACATTAATCAAGATTTTCCACAAGCCAGAATTCTTCCAGGTATGATTCCACCTTTTGTAAATTATCTGAATTGGGGAGATAGTAGAAACACAGCCACCGAACACCTATGAATAACGAGCTTTGACTGTGCTCTGTTTGTCAACAGGTGAAAATATTACAGATCCTCTTTTCCTGACTTGCAAAGAAGCAGTGATCCATTTTATAAACTGTATGAGATCTGATGTGAAATTACAATCAACTAAGAATTATCACTACTCAATTTCTGCTCAAGCTAAAATAATCACCCAGTTCATCTAAGTCTGTGGCCCCTCTTAAGTATATTTCTACACCTACTCTGAGATGAGTTGAAATATAGTTAACTAAATCATTAATCACTGCTGCTTATACAACTACTTCCACCTCGTTCATGATTCTCAATTTTCCTGACTTCAGGAAAATGCAGAAATGCAAAACTTGGATAGAACTTCGCTTCCCCAATGTTTGATGTTAGTCCACACATCTTTTAGTCTAAGATAAACTGGAAAAAAATAACCAAAATTCATGAATTAGATATTTTAATTAACATTCCAGATATAGTTGATTTTTTTAAAATTCCATATTTACATGCAGTTTGTAGCTTTATGCCAGCCCGAATCTGAGGAAACAAAGGTGGAGAAATGACTGATAAGAGTAAAGGTTTCATTTAGTCATGGACATCCAAGATGGAGGGGAGCTATTGGCTATGGTGGTAATAAAAGTAGTAACATTGTGGAAATAAATAATATGGAGATTTTTCCAGGGTAGTAAAGGCAGGAATTAGTCTTGGACATCAAAAAGGAAAGTACCAGAAGAGTAAAGCAGAGATACAAAAGTGTGATTCAATGAAAGGTAATCACATCACAACCACTGTATTTAGGATAACTCTTCCAAGGGTGGGGAAGGTGCATGGAGGGCAGGTGGATTACTTGTTGAGAATTACACTATTACTGCACCCTATACATATGACCTGTGTCCTTTCACTGCATGGTCTTCAAGTTCTCAATGCAATCTTGAATGCTCTTTCTCCATTTTGAGGGGTTGTGGGCCAGGGATTTCCAGGAGTCCATGGGGATATTGAAAAACAAGTTCAGTAATATTGGAAAGAATTGCCATCCTTGAACTTGTTCAATTTCTACAAATCCAATAACTATAACTTTGTTTTTATCCTTAATTGAGCAACCTTTTTCAGATGTGGCTGAAATAATTGAAAGAAACAAAAAGCACGGGCTATTCAGGACGAGTTCCGTTTCAAGCCGGTAAGATAAATGTTATTTTATTTATTTTATAGATGACAAATTATTTTTGTATCTTAGTTCTCCTATAAAATTAAGCACAAAACTGCTGAGACATTTTTGTTTTACACAGCAAACTTTTTTAAATATTGATAATACAGTACTATTTAATAGAATTCAACACATTATGGAAGTGAAAAAAAATAATCTCTGAAGTAAATGAGTATTTCTGAAAAAAAAGTAGTGGAAGAAGATATGTTTGGAAACTGGAGGAGCATTTTACCGAAGTGGAACAAACAGGGAGTAAGTTTGTTTTGCTTTGTGGTAGTTCTTTGTTGTAGTTTCTGCAGTTCTTGAGTGGAAACACAAAGTACAATTATTGATCTAATAGCTTTTAAGTGGATTTCTTCATATTTTTACTGAAATTACAATGAATTCAAATCCTTTAATGTTAGAAGAGGCATGCTAAGGCAATGGGCCAGAAGTACATCCGTACTCACCAAGGTGAATTAATCCATCTCTGTGCAGTGTTCCAGTGATTTTAATGATCCTAGGTCATCTGCTGGAAAGAAGAGCAATGGTCAAGGCCCAGGTCCTACCAAATAACCCTTGTGCAACACCTGGTCTTCCAATTATTTAATTTTTTTGTATATATACAGGAAAAGCAGAGTTTATTATTTTATTTTATTATGTTTTAATCAGTTAAACAGGTTTTGGTATCTGTGATAGTTTTAATACAATAGAGTTAGTAATCTACAGGATAAATGCTTGACGGAGATAAAAAGTAATATCTGTAATCTCCTTTTACAGGCTTAATACCTGTCAAAAAGGATTTAACATTCAAAAGCCATTTTAATGTTTTAATTTTTATTCATATTAGCTTCTTGTTGGTGAATTGAACTCTGGAGATATTATTTTATGAAATTTTACTGCCTCGTTATTTTAATCAGAGATTTCTTTTCAAAAAGCAATCCAGTCCACATAGGTTTTCTTGATAAAATGATCTGTCTAGTTTTATATCAGTCAGATTAGTATCACTTAAAACTGTTGCGATTAAAACGGATACTGAATGCAGGATTTTCAGATAATCTGCAGTAGATTATTTGTCAATAGACCTCCAATAACATTGTCATGCTTGCCTGAACTGCATCATGGAATAAAAAATCACTGAATTTTGATACAAGACTATAAGACATGGGAGCAGAAATCGGCTATTCAGCCCAGTGAGTCTGCCCCGCCATTCAATCATGAGCTGATCCATTTTCGCACTCAGCCCACTGCCCGTCCTTTTCCCCATAACTTTTTATGCCCTGGACAAACAAGAACCTACTAATCTCTGCCGTAAATACATGCCTCCACAACTACCTGTGGCAACAAATTCCTCAAATTTACCACCCTCGGGTTGAAGAAATTCCTACACATCTCTGTTCTAAGCAGACGCCCTTCAATCTTGAGGTTGTGCCCTCTTGTCCTAGACTCTGCCGGCATGTGAAATGACGCTTCTACATCTACTCTGTCCAAGCCTTTCAACATTCAAAATGTTTGAATGTGATTTCCCCCCACCCCCCCCCCCCAACCATTCTCCTAAATTCAATGAATACAGGCCAAGAGCTGACAAACGCTCCTCGTATGATGATTCTTTCATTCCTAGAATCATCTTAGTGAACTTCCTTTGAACTCTCTACAACATCACCACATCCTTTCTTAAATGAGCAGCCCAAAACTGCTCACAATACTCCAAGTGAGGTTTCTCCAGTGTCTTATTAAGACTCAAAAACACACCCCTCCTCTTGTATTCAATTCCACTTCAAATGTATGTCAGCATTGCATTTGCCTTCTTCACCATCGTCTCAACATGCTTGTTTACCTTCAGGCTATCCTGCACGAGGACTCCCAGGCCCCTTTGCATCTGGTATTTTCACTTCCCTTTAAAAAAATAGTCTGCTCCTTTATTTTTTCTACCAAAGTGCATGATTGTACACTTTCTGACATTATATGTTGCCACTTCTCTGAAAATTCTCCTAATCTGTGTAAGTCCTTCTGCACCCTCTGTGTTTCCTCAACACTACCTGCTTCTCCATCTACCTCCATACCATCTGCAAACTTGGCCACAAAGCCATTCATTCTATCATCATATCTCTACTGAGACATTTGAAACAGTTACAAAAACTGACAAAAGTAATTTTAAACTGCCCACCACATTCATAAAACCTATAAATTTGAATGTATAGATGTTCGTAAGTTATCTTGAGGGCATAATCCCAGTCTAGTTCTGGTGTGAACGTATATTTTATTATGGGTTTTTCTTCCAATTCCACCTGAATTTCTTCAGAATAAATCCAAATAAATATGGTCATCTATTGCTCAAGGTTCAGGGCAATCTGCGGTAGCCAGTTGTGTCTGTGGGTAGCAGGAGAATGGTTGGGGGAAGGGAGATGATAGACGAGAGAGAAAGGTTATTGGGAAATGGGAAGGAGTATTGAGTGGATTCTCTGAACTAGCATAGACAGCAGGCTAAATGGTTTTCAATGCTGTGATAATATCCACTACAAAATTTTTGAAATTCATCGACTTCCACATTATTGTGAATTATTATATTTACTCAGCCTGAAGCTATTGTATTAAAAGAAACATTTGTAAAATCAGAATGAGATAAATGAGACAAGGGGGGTGAGGGAAAGGGTGAACATTTCTTGCATAGAAGTGGATTCCTAGAAAAGCAGCTGAGGATGGCAATCAATATTTAAAAGAGAGTTGGTGGTGGAGTGGGCATTAAGGTTATAGACAGAGATAGGAATAAAAGACATGACAGAATAATCCTGTGCTTCGAGTAAGGTTGGGGAATATTTTAATATGAATGCTATTGAGTAGAGTAGAACAATGAAGGCTTGAGCATGAGGAAATATTTTGGATTTTATTTGACACTTTTTTGGAATAGAGATCACATCGCAAAAGGTTCAAGCATTGAACCTGAATTTGATTTTCCATTTTTTTTCTAATTTAGAGATACAGCACTGAAACAAGCCCTTCCGACCCATGAGCCGTGCTACCAAAATACAACAATTAACCTACAAACCCCTGCATTTTTGGAGGGTATGAGAAAACTGGTACCTAGGGTAAACCCTCACAGACATGGGGAGAACATAAAAACTCCTTACAGACATTGTCATATTTTTTACCCAGGTCACTGGCATGGTAATAATATTGCACAAACCATGTTTCTCTGCTATTTAGGACTGAAAATTGTCATGTGCTCTAGGATGAGTACTTACAGGCATAGGGATGCAAGAAAAATAGAGGGTTATGCCTATGAGGTTTCGTGTATTGAGAAGATTTTCCTAGGTCAGCACATCATTATGGGATGAAGGGCCTGTATTGTGCTGTAATACTCTATGTTCTAAGATGGTGCAGCATAGTTATGGATCTGACTCTGCTAAGTGAACAGCTGATGAAAATGTAATACCTGGCACTGAGATCTGGGGAAGTGGAGAGAAAAGAAAGGTAGTCTGTACCCATTTAGAATTGGATCACCAACCAGTTGACGTCAAAGCTGGACTTCAAGCAAGTAGCTGAGGGTGATGAAGGCAATCAGGTAATGTGGCTGGAGTGCTGTTAGGACAATAATCTGGTCAGATGATGGGGTTGTGGCCAGAAATTTTACATGCAAGTGGATGGGGAGGTGTAGGCCAAAGTAAAGATTGGGTCAGCTTTATCAATCATGTGGCTACTGAGGATGGAAGCCAGGAGTCAAATTCGGGTAAGAATCATGAGATGAGAGTGTAGAGATTACAACGTCTATTGGGAGTCTCAGGGTTTGGAAAGTACTGGATATTAGGAGGTTGCTAGTTTATTCAAATGGCAAAGGAAAATTGGTGGGCTTGGGCTTCATGGAACATTTTGAGAAGGTTGTGGATTGGAGGAAACAGAAAGGTTGAGCTTTAGGAATTAAATAGTGGCTTGGACCACAATCCAGTGGTCTAGATGCCGATCGGAGCTTGAAGGTAGGAAATCGGGTTAACTGGAGAGCCTGGAAGAGGGTGTGCAGTAGATGAGAAGTGTGAATGTAAGGTCAGGAGTTAGGTCAAGGCAAGCAGAGTCAATTGGGAAGATCAGTGGATGGGGATGGGGACTTGGTATAACATATCGGGATGGAGAGAAGAATGGTAGAGGCAAGGCTTTGATGAAGTCCCAAACTATTCCTGCTTTGTGAAAATCATTGCACCGAAAGTGCCCTGTGCTGGTTGTTGCCACCACAACTTATTTAGATTTCCTAAAAGGAGCATTACACAGATGCTGCTGTTGAACATACTCAGCATAGAGTAGCTGAGCATTTCAGTATCAGGTGTTTTTATTTCCCAATTTGATGCAAGTTTGACATGGAAATTGTCTTAGATGTGAAAGCTTGACAATGACAAGAGGTACCCTGCTGTATGATGAAAACGGCATAAAAATAATCATTGTTACATTTCACTCCACAGTTAAGTATGTTTTCAACTGCTTATCACTGAAATTCTATGCTGCTTAATTTCCAACAAGTAGAAGTAAAAACTGAGGACGGTGGGGTATTCATTCTCACTTTATGTGCATGGCATTGAATAGTCCTAAAGCAAGGTCCACCTGATTTATATATTAAATATACTTGTGTAACCTTTTTAATTCATTGTTTTTAAATTGTTTTACATCGCATCTAACAAACAATTAGAGTTAGGATTAAATTTCTTTGTATTGATATGATACTAATATGTATTCTGATTTATTCTTAAACCGCTTGAATAGAGTATGAATTTCTTTGCTCCAAGTGCAAGAAGTTATTGGGTAAATATAGAAATACATTCCTGCCTGCAGAACATTAAGATCTAAGTTTTCCTTTTTTGTGAATTGACTTGTACTTTTTGTTCCAGTGTGCAACCCAGATTCTGGATTCATGCAGTGACTTAGTAAAGTACTTGGGGAGTAATTTTTCTTCATGTTAATAAAATAGTTGCTGTCAAAGTATCCCAAATGGTAGAGCACAAAGCTGAGTGCTCTGTTGCCCATAGAAATACAATATTTTGCAGATGAGTGAAGTTAGTGATAAATAACCAGTGATTATTAACACTCGGTACACAGAATTATGTCTTGTCGAAGCACTATTTCTCAACAATTTTCTTTTCTCGCTATGAGGTGGAAATGTATTATAATGTATTATTCACCAGCACCAAATATTTAAATATTCTATCATGCTCATGTGACCTTAAACATTGAAAATCAATGTCAGGGAAAAAACTGTTTAATAAAAAAGGAAAAATCAGCATGCTACGATGTAATTATATGTTTACTTTCTGAGCTTATTCAAATGTGCATAATCAACAATTTCATTTTAGATCATTTCACTCAGAAATCATTTGTGAGAATTTTTTTCCTAATTATGTTTCAGAGTAAATTGTGCGTCCTATCACAATGTAATTGTTTAGCCAACAGAACTTGAAGCAATGAAAAAAATATATTTTAAAAATAAAATTCTTCCACGACAGTTTCAGGAAGTATTAACAATGTACAAGTTACCCTGGAACACTTGAGAGAGTTCCTTGATTTTTCTGGTAAGTGCAGATAGCTCTGCTTGGAGCCGCCAGCGTTTCTCAGTGTATATGCTATTAAGCTATGGAGTCCTTGCTCTTCTCATGGAGTCACAAGGTGAGGTATGTCTTGCAGGAGAATTGATGTTTGGAATTGTGGAATTGCTATTCCATCGAAGATGCCCATGGAGGTTCTGCTGATTCTTAATGGGTCAGATCCATCGACCCCATTCCCCAACTCATATCACTGAAAATTATTCTCTTAAATGTCTATTCATTTCAATTTTGTTCGCTCCTAACTGTGGCACCACCATTTTAAGCAAGGTGTTGAAGATCAGAGCCAAATTACATTAAAAAGTTTTTCCTCAGATTGTCAGATTGATGGAAGTTATCAAAGGAATTTTTATCAACTGACGTGTACTCAGTAGTAATCTGCTGACAGCTGCTCAGTTTAGTTTTCATTATGGCTGCATATTTGTAGTCTCTGCTTGCACAAATCCCAGAATGCCAATGAGCAGCAGGGGAGAAACACTCCAATGGTTGAAATCACAATGGAATATTGTGGCCATTAGTGAAACTTGGTTGCAGGAGGGGCAGGATTGGCAGCTCAATGTTTCAGGCTTCTGCTGCTTTAGACATGATAGAATGGGGGAGATGAAAGGGGGAGGAGTGGCATTGCACATCAGGGAAACTGTGCTCAGGCAGGTCAGACCAGAGGGCTTGTCTGCTGAGGCTATATGGGTAGAGCTGAGGAATGGGAAATGTATGACCACACTCATTGAGTTTTATTATAGACTGCCCAATAGTCAACAAGAATTGGAGGAGTAAATCTGTAAAGAGATCGCAGACAGATGAAGGAAACATAGGTTATGATAGTAGGGGATTTTAATTTTCCACATTTTGACTGGGACTCCAATACTGTAAAAGAGCCGGATGGTTTGGAGTTTATCTAATGTGTTCAGGAAAGAAGTCCCAAGTAGAGAGAATGCAATACTAAATCACCTTTCAGGGAATGAGATGGCATGTGATAGAAGTATGGGTGGGGATCATTTTGGGTCCAGTGATCCTAATGCCATTAGTTTCAAGTTGATTTTTGAGAATGATATTTCTAGGCTTCAGGTTGAGATTCTAAATTGGAGAAAGGCTAATTTTGAGGAAATAAGAAAGGATCTAAGTTGTTTTCAAGCAAGGATGTAGGAGGTAAGTGGAGGATCTTCAAAGATGAAATTTTGACAGTACAGAAATAGTATGTTCCTATCAGGATTAAAGGCAAAGGTAAGCAGGCATATGGAACATTTTCGAGGGAAATTGGGGACCTGGTTTGGAAAAAGAGAGAAGTATATAGCAGGTAAAGGCAACATAGAACAAATTTAGTATTTAAGGAGTATTTTAAAAATGCAAGAAAAATTTCAAGAAAGAATTCAGGAAGGCAAAAAAAGGCATGAGGTTGTTTTGGCAGACAATGTGAAGGAAAATCCTAATGGTTTCTACATGTATATTAAGAACAAAAGGACAGTAAGGGACAACATTGGTCCCATAGGTGCAAGAGTAGGCCATTCAAGCCAGCACTGCCATTTGCTGTGATCATGGCTGATGATCCACAATAAATACCCATTCCTGCCTTCTCCCCATAAACCTTGACTCCGCTGTCTTTAAGAGCTTTATCTAACTCTTTCTTGAAACCATCCAGAGAATTGGCCTCCACTGCCTTCTGAGGCAGAGCATTCCACAGATCCACAACTCTCTGGGTGAAAAAGTTTTTCCTTAACTCTGTTCTAATTGGCCTACCCCTTATTCTTAAACTGTGGCCTCTGGTTCTGGACTCCCCCAACATTGGGAACATTTTTCCTACCTCTAGTGTGTCCATTCCCTTAATAATCTCATATTTTTCAATCAGATCCCCTCTCATCCTTCTAAATTCCAGTGTATACAAGCCCCGTCGCTCCAATCTTTCAACATATGATGGTCCCGCCATCCTGGGAATTAACCTTGTGAACCTACACTGCACTCCCTCAATAGCAAGAATGTCCTTTCTCAAATTTGGAGACCAAAACTGCACACAATATTCCAGATGTGGTCTCACCAGGGCCCTGTACAACTTCAGAAGGACCTCTCTGCTCCTATACTCAACTCCCCTTGTTATGATCAGAGTGGTTGACTTTGTATGAAGCCAAAAGAGATGGGGCAGATCTTAATTTTTTTTTTCATCAGTATCCACTCAGTGAACCAGTGATTCTAAGACTTTTCCTTTCCACTCACACACCACTTTAAATAATCCCTATGCCATCAGTGCTCTGTGATTAATAAGGGATTGCTTAAGGTGGTATGTGAATGGAAAGGGAAGGTTGAGAATCACTGCTCCAGATCCAATTGTTACTGAAATATTTTGCTTGAGAAAAATTGTCATTGGCCCATTTCCTTTGGAGTTATGAAACTGTGCACATAATGAGTCAATTAGGTACAATTAAAACAGTGGTTTTCAACATTTTTCTTTCCCCCCACATATCACCTTAAGCAATCCCTTACTAATTACAGAGCACCTATGGCATAGGGAATACTTAAAGTAGTATGTGAGTGGAAAGAAAAAGGTTGAGAACCACTACAGTAAACAAATGCAGAGTTGTAGGAAGTAAGGAAAACAAGCAGTGAGGTCATGGAACGTATACTAATTAAAAGAGGAGGAAGTGCTTGCTGTCTTAAAGCAAATAAGGGTGGATAAATCACCAGGCCCTGACAAGATAGTCCCTTGAACCTTGAGGGAAGCTAGTGTAGAAATTGTAGGGGCTCTGGCAGAAACAGTTAAAATGTCCTTATCCACGGGTGGGATGTCAGAGGATTGGAGGGTAGCTCACATTGTTCCATTGTTTAAAAAAGACTTCAAAAGCAAGCCTGGAAATGATTGGCTTGTGAGCCTGACATCAATAGTAGGTAAATTATTGGAAGGGGTTCTAAGAGATTAGATGTACAATTATTTAGATAGCCAGAAACTGATTAGTGATAGTCAACAAGGCTTTGTGCATGATAGAGATTTTCGAGGATGTTACCAGGAAAATTGATAAAGGAAAAGCTGTGGATGTTGTCTACATGGACTTTAGTAAGGCCTGTGACAAGGTCCCATGTAGGAGGTTAGTCAGGGAAGTTCAGAGGCTAGGTATTCATGGTGAAGTAGTGAACTGTATTCAACAATGGCTGGATTGGAGAAGCCAGACTACTTCTCAAAATGGAGGCCTGCAACTAGTGGTGTGCCTCAGGAATCAGAGTTGGGACCGTTGTTAGTTGTTATCTATATCAATGATCTGGATCATAACATGGTAAATTGGATCAGCTAATTTGCAGATGATACCAAGATTGGAGGCATTGTGGACAGCGAAGAAGTTTTTCAAAACTTGCAGAGGGATCTGGACCAGCTGGAAAAATGGGCTGAAAAATGACAGATGGAATTTAATGCTGACAAGTATGAGGTGTTGCATTTTGGAAGGACAAATCAAGAAAGGACATACATGGTAAGTGGTAGGGCACTGAGGTGTGTGGCAGAACAGAGGGACTTGAAAATGCAGATACATAATTCCCTGAATCTGGCATCAAAGTGGATAGGGTAGTAAAGAAATCTTTTGGCATATTGGCCTTTATAAATCAAAGTATTGAGTATAAGACCAGGAATATTATGAAAAAGTTGCAACTGACATTGGTGAGGCCAAATTTGGAGTATTATGTGCAGCTTTGGTCACCTAACTACAGGAAAGATATCAATAAGATAGAAAGATTGCAGAGAAGATTTCCTAGGATGTTGCCTGGATTTCAGGGACTGAGTTATAGGGAAAGGTTAAACAGGTTGGAGCTTTATTCCCTGGAGCAAGGTATTTAAAATTATGAGGGGGATAGATAGAGTAAATGTGATTAGGCTTTTTCCATTGAGGGTAGGGGAGATACAAGCCAGAGGACAAGGGTTAAGAGTAAAAGGGGTAAAGTTTAAGGGGAACTTCTTCACACAGAGAGTGGTGGAGTCTGAAATATGCTGCTAGCTGAGGTGGTGAATGCGGCTCAGTTTTAACATTTAAAAAGAATTTGGATAGTTACATGGATGGAATAGGTGTGGAGGGCTATGGACTGGGTGCAGGGCAGTGGAATTAGGCAAATAAATGGTTTGGGACTGGCTAGAAGGGCTGAAGGGGCCTTTTTCTGTGCTGTAGTGTTCTATGGTTCTATGGGAATTCAGGCATGAACAGGTCAATGTAAAATAGAAGTTATGCCACAAAACTGTCAGGCAATGGCCATCTCCTACTGGAGAGTTTAACCCCCTTCCATTGATCATCAATAGTATTATCAAGTTAAGTCCTCTACCATCAGCATCCAAGGGATCACTTTGGCCAGAAACCCCGCAAGAGCAACAGCATAAATAATGTGGCTAGGTGAGCAAGTAAGAGCTGGGTTCCCATGATAAGTGATTGACTTCCTGATACCCCTAAGGTTTTTCATCATCTGCAAGACATCGGTGATGGAATACTTACCTCCTGTTAGATACGTGTAGCTCCAACAACAATCAAGTGGTTTGATGCCATCCATTTCAAAGCAGCCCACTTGTTGTTGTCCCACACACACACAATGCAAAACATTCATTTTCTCATTTAACATCTGCAGTGACTTGTCTAGGTTCTCTGCCATTACCTTTGAAATTCAGGACCTTCATGGCCACAAAGGATAATGACAGCAGATGCATGTTTATACACCTAGAGGTTCCATCCAATTTGTACACCATACTGACTTGGACATATATCAATATATCTTCATTATTGCTGTATGTACTTTTTTGGAACATGCTATCCTGCATTCACACTGTGAAAGTACCAGGCAATGAGCATTGCCACAAGAGAGAAGAATTTAATGGCATAAGAACACTGGAATTAGGAGTGTAGATAGGCCCTTTGACCATTTGAGCTTCTGCTACCATTCAGAACCCTTTGAGATAAAAAATTCCAAAGATTCACCAGCCTCTTAATGAAGAAAATTCTCCTTAACATCTGTGTTGAATGGTCTACCTCAGCCAAGCATCATCTCTGTATCCACTCTTTTGAGCTCTAAGAATGGTGTTAATCTCTTTTCATTCTTGCAAATATGAAAGCATAAAGCTCTTGACTCCTTAATCTCTCCACAAATGCCTCACCTCCTTCCCAGAAATGTGGTGAACATCTTACTCTCTCTCTGACAAGTACCGTATATCCATTTTTAGGTAAGGAGACCAAAACTCCAGGTGCCATTTCACCAAGATCTGATGTTATTGCATATGACATCTTGACTCAAGTTCTCTTGCAACATTTGGCTTCTTAATTGCTTACTGATCCTGAAGAGTGGCTTTCAATTACTTGTTTACATGAACACCCATGTGTCTTTGAGCATCAACATTTCCCAGTCCTTCACCATTTACATTTACAAAAAGTCAGCTTTTCCTTTTTGTACACCAGAGTAATTGGCTTTATTAGTTTTTTAAATTATATTCCAGCTGTCACTTTATTATCCATTCGCCTAATTTTCAAAGTCTAATTGAACCCCCTCTACACCATTCTCTCTACTCATAATCCCACCTACTCTTGTATCATGCGCAAACTCAGGGAATGTGAGATTTGGCTCACTTTCTCAGTTATAATTTGATTACAGATATGAATAGCAATGGCTTAAGCACAGATTCCTCACTGGTAAAAGCCGTCAGCTTAAGAAAGACCTGTTGATTTTCACACTTTGCACTCTGTCCATTAACCAGCTCTCAGTAGACTCCAGAATATTACCTCAATTCCATCTGCTGTAACTTTGTAGATCTGCTTCCTTCGACAACCTTATCGAAAATTTTTAAAAATATAAGTACACCACATCCACTGGTTCCTCTTATGCATGCGGCATGGTGGTTAGTACAATACTATTACAGCACCAATGACCCAGGTTCAAAACCAGTGCTATCTGTAAGGAGTTTCCATGGCTGCATGGGTTTCTTTGGGTGGTCCAGTTTCCTCCCAACCTTCAAAATGTATAGAGATTTTAGGTACATTGAGGTATTTGGGCAGCACGAACTTGTGGGCGGAGAGGGCCTGTTACTGAGCTATATGTCTAAATTGAAAAATTTAAATTCTGCTTGTCACAATCTGGCTTAAGTCCAGTGAATTAATTGACATGATTTGTCTTTCATAGATGCAAGCTGACCCTGCATTTGGTTTCGGAAATGATGTCCTTATAGTTTCCAGCATTTCCAATCTCATTGTTGTTTCTCAAGATTCAAGATTCTTTTACTGTCGTGTAATAAAACAGAAGCAATAATACACAAAATTGCATTTAGTTTGCTGTAAAGCAGATAAAGATTTGCCATCAGCAGATATAGCCCAGTGCCCCTTACGGTCAGAGAAAAAGAAGCAGAAGAGAATCCCTTCAAAATCACTGAGAGTCTGTGGATTTACCTCCGGCGCTCTCGTAACCTCTGCAGCCAGACAGACTTCAATTAAACCATCGGCAACTCGAGCTCCAGGTCCAAACCTCTAACTTGATCGGGAAGCTTTCAGTGCCTGAGGCCCCTCAGGAGTCCTTCCACGCTCAACACCCTCTCATATCTTCGTTTTGATGCTGCTACCTCTTCAACCAGTCTCAAGCCAGCCTCTAGCAGTCCGCAGCCTGGTGTGAGTCCTTTGACTGCAAGTCATCAGCAACTGGCAGCCTACGTGGATTCCTCACCTCGAGTCACCAACAGCTGCCTGCCACGTGTGTGGTCTTCAGCTGCAGAACCCTTCACTGGTCCACCGCCATTGTCATCATCCTGTAGGGTTGTCTCCTCTGCTCCTTCTCAAATGGGGGTTGGTCTCCCCATTTTCTGGTGTCCCCGAACCAGTCCTCTGCTTCCCCAAAGTCTATAACCTCTCAAGGCCACTACCAAACATAGGTGCCGCCACTTGGGCCCAGACCCTGCGGTCGCAGGATATTAAAATAAAACACCGTTGGTTCCTTTAACGGGTCACTTAAAGCCTTTACAGAGCCATCAGCAGAAGGACTCTGCAGAGGAGCGGCATGTTCCCAGGACCACACCAGTGGCGTCGCTGACATTGGAATAGCTCTGGCAGCGCCACCTTCTTTTATTTCTTTCTCTTCTTTCTTAAACAGTGCTGTCACTTTCATTAACCTCCAATCTGTGGGATTCATCCTAGAATCTATAACATTTTGAAAGACTATGAGCATCTAAAACATAACATAACATAACAATTACAGCACGGAAACAGGCCATTAGGCCCTTCTAGTCCGCACCGAACCAAACACCCCTTTCTAGTCTCACCTCCCTGCACAATGCCCATAACCCTCCATCTTCTTCTCATCCATATACCTGTCCAACCTTTTCTTAAATAATACAATTGACTCCGCCGCCACTATTTCTCCCGGAAGATCATTCCACACAGCTACCACTCTCTGAGTAAAGAAGTTCCCCCTCATGTTACCTCTAAACCTCTGCCCCTTAATTCTTAACTCATGTCCTCTTGTTTTAAACTTTCCTCCTCTTAACGGAAATAGTCTATCCACATCCATTTTGTCTATCCCTTTCATAATCTTAAATACTTCTATCAAATCCCCTCTCAACCTTCTACGCTCCAAAGAATAAAGACCCAATCTGTCCAATCTCTCCCCATACTCCAGATGCTTAAACCCAGGCAACATTCTGGTAAACCTTCTCTGCACTCTCTCCACTCTGTTTATATCCTTCCTATAATTAGGCGACCAGAACTGCACACAGAACTCCAAATTAGACCGCACCAACGTCTTATACAATCTCAACATCACCTCCCAACTCCTATATTCCATGCAATGATTGATAAAGGCCAGCATACTAAAAGCCTTCTTCACCACCCTATTCACATGAGTTTCTACCTTCAGGGAACGATGTACCGTTACTCCTAAATCTTTCTGCTCTTCTGTATTCCTCAATACTCTCCCATTTACCACATATGTCCTATTCTGATTCTTCTTACCAAAATGAAGCACCTCACACTTATCAGCATTAAATTCCATCTGCCATTTTTCAGCCCACTTTTCTAAGCAGCCCAAATCCCTCTGCAATCCTTGAAAACCTTCTTCATTATCCACTATTCCACCTATCTTAGTATCGTCTGCATATTTACTAATCCAATTCACCACCCCATCATCTAGATCATTAATGTATATAACGAACAACTGGTCACCGGCCTCCAACCTGACAGACAATTATCCACTACCACTCTCTGGCCTCTCCCTTTCAGCCAATGTTCAATCCATTTGACTATCTCAAAATTTATACCTAAAGACTACTAGCCCTATTTCAGTCTTATTTCAAAACTCTGGAGTAAAACATGGAAGTCTGACTACAAGAAAATCTGTGGTTGAAGTAAAAACACAATGCTGGAGAAATTCAGCAGGTTAAACCATTGTGCTTTTATTTTCAAACTCTAGAATGTGGATGACCAGTTCCTTGGGATTTATTAGCTTTCATTCTCACCTCAGATTTTTTTTAACAAATAATTATTTTCATTGCTCTTTAAACTAATTAAGCTAATCTTTGCACATCCTTGCATATCCCTTTTCTGCATGTTCATGTGTCAATCTAAATGCCTCAAAACCATCGTCATTCTATTTGCTTTCACCCTGGTGAATGTCTTTTTGCACCCATTCCAAGGCCTTGATATCCTTGCTGTAATGCAGCAACCAGAATACAGCTGCAAAACCATTTCCTGACTTTTATACTCATGTCTTCTCTCACCCCAATAATTTACTACACTTCCCTTATTTGTGCTTTCTTCTGATATGGACATGTTACCCTGCACTCTCATTCTAGATTAAACTTGGCATATGAGCTTCAAACCCATTGATTTGCTTGGAGATTTCAGGGGTGCAGGGAAGAACATACAGCTCCTTTTGTTATCATTTATGGTTTGTTTGGTATGTCATAGATCTTCAGAAACATTTAAAAATCCTTTCATCTTTGACAGATGACAAAGTTGTGCTGTGACTCTTTTGATGTCAAATACTTCCAGAGGAGTTTTGTGAATGGGGCTTGTTCTGGCTGCAACACTCTATAACATCAAATGAACCCATGTGTCCAAATGTTGTCCTGTGATTCAAGGAGTATGTCGCCAAACAAGATTGTTCTGATCTGACTGAGGTAGATTTGGGTGTTTTCTGACAGCGAGTGGCAATTTGACATAGTGGCAGTAAAATCTAGTTAATTGTCTCAGGAAGGGATCGAGCTATAATTAGTTCGTATTTGTGGGAGTGCCTCCTACTTTTAAAAAAATCTTTATCATAATATTTTGAAGGATTGAAACTGTTATAAAAACAAATGGTACCATCTACTTAACTTTTGTTTTTGCCATTGTATTGACTGGCATTAAAATGTGATAAGACAACATTTGAGCTTCTTTCTTTCATAGTGTTAACTTTGAAATTTAAATACTTCAGTTGTCTGCTCTTAAACTTAACTTCTGTTATTATTTGGCTGTTCTTGTACTGTTGATCTCAGGGAACACTATTTCTCAGTTAACTAACCATGTGTACCAGCAGGTTCCAAGATTTAAAATACTAGAAGTGATTTTCCGCCAAACCCATGTGCAGAATCAGAATCAGGTTTATTGTCGTGAATGTGTCACGAAATGTGTTGTTTTGCAGCAGCAGGATTATGCATTACAGGTACAAAATTGCTATAAATTATAGTTCCTTAAATATAATATTTAAAAATAAATAATAGCATGCAAAAAGAGAAAAAAAGTGAGGTAATATCTGTTCAGAAATCTGATGGTGGAGACGAAGAAGCTGTTTTTGTGACGTTGGGTTTTTGCGTCTTCAATATCCTATACCTCCTTCCTGATGTAGTAGAGAGAAAAGGGCATGACTTGGACTGTGAAGGTTCCTGATGATAGAGACTGCTTTCTTGAGACACTGCCTCTTAAAGATGTCCTTAATGGAGTGAAGACTAATGTCTATGATGGTGTTGGCCAAGTTTACAACCCTCTGTAGCCTTTTCCTGTCCTGGCACCTCCTTACCAAAACAATGATCTAACCAGTCACCTGTAGAAATTTGCAAGAGCCTTTTGTGACATACCAAATCTCTTCAAGCTCCAAACAAAATATAGCCATTGTCGAGCCTTCCTCATGATTGCATCAACATAATGGCTCCAGGATAGAACTTCAGAGATGTTGACATCTAGGAATTTGACATTCTTTTGCCAGAGGACGTTGCCAATAATTGCTTGAATTGTAAAATTTCTACAGATGTGTGGTGGAAAGTGTGCTGACCGGCTGCTTCACGGTCTGGTATGGGGACACCAGTACCCCTGAGCATAAAGCCCTGCAAAAGGTAGTGGACACAGCCCAGGACATCACAGGTAAAACTCTCCCCATTATCAAGAACATCTACAGGGAACGCTGCCATCGGAGAGCAGTAGCAATCGTCAAGTATCCACATCACCCAGTATACGCTCTGTTCTCACAGCTGCCATCAGAAAAGAGGCCCGTCCACCATCAGACCCCTCAATGACAAACTCATTCAGGGACTCATTTAAGGACTTTTAATTTTGCACTTTATTGATTATTTTCTCTCTGTATTACAGTCAGTATATTTACATTTCTTCATTTCTTTTTGTGTATATTGAGTACAGTTTTTTTTTGTACTACAAGTGGTAATTCTGCCTCTCCTGCAGTGTTGTATTTGATGTCATGTATGTACTCTGGCAATAAATCTGAAATCTGAATCTTAACCGAGCAAACTCCATAAAAGTAGGACTATCAATTTCACCTGGAACGGTGGACTAACATTTCAGATCGATAGATAGATAGATAGATAGATAGATAGATAGATAGATAGATAGATAGATAGATAGATAGATAGATAGATAGATAGATAGATAGATAGATAGAGAGAGATATGTATTTATATGCAAATGTAAGAAATCTCTTCAATTCTCTTTAAGTCTATTTTTCTTTCTTCCCTCTACTTCCTCTGAACCATTTTCTTTTATTTGATGTAAAACAGCATATAGGTCGGTAGGGTAAGCATGACAGTTAGCGTACAGTATTACAGTGCCAACAACCCGGGTTCAAATCTGGTGTTGTCTCGAAGGAGTTTGTACCTTTTCCCCTTGTCTTTTGGATTTCCTCTAGCTGCTCCAGTTTCCTCCCACCCTTCAAAAAGGGTAGGTTAATTGGTGTACTTGGGTGGCATGGACTCGTGGGCCAGCAAGGTCTGTTACCATGTTGTATGTCTAAATTTTTTTAAAAACATGCATTTTGTCCAATTTCGCAAAATGCATTTGGAAGTTATTTTAAGAAACCAGACTCTGTGTCCAATAAAAGTTGGGACACCTATTCAATTATTTCTCTATCTATCTACTTCAAAAAAAATTATATTTTTTTTTACTTTAGACATACAGTACGGTAACAGACCCTTTTGGGCCATGAGCCTGCGCCACCCAGTTACACCCAATTGAACTACAAGCCCCCAGTATTTTTTTGAACAGTGAGAGCACCCGGAGGAAACCCATGCAGACACAGGGAGAACATAAACACCTTACAGACAGCATGAGATTTAAACCCTAGTCTCGATTACTGGCGCTGTAACAACATTGAACTAACCAGTACGTGTACCGTGCCATCCTAAATGCCCTACACTTAAACATTGTTGGACTGATGGAAATTATCAAAGATATTTCCATCAACTGACATGTGCTCAGTAGGAATCTGCTTACAACTGCTTTTTGGTTTTCATTAGGGCTCCAGATTGCTCTTCTGTCTGGTTTAAACATAGCTAAAAGACCTGATTTCCAGAGGCCAAATCAAGTTGAGAAACTTCCACTGACTGGGCTCATACCTGTCAACAATGGAGATGGTTGTATTCGTTGGAGACTCTAGGATATTCTGCATTAGCAGTTTTCTGGGCTCAAGCACATTAGCAGTGTCATCAATGACCTTTTCTGCATTATAAAGTCTGAAATTGGTTTAATGGTGTTCAGTTCCATTCACAATGCTCCAAATAATGAAGCTCTCCATGCCTCCCTGCAGTAAGACTCACAAAGTATAAGTACAGATAATTAAAAAGACATTTGGACAAGAAGTGCATAGAAGTTTATAGATCAAATGTTGATAAATTGGACTAACCCAGAATGCCAACTTGGTTGCCATGGATGAGCATTAAAGACCCCAACAAGTCTAATCATTTCATCTTAATATTTGACAAATTCTAGTGCACACTGTTAATCAGAGCTGAGCAGCCTCAGAAATACTATACTCAATCCAATAGCATAGTGTCTAAGCTTCCTGCTGCCTCAGGAAAGCAGCCAATATATTAAAAGACCCATCCCATTCTGGTCACGCAGTTTTTCCACCCGTTCCATTAGGTAGAAGGTGGATGAGTTTGAAATGATGCACCAATGGATTTAAGGACAGTTTCTTCCCTGCTGTTATCAGACTATTGTACAGATCTTTCACGAAGGAAATGATCCTTCCCTTGCACTGTTTGAACTGAAGATTTTCCCTGTAATGTGATGCTCTGCACTTTTGCTTTATTGTGCTCTATCTGTGGTACTCCAGGATAGGTTGGACAGGAAAACAATATTTTTCCAATGTATATCAAAAATGAATTGAATTACTTAATTCAATTCATTTCCATTCAAATGTTATACTTAATCAGAGGTGTAGCAAATTGTGTAGGATGCATAGAGATCTGCAGAGGGTTAAATGAGTGAGCAAGGGTATGACAGGCATTGTACATCAGTAAATATAAGGTCATTAGTTTGAAAAGAAAAATAAGAGATGAAACCATTATTTAAAATGGTGCAAAATTGCAGCACGCTGCTGTGCAGAGAGAGCTGGGAGTCCTGGCATGAATCGCAAAAGTTAGTTTTCAAGTGCAGCAGATCATCAAAAAGGCAAATACCATGTTGGTCTTCAATGCTGGAGGGATTGAATTTAAGAACATGAAGATTCCACACCTGGTTGAGGCTGCACCTGGAGTACAGTGTCTTGTTCTGGTCTCCTTACTTGGGAAAAGGTAGACAGTCTTTAGCAGACAGCATAGAAGAAGTTCACCAGGTTGATTTCAGAAATGAGGAGAGATTGAATAGCCTGGGATTATACAGACACCTTATTTTGCCAGAAAAATAGGCAGAAAGTCTCCTGGCAGCATCCATGCTCCATACATTGGCACCTCATTGTAGTCATCATTGTACAATCTCAGGTCCAACACTATTTACTGATAACACTTGCTGTTACTGGTGGGGAGACACGTGATGTGGTGAAGGATTGGATGTGAACTCAGCTCTCCTGGAATTGAACAAAAAAAAGATGTTGTAGCGTCGCACCTACACCTACACAGCAAGCGAACCAGCCCTAGCAGTCAGGGCAGGAAAACAACTGATGGCATCTAGTGGGGTTTTAGATGCAGGACGAACCTCACACAGGAAGCCCACATCACTTCCGCCCTGCTGGATGCAGGGGGTTAAAGGGAAAGGGTGTGGGTGTTTGAATCACGGGTTTTTAGCTTTTGAGTGAAGAAGCCACCCTAGTTTCAATTATAGAACTGAATTTAGTGCATGCCTGGAGGAAATAACATCTGAGACAAAGAGACTACTTCTTTTACTCTATAGACATGATTCATTTTCCAGGTATTTCCAACATTCCCACTATCTAGGTCAAGGAGACCATAGAACCTCTGGTGGAAACTCTTCGACAGGATCCAAATATTAAGGGGTTCTAAGTGGACCAAGATGAACATAAGATTAGTCTATTTGCAGATGATGTATTAATATATCTGACAGAGACTGTAACTTCTGTACAAAGATGCACTTGCAATTGGAATATTATGGGAGGGTGAGATTATATCTTTAACGGACTGGGACTATATAAATTGTAAAAGATTGTAAAAGACAAAGAAAGGAATCGGACTTGAATATTATTCCTGGTCTGATTTATGTCATGACTGTATGACTAAATCAATTAATGTAAGATATAGACTGGTGCAATATAATTTCTTGCATCAGCTATATCTTACCCTGCGGACTTGATGGAATATCAGCTGAGGTCTACAATTTAGATGGCCAATAAATGGGATTAAATACTTGGGGATAAAAGTAGATAATGATTTTAAAAACTTGTATAAATTCAACTACCTCCCCTTGCTTAAGAAAGTTGAAGAAGATTTAAATAAATGTGTAACTCTTCCAATAACATTGATTGGAAGAGTGTACTGTATCAAAATGAATATATTCCCACATTTACAATTCCTTTTCCAGACTTTTCCAATACCATTACTGCAAATATTTTTCCAAAATTTGAAAAAGTTAATTAGGAAGTTTCTTTGGAAAGGTAAGCCAGCCAGAATCTCCATGGAAAAACTAGCTTGGAAATATCATATGGGAGGTTTACAACTCCCGAATTTCAAATATTACTATTGACAGCCCAGATGAAATTTGTTACTTCCTCCTTTGATGGAAACAAGCCTTCATGAGTGGAAATTAAACTGCACAAAGTCAGAAAGAGAGTAGCAGAAGATTTTGTATACAAATGGAATACTAATTTCATTTCTGCTGGTAAGTAGGCGCCATTAATGAAGCATATTTTGAATATTTGGCACAATTTGAACAATTGGATCAAGAAGAAAAAAACTCCAAAAACGCCCTTGATTCAAAATAAATTAATTCCTTTAACAATGGATAATTTAATTTTATATGCCTGGTCCCATAAAGGGATCAGATATGTAGAAGATTGTTATGTGCAAGGGCAAATAATGTAATTTAAATACCTAAAAAATAATAATACAATCTTCTGCTACTCTCTTCTGAGATGATTAGGACCAACCATGATTCGACCAGAGTGCAGTAAATTGGAGATTCTGGTTCAAAAGCAGATCACAAAGGAATTTACATCAGTAAAGTATTTTTTACTTCAATCAAGAACTACTAAGCAGGAGTTGTATAAATCAAGACAAAGAAAGGAATTGGACTTGAATATTATTCCTGGTCTGATTTATGTCATGACTGTATGACTAAATCAATTAATGTAAGATATAGACTGGTGCAATATAATTTCTTGCATCAGCTATATCTTACCCTGCAGGACTTGATGGAATATCAGCTGAGGTCTACAAAATTGGAGGTAACCTGCTTCATTATCAACTTCTCATCAAGATCTGGATAATTGAATTGTACCAGCAGACTTTAGAGACTCAGCAATTGTTACCATCTACAAAAGGAAAAGGAATCAATCCGAATGTGGAAACTATAGTGGAATTTCCCTGTTAACAACAACAGGAAAAATCCTCACCCTCATCATGAATAACCGGCTCAAGCCTTTAGCCAAGGAGATCCTTCCGGAGACATGAGCCAGTTTTAGGCCATCACGTGGAGCAATCAGCGTGATCTTCACAATGTGACAAGTGCAAGAAAAATGTCGTGAACAACTTTAACCTTTGTATATTGCATTCATCGACCTCACCAAAGCCTTTGACTCGATATCAAGGGAAAACCTATGGGATGTCCTATCCACCTATAGATGTCCTGAAAAGTACATTCAAATCTTGAGACTCCTCCATGATGGCATTTTTGCCACAGTCATGGTCAGCAATAGTAGCAGTGAATCAACCTGGAGTAAAACAGGGATGTGTGATTGCCCCAACTTTGTTCACCATCTTTATTGCAGCAATCATCCACATTATCAAGGATGGTCTTACCCTCAGGGATCAAAATTGTCTAGAGAACTGATGGCAAACTTTTCTATCTTGCCCATCTCAAGTCTAAAAACAAGTCATCCACGAGTTCCCTCATCCAGTACACAGATAACAACAGTGTTGCAGCTCTCTCAAAATACCACCTACAACTGCTTTCGACCATGCATAAACGAAACTTTGACTTATCATCAATTCCAAGAAGACTCTAATCATCACCAACTAAGACAAATCAGATAGAACCATCAATTCAAATTGGTGAAATAACCCTGGAAAATGCAGACCACTTTCCGAATCATGGAAGTCATCTCTCTCCCAATGTCACCCTTAATGATGAGATCCAAAATCGTCTTAAATGCACTGGAACAGCTTTTGGATGTCTCCAAATAAGGGTCTTTTATGATTGTGACATTCGAACAGACACTAAAATGTTAGTGTTCAAAGTCGTGGTGATCCCAACACTTCTGTATGCTTCGGAAACCTGGACAACTTGAAAAGTTCCATCAACACTGTCTTTGAAACATCTTAAATATCAGCCTGGAAGATAGAAGAACTAACGCCAGTGTGCTAAATGAAGGAAAAACAACAAGCATTGAAGCCTACTAAGATGGAGTGGTCATGTTGTTCGGATGGAGGATGAACATCCAACAAAACAAATCTTCTACTCCCACCCTAAAGAAGCCAAACATAAAAGAGGTAGACAACAGAAGAGATTCAAAGACATCTTAACATCCAACATGAAGAAATGTTAAATCAACAACAACAATTGGGAACCAATGCCAAGTACAGCAAACTCTGGCAAACCATCATTCGAGAAGTAACAGCACCTTTCGAAGCCATCACATGTGCAGAACTAGAAGAAAAGAGTAAATGGAAAGAGAGGCAGCAACAACCATAGCTCAATCTTCCATCTAGAACTACCTGCCTGAATGCAGAAGATCTTTCAAAGCCAAGATTGGACTCGAAAGCCACTTGTGAACCCATAAATAGATCAATGGAACAAAGTCCATAATTGTCATCCTTGAGGGAAAACCACAATGACAATGAGATGTGGTAGAAGTAGGGAGGTTGTTTCCACTGGCAGGTGAGTCTCGAACCAAGGCCAATAACTTTCCATTACTTTGCTTATGATTGGATTTCTCCTGTATTTTGTGAACATTACCTACTAGGGAAGCTTCAACAGATTTGCATTTGATTTTAGTTTGGTCCTAATGTTGCTCCCACATTGCTCTTTTCAATCAATCAGTGTGGATCCCTTGATATGACTGTAATGGTGGAGTGAAGAGTGTTACGTCATGAGATTACAGATTATGTTAGTGTACATTTCTTCTGTTGTTAATGATCAAGAGTGCATCTGGTTTTGAACTGCCGGATATGTTCACTGTCTCCATCCAGATAGTAAGTTGATCACTTATACCACTGCTATACTCACAGGTTCACCTGCCACAGGTAGACTGGTAAAACTGAGGTCAGTCAACCTTTGTCTGGATTCACCACATACACATGACCAATCTGGCAGCCAAGTCCTTCAGGCTCATTAAGTCACCGAATTTTAGAGAACATTAGTTAATAAATTGCAACTTTATTATCCCTCCTCAGTTTTGATGAAGGATCTTTGACTTGAGATGTCAACTCAATTCTTTATCCAACATATTCTGCCTGTCTTGAGTGTTTCTAGCATTTTATATTTAATTATTTTTTCCAACTTCCACAGTTTTTTCATATGCATTTAGTTCTGTACATTTTGATTTAAGCAATATTGAAGCTAACAATACAAGGAAGGCAAAATTTGCTCTATTAAATTGTTACCATCATAAAATGTACATTGCAAAGCCCTACTGATGCTGTATCGAATGAAACGCTGAAGATAGAGACTCAGTCAGTGGTTGCTGGATATTCAGATGTGAATCTTGATAATAGTATTTCCAAGGTTATGAGTATAGGAAGAGCTTCAAGGTCTTCAAAGGCATCTAGACCGTGCTTCAAGCATATCAGCTCTGCATGCTAAGGCACAAGCAGACTTGGCTATTGTCTGTGCACAATGTGAGTGGTTTGAGGAAAGACATGCTTTAGAAGATATGGAAGCTGAAATGAAGAATCAGCAACTAAGACCGACAGACGTGGTCGAGGCGGGATCATTGGATACATTTAAGGAAAGACTGGATAGTTACATGGAGGGGTATGGACCAGGTGCTGGTCAGTGGGACTAGGAGGGTGGGGATTTGTTACGGCATGGACTAGTAGGGCCAAACTGGCCTGTTCTGTGCTGTAAGTGGTTATATGGTTATGGTTATATGGTTATACATTGATTAATGTATCAGGTAAAACAAAAGATCTTTACTCAAAGAAGGGTACATACAACAGTCTAATTGTTTTTTTTAAAAGGAAGAAACTTATTTTTGTTCAATTAGATATTCAAAGGACACGAGCTAAAACAGGCTGTTTTCATCGACTATCATTTTTCATAGGTGTAGCATCAAGACATTAAATCATGAGAACAAACTGAATTTTCTGTCAGCTGGTTATTTGCAAAGAGTAGATTCTGAACTCTCTCTGTTCAGGGGTAGTAGCACTGTTCAACAAGGTACTAAGCCATGCAGACCAATAAATGTCCCATTTTATCTGGCAGCAGTTGGGATTCTGTCTGTGTTCATAAGAGAAGGTTCTTAGAATTAGGTGAGGTGATTGTTAGAATTAGAGATGTTAGCAGTGATTACAGAAACGTACTTAGGATGTCAGTACAATCAGGGGGGAAATGCAGACATGAGAGGGGAAAGAAAGATAAAGGGTTGGGCTGGGCAAAAGAAACAGATTCAAATGGAATATTACATTTTTAGATTCACAAGCAACCCTCCTAAGGTCTGAAACTTTTTTTAACTGAGTTGTCAATATTTTTTAAATTAATAAACACTTTTGTACAATTTGTTTTAATTAGAAAATTAAAAATTAATCCCTCTCATGTTGTCGGTGTTGTTGAATCATGAAGGAAAGGAGCATAATTACATCCAATCGTTCCTCCTGTTCTCATAATTCTGTCGGTTCAGAGAATTTTAGCTTGGAGTCACTTGAAATAATTACTGTCTTAAAGAAACTTGAGATTCAGTCTGGCAGCTTCAGAAGTGAGACCTGAGGCCCTATTCTAATCAGTGTGCATCCAATTGATTTTAAGGGGGAAAAAAATTACACGTGTGTTCTACAACCTGTTCTAATTTTATATTTTGTAACCATTGTACAAACTTTGATGTTTCATTTGTGCACAAGCTGAAATTTGTGTAAATAGAGTTTATCTCCTGGTGGTTACATTTAAAGTATTAAAAGAATGTAGGCAAGAGGAATACCTGATCCCTTTTTAAACCAGCTTTAACACTACAGTGAAGTTGCATTGCATGTAATGTTTCAGTTGAAGCGGGGTAAGTCAATACTCCTTGAGGGCATCTCATTTCTGCCTATCTCACTTGGGTCAGAAGCTCCTGACTCCACATGTATACATTTCCCTTATTTTTTCGGGGATGTGATTTCTACTCAGTTAGAATGCAATAGTTGAAGGTAGAGTTTGCACTCTAAATTCTGATATCTGGTATCAAGCTAATAGAAACTAATTAGATAATGGTGTAGAAGGGTTTATTTTGGAATGAGATGAGTCATCTTGTTGAACTTCTTGTGTTATTATCCTTTCAATAGGAAGATCATTGAGGGACCATAAACAGGTGGGTTTCCCTGTTGAGGAAGAGGCCTATACTCTCCTTAGTTTAGGTCATTTAAAGGTGAAATGTTCTTAATCTTGACCATGTAGCTATCAAGTTGATATGAAAGTGGGGTGGAAGGTTGACATCTAGGACCAGAGGTCATAGTCTCAAAATAAAGTAAATCAGGATACAGTCAAGGAAAAAGTGGTGGCCTTGACCGTGGCGACTCTTTGGAATTCACTGGTCCAGAGGGCT
The DNA here is from genome assembly GCF_036971445.1 of Narcine bancroftii. Taxonomy (NCBI): domain Eukaryota; kingdom Metazoa; phylum Chordata; class Chondrichthyes; order Torpediniformes; family Narcinidae; genus Narcine; species Narcine bancroftii. Next base: position 37,634,356 of record NC_091472.1, read on the forward strand.
GTTTAGGCTCAGATGGTATTCATTCAAGGCAGAGATCAAAGACTTATATAGAAACATACAACAATGAGTCGAGTGCTTCTGTGATCCATACTGACCTTCAAGTACCCATTTCCCCAAATCTATTTCCCACCACTTGGTCTGTAGCTCACTATGCCTTGGTGATTCAAGAGGACTTTGTGAGAATATCTGCTTCCACAATATTTACAAGGATATTACCTGGATTAGAGGGCAGGAAAGATTGGATAGGCTTGATCTGTTTTTTTTTGTAAAGTGAAGAAGACTGAAAGAGAGATATATAATTATGTGTCATCAATAAGGTAGATGCTTAGAGTTTATTTCCGATGGTGGGATATCTAAAACTAGAGGGTAAGGTGGGTGCAAGGATACATAAAGAGGACATGAGAGTTTAATTTTTCACACAGTTGCTGGTATCTAAAATGAGCTGCCAGAGGGCATAGTGGAGGCAGTAATAGTAACCACATTTAAGAGGCATCTCGATAAGTAATGCCCAAGGCATAAGAGGAATATGGAATTAATGCAGCCAAGTGGTATTAGTAGATGTGATAGACCAAAGAACCTGGTTCTATTTTCTGTACAACTCTGTGACTTTCACAAGCCAAGAAATTTTTATAAATTAAGGGAAATGAGGGACATGGGATGAGCGCAGGAGGTAAAAGATCAATCATAATCTTAGGGAATGGTGGAATAGATACAAAAGGTTGAATGGCCCACTCTTGTGTTTTATATTTTTAAGTGAGCAGCTAATCCAATATAAAAACACAGCAGGTCAAACAGTGTACATTACATAGCAAAGGTAAAGATAAGTAACCAACGTTTCAGGCTTGAGCCCTTCAACAATGTGTGAAAAGAATGAGGGCAGGCAGCCAAATAAAATGTTGGGGGAAAGGGAGAGGCAGGGGGAGGAGCACAGTCCTAAAGGAAGGAGGTAATAGGTAGATAAGGGAGGGAGGGCAAGCAAAGAAAGGCTCAAGCACGAAATGTTGGTTAAGTATTTTTATCTTTGCTCCATGAAGTACATTGTTTGACCTGAGCTGAGTTTCTGTAGCATTGTGTTTTTACTTCAACCACGTTGTCTGCAGACTTTTGTGTTCTATAGCTAATCCAATATCACTTGTTTTACATTTATCACTAAAAGTTAAAATTACCCATCAAAGATTGATATTCAGTGAAGACCTTGTTGTAATAGGAGTAAACTTTGATGAATAAATGGAGCAAGTTATGTAGGCTTAATTTAATATGCATTCCATATTTATTCTTCTGTTTAAATTAAAAAAAAGACTATAGTCAAACATTTCTTGGATCTGTGCCTACTTGGTGGAATTTAATCTGCAGTTTAATAGGGACTTTAGGATTTTATAACCCTTTTTGTGAAGTTACAGAAGCAGAACAGGGTCAGGGCCAAGAAAATTCATGATCATTAAAAACAAATATGTAGCATTTTAGTTTAAATTTCAAAACCTGCTGTGGATTGGGTGAAGTATTAGCGCTCTTCTAACATTTAACAGCAACCCCCACTGTCTAATTCATAAATGGAGTGCATGATGTATTATTAAAACAGTACCAGATGTTATTTATTTGTGGATTGAGTTATGTCATGTCAGGCAGAGTTGCACAGACAATGTTCCAGTCAGCCTCAGAGCTAGTGACAAGGATAACAAAGTAAACATGAATTCCACCAATCGATCATTGTCTTGTGACCCCTATGCTGTGCATTACTTTTGAGTCCATACTTAATCTTAGATATAGTCCATTAAAAGAAAGGGAATCAAAGCATCATTGGACTTAAAGCAAGAAAGAAACAGCGGCCTGAACTGGACTATGGACAGTGCAAGTTCTTATGGAACTGTGCACTAGCAGGAGTCACAGAGACAAATAATAATAAAAACAAATATATACTGCTAGTAAATACGTGTAGGCTACATTATGAATAAAGTGATGCAATCTTATCTTGTTTTGCTATTTCCATCATAGCATAATGCGATGGGATAATGAGGTGGATGTGTCTCTTCTAGAAGGACATTTTGATGTCATTATCTGCGCTGATTGGTGAGTATATACATTTTATACTGTTAAAATGTTATAAATATCATTTTTTAACAATGTTCTTGGCATAATTTTTCATATCTGTATACATTTTTTTGAGAGAGAAAGATTACTTACCAAAAATCCAAAAGTATATAGGTGAAGTCTGGAATAACATAATGGTGACAAATTAATATGCAGCTTCATGTGACAGCTATCAAGTAGTGGTCTATCAGACAGTAACTTCTACCACATTATTTCCAAAGATTGATTTTAAGAGGCATTCCATTTTCTGAAATTGCCTCTTTTTCATGCTTGACGTACCAGTAAATGGACAACTTAGGCAAATCGCTAATAGTTATGACTCAGTGAGAAGCAGCTGGAGAAAGCAAATGTATCAACATAAACAGCTCTTTTGGCAGATTAAAAAGGAATCAGTTGTCCCTTTTCTTCCTCCCAAAAACATATCTGACCAATACCACCTGAATTATTCTTGATACAAATAGAGTAGTTCAAAATCCTGTTTACATGTTTTTGGTAACTTTGTCAGGCAGAGAGGTTTCCAAGACAACAATTACTCTAATATACTATTTATTGTACTTATTTATTGGGGTTGTGAAATTATTTTGGTCTCCTTGATTCTGATTTGTTGTTGGTGGATAAATTATAACATAAAATTCTCCAGTTGCTTTTTTTTTGCTTTATGTTTTAATACTTCTTGGTCATTGAAATTAATGCATGCTTCGATCCCAGGTCAGCACGGAGACAGTTAATTCAATCTCAGTGCTGGCCAGCACCAGGCAATTAGCCCAACCTTAATCATTTCTTCTTACTGCAATATGCACAAGTTAAAGAATACTGATCAGGCAGTATTGGGCATGTATTCACCCTCTCTCTCTGCTATGTTAAACTGCCTAATATCCAGCATCTAAATTCACATGGGTATACCTGACAAATCAAAAGAACAGCTGGCAGCTTGGACATATGAAGTCCTCCCCACATTGTTCAGGGTCTTCATTCAAAACTGGGATAATATTAAAAAGAACGAAACCAATAAATACAAGTTCACACACACACACACACACACACACACACACACACACACACACACACACACACACACACACACACACACACACACACACACACACACACACACACACACACACACACACACACACACACCCTTCAATGAAAGTCAATTAGAGAAACTGAATAAGTAACTTTGCAGTGATGATATAAGCCGGAGGTGCATCCTCTGAAGCAGGCAAAGAGCTAAGCAACACCATATGATTTCAGCAAGTAATTTAGCAAATGTCATCCTCCCCTAATATTAGAGTGGATACTTCAGGTTTCATTGCAAGGATAAAGATAATGCCACAGGATTAGATCAGATTAAGAATGAAGGCAGTCAGGAAAACTGGAGAAGGAGACCTGCAGTCTCCTTGAAAGCTTATGCATAGCTCACATATGGACTTTCCACAGATTAAATAGGTGAAGCGAAGTCTGGCCAAAAGATTAAAAATTTTAAATATTTTCTTTGTGCTGGAACAGAAACAGCCTGCTGGGTAATCTTTGTACCTTTGCTTTTTTTGAAATAAACCAGAAGGGTAAAAAAAATAGATGTGATTCTATTCAAAAATATATATACAAGTTATATATCAAATATTGACTTGCATATGAGTAAAACCTACATATAGAAATCCAGAATATTTTTGTTAATTGTTGTTTAAAACCCTTTTCCAATAGATTATTGTGACGGATAATTGAAATTAATATTTTTCTGTTAATATTGTTAAAATCCAGCTCTTGTTTCTTTCCCCTCAATGTTAGCTTGTTTCTGGACCAGTACAGAGTCAGCCTTGTTGATGCAATAAAGAGATTACTCAAACCCAATGTAAGTATGTTTTAGTTTGCTTCGATCATGAGCTTTGGAATAATTAGTTCTCCTTCACAATGATTGGTAATCGAATGGAATGGCATGATCAATGTCATGTAATACTTTAATACTTATTAGGTTCAACTTCAATTGAGTAATTTTATCAACTTGATTCTCTCAGAAACTAGAAACCTTCTCATGTTTAGCTGGCTGTTACATTTCACAGTTTGAATCAAAAGGAATGAAATTGTTCCAAGGATGCATGAGATTTTTTTTTAATCAGAACCCATTTCAACTTATAAAACTTTTTTTTTTAATTTACTAGATGCTGAATTATTTGTGACTATTAGCTTGTGATCTTGGCAAAGTTCTGTCTGTTAGACATCTATAAATCAAAATGTACAGAACTTGTCCTTCACTCACATAAGTGTGATGTGCATTGGAGTTAATGTATTGCATGACTGCTGGTAGTTCAAAACAGATGCTGAAAAATATCGCTAATGTGTATACATAGAAACATAGAAGATAGGAGCAGGAGTAGGTAATTCGACCCTTCGAGCCTGCTCCGCCATTCAACGAGATCAAGGCTGATCTTAAAGTTCAGTACCCCGTCCCCGCCTTCTCTCCGTAACCTTTAATACCCTTATACTGAAGAAATAAATCTAATTCCCTCTTAAATAGATTTAATGAACCTGCCTCTGTGGCAATGAATTCCACAGATTCACCACCTTCTGGGTAAAGAAATTCCTCCTCATCTCGGTCCTAAATGGTTTGCCTATTATCCTCAAACCATGGCCCCGGGTTCTGGATTTTCCTATCATTGGAAACATCCCATCTGCATCCATTCTGTCCAGTCCTGCCAGAATTTTATATGTAGAATTTTATAACGTACAATAAAACTGCTAATCTATTAGTTTCGGACCTAAGTGCTGGACTAACAGATTTTACAGCCAGTTGGATGTTATTCCTATGAATATTCTAACACACTTTAAATTCACTATTTTTTAAGATGTTATGTAGTTGAATAATAAATTTTGCAGTGAACTTCATAAGTTTAAAGGAAATGTTGGAAACAAGGCCCTAATAAGTTACAAGGGAAACAGCCAAGAAACCACAGGAACTGGGAGTCTGATGTATGAATGTGAGAGTGGGAACTGGATGTGTTAAAGAGCACGCTGGAACCTTGGCCTCGAGGTACTAAAGGAAGCACAGGAATCACCACCAAGAAAGGGTTCACTTGATGTGGAATGATTACATGATTTGCAATGGTTGTGAATATTGTTGCTGGATATCTTGCCCATCACATTGTTTAGATTCCTACCAGTAAATGTATCCATTTGGGTAAAGTTCCTAAGAATTCAGTCATTTCTGTAACAAAATCACTATCCAAAAAAGGAGAAAATATTAGTAGAAAGAAAATTAATGTAAATTGTATGCTACGTTCATCATTTATTTAATTCAGATTACTGAGTCATTTTGTTTTAAATTCCAACTTTTCTGGTTTTCTATGTGGCTGAGATCAAGTTATTTTATAGTTGAATATTAAAGCCAAAGATAAATTGAAGTTATTAGAAGTAATATGTACATTTAAGTTTAAATTTTAATTTTAAATTTAGACATACAGCACAGTAACAGGCCAATTTGGCCCACAAGTCCATGCTGCCTCATTAACCTACATTCCTGGTACGTTTTGAATGGTGGGAGGAAACCGGAGCCCCTGGAGAAAACCCACGCAGACACGGAGAACGTACAAACTCCTTATAGACAATGCGGGACTCGAACCCCATCCAGTCCTGATTGGTGGCACTGTAAAGGCATTGTGTTAACCGCTACACCGACTGTTTATATAGCATAACTAAAATTTATTTCAGTTCCAAACATTAAGACTAATTGGTTTCAAGTGAAATATGCATTGCAGTATAACAGATTTGTCCATGATTTTTGTGTTTAGCTATGAAGCATCATGTTGAATGCCTGTCAGGACTGAAATGTTTGTCTCAATTATCACTAACTGTTCATAAATGTCTTTTCTTTTCAGGGAAAAGTGCTTGTATTTGCCCCTCAGAGAGGCAGTACTCTAAACCAGTTCTGCAGCCTTGCCGAAAAAGCCTGTTTAACTGCCCAGAGGCTTGTGAATTACGATGACCATGTTTGGAACTTTCATCTCAAGGTCAGAGCTCGCCAAATATTAGGGAAGCATCACAATCCATGTTGCATTAGGAGGTGATCACGAGTTATTTTGGCAGATACCTTAAATGTCTCTGACTGCAATATATCCCCTGGCATCTCCTCCTATATTATATTAATTATGTTCTTGTGCAGCAAATCCTCTCAGACTACTTTGCCTGAAGCTGTTCATTACAGGAAGTGCTTATTAACACTTTCTATGTACTCTTTAGGCTGGCAATTCCATTCTATTTTTGTTTGACCAAGATTTGTATAGTATGGGATTTTTTTCATCTCGTACCTGTGCCAAGTCAAACTGTTTCTCACCTGATCAATGGCGTTCTCCCTTCTGTTCCTTCGGAGCTATTTGAGTGTCCCTGACAATAATCATTAGTTTTGAATATACTGAAGTTTGACTTTGCCTATTGAAGACCACACACCTCATTACATGATCTATTCTCTTCTTCCAAAGGATTAAATGCTGCTGGGTGCTAGTTGTCCTTTAATGGGTTCTTCATATTTTCATCTGTGTAGTTAAATATTGGAAAGTGTTCAATTATATAAAGCATTACAACTGACCCCAATCTGATTCCAAGCCAATATTTACACTTGCAACTATCAGGGACTAATTATTGGATAACAATTGGCAGTAGAAACATTGGCTGGTTTTTTTTGTTGCATATTCTCCTTACTGCTGGAAGGAATTGAAGCCAATGCAAATTACTTTCCTCCAGACAAACTGAGGACCTTCCCAACTACTACCTCACTCCCACTAACTCTCAGCTTCCTAAGCTCTGCTGTTTTTAATAAAAATATCAATGTTTTCTATCAAGTAAATTTATCCCCCAAACTGAAGCACAGTTCTTGCTAAAGAAGCTTTCCAGTTCCCTTTAAAGGAGCTCTATTATTTGACGCCCTTTCAAAGTGTTTTTACTCCTGAATTTTTATTCCTGAATGTAGCTGAGCTCTCAAAAATCCAGTGTCAGTGGCAGAACTGACCCACTGTTTTGTGTTTTTAACACTGAAGATACTGGGAATGGAAAGTGGGCACTAGTTTCATTCAGTTTGAATGAGGTAAATCTAAATATGAATATATTTTAATATTAGAGGTTCCTGGCATCTATTAATTGTTCCATGAGTCAGAAGCAAAGTACCTGAATCTTTCTGTATCTTTATGAAACTTGATTGCCCTGAATCTTTGTTCTTTAATTTCCAGTGGCAGTTAAATTAGAAGAGCTATCTGCATCAGTTATGCACTCCCACCTAACTCATCATGCCTTTGAGCTATCCAGTTAGGCTTCCATCCCACAATAAACGAAGAACGATTTGCCCTATAAACCATCGTCCACAACCTCAGGATGCTTGTGAACACTTTACAGTCAATGAAATATGTCTTCAGGTGTAGTAATTTTATAACATAGCTGACATTGAATCAGCCCTGATGATGGTCATTAGTAATTACTCAAATATTATGTAGCTGCAGCTAATGGCTTTGTTTTTTCTTCCTAAGTTGACAACTGCCTTCAACTCTATTGGCCATTTACCTTTGTCAGTTATATTTTTCCAATTGTACCTCAGTGGTTTCATAATGGTTCCATTCCTGATTGTAATACTAGAGATATAGAACATAGAATAGTTCAGAACAGGTATAGGCCATTCTGCATATTAGATGAAGCCAAATGTGGTTTTGTAAGGGCATGACAAGAGAAATCATAAAGGCAATCACCTCTAATAGGTTTCTTTGGACCGCCTCTTCGTTATTTGAACATGAAACCATGATTTGGACTAAAATGTAGGTGACTTGATACAGTAGTAAGTTTTCATTCAACACAAGCTCCAGAGCTTGGTGCCTATGGCAGTTGGAGAAGCATCTATTTGTAGTGGAGTGACAGAAATCCAGGATGCACACCAGTCATACTTGGAGCAGGACTGAGTTCTCAGACAATTGTCTGAGAGTTAATTGCTGAATTTGAAGGGAATTAAATGCCGGAAATAAAAATTAAGAATTGAGGCACTGTCTAACCAGGAGCCAAAGTAGTTAAAGACAAAAGGAAGATTTGCAGTTGTATTTGTGTCTTTCACCTTCCTTTCAGAATGACCTAAAGCAATTTATTGAACATTTGAAGGGCATCGGCATTGCTTGGTAGGTTGTGTTGTGTTTAGTTTACACATAGTGCTGTGTGCTCTCCCTACTTCTGTTCACGCGACTGACCCATCACTGCATCGCCAGATCCAGCTCCAACTGTGTCATCAAGTTTGCAGATGACACGACAGTCGTTGGCCTCATCAGCAACAATGATGAGTCGCACTATAGAAAAGATGTGGAAAATCCCGTGAAATGGTGCGAGAGTAACAACCTGAGTCTCCACGTGGACAAGATGAAGGAGATGATCGTGAACCAGAAATGACCACCCTCCACTAAATATCAGCAATTCTTTAAGAGAGAGCATGAAGAGCAACAAGTTCCTTGGAGTTCACTTAACTAGTGACCTATCATGGAAACATAACATCTCTTCACTTGCTAGGAAGGCTCTACAGCAACTGCACTTCCTGAGAAGACTGAAACAGGCAAGGCTACTGAGCACCATTATGTCAACCTTCTAGTGGCTACATCACAGTGCGATATGGTTGCTGCAGAGAAATGGCTAGGAGGTCAATCCACAGGACCATAAGAGTGGCAGAGAGGATGGAGTCTCCCTCCCCCACCCATCAACGTGATCTACCGGGATCGTTGACTGAAGAGGGCACACTGAGAACCCCTTCCACCCTGCACACAGCATCTTTCAGCTACTCCTATTCAGGAAGGGATACAGAAGTATCAGAACGAAGCTGAGGAGCAGCTTCTTCCCATGGGTAGTGAGAATGGTGAACCACCAAAGGAACTATTCACACTAACTCTCCGAGACTCTCAGATGTAGAAAACATTATTTATAGCATACTCTCTTAATAATCAGTTTGATAACCTGATAATCCATTTAAGTAATCAAAAAGGGAGCATTCAACCCCTTCTGCTCTAAATTTGGTAACTCCAATTTTGGCAGGAATTCATCTATTCTCAGGCTTCACCAATGTATCTGATTTATACAATTTTTCATAAAATTGTCTGAAGGCATCATCTATCTTCTTTGGCTTGTATGAGATCCTGTCATCCCCTGTCTGGATTGCATTAATCGTTCTTGAGGCCTGCTCTGCCCTCAGTTGGCAGAAGAGAACTTTATGGGCTCATTCACCCAGCTCCATATATGTTTGGAGTGTATTATATTTAAGTTTTTTGTTTGCCAAAGCCTAATTTTTTTCTTAGCCTAAGTTTTGAAAATCTTTTTCTAAGTTTGCAATCTCCTGTTCCAATTTCTCTACCTCCCTTAAATATTCTCCTCTAACTGCTTTTGTATATCCAATTATTTGACTTCTCAAGTATGGCTTAAGAGTGTCCCAAAGAAGGAATTTGTCTCCAGTCGAATTACAGTTGGCCTCACAGAACATCTATCTGTTTTCTAATAAAGCTACAAAACTCTGGCTTCTTCAACAGCAGTGGATTGAGGCACCATCAATCATTGGTATGTCTGAAAGGATTCTTGCTTCTCTTATATTATTGTGGGAGCAGTGGGCTATACTAGCGGCAACTCTCTGTATGCCATTACAGCAGATGAAAGTTAACCAATTTTTTGCAGTATTTCATTTTTGTGTATTATTACATGTCAGTAAAGGAATCTTGGATTTGATACATCCATCCTTCATTCCTCTTGCTCTTCTGCAACTAAAAATAAGCTTGATTTCTAATTTTGCCTAGTTCTGATGAAAGGTCATCAATTGAAATACTAACTCTGTTTAACTGTCCACCAGTGTCTGAATCTATTTTAGCAGTGGTAATTTAAGATCAATGTGTTTAACCTCACATCCACTTGTGTGTTAAAGTCCACTTATTGCACTTCACTTAATTTATTAATCACTATGTATTTTATTTCTTCCAGTATACTGTGTATAATGATGTCAATCTTTGTGTCAATACCACACTTGAATACAAAGATTTCCATTCCATCATTCCTATAGTTAATAAATGTGATGAACATTCCCAATGTAGTTGCATGACACCTATTGATAACCTGCCAATTGGAGTACCTGCCTATTATCCTTGCATTCTTTCTCCCATACATGACAAACTTTCTGGTTAGTTTAATAGTTTACCTCTATTTATGCACAAAACAAGTTTAGTTAATAGTCCCTCACAACGGAGTTTATCAAATGCCTTCAGAAAATCTATCTAAATAAGACCCAATGATATATTCCTGGCAACTACTTCAATTAACATTTAAAAAATTTTGTTGTCTTTACAAAACCATGCCAAACTCAATTCAAAGATTATAAAAACTTGAGATATTGTGGGGTTTTTAAATTTAGTTTCTCATTGCTGGATCCCTTACACTCAGATCCCTTACACTCCTATTTGCTACTTTCATTTTTTCCAACATGGGCCATAACAGGACAACACTCCCTTCTTCTTGCCATATTCCTTTCAAACACATTCAAGATGTTTTTCACCTTGGCACTGGGTTTGCCAATATACACATGTGGATCTAGATTCTGCTGGCAGACTGTCTTGATAATTAAATCTCCTTTGCCTTTCCATTTCTTTGCATCCTGCCAGTATCATGAACTACAAATAGATCCTGTCCTTGTTTATGGAAGTCTGAAGCAAACTGTGCAGCTACTCCCTCACTTGTGCAGTACACTGTCTCAGCAAGGTGCACTGCTGAAGTAAAGCACAAGTGCAAGCTGCACTTGTCCAGAGCCATCAGCGCAACTACTGCAGGACCAACACATACCTTCCCAACATTTACCAGAACATTCCATGCCCAAATCGGCTTGGCCAGTCATCTTCGGACACACCACATCCATTCTTAAAATGACTAATGGTGTCGAGTTCTTCATCGACGATGATGGACGAAAGACACTGTCTCCAACAATGACTGAAAGCCAAATGAAATGCAACCTGTTTCTACAAAATGCTTTTGCTTTTCACAAATTCTTACATTCTTTATCTAGATCCACAACTGTAACTATCTATATTATTTATACATCACCCTGTTTTCATTTAATTAAAGGAATAATTTGGTAAGTAGTAAAAATATGAAACAAAGGTTTACGTGCATGGCAAAAGATAAATAACTTGATGTTAATAAAGCTTCTAATTTACACGTGAATGTTAAATGAAGACTGACTGGCCACAGAATAGCCAGCTGGTGCTTGTTCTTAAATTATACAGATACTCTCAAGTAGATGCTTTCCTCTGGGAAATCATCATTTCCTACAGTGAGGACTTTGAAGATTTTCTTGTAATACGAACACTAATGAGAGCAGGGCAATGGATGTTGTCTTATGGACTTTAGCAAGATCTTAAACAAGGTTCTGGATGGTAGTCTAGTCTGGAAGGTCATATTGCATGGTATTCTAGGTGAGCTGACCAATAGGGCACAGAATTGGTTTGATGGTTGGATTCAGAAGGTGATAGTGGAGAATTGCTCCAAAAAATTGGAGGCTTGTGACCAGTGGTGTGCCATAGGGATTAGTGCTGGATCCACTATGCTTAACTATATTCATGACTTGGACGACAATGTTATTGGTTTGATTAGTAAGTTTGCAGATGACTCTAAAATTCGTGGTCTAGTTGTCGGTGAAGAATGTTACCTAAGATTACAGTGGCATCTAGATGAACTGGACCAAGGAACGGCAGAATGGAATTTAACTCTGACAAGGGCAAGGTGTTACACTTTAGTAAATTAATCCAGGGCAGGACCTACACTGTGTTGTAGACAGGGTGGTGAAAAAGGCATTTGGCACACATTTGTCAAGATCAGGGACTTAATGTTATAACTATCCAGATTGTTGGTGACACCATGCTTGGAGCATAGGAAATGTATTCTTAAAATGGAAAAGATTCATGAAAATATAGCTGGAACTGGTAAGCTTAAAAATTACAAGATGAGGCTGGATGGTGTAATATAATAAGAAGGGACCTTATAGAAGTTTATAACATTGTGAGGTGCATAGATAAAGTGAATACTTACATTCTTTTTCCAAGAGCAGGTAAATCTAAAACTATAAGCTTAGATTTAGAGTGGAAATATTTAGGGGCACCTTCTTCACATAAAGGGTTGTAGTATGTGAAAGGAGGTGCTAGAGGAAGTGGTAGAAATTGAATTAGTTGATTGCATCTGCAACACTGATGCTAGCAAGGGCAGATCCTCTGTAAAATAATCTGAAAGCATTCAAGGAAAGGCAGTTGTGTAAAATATTGAAATACTTCTGGTGATGCCTGTGAATAGAAAGCAAAAGGGAATAAAATTTGAGTAAAATATGTTACTTTTTTACCTTTTTGTCATCCCCCTTGCAGTAAATTTTGAATTTCTCAATGTGGCATCTTCACTTGAGTTGTGGTGAAAGTTATTATTCAATGACCATGGTGACAGAGCTATATTTTCCTTCATTGTGTGCCTATCTCAGAATCCGAATTATTAAGGTACTACAGGACTTGACAGCATTGTGGTCAACATGGCACACCTATGTCAGAAACCACAAGGTTTTGGCTATCTGATTTCACATAGAAACATAGAAACATACAAGATAGGAGCAGGAGTAGGTCATTCGGCCCTTCGAGCCTGCTCCGCCATTCAATGAGATCATGGCTGATCTTAAAGTTCAGTACCCCGTCCCCGCCTTCTCTCTGTAACCCCTAATTCCCTTATACTGAAGAAATAGATCTAATTCCCTCCTAAATATATTCAATGAACCTGCCTCTTCTGCCCTCTGTGGCAATGAATTCCACAGATTCACCACCCTCTGGGTAAAGAAATTCCTCCTCATCTCGGTCCTAAATGGTTTGCCCATTCTCCTCGAACTATGGCCCTGGGTTCTGGATTCCCCCACCATTGGAAACATCCCTTCCGCATCCATTCTGTCCAGTCCTGCCAGAATTTTATATGTCTCTATGAGATTCCCTCTCAATCTTCTAAACTCCAGCGACTACAATCCCAAATTGCGCAATCTTTCCTCATAAGTTATTCCTGCCATTCCAGGTATCAGCCTGGTGAATCGCCTTTGCACTCCCTCCATTGCAAGAATGTCCTTCCTCAGATAAGGTGACCAAAACTGCACACAATACTCCAGGTGTGGTGTGGTCTCACCAAGGCTCTGTACAGCTGCAGTAAGGAATCTTTATTACTATACTCAAATCCTCTTGATATGAAGGCCAACATACCATTTGCCTTTTTAACCGCCTGCTGTACCTGCATGCTCACCTTCAGTGACTGGTGCACAAGAACCCCTAGGTCTCTCTGCACTTCCCCATCTCCCAATCTATTGCCATTCAAATAGTAATCTGCCCTCCAGTTTGTATTACCAAAGTGGATAACCTCACATTTATCCACATTGTAGTGCATTTGCCATCTATCTGCCCAGTCCCCCAATTTATCCAAATCACACTGGAGCTTCCTGACCCCCCCCCCCCTTCAGTGCATTCAACCCCTCCTTGCTTAGTGTCGTCTGCAATTTGGAGATATTACATCCAATCCCCTCATCTAGATCATTAATGTAAATTGTGAACAGCTGGGGTCCCAACTCTCTGTCTTCTATCTGCCAGCCAGTTCTCAATCCACATCAATACCTTGCCCCCAATCCCATGAGCCTTGATTTTGCATGCCAGTCGTTTATGTGGGACCTTATCAAAGGCCTTTTGGAAACCCAGGTACACCACATCCACTGGCTCTCCCCCATCTATTTTACCTGTCACCATCTCAAAGAATTCCAATAGATTTGTCAAGCGCGATTTACCTTTTGTAAATCCATGTTGACTCTGTCCGATCCCTTCTCTGCTAGTCATATGCTCTGCTATTACGTCCTTAATGGATTCCATCATTTTGCCCACTACTGATGTAAGGCTCACCGGCCTATAATTCCCGCTTTTTCTCTACCCCCCCTTTTTAAATAGTGGGGTAAAATTAGCTACCCTCCAATCCATGGGTACTGATCCTGAGTCTATCGAGTTCTGGAAAATAATTCTTAAAGCATCTGCTATCTGAATGTCCACTTCCTTAAGTACCCTAGGATGTAGATTATCAGGCCCTTGGGATTTATCGACCTTCAATCCCTTCAATTTCCCCAAGACCATGTCCTTAGAGATACTGATTTCTTTCATCTCCTCCCTTGCATTAGTCTCTATGTTTCCCAACATCCTTGGGAGGTTATTTGTATCCTCTCTTGTGAAAACAGAACTAAAGTAAGAATTTAATTGGTCTGCCATTTCCTTATTCCCCATTATATATTCCCATCATTCTGACTGCAAGGGACCTACTCTGGATTTCACCAGTCTTTTCCTCTTGACATATCTATAAAAGCTTTTGCAGTTGGTTTTTATGTTTACCGCGAGCTTACTTTCGTAATTTATTTTTGCCCTCTTGATTAATCCCTTTATCCTCTTTTGCTGCATCTTGAACTGTTCCCAGTCTCCGGATTTGATACTTTTTTTGGCCAATTGATATGCTCTCTCTTTGGACCTAATGCTGTCTCTAATTTCCCTTGTTATCCACGGTTGAGTCACCTTTTTTGGTTTATTTTTATGCCAAACCGGTGGTATAAACGATTTCTGCAATTCTTCCATTAGATCTGTGAATGCTTTCCATTGTCTATCCACCGTCAACCCCCCCATAAACACCACCCAATCAATCTTACTCAACTCCCATCTCATAATTCCCTTTATTTAAATTCAGGACCTTAGTCTCGGTTTTAATTTCTTCACTCTCCATGTCGAGTGAGAATTCGATCACATTGTGATCGCTCCTACCCAAAGGGCCTTGAACAACAAGATTGCTGATTAGGCCCTTTTCATTGGATAATACCCAGTCTAAAATGGCCTGCTCCCGAGTTGGTTCCTCGACATATTGGTCTAGATAACCGTCCCGTAAACATTCAAGGAATTCTTCCTCCTCAGTATTTTTACTAATTTGGCTAGTCCAATCTATATGTAAATTAAAGTCTCCCATGATGACAGCTGTTCTCTTATTGCACGCTTCTCTAATTTCTCTTTTTATGCCTTCCCTCACCTCTACATTACTATTTGGAGGCCTTTATACCACCCCCACTAACGTTTTCCGCCCCTTGCTATTCCTCAGTTCTATCCATATAGATTCCGCATCTTCCGAGTTAATATCCTTCCTATCAATCGTGTCAGTCCCTTCTCTCACCATCAGTGCTACCCCACCCCCTTTTCTTTCTTGCCGATCCCTCCTAAATATTGTATACCCCGGGATGTTGTTCCCAGGCTTGCCCATCTTGCAGCCATGTTTCTGTAATCCCAATCAAATCGTATTTGTTTGTCTCAATTTCCACAGCCAATTCATCTACCTTGTTCTTCTTGCATTAAGATATAAAGCCTTCAGATTTGCTTTTTTCACCCTCCTTGCTCTTTCTGATTTTTTTACTTTCGGTGCCTAACCTAACTTTTCCTGTTTTATCTTTTCTGTCCTTTGCCCTATCATACAGGTTCCCACCCCCCCGCCAAATTAGTTTAAACCACACCCGACGGCTGTACCAAACCTAGCTGCCAATATATTGACCCCTTTTGGGTTTAGGTGTAACCCATCTTTCTTGTAAAGGTCATGCCTTTCCCCAATGGTCCAAGAAGCCAAAACCCTGTCTTTTTCAGTAGCCCCTCAGCCAGACACACATTCATTTGTCTTAACCTTCCATATTTCCCACTGTGCCTCCTTGCACGGTGTTGTTTATTTGAATATATTTCTTCATTAGTCAGAAACTAACTGTTTATGATTTTTTTTATTGACAATTAATTGTCAGCAAGGTCAACTCTAAACTTTAGAGGTAAATAAGGTCTGAATGATCACTTTGATCTGTAGCTACACACACATTCAGCATCAATTTGTTTGGTTCTTCCTGCATGTTCTTGTGTACTATAATAGAGTAGCCTACTCTATTGTAATTTTTGCCGAGTAGGACATGCTTTTGTTTTACTATTCAGTAACTGCTGTCACGTTCAACTGAAGTTGTATGAGTAGCCTTAATAAATGAATTCATGAAACTGACAACGGAGTAGGAGTAGGCCTATCAAATTTACTTAAAACTGACTTTTTACTGCATGAAATGTATTCAAATATTTAATAATATATTATCTTCTTGGTGGCATTACAACATGATAGATTCAATCACAACATTTTGAGCCCTGATGTATTGTGCAATTCTTTTGATTGCACCTATTTTATTTTATTTATCCATATTTACTGTGCTGTTCAGAATTTATTGGCTGAACAGGTTAGCACGCAGGCAGGTGACCTGCTGCCAGGTCTCTGCATGTAGTGTTCTTGATTCACCTCTCAGAACTGTGAGGGGACTCCTTTGCTCTGAATCTCATGCCATTTTCTTTATTCATTGGTAAGAATGTTGCATTTTCTGTGGCCAGCTAAATGTATGAAATCTTTCTGTAAGGAAATTCCAGAATATTAATCCAATTTTACAATCCGAAATAGAAATTTAATTTTAAATTTAGACATACCACACAGTAACAGGCCCTTTCAGCCCATGAGCCCATGCCGCCCAATTACACCCTATAGACTTACACACCCAGTACATTTTTGAAAGGTGGGAGGAAACCGGAGCACTCAAAGGAAACCCACATCGACATGGGAAGAGTGTACAAACTCCTTACAGACAGCACAGGTTTCAAACCCTGGTCCAGGTTGGTGCTGTGACAGCGTTGCGCCCTCTTGACCACTTGAATTCCACAGTGGACTCAACTGTACAAATGCCATTGTGTTATGTGGAGTATTTAATGGGCAATCCCTATCCTTAAGTCAGATTTCAATCCTGTCCTTAAATGTTTCTATTCAGTTACTTTTGTATCTGTCAATTGGCATAAATAACTATTTTTATTTGCATACAGTTATGAGCCCAGAGGACCCCAAAATCCAGCAGCAATAGAAATTCACCAAGACAAATAGTTACTTAAACAAAATCTTTAATCATGAAAACAGGATCAAACTTTCTTATTACTATTAATTTAAGTTAACCTAACTTAACCCCCTTCTAATTTTAAGCGCACGTGTATGTAATGTGTGTGTGTAAATTCAGAAAAGTTCTTTGATTCACAGTCCAATCTCACTCCTCCAAGTTCACCAGTATTAGGCAATTCTTATACTGTGCACAGAATTTAACATTTACGAATTTCCCCAGGCTTTGGTGCTTGAAAAGTAAATGGTTGCTGCTCAGGAAGTTTCTTGTCGGTTTTCAGAGAGAGATTTGTTGCTCATTTGACACAAACTGATTCCTTCCGATTAGCCACTTCAGTGTCTTGCTGAAGAAACATGTCCCATCAGGGTTTTCCAGAGATAACCGCTTTCATTCAGGTCACCACAGAGTCCCCTTTCTGTTTCCCTTATTTCAAGTGAAACATTATACAGCCAGCCATCTCCTCTTGTATGGAACATAGGGGGTTTGAACAGGCTGAATTAAGAACTCACAACCCATCTTCAAAGCTTGTCAGCTTGTCATATTCCAGTCCCAGCTGGTGCTGCTGAACTGTAGAACTGAACTCTCTCTCTCTCTTTCTCTCTCTCTATCACTCAGAGAAATCCATGTGACCTTCTTAGAACAGCAAACTTTCTTCAGACAGATTGCAGCACTAGACCCAATCTTCTGAGTCCATTCATCTGTTGCTTTCCAAAACAATAATCCATTACTCCACAGCATGTCCAATGAACACCTACTTGTGAAGTCTCTAGAGGCATTCTTTAAAGTTTTTGCAAAGGTACTCGGAGCCTGGACTGTCTGGTTTGAGCAGAGCTCTGGCATTTTAAATAAGATCTGTGTTGTGAAGTATTTGTATCCTTTTGTGACCTAACTAAAAAAATACACAATTTAACTCCTTTTAAAACATATCTATATACAATATAAAGTATAACATAATCCATCACAATGCCTATCCTCGTTATACATTACTCAGTGGGATTTTTAATTATAACCTGAAGTTTTGCCTGAGGTGTGTTAATTTTCTACTCCTGTCCACTGTAATTGTGATTCAAATTAAAAGCTGGGTTCATGTATCCCTTGGTTAAATGATTTGAAATAGCAGCCCTTCTTTATTTTTTGTCAAATGAAAATGAGTTAACTAATCTCTTACCATCGTGGATTTCTAAATCCTAATCTTAATGCTTCAGTGGGTTTCACATTTCAGTGAAATGTCTATTAAACGTGAATTTTCCTCACCTAAGTAAGTTACCTGAAATGCTTCGACATACTAGTAGACAAATGTGAACTGAAAATGACTGCATGGCTACCTTTGACTGTTGAAAGATTCATATTGACTGGGTACATTTAATGGTCAATAATCGCAGGCATCTCCTTTTTCCAATTAACCTCATTTTATTGGCTTTGAAGCTTCTTTGCAATATGCTCATTTAGTTCAGTTTTGTTCATCACCCTTCAGCTCAAAATATTTTTGCATTGAAAATTGCTGAAAGTGTGATCTGATAATGAGGTATCTGGGAACATGATGACAGGACCAAGTGTACATCTCAGCCAATAAAATTTAAGGATAGAGAATGAAATGTCAAACACAATTTAGGCAAATTTATGAAGGCTGGGAAGGAAGTACAGTGATAGAAGTAAGAGTTAACAGATGGGCATCTCATCAGGTTGTTATGGTACAAAGTATTAGCCCCAAAATAAATGCAGAATATCTTGAAACTCGCAGAACCTGGAAGGGTTTGATGTTTTGGTCAAACTAATAATGAAGCAATGCAAATCTTTTACCTTTTGCTGGTGAGTGCAAATCCATGGAGTATCTTCTTCCATTGTAGATTGCTGAATAATGAAATATCAAGCAAACTTAACCGCTCATTTATTTGCCAGGTTCTGAACTTCTGCATCAATTCATAAATGTATCAGTTATTTTAAAAATCAATTTTTCTGTTGATTCTTTTAACCAGGAACCAGGTCGATATTTCTCTTTTTGTCTCAGTATTATTGACTCCCCCTAAAGTTTCTCCATTAAGACTAAAGACTCTACTTCCCTGGCCAACAATATAACTTAATCCCATCCTGAGAAATGCATCACTTTACTTTTGATGCCTGTCAGATTTCAATTTCATTTAAAGATGCCGCACGGTATAACAGGCTTTTCTGGCCCATGAGCCAGCCCTGCCCAAATGCATCCATGTTACCAATTAACCAACTAATCCTGTGCAACTTTGTAATGTGGGAAAAAACTGGAAACCTACATAGACAAGGGAAAAAGTACAAAAACTTGTAGATATCAGTGGATTTGTACCAGGTCGCTGGTGCTGTAATAACATTCTGATAACCACTACACTAACTAACCATGCTGCCCCAAAATAATGTACTATGCCATGGGTTAATTATGGCCACAGTTTTTTTTCAGTCTTTGTTGTCTCTGTGCTCACCACAAACTCCATTCTGCAGTCACCAAATCCATCAGTCTATCTGATAGCTTTCTGAGACCAAACTAGATGTTTCAAAATCTAACATCTGTCAGGTTTGACCCATAGGTACTCTTGAGACCACATACCTCTATTAAAAAGATCACCTATTTCAACCACACTAGCAAAAAAAAGGAAAGTATAGGCCTATTAGTCTGACATTGGTAGTTGCAAAGTTATTGGAGTCCATTCTCAAGGACAAGGTTATGAAATACCTCGAGGTGCATGACATGATAGGTCCAAGCTAGCGTGGTTTCATGAAGGGAGGATCCTGCCTGACCAACCTATTGGAATTTTTTGAGGAAATTTCAAGTAGGGAGGACAAAGGGGAGGCTGTGGTTATTGTGTAACTGGATTTTCAAAGGCCTTTGATAAGGTGCCGCACAAGAGGCTGCTTAATAAGATGAGAGCCCATGAAAGATATTAGATTGGGTGGAGTCTTGGCTTATAGGCAGAAAGCAAAGGGTAGGAATAAAGGCATCCTGATCTAGTTGGTTGCCGGTTACTGGTGGTGTTCCGCAGGGGTCTGTGTTGGGGCTGCATCTTTTTACAATGTTTATTGATAATTTAGATTATGGATTGAATAATTTTGTGGCTAAGTTTGTAGATGACACCAAGATAGATGGTGGAGTAGGAAGTATTGAAGAAACCGAAAGGTTGCAGAGAGACTTGGACAGTTTAGTAGAGTGGGCAAAGAAATGGCAGATGTGAGGCAATGTTGAGAAATGTACAGTTGAACATTTTAGAAGAGGAAATAAACAGGCAGATTATTATTTGGATGGGGAGAAAATTCAAAATTCGTAAGTGCAAAGGGACGGGGGTCCTCTTGCAGGATAACCTAAAGGTTAACCACCAAGTTTGATCAGCAGTAAAGAATGCAAATGCTGTGTTGGCATAATTTCAAGCGGAATAATGTATAAGAATAAAGAGGTGTTGATGAGGCTCTATGGGGCACTGGTGAAAGCTCATTTGGAATACTGTGTGCAATTTTGGGCCCCTTATTTCAGAAGGAATGTAATAATGTTGGAGAGAGTACAGAGAAGATTTACCAGGATGATTCCTGGAATCTAAGGGTTAACATATGAGGAATGTTTAGTGGCTGTTGGACTGTATTCATTGAAGTATAGAAGAATGAGAGGAGATCTCATAGAAACATTTCGAATACTGAAAGGAGTAAACAGAGTAGATGTGAATAAGATGTTTCCCTTGGTGGGTGAATCCAGGACAAGAGGGCATAGTCTTAGAATTAGAAGGTACTCATTTAAAACAGAGATGAGAAAAAATTTCTTTAGACAGAGTGTTGTGGGTTTGTGGAATTCATTGCTACATACAGCTGTGGAGGCCCAATCCTTTGGGGAGTTTAAGGAGGAGATTGATATGTATCTAATTAGTCAGGGTATCAAGGGATATGGGGAAAAGGCTGGAATTTGGAACTAGATGTGAGAACAGTTTAGCTCAGGGTGGAGTTGCAGAGCAGACTTGATGGCCCAAATAGCCTACTGTTCCTTTCTCTTGTGATCTTGTGAATATAGTGTAGGGGCAGGGAAAAGCTCTGAACAGTCCAAGTGGGCTTCCCTGAGGTGGTCAACTGTAAACTTGTCACGCCTGCCTCCAGTATCTAGACTATATACAACCCCCTCACTTCTCAGTAGATTGAAAGGCCCTTTGTAAGGGCACTGCGGGGGGTTGGTGGGGGGGAGGTGTATCTGGTTTGGCCCATCTTACAAAGACAAAGTCCGTGGCTTTGAGTTCTTGTGGGTAGTGGCTGGTTGGTGTCTCGTGGGTGATGGTAGGATGTGGACATGGGTAGGCAGTGGGGTTCTTCAGCCACTGTAAGACATCGAGGGCATTCGGTGTTGATTCCAAGGAGCCTAAATGGACGTTGCCTGGAATGAAGAGCAGTGCACCACAGACTATTTCCGCCGATGAGGTGGAGAGGCCCTCTTTAGGTGCTGTGCGGATGCCCAGCAGGACCCATGGCAGTTCATCCATCCAGTTGGGCCCATAAAGCCATGATTCGAGGGCTGCTTTTAGGTGGCGGTGAAAGCACTCTACCAGCCCATTAGATTGGGGGTGGTAGGTAGTTGTGTGGACTTCCCCTCTACATGGCAGATGTCCTTTCCATATTCAGAGATGTATGAAAGGTGCCATTGTTCCTCGCTGTCCAGGGATCTGAGAATATGCCCAGCGCCTGCACCAGTGGCTTGTGGTCCATGTAGGCTGTGAATACTTCGAGGATGTACCGGAAATGGCATATGGCCAAGTACATTACCAGCAGTTCACGATCAAAATTGTTGTACTTCAGCTCGGGTGGTCGGAGCTGTTTGCTGAAGAAAACGAGTGGCCGCCACTGTTGCAGCACTGTGCCCACTGCAGACATCTGCCATTTAAGTCAAGGATAATTCTGGATCTGGGTGTGCCAGGATTGTGGCTTTGGAACATGCTGTTTTGGTCTCCTCGAATGCCTGGAGTACCTCCGCAGACCAGCTGGGCTCCTTGTTACCTGCCTTATCGAGGTCGAAGAGAGGCTGCTTGGTGGCTGCTGCTCCTGGGAGGAAGTGATGATAGAAATTCACCATCCCAAGGAATTTCTGCAAGCTTTTGAGGGTGTTTGGCCTGGGAAAGTTCCGAATGGCCTTGAGCTTGTCAGGCAAAGGTGTTGCACCTTCTCTAGAGATGCGGTGCCCAAGGATCTTGATGGTGAACAAACCAAACTGGCACTTGGATGGGTTGATGGTTAGCCCGAAACTCTGCCCCGCGTACACAGACGTTTTAAATGTTCTTTGTGGGTACTGCCATCTGGCGTGGCAATGAGGATGTCATCCATTTACACAAACATCCCCTCCAGGTCTCTTGCCACTACGGCAATGAGGTGCTGGAATGTTTGGGCCACATTTTTCAGCCCGAATGCCATTCTAAGAACTCGGAAGCTAAATGGGGTGATTGTGGCAGTCTTCTGGACATTGTCCTGGTGCACTGGGATCTGGTGGTAGCCCTTCACCAGATTGACTTGGAAAATATCTGGGCATCTTGGAGTCGTGCGGCAAAGTCCTGTATATGCGGGATGGGTATATCTGTCTGGTACTGTTGCATCATTAAGCCTGCAGTAGTCTCCGCAGGATCTCCAGCAGCCAGAGTTCTTTTGGACCATGTGTAGGGGCAAAGCCCACAGCCTGTTGGAATGGCGGACTATCCCCAATTCCTCCATTGAGGCAAACTCAGCCTTGGCTTGGAGGAGCTTATCTTGGGACAGTCTGGTGGTCTCAATATGGTGTTGTGTGACATGTGCTGGTTCTGCATTGTGGAAGTTGGGGGCCAGAAGAGCAGGGAAGTCGGCGAGCAGTGCAGTCTACTTGCTTTGTTCAAGAGCGTGGACTCCCAAAAGCCAGAAAATGCATTGGCGCAGTTTGAGGGGGGGAAACCTGGAAGGTGGTGGCATTAACCAGTCGGCATCAGTTGAAGTTAACTTGGAGTTCGTTCGCCTAGAGGAAATACGCCCTAGGAGAGCCTGGCTATTCCCGGTGTGAATGGTCACACAACGTTTCCCATTGGTGGGGATGGTTGAACCATTGGCAGCCTGTAGGGGTAGGCCTCTGGCATTGTTCTTCCGCTCAAAGAATGTGGGTAGAACTAGGCTGATTTCTGTGCCGGTTTCTATCAGGAATTCCCGCTGGGCCTTCCAGTTGCAAAGGTAAAGCAGGCCTTTTCTGGTAGCGACCGCCGAGGCCACTAACAGCAGCTGGATTGCTTGTTTCCCTGCATTAGACTGGGTTTTCTGCCTGAAAAGGTGCAAGTCGGTACGCACTGCCAGTCATTCCAGCCCCACTGACAGTGGTAGTAGCAGTACCCTGCCTTTTAGTCGCTGCGGTCACCCCCGTTGTGGCTAGACTGCTGCGATGGCCGAGGTGGCCGAGGTTTGTGCTATGGCTCCCACTGCATAAATGGACTGCACGTGGATGGAGTCAGGTTGCAGAGTGCAGAAGAGCTGATCTGCTTCTTTCACCACGAGGTGCGGTTCGGAAAATTCCATGTTGGAGATGGCGGCGGCAACGTGAACCGGCAATTTGGAAAGGAACAGGACCTCAAACAGTTCTGAGGGGTTGTGATCACCTAGGCCCTGCATGTTAAGCAGACGAACGGCCCATTCGTGTCGGCTAAGTTCAAGTGACTCAAGCAAAAACCATTTAAACATCATGGGCTTGCCGTCCACAGTTGGGTTGTTGACAAACAGGGTGACTTTTGCTGCTGTTGCAAGGTCCAAGGTGCTGACTGCATACCAGTACTTTGTGTCCTCGGCTGTTATTCCTTGCAGGGCAAACTGTGATTTTGCAAGTTGCACCCAGTTGGGTGACTCGTTTGCCAAGAATGGCGGCAAGTGGATGCTTGGTGGCAGCTGGTGGCAGTCGCTTGGGCTGTGGACGAGTCAGCAGGATTTGT
The DNA here is from genome assembly GCF_036971445.1 of Narcine bancroftii. Classification (NCBI taxonomy): domain Eukaryota; kingdom Metazoa; phylum Chordata; class Chondrichthyes; order Torpediniformes; family Narcinidae; genus Narcine; species Narcine bancroftii. Next base: position 37,658,380 of record NC_091472.1, read on the forward strand.
CTTGCTGGATGTGTGGGTACTAAAAATGTTAGAACCTGTTCGGGGACATCACTGTAGCCCTGCTAAAGGCAGAGCTGCTGAAATAAATGCTGTCCACACCAAGCAAGTAAACCAGTAACTGCCGTGTATACAAACCACGCACGTTCGTTTTTAGGGGAGGCAACAGGCTCACGGGAGTGATGTCATGATGCTGCTATGAGGCTGCCCGTTCCCTTGGCAATGCACTCCTGCAGCCTGGAACTTCTGCGTGGTGGGGGGAAAGCCCCTGTGCCCTGCCACACTGGCTGTTCACTACGGCGATTCGGCCTGTTTGCGGGGTAGACCCAGCCCACTACACCACCTCAATTTTTAAATTCTCATCTTGTAAACTCACAACCTCAGGGTATAAAAATTTAATGGGAAAAATAGAGACAAATGGCCCCATTTTCTCAGCTTTTTTAATACATGCTGAGATTTTGAAGGGTACCAGAAAATGACTATGAGTTTATCATCTACATTGTACAATGCATATATGCATTCATTGTATGGCAATAAGAAGAAATTCTTACTTGCAATCAATGTGTTGGACTAAAGGTGGGTATATCTCCTAAAATGCCCTTGACCCAGAACTCTGGATAATAAGATCATGGACACCTGATGCCAGAAGGGGATCAGGTGTATCAAGGATTGTTATGAGCAAGGGCAGCTCATGTCATTCAAATAACTAAGGGAAAAAAAATGATTTATCTAATAAAACCTTTTGCTGCTATCTTCAGCTAAGATCTTTCTTTAGGGATAATTTGGGACCATCTATGGCCCTGCCCATGTGTAGTGACATGGAGATACTAATTTGAAAGGGGAATATGCACAAGTTTATCTCTATGATGCATTTCCTATTCCAAAGTAAGGGACCAAAGCCAGACTTACACAGGTCGAGGGAAAGGTTGGAGATGGACTTGGGCACAACAATCCACAGGTGGTGCTGGTCAGATCTGTGTCTGGACAGCACAACAGCAGTTATTAATGCCAGCACACCAGGTACAGGTTAGTGCAATACAATTTCCTACATCAACTGTACCTCACACCACAAAAATTACATAAATCTAAATCAGAAATCTTGAAAATGTGCCTTTATTCATTCTACCTGGCTGTGAACAAAGGAGAGATCCTTCTGGGAGGACCTGGGGAACATTCTGAAAAAAATTACAAAAATGGATTTTCCACAGGATATAGAATTGCACCTTCTGGGAAACATTATGGACATGAGTTTTAAACTGCCATATACCAAATTCAGTTTTGTGAAGGCCTTGATGGTAGCCAGGACGTGTATAGCAGTCATGTGGAAGTCTGACTCCCAATTAAATATTACATGATGAAATAAGGAAAGGCTTCCCCTGGAGAAAATCACGTACAATTTGAGGAAGAAATATGGCACATTCATTAGGGTGGGGCAACCCTATCTGCAGCACATTGGTGCCCAGATATAATTCTACCCCTTTTAGGTAAATAAGTACAATAACTGTGCCACTAGTGGAATGCTTGAGATCAGTGAAATGGGTTGTGGCGCAGGCGACGTGCTCTTGCATTTTGTTCCTTATCCTTTTGTTTTAGGTTTCTTTGAGTTCTTCTTAAGTTCCCTTAAAAGTTTTTGACTTTAATGATATTTTGTTCTTTTATTTGTTTAATTTATATAATCTTTTTTTTGTATTAGGGTATGGGCAGGATGGGAGAGGGGTAGGGGATAAAATAGACTATATAATGTTAAGAGTTATATTATATTTTATATTATATATAAATATGTCTTTAAAAGAGGTACATTATGGGGGGGTTAGTGTAGGTCACTTCACAAACAGACATTATAATTTCACAAAAGACATCTTATTTGAAATGCAAGAGCTATGCATAAGCAGTCATGTCCACAGTGAATTTACAGAAACTTTTGAAGGATGCCTATGGAGATTTCACAAGTAGGTGTAAATTGGACTGATGTTGTGGAATAAATGGACTATTGTCTTTAAAGCAACAGATGGCCAGGTTCAAAGAAACTGATTCCAGAGCCAGCAATCTGTATGGTTGCAGTTTTCTTTTCTAAGAAGGGTCATGTGGTTTTGCAAACAGAGAGAGAAAAAAGAAAAGTGATTCTTTGGAGAGAGAGAGAAGTCAGTTCTACAGTTCTGCAGTAGCTTTTAGAGCTGCAACATAGCAAGCTGGCAGACTTGTTGAAAACCCCATTTTGAAGGTGGGTTGTGAGTTCTGAGTTCAACCTGTTGAAAACCCTTGTAGTCCTTACAAGAGGAAATAGCTGGCTAGAGTGTTTCTCCTGAAATAAAGGAAACTAGAGGAACTCTGTGGTGACCTGGAAGAAGAGGTTATCATTTGGAAAACCCATGATGGGGCAAGTTTCTTCAGCAAGATACTGAAGTGGCTGATCGGAAGAAATCAGTTTGTGTGTGTCCAATGAGCAACCAGTCTCTCTGAAAGCCAACAAAAACCTTCCTGAGCAGTAACCATTTACCTTTCAAGCACCAAAGCCTGATGAAGATTCATAAATGTGAAATTCTGTGCACAGTATGATACTGGTGAACTTGGAGGAATGAGAAGTGAGATTCGACTGTGAATTAACGAACTTTCCTGAACTTATACATATTACATAAACTTTTGCTTAGAATTAGAAGGAGGCTAAGTTAATAGTAATAAGTTAAAGTTTGATCCTGTTTTTATGTTTAAAGAAAATTAAAAGAGACTTTTGTTTAAGTAATCATTTGTCCTGGTGAATTTCTATTGCTGCTGGGTTTTGGGGTCCTCTGGGCCAGTCCCAATGATGCACATTATTGTTGGAAAATTGTATTGTTTATTTGAATTTATGAGTCTTTGAAAATCAAAAATAAAATATAAAAATAGAAATTCTTACTTTCTACATCTTAACAGATACTTGTAAAGAAAAATTATAATAATAAACAAGTTAAAAGAGATAATAAATGCATCAGATAGATAATAAATTATCACTTTAATTCTAGTGCAAGAAGAGTGACTTGTCCCTACTGCAGAGTCTTTTTGTAATGTCTGAGTGCACCAAGGGGAGTTTCAAAACTCTGATAGCTGTTGGAAATGAACTGTTCCTGAACCTAGAGGTGCTAGGTTCAGATGTAAATCTCATCATTATGAGATACATTATGTTTGAAAAATTTGCTCTAATTTTTGAGATGTGAGAGGGAAAGTTGATAGAGGGGAGCCTGTAGATGTAGTTTATTTAGATTTCTAAAGTGAAAATGGAATTTAAAAGTGGTTGAGATTATAAGCCATGCTTGCAATTTATGGATCATTTGTTGCTCTGTCAAGAATTTGTTGTGGGTAAATCATAAATTTGATTTGAGGGTTTCAGTTAGAAAATGACTGTCTAAAGGGTACTTAATACATCTTTGAGCTAGGGAACTTAGAATTTGAACAGAAATTTGCAATCAAGCATGGGTTTTTAAAGAGAGGGGTGGTAACAATGCCTGATATTACACGAGTCAACTGGCATTGAATCTGTAATGGGTGATTATTTGTGTTTTTTGAGCACACAATATGTGTTCTGTTTTTGTGTGCTGTCTATTCTGCTCTGATTGACTCTTGCTAGCATTTCTTGGCATGTTTCAGTCATTCCTTATGCAACTCAAGCAATGCATTTTCAGAATTGCATAAGCATTTTGTTTTCCTTAGACTGCACGTTATCCTCTTATCCCCACTGTTTTAGCATAGAGGGTAACCAGCTGGAGAACTATAAGAAGCCTGATAATGCAAGCTATTTTCTGCTGTCTCATCTTAATCTTGTTACATAAACGATTGTGAAGGGATTCATGAATTTTAATTTTGCCTCTTGCATTAACTCTTCATGTTGAGCAGGCTCCATCTGTCCTCTACAGGAAACTACGATTCCTGCCTTATACTTTTTGGGGAAATTGACTATGATCTTGGCAGTTATGCAAGAAAAATGGACTTACCAACCTCCCATGAAGATGATTAACACTGATCAGGAGGAAAAGCTTTGGCTCTTAGACTTTTCACCTCTATGTGAATGCCACATATTATGTCCTTTGTTATGCAGAGTTTCAATAGCACTGATTCACAATGCACTGGCAAAAACATACCATAATGCCTATTCTGATGTTTTAAAATTTCCCCTGTTTTCCCCCCATTTTCTCCCTTTCATTCTTCATATTCAGGTTTGGATTGGAACTCTTTTCCTTTTTGGTGATTGTGATTGCATGAACACATGTTTTGTCAACCTTACTTTGGAGGACAGGGGCGTAGTTTGATGCTGGCCTCACTTTTCAATCTCCAATATTTGTTGATTTTACTACGTCCCTGTCAGGTTGTGGCTATTCTGACAATTACGTTGTCTAGTAAGGAATGGAGATTAAACCTGGCTGTAAAATATTAATGGAAGGTCCAATATGTTTGAGATTTCTGCATTCTCCTTCTTATGTATTAATCCATTTTATTCACATCACAAAATATAGAAACAAATTTCTGTCCTTTGTTCCATGCCAATACCAGCAGGAAATAATGATATCAAGCCATTTCTGATAAACTCATCTGATTATATCTTTTGTTAAGTCAGCAATGGGCCTGCTAGGGGCGCTCCTGATTTCCCACTCTTTTCCAGTGTAGGATCCTATGAATCCTCTTTATAATGGAAGAGACAGGAAAGCTTTTACCTCGAGAAAATCTGGTGCCTCTAATTCCATTGGTTAAAGCTAAGTGAATATCATGCCATATTTGTTTTGTTTTAAGCTTACTAATATCTTTGTGTGAAAACCATTTGCAAGTACCTCCTCATTCCAATATCACCTCTCAAAAATTGACAGGCTCCCACACCTTCTTTTATCCAGTATCCTGTTACCAGTCGCCCCTCCGAGTCCCATCCACCTTTTCATCCTTGCTATCTCCACTTCCTACTTTAGTCACAGTAAAGGGTCCTGACCTAAAACATTGACTGTATATTTCTCTCCACAGATGCTGCCTGACCTGCTCAGTCCCTCCAACTTCTCATTTTTCAGTCCCAGAAGTCCTTGAGCTTCTGTGTAAATATTAACACTCTCAGTAATATTATTAACATTGAAAAGATAGTGAAAATTATCCAAAGACAATACAAGCATGGACAAACAGAACCTACGTGGTCATAGATCAACTGATGTACAAATGTAATCACATATATGGAGTCCCTTTGAATTCCTAATTGCAGGGACGGTAATTTGAAAGCCAGTACTTTTAGATCAATGCTTATTTTACCATTCCATCTTAGAGAAAGAAAACAGGTTGGCTGGTGATTTTCGTTCCAGTTCAGCTCATTAGGAGATCCAATGGAATGACCCTCTAACAATTTTCTTGCATACATTGCCAGGAAATGGATAGACCACCCATTGCCCAAAGGAACATTTATAACTCATCAACTGGAGAGCTCAAATTTTCTTTGATTTTCTCCTCACCCTTTGCCATCTTCTAAAAGCATCAATTATACAGTTCTGCATGCATCTGGCCACCCTCCAGCAACTCAATGAATGGCCATTCTTTGTTAGAAACAAAAGTGTGCCTCTACTTATCCCACCTGGGGACACTGCAACTGTAGCCAATTTCACTCTTGTCCAGTTTTCACTCTTCAAGCAGATATTAGCAGATGGGATTCAGGTGCAAGAGCCCTAGGTGTTTTACTTTTCATCTCCCTTCCCTAATTATCCCTTTCCATAGCATAAGCTAGAGGAAGAGTGCATGATTGTGAGAGGCCAAAAAGAAGGCCTGTTGCTTCCTTGAGATAATTTATTTCAGAGCATGTTGAGGATCAAGCTTGGACCACAAGTTATAGATGGGTAGTATTCTGATTCTCAAACTTATATGCAAAATATGTTGAAATAGATTAGGACGTTATTGGGAGAATATGAAATGCTGGTTTGAAAATTAATCAGGTGTGTATGGCACAGGCCAGATCAAAACATCTATGGATCTTACCAATTGGTTGCTGTATTTTAAAATGATTTTTCCCTTCATGATTTAACTATAATTCTATTCCCAATATAGGGCTGCATTCTTAGTTTCCAATGTCCTCGTGTACATTTCATTAAGTAGACCTCGTCCCTTCCTGTAATCAGCACTCCCTTGAATCACCCATGCTGACCTACTCCAGTGAAAAGCAAAAGAAATAAAGGAAAATCCAGGAATAAAATAAAACAAAATGAAGGTAAAGTCAACATTCAAAGAGCAGGGAAAGGAAACAAAAAGATAAAAAGAGAAGATGGAGTTGGAGGGCACCGCAAGTAGTCCAGGTAGTTGTGGGAGTTATCTCCTGAGATAGAGACAAAGAGATCCAGAAAAGGGAGAGTACCATCGATGGACCAAGTGAGTTTGAGGTCTGGGTGAAATTGGTTGCAAAATTGATGAAATTGACGAGCTAATCGCAGGTGCCTGAGGCCACCCCGATGTAGTCGTCGGAGGAGGAAGAGTTGGGGGGGGGGGTTCTTGCCTGTGTTGGCTTGGAGAAGGTTGTGCTCCACAAAACCCACAAACAGGCAGGCATAGCTGGGACCCATGCGGGTACCCATGGCTACTCCTTTAATGTGGAGGTAGTGGGATGAGTTAAATGAAAAATTGTTAAGGGTGAGGACAAGTTCTGCCAAGTGGAGAAAGGTAGTGGTGGAAGGTGACTGCTTAGGTCTGAGGTCCAGGAAAAAAGTGAAGAGCTTTGAGGCCTTCTGTGTGGGGAATGGAGGTGTAAAGAGATTGGACATCCATCGTGCAGATGAGGCAGTCCGGTTCGGAGAATCTGAAGTCTTGGAGGAGGTGGAAGGTGTGTGAGGTGTCACGGATGTAGGTGGGGAGGGATTGAACTAGGGGAGAAAAGATGGAGTCAAGGTAGGATGAAATAAGTTCCATGGGGCAAGAGTAAGTAGAGACAATGGGACTGCCTGGAGGGTTAGGTTTGGATAAAGAGAAAGGTTACATGAGAAAATCTGGTGTGACATTTGCCTCTTGAGTCCGTTACACTGTTTAATAAGATAATGTCAGATTTTCTTTTACCTCAGTTTGATATACAAACACTAATGTCAAATCCCTGTGCTATCCAAAACTCAGTCCTTGCCTTGAAATGACTGAGAGACTGGGCCTCCACAGCTCTCTGGAGTGGAGAATGCCAAAGATTTCTGGTGAAGAAATTATTTGCTATCGATGTCTTGAATGGCCAACCCCTTATTTACAAACTGTGGTGCTTGGTTCCAGTCATGCCAACCAGGGAAATGTCAACTCTGCACCTACATTGTCAAGTCCCATTAGAGAAGAAATAGTGAAAGATGATAGAAAAAAGTGGAAATGGTGATGAAAAGAGGGATAGAAGTAGGTGAAAAAAAGGGAAGGGATTGTTTTATCTTTTATATAGACCAAAATCAGCAGAAAACTATTTTGGGTTATCTAGCATTAAATGGGTATTCCTGTGTTGAAGTTTGTAAAATATTCAGATCATAAACAGTTGCTTTATTTAAGTGTCATACCCTGCTGTCTAAAGCTTAAATTTATGATGTATCTAAATGCTTCTGTTTTGCTTTCTCAGATGAAGAATGAGAAAACCAAAAGATATGATGAAAACCTCCACTATCCTGTGCTCATCACTCTAACTAAGCAGGGAACAGCAATATATCCTCACCCAAGCTGACTGCAAATGGTCGGATGTTTTCTCTGGTTCTTCTGGAGGTCACACTCATCAATGCAAAAGCACAGTTCACTCATTTTCTCCAATTAAGGATTACGGAATGAATAGATTTTATTTTGTTGGAGAATAGAAGAAATTCACCAGTGTTAAGTTAACCCCACAAAATTGGCAGAATTTGTCCTGTTCCACATCTCCCCATTTAAAGCAGTTTGCCTTAGTGAAGGTCCTTGTTTACATGAAATTGTTCTTTTTCCCTCTCTGATTGCTTTGCAATATGTGAAGTCCTTTATTTTTTTGTGATTTCTTTTCCTAATGCTGTTTTCTTATCAAAAGAACATTATACACATTTATTTTTCAATAAAGTTTGTTTTTAAAAAAAATTGATTTACTAACAAGGAATCTGCAAAAACATATTTTTACACTCTTTTGGCATAACTCTATTTGATGCAAAAATGTTTAAAGCCTGGGTGGTTTACAGTTCAGTTTACATTACCTATTAGTGTAAACTTGACTGCTTAACATTTTGTGAGACAAGGCCTGTCCAACCCTCTGTCCCTCCCTTTCAATTATGCATGATTAGTGTGTCATATTAAGATGAAGGAGTGTGCTGAGTGGTTATTATCTGTTGAGATGAAGGAATCCAGGAGTTTCTTACCTTATTTAGCTAATGAACCTTTTGCAAAATTTGGTTCAATCAACTCACTGTGGTAATGGTTTTTAAACAAATGCTTTGGGATTATTATTGTAAAACCTCTATTAGACGAAATTCCCAAAGCAATACTTGAATAAATAAATCTCAGGAAAATCTCCATTGCTGCACACATTCATGTCGAAAGTGGCATCAAATGTCTTAATACCTGTGAAGAATGTCCAGTTTGAATGTATTTTCTAACTTTGCTGTAAATGCAAATACAGTTTTGAATTAACCTTTTGAATGAAGTCAAAACTTAGAGGTGTTGTGCACAATTACAATTTATTTTGCCTTTGCATTTCTGTTTTGAACTTTTCAGTGCACTTTCTTTCTTTGTCTTTCTCTTTTCTTATTGTTAACTAGGACCTGAAAGAAGGGCTTAGCAGTTAATACTGGGATCCAGTTGTTGCAGTGTATACAGTAGCAGAATCCAAGAAGCTGAGCAAATGATGGAGGCTTAGTGTTGCAAACTGAGAAGCAAAATTGTTTTTAATTAGCACCTTGGTAAGAACTGTTGATTATTAGTGATTGGTTTTGTGAAGAGCTTTCAGCTAAGTAATTTGTGCAGCCGTTACAACAGTTTTGTCAGAGCTTCTCTCCTGTTAAACACAAACAGCAGATGATAACGGCCCAAGATGAGCTTTTTGAGTAACAATTTACATTACTGAAGAAGTATCAACTGCATTGAGATGTAGTAGTTAGTATTTAAAGCTTTATGGAAGAAACATATGAATGTCAAGATACCTCTTAAATGTGATTTGGTAGCAATTTCCATACACTTGGAACTATGTATATATTACATATGCTGAAAGATGTGTGAATGGGTATCTGTAAACTTTTCATTTGGACATGCCGAGTTTGCCCTGATCCAGTCTAATAAAAGAATGGTTTGACTGTCTCAAATGAATATAGTCATAACGTTGTATCAGTGTTAAAGAACATAGAAACCTCAAAGTGAATCTGCACTGTTCTGATGAGAATGAAACATCATGCAGACCTTGCAGGACAATTCTTTAAGGCAACTTTGTACCATTGCTTGCTATACAAAATAGATTGGGGGGGTGGGGGGGCAGGGTAAATGTCTGAAATTCAATGCGGATTCAGAAACTCAGAACCTTTCGTGATGGATGCTTTCATCATAATAAAGTTTAGACTATTGGCTTTATGAATTGCCAAGCAGTTTTGCTATTGCTTAGAAGGAGGCTGTAGCCTTTTAAGTGTGACAAACCCGATTAGGAATTGAGGTCACTTTTCAAGCCTACTTGGCTTTTCCACTCCCAGGGTGATTGTTGCCTATTAGTCGGCATCTGGGAAGATTTTCCTCTGGCAATCTTAGTTCAAGAGTTTTCTCAGCTTTGACCTGCTTTTTCAACGGATTCTCTGAGGGGTTTTCTAAGAACTGAAAGTGAATTTGTGGCCACTTTTTATTCATTCCATATCAGTTTTCTAACAATTATATACAGGAAAATACTTTTATTTCTGGGGTGATTATTTGGCTATTGATCCTTCTGATACATTCCTAAAAAGAATATTGTGACTATAACTGTATGTTGCAGAATTTTTATTTTGGGGAATAAATTTATTGAGCTCAACCTTCTATAGATTTAATCTAAAATATAATTGATCGGTGAAATGAGCAAGTGACATTAATTTCATATTCAAATATATTTCAAACAATATCAATCCAATAAACATATAGAAGATATTCGACAGGGAAATGTGAAATAGGCATTTATTCATGAACAACACTAGAAAGCTTGCAATCACAATTGAATTATCAAGGTCTCTGCTACATTCCAGTATCTCTGATAATAAACATGAAAAGTTAATTAAATTTGTATGATCTTTGATTTGCAGAAATGCTATTTTAGTTGTTTTTTTTTCGACCATGATGATACATCCTGCACTATCGACCTTGCTCTTTCACCTTGGCTTCCATTTTTTTTAAAAGAAATGTCTGTTGGAAGGTGCTTTGTGTTGCTCATTTAGTCATGTGCAGTGAATCTTTCCAGAAGCAAAAACTGGTACCTTGAAAATTCCATTAGAGCAGCTGAAGAATTTAATCTACAAACTATTCTTGGCCAGTCTCCTATATGTTTGACAGCATTGAATCATTGAATTAAGATGAAGCTTTATACTTATGACACAATAGGAAAAAATAGTCATTTTAAAAATTTTCACTTTGGCAGATATGTGAAATTGACTTGTGTGCATGGCAATTTACATCCACACAGCAGGCCATACATGCAGTGTTTACAATGAAAGAGCAGTATTTTGGTAGTTTACCATCACGCTAGTTATCTGAGAACATTCTCATTCATGCATACAATTGCTTTGTGAGATTGACAGTCAGAATCAGATTATTACCATCCATGGTGCAGAATGGCAAACTTAAAAGACAGCTGAAAAAAATACAAATAAGCACGAGATATTCATTTTTTTTAAATGTTGGAGCTAGTTAGGAAATCTGATGATGAAAATTGATGAAGCTTTATTGGAATAAAGATTTGTATTCAGTAAGTCCAGAGTTCCACATCTGTTAAATGAATCTTGCAATGCTGTATTGTTTTGCACCACTGCAGGAAATCATTTGGGTCATTCAACCTATGCTAGCTCTCTGAAAGACTTTCCCACAGTCACATTCCCTGCTTGTTCACCATGCTCTTCCTTTTTCAATTTACTTTTTCAAATATTTACCTTTTAAAAGCTATTATGAATTCTTTTGACAATTTCTGATAAGCAAATCCATTTTCTGACAATCCATTGCATTTTAAATACAAAATATAACCTTTCATTCTCTTGATATCCAATGAAGTTTGTGTCTTTGTAGCAACTTCCTGATCAATAATCTTATTATTAGGGCTTAATTTTTAGTAATGCCAACAGTTGACTTTCTTGCTTCCTGTTCAAAGTTGCTGTAAGATGGCCAGAAGTCTGCACTTTATTCACTAGATTTTTCAATAAGCAAAGTGCATAATGTTGACCTCGAAGAAATGTGCCAACAGAAGTCTAGAATCTCTGTGGAGTGTATTTCCCTGTTTCCGACATTGATTATTGTTCAGTCATTTGAACTAAAGGGCCCCTAACATCTCTAACATCCAGCAGCCATACACAAGCCAATCCATCTCAGCAGGGTTGCAGCAGACTGGGGCATGGCACCAGTGCACAAAAACATTCACCTGCTAAGAAGGAAAACCCTGGGAAATGACCCTAAAGGAATGTGACCATTGCAGCAAAAACACAGCAGGTCTTGCAATGAAAATAGGAAGTAAAGATATACAGTATCACCCACGTTTCGGACTGACTTCCTCCAGCATATCTAATTTTATGACTATGGTCAAAGATTTATTTGGCTGACCCATAGCACCTTTGGCAATGTAAAAATGACAGCGTTTTGGTATAAGCAATTATTCTTGGGTCTGAACTAAGTTTCTTGACTTGGCATTGTGAATTTTTGGAAATCTTTACCCCAAATAGCCATGGACACCTAGTTCATTTTGTGAGCAATGTAGCGAGTTATTGATATAGGTGTCAAAAGATATCTGGACACTGATGGAATTGAAAAATGAAAAACAGTGGAAAAAAGTTCAAACTTCAGATTTATTGTCAGAGTACATGGCAACACATATAACCATGGGATTCTTTTTCCTACAGGTAGGCAGAATTTCTACTTAGCGGTAGTGTAAAAAAACGGTATTCAAGAAAGAATACATTTTCCAAAAGAGAGAAAGATAAAACAAAATGGCTGTACCATGCAAAAAGTAAATATTCAGTAATAAATAATGTGCAAAGTAAGAGCCCTTAAATGAATCTTTGTTTGAGTTTGTTGTTAGGAGCCTGATGTGGAGGGGTAGCAGCTGTTCTTGATTCTGGTGGGGTGTGAGTCTTGTGGTATCTATACCTCTTTCCTGATGGCATCAGTGAGAATAGATCATGTCCTGGGTGGTGTGGGTCTTTGATGATTCCTGCTGCTCTTTGACAGCAGTGTTCCATGTAGATTTTTCTCACTGGTGGGGAGAATTTTGCTTGTGATGTCCTGGACTGTGTCCGCTACCTTTTGCGTGGCTCTTCAATCAGAGTTGTTGGTGCCCCCACACCACACCCTGATGCAGCCGGTCAGCACACTTTCCACTACACATCTGTAGAAGTTTACCAAAGTTTTTGATATCATACCAAACCTCCGCAGGCTCTTGCGGAAGAGGAGGCGCTGACGAGCTTTCTTCACAATGACATTAGTGTGTTGGGTAGAGGAAATATCCTCCAAGATAGTGACTCCCAGCAATTTAAGTTTGCATACCCTCTCCACCTCTGATCTTCCAATAATCACTGAATCGTACACCTTGGTTTTGATGACATTGAGTGTGAGTTTGTTAGTATATAATTCAGCCAAGTTTTCGATCTCCCTCCTGCATTGCCCCTTCTTATACAACCCACTACTGTGGTATCGTCAACAAATGTGTAGATGGTGTCATGGTTGTACCGGGTCACAGTCATAGGTTTTAAGTGAGTGGAGCTAAGACTGCAACCCTATGGTGCTCCTGACATGAGATGGAGATTGTGGAGATGTTGCCAGATAAAAATGTAATGTTATGTAATAAAACAGAAATTTAATATTGCAAAAAATTGCCTTTAGACTGCCATAAAGCAGACAAAGATTCGGCGTTAGCATTGGCCGGCATGTCTTACATTCAGAGAAAGAGAAGCAAAACAAATCACCTCAGTGTCACTAAGTGTTGGTAGTTTCGCTTCCAGTACTCCCGCATCACTGCAGCCACACGAGAATCCAGTTCAGTTTAAACCATTGTCAACCTGAGCCCACGTCCAAACCTCCAACACAATGAGGAAGCCTTCAGTACCCTTTGGTAGCCCTCCTTGCCCTCAGCACCCTCTCGAATCTTGGTTCCGATACCTGGTTTCCATGAGCCAGTCTTCAGCAGCCTGGTGTGAGTCCTTTGACCTCAAGTCACCATCAGCTTGGAGCCTGTGTGGGTTCCTCACCTGCAAGTCGCTAACTGCTGACCGCCTGTGTTTGTCCTTCAGCCACAGAGCCCCTTGCTGGTCTGCCACCATGGTCACCATCCTTAGGGTCCTCTCCTCTACTTCTCAGTGGAGGTGAGTGTTCTCCCTATTATTGGTGCCCTGCACTCTGCAGCTGCTGCCATTATCAGCCCAGGTCACCCGGTCACAAGATTTTAAATAAAACACCATCAGCTCCTTTAAAAGGCCATTTAAAGCCCGTTGTTAGTAGGACTCGGAGTTAGGAACCCCCATGAGATTGCTGTGTCTCCTCCACCCAGGTCCACCCCAGTGGCAGCGTCGTTGTTACAGCACCTCTGCCATTTTTTTTTTACCAATTCTCACTGATTGTGTTTTGGAGGTGAGGAAATCTAGGATCCCATCACAGTGAGGGCCATGCTTAGAGTTTAACAATCAGTTTTGAGGGGATGACGGTGTTGAATTCCAAACTGTAGTCGATAAAGAGCATCCAGATGTTTGTGGTATTTCCAAGCATTCCAGGGCTTTGTGGAGAGTCATTGAGAAAGCATCAGCCATAGACCTGTTGCTGCAATAGACAAAAAAAAAAATCAACACATTGGAGGATCTTACTGAGCAAGCTTGAAGGACCAAATAGTTTTCTATTATATTTTAACACTGAGCTTTTCTTCTGGTGTAGAGTGAGTATTTTCTGCACCATTAAACACCATACCAAAGATGCTGTCATGCCAAAGATGGTGTCTAACTACAAAATATTATTTTCCTCAGTTCCTCTTTAGGGTGACTTAAAGAACATAGAACATTACAGCACAGTACATTCTCTTCAGCCCATGATGTTTTGCCAACCTATATAAACCTACTCAACAGTCACACCCATACCCCTCTATTTTTCTTGCATCCTTGTGCCTGTCCAAGAGTCATTTAAATGTCCCTATTGTACTATGCTTTGGTACCTGCAATGCATTTGAGACACACATCGCTCTCTGTATGAAAAAACTTACCCCTGACCCTTCCCTTCAACTTTCCTCCCTTCATATATGTCCTCTGGTATTTGGTACTGTCCCCCTGGGATAAAGGTGCTAGCTGTCCATCCTATCTATGGCTTTCATTTTTTATTAAATCTTATAAAATTTAGATATTCAGCACAGTAACAGGCCCTTCTGGTCCATGACCCCTTGCCGCCTGCCACTTACTTACACCCAATTGACCTAATACCCCGGTAGGTTTTCTTTTAATGTTGGGAGGAAACTGGAGCACCCAGAGAAAACCCATGAATTTACAGGAAGAACGCACAAACTCATTACACACCGCCAGATTCAAACCCCAGTCTTTGACGCTGTAACAGTGTTACACTAACCGCTACACTGACCATGCCTCCCACAGTTTCATAATGTTATAGACATGTATTAAATCAACTCTCATCCTTCTTCACTCCAAAGACTTTGCCTCAAGACAATTTCTCCAATCCAGGCAATATGGTAAATCTTCTCTGCACCCTCTCTAAAACTTACACATTCTTCCTGTAATGAGGTGACCAGAACTGAACACAAAACTCAAAATGTGGTCTAATCAAAGTTTTATAGAGCTGCAACATTACCTCGTGACTCTTGAACTCAATCCCAATCCCCTGACTAATGAAACCCAGCATATCATAGGTCTTCTTAACTAATTTATTAACCTGCATGGAGGTTTAAAAAACCCTGAGAAGTCTATGGATTTGAACTCCAAGGTCCATCTTCAAGTTTGACCTTTCCAAACTGAATTACTTCACACTTATCCAGATTAAACTCCATCTGTCATTTCTCTGCCCATTTCTGCATCTTGTCTAAATCCTGTTGTAATCTTCTTCCTTCTGGCTATCCATCCCATAGAATGATGGTGGTTCCTTTCAGTCAGTTTGTGGGATTTGATATGAGGATACCAGTGTGTGCGTGAATGGATTTGGTTGAGTAGGAGTTGTACAGGTCCAGGCCCATCCTCTTGATATCCCCTCCCGGATCCAGCAGCATGGTGAGGTCCAAGATGGCTGGGGGAAGTTCTATGGGAGTGAATGGCCAGACCATGCTTCAATGCTTCACGGCACGTGTTTGCTAGATGGCCGTTGACCATACAAAAGGTTTCATCTGTCCTTTGACAGATCTTGTTTTTCATCCTGCAGAGTGTCTAGCCACCTTCCACACCAGGCAAGCCTGATGGGGGAGCCAGTTTTGTCACGAAACCTGACCATGCGACAGGTAGTACTGAGTTACCTGGTACCAGTAGCACTCAGACGAGTGACCTGACACATCTGACCTGTTGTAACTTACAGCAACCATCAATACTATTCATGACACCTCCAACATTCGATACATCCACAAACTTACTGACCCATCCCTCTACTTCTTTGCCCAGCTTATTTATAAAAATCACAAAGAGCAGGGGTCCTAGAACAGATCCCTGCCGAATTCCACTAGTCACTGGCCTCCAGGCAGAATACATTCCATCTACCCTTACCCTCTGCTTTCTTCAGTCAAGCCAATTCTGAATCCACACAAAGCCAAACTTTGAACAAAGTTCATAACTTTCTGAACGAATCTACCATGGGAAACTTTGTCATATGCCTTACTAAAATCCATATTCATCACATATACTGCCCTACTTTCATCAATTTCTTCTATTATTTCCTAATAAAACTAAATTAGACTCATGTGGCATGACCTGTCCTTCACAAAACCATACTATTTCTAAGCGCTCATAAATACTGTCCAGAAGAATCTCTAAAATAATTTGCACACCACTGAAGCAAAACTTAATGGCTTAGTCAAATCTCTTTAATGGCCAGAACATCCCACTTCCATGCTTCCTGTTTATACCCTTATTCATAATACTTCTAGTATTGAAATTATCACATTTCAAACCCTCCAACTGATTGTATTTACGCTCCCTCCACTGCATGTCCTTCCTTACCATCTCACAACACTGCATCAACCTTTCCACCATCTGCTCTATTCTCTGGCCTATCATTCTGTTTCCCAACCTCCTGCCAAACTAGTTTTAACCCTCCCCAACACCTCTAGCAAACCTCTCAGCGAGCAAAATGGTCCCCTTTCAGTTCAGGTGTAACCAGCCCTTTTTGTACAAATCGTACCTTCCCCCAAAGAGATCCCAATGATCCAGAAATCTGAACCCCTGTCCCTTGCACCAATTCTTCAGCCACACATCCATCTGCCACATCATCCTATTCTTTCCCTTACTGGCTCGTGGCAAAGGCAGCAACCCTGAGATTATTACACTTGAGGGCCTGCCTTTCAGCTTCCTACCTAGTTCCCTGTACTCTCTCTTCAGGATCTCATCTGTTTTTCTACCTTTGTTGTTCCAGTATGTACCATGATATCTGGGTGCTCACCCTCCCTTTACAGGATGCCATTGGCCTAATCTGAGACATCTCTGACCCTGGCACCTGGGAGGCACAAACCATCTGGGTGTCTCTTTTGTGTCCATAGAATCTCCTGTCTGCCCCTCTCACTATTGAATCCCCTATCATTACTGTTTTCATTTTTACCCCTTCCTTCCCTTGAGCCACAGGTCCAGGCTCAGTGCCAGATACCTGATCATTTCCCCAACAGTATCCAAAGCAGACTACTTATTATTGAGGGGAATGGCCACAGGGGTACCCTGCACTACCTGCCTGTTTACCTTTCCTTTCCCTCTCCTGACAGTCACTCAGATTCCTGTCTCATGTGGCTTTGATATGACTACCTCCCTGTAGCTCCTGTCTATAAACTCTTCATTCTCCATACAATCAGAATGTCAATAAGACCATAACGCATAGAAGCGGAAGTAGCTTATTCAGTCCATCGAGTCTACCCCAACATTTAATCATGAGCTGATCCATTCCTCAACTCAGATCCACTGCTCATCCTTCTCCCCATAACCTTTGATGTCCTGGCTAATCAAGAACCTATCGATATTTATCTTAAATACACCCAATGGCCTGGCCTCTACATTCACCTATGGCAAAAAATTCCACAGATTTACCACTCTCTGGCTGAAGAAATTCCTATGCGTCTCCATTCTAAGCGAACACTCTTCAATCCTGAAGTTCCTGTTCTAGACTCTCCTATCATGGAAAACAACCTTTCTATATTTACTCTGACGATGCCTTTCAACATTCAAAATCTTTCAGTGAGATGCCCCTCATTCTCCAAAAACATGCAAAAACAAGCTGTCAAACATTCCTCATATGATAACTCTTTACCTTGCCACTAATACCTGTACAAGGTCAAAAAAATAAACTCTCACTAGAGTCTTACCTTAATCTACCCCATTTCTCACAGAAGCCTTTGAGCCAAAGCCTCAACATCCCGCTCTAACTCTGGTTTACTCCCACGATGGCCATTCCACTTATAACACTCACCTATTTAAAGCAGCCCAACTTCTCAACTCTCTTGCTCCAAATCCCATTCCTGGAAAAAACTACTCAGCACTTTACTCACCTATTTAAAGCAGTCCACTCTCACACTTTCTCTCTCGCTCTCTCCAAATCCCATTTACTTATAAACCACAAGCTTTAAATTTCTCTTGCATTTTTCCACTAATTTGCTAACATGGTTTATTTGTGAAGGTTCTTACTGGAATCTCAATACTCACCTATTTTATTACCATGGCTTAACTTCTCTGGACCCCACATCAGTTCCCTCATGATTCTGTAAGTCACTGGGATATTTGCAGACTCAAGTTGGCCTATCACTGTCTGCCTTGACTGTGTTATCGAGATTATATATTGCCCACTTCTACCAAGACCACTGTTTACCAGACCAACTTTTAGGTTTAGAGGAATGGGAAACATTTGTTTGCTCTGCACTTCTCTTCTAAAAGCTTTCAATTACACAAATAAATCACTAAACACGATCTAAATGTGCACACTCTCTGTTATATTGTCATATTGAGGACAGTTATTGAATTTATTTTAAGCAGGTCTGAAGTGCAGCACCAGGAATCACATTAATATTTATTTTGCTAATATTAATTTTGATGTATTTTTGTCCGGCTGCTTGAGAGGTAAGCTGTAAAGCATAGAAAAACAAGCTCTCTCCAAGACCAGGAGATAGAAGCCCAGGGGATTCCCTGTCCATGACCATTAACAGGGAATGAATTCTAGATCCACACTAACCCTAAGAATAAAAATGTTTTTTCTTACATTTTCTATGTGGCTTTTGTCCAACATTTTACACCTGTGTAACCTAGTTGTGGAACTATTTGCTAATGTGAACAGTTCACTTTATATCACTTAGCCATTATCTCGTACGCTTCAACCATGTACCACACCTTTACCTGAGCCATTTAATTTCTCCCATTGAAGAGATCTGACAAATCACAACTTCTTATTTTTGTACAATTTCCATGCATATGGAAATATTTCAAGCAATCCTCAACCAAATGACTTAATTTTTTTTCTTTATGGGAGGATCTGTTACAACAGCCAATAATCTTAAAACAAAGGATAGATAAGTTAGAAGCTAAATCAGGAAGCGCTTCTGCCATGCAGGATGTTTTTGCAAATTTGGAACTCACTCCAAAGGCTATGAGTTCATTTTTAGGTAGACTGAATTAGCTATCAATGGGAAAGCAATAAAGGTGGTTAAACGGAGCTGAGATGCACACCAAAAAGATCAAATGTAAGTTTTTTGGGATTGAATAACTTCTCATTGGTGTGTATGTGAAATATGTTTTGGAAGTAAAAGGGAAATGAAAGACATCTTAATTGATAAGATTTTAAATAAATGCACAGATACTCAATGCAAGGCAATATTAAATCTGCATAAAACTTTGGTTTAGTCACAACTGTTGTGAGAAATGGAGATGATTCTTTATAAGGTAATCAGATACAAGGATTACCAGTAAAAAGGGAAGAGAAATTAGGGTTTTTCATAGGCACCATAAAATAAAATGCCATCAAGATTTTGAAGAGTTATACTTAAATAAATAGGAGTTGGCTGTTTTCACTGGACAGCAAAACTACAAGGACAAAGTAAAAGACTAAGTCATGCAGTATAGTTAGATGGATGAAGTGCAGTAATAACATCAGTGACTTTGAGCCACATTTGGGTACATGGCGTAAACATTTTCAGGCCTTGTTATATCTTCTTCTTTGGCTTGGCTTCGCGGACGAAGATTTATGGAGGGGGTAAAAAGTCCACGTCAGCTGCAGGCTCGTTTGTGGCTGACAAGTCCGATGCGGGACAGGCAGACACGATTGCAGCGGTTGCAGGGGAAAATTGGTTGGTTGGGGTTGGGTGTTGGGTTTTTCCTCCTTTGCCTTTTGTCAGTGAGGTGGGCTCTGCGGTCTTCTTCAAAGGAGGTTGCTGCCCGCCAAACTGTGAGGCGCCAAGATGCACGGTTTGAGGCGTTATCAGCCCACTGGCGGTGGTCAATGTGGCAGGCACCAAGAGATTTCTTTAGGCAGTCCTTGTACCTTTTCTTTGGTGCACCTCTGTCACGGTGGCCAGTGGAGAGCTCGCCATATAACACGATCTTATATATCAAGTGAAAAAGAAGTTTCAGATTTTATCTGAATTGCTTGTGTTTGCAGTATCTGAATTTAATAGGTTTTATCCCCAAGATTTTCCATTCTTGCCACTGTAGTTGTGTGTTGTCAGCACCAAGTCATTCCCGTAGTTGGTTACAATGTAAAATGAGTGGCTTCTGAACAACTCTATTGTTATTTATTCTGGGGTAGATTTTTTTGCATGAGTCTTACATTCCATTTGGGATTTCTTCCTCTCATTGCTTAGGAAATTCAAGTCTGATATTTACACCACCTATAAATAAAGTGACACTATGCCTATGAGAATCTGTCATTCGCATCACTAGCAGGTGGTGTAAGTATTGCATTGCAAGGAAATAAAAATGGTGAGGGAGGAGAAACATTTACTGAATGAGTAGATCCCTCACTCCACGCAGGTGACAAAGTACCCATCAGGAGTTCTTGTCGCAGCATGGAGCATTCTAGAGTCTATTGGTCCATGAGCCCACCTGCTGGTTAAGCCATTGGTCAATGGATTAACTATCCTTGTAACAGAATGTTCAGCAAATCAGGTCATGTGGCTGGGCAAACAAAACCAAGCTACCATTAATGCTTGTTAATTCAGAATTTAATAAGTCTTAAGTGACAACTGTAAACTATTTAAACAAGAGGGTGACTGTTTAAACATTACAGAGCTCCTCAAAAGCAAGTGTCAAATTCCAGTTCAGAAATTATCAGTGCATCGGTGGACAAAACATTGAGTTTAACATGAAAGGTTTGAGTGTGCTTTTCAGAATCACAAGGCCTCTCTGAATCTAGTAATTTCCTTATTCACTCGGTAAATTTGTTGAACAGGCTTTGAAGACAGTGTCTATATTGTGAGGAAAGAATACAGTATTATTTATGTCTAGAGAGTTGTTTCCAGTTTTTCTCTGTTACTCGTCTCATCAGCCTTCTTCTGTTTTCTCCCTGGCTGTGATCCAACTCCTTCCTGCAGCCCCTGGATACCTTGTCCAAATGACCACTGTTTTTATATGTGACTCTGGACTCTAAATATTGGTTCAATGTTAAACCTGAATCCATGTGTATCACTCAGCTCAGTGATAATGGCATAAGAGCCATTATGCTAGACCTGTTAATTTTGTGTGAGGCAATTTTGTTTTCTAAAATCAATCCATCGAAGTAATAAGATTTTAGAGTTTTGTATTCTGATACTTATTCTGATACGTACAAAACTTGAGTGTGTTCTGATTGCCATCACATATTGAAAATCTAATGCAGGAAACTCTGGTTTGAGACGACAGTATTTGGAATCTACTACTTACATGCAGGAAGGTATTATTCTTTGCTATCTGGAGTTAGCAAATAGATAACATTTTGCATTTCAAAACCATACAAAGGGTGGCAATTTAATGCGAGGTTGCAATTTTATTGTGTTATTTTCCCCCCAAAATGAGTACCTGCCTGTTGCTGATTCTTTGCCGTTGGACCAGGCTGAATTAGGATGGGGTTGAGGTTGTATTTGTATTACAGAGATTCTTGGAAAGGGAATTGGTCTGCAGTGGGGCTCTTTATTATCAAGTTCACACTGTTTATCTTGGGAGTAAATTCTGCAGGCAATGACAGCAAGAGTTAAGCAAACATGCATCTGAGAGGTCAGATTTGTGCCTTTACTGTTCAATCACTGGACCTTCTCTGGGGTTGGGAAAGATGTGCAGACTTACAATTAGAAAGCTGTAAAACTGGTCTAATGCAGGCTGTTCAACCCCACAAAATAATAACCTTGTTTCCTAAAATCAGTGACCATCACTAGCTTATGTTTTCACTGCCGGTTTATTCCTTCTAGTAGTACAAAAGAAAATTCAATCAGGCCCAATAATTCGGAGTAGGACTTGAACAGAGGCATAGAAAGTTGTACAGTAAAGTCACCTACTCTTTTCCCAATGCACCCAAAAGAAATAAAAATCATGGAGAATACACAAAATATTGTGAACTTTACAAACTGGTAACTTTTCACTTCTATGCAGGGCTTTTATAAACTCTAGAATACCCAATCACACATCTGTTCATTATCAGTCATTGCTCTACAGCACCAGTGACCCAGGTTCAAATCTGGTGCTGCCTTTAAGGAGTTTGCACATTCTCCTGTGTCTGCATGGGTGTTTTCCAGGTGCTCTGGTTTCCTCCTGCCCTTTAAAACATACAGCGGTTGTAGATCAATTGGGTGTAATTGGACAACACAGGCTCATGGGCTGGAAAGGCATG
The DNA here is from genome assembly GCF_036971445.1 of Narcine bancroftii. Taxonomy (NCBI): domain Eukaryota; kingdom Metazoa; phylum Chordata; class Chondrichthyes; order Torpediniformes; family Narcinidae; genus Narcine; species Narcine bancroftii. Next base: position 37,680,493 of record NC_091472.1, read on the forward strand.
TTACTGCTCTGTACGTCTAATTATTTTTATTTAAAAATTTCCTTGGCCACAGTAAGATATCCAGGCTATGGCTTTAAATAACATCCTGAAGGAAGGGAATTCCAGAGCTCAGGACCTTGGCAGGTGAAGGCATGGCTGTCACTTATGGGGCCACGGAATCAGGATGCACAAGAGTCAATTAAGAGATGCTGGGAAACTGGAGAAGGGTTTTGGCCCAAAACATCGATCATCTCTTACTTTCCCTGAATCAATGTTGCTTGACCCATTGAGTTCCTCCAGCATTTTGTGTGTTTCTTGCACACAAAACAATAAAACAATGTTTTGTATAGGGAAATGGTTTGATCTTCTGATAGCACCCACCTAAAAATACTGGGGCAGTCAGAAACAGTGTCACGTGAATTGACTGTAACATGACTGGGTGCTCCATCATAAAAGCAGATGACCAGCAGACAGGAAAAGATTCTCTGATGTTCTCAAAGCTTCCTTGAAGAAGTACAACATCCACACTGATTCCCTGGTCAGTGACTATTCAAAATAAAGAAGTTTGTGTTGTATTAATTTATTTGATGGAGACATGCATCGGGAATATATCACCTCACACAATACACCACCCATTTGTCCCATTAGTCTCCTTCAGAGTGTACAGCTACCAAACTGGCTTCATTAGCAACTTCAGAACTATAGAAACAGATCAAGTAAGTATCCTTGATCCTGAGAATGGTCATGGCAACACCATTTCTGCAGTACCCTTGGAAAGACTCTTCCCAGAAAAGACTGTGGATTTGTACTGAAGTGAAACTTCAGAATCTTTAGGAAGGAAGTTTTCTATTGCTCCTGAAGCATTTTGTTTAGTTGGGGCTTTTATCAGAGTCAGGGGTGGTGGCAAGGTCAGCCTAAACAGGCTGAAGTGAGGTGGAGACAGATCTCCACATCTCGTTAGGACCTTTTAAATTCCCTTGTAAAATGGGGTTAATCGGGCAATTTATTAGATTGAAGACGCAGGTATATGAAAGGGCCGAACCGGGCAAATGCAGTCAAAATCTTCCCGGGTTTCAGACCTTCCTTGGAGGTGGTTAAGGAACCCAGTAAAACTTGCCTGGATGTCCTCCTCCACCTATTTGAAAGGGGAAATGGCTCACCTGGTTACTCTGGAACTTTAAACAGAAAGGGAACAGGGGATTCCCTGTGGCTGTGTGACACGCCACTCACCTCGTCATCGCAGAGGTGGGATCCCCCTTAAATTGCCGGATTGATGATTTGACAGGTAGATAAGGCTACTATTTGAAAGGTGCAGGAGGAACTCACAAGCCAGTAGTCTCACCCGAGTCCCAGGAGGACTACCCGGATGGTCCAATTTGAAAGCACCTATTGACAGATAACAAACACGTGCTAGTAGGAACACTTCAAAGACCTAACTGCACCTCTCATGTAATGACTGATAACAAAGAAAGTGTGAAATATGACTTGTAGCCTCCTCAGTGATTCAATATGTAAGTGAAATATGATGTGAGACAGGATGGACTAAGCAAGGATCATTCCTCGTGTCCGCTGTTTTAGTGACCACGACTCCCAACTAAATGTGCAAAATGGAGTTTGATGAACAAAATTTAACCACAACAGTACCTCATTGGCAAGTGTACTCCCTCTAGTAGGGCTTTCCCCACCCCCCAAATGGACAGGTTGTCCCACAGCATATTGACTATGGTTAGCAAACACATGACCCAGGAAATTATATATTTCCATGGGAGTTATTCTAAGTGTGTATTTGATAACATTGGTTGGAAGATTTAGAGGTCTCAGGCCATAATATAAATCAACCAACTCACACAGAATTGGCTGGCTGTCTGAAGAACCCTCCCAGAGATTTAACTCCCAAAACTTTAGGTAATGAAAGAATAGAGGTAAGTGAAAGAATCAAAGCATTAAAAGATAAACAAGTGCATGGTCTTTAAGGAATCATTTAGAAATGCTTTGAATTCACTCAGCAAGTGTGGACCTTTTTCTCCCCTCATATTCCCATTCCCCCTTTACCTGTTTGTCTTCCCAATTATCGCTCACTCTCTTTCCTCTCTTCCATTCTTCTCCTCACTACACCCATTGCTTTTGTTTTCTCTCTTCTCCCAGTCCCCTTCTATTCACAGATCCTAATTCACCTTTTCTTCTCTCATACTAAATTCAAATTTAGACATACAGCATGGTGACAGGCCCTTTTGGCCCATAAGCCCATGTCGCCCAATTGATCTCCAACCCCTAGTACATATTAGAATGGTGGGAGGAAACTGGAGCACACAGAGGAAACCCACGCCAACATGGGGAGAAGGTATAGACTCCTTAAAGACAGCACGGGACTCGAATCCTGGTTCAAGTTGCTGGCACTAATCACTAATCAACTGTGCTTCTCTACCAAGGGTCCACTGTTGCCTGAAAGTGGCAACACAGCTCAGTATTGTGGTGAAGGAAACATGTAACATGCTTGTCTGCATGGGGCATGGAATATAATAGTGGAGATGTCATGTTGCAACTTTATAAAACACTAGTTTTGGCTGAACTTGGAGTATTATGCACACTTCTGGTTGCTAGATATAGAAATGATGTGATGGTATTGGAGGGAGTGCAGAAGGAATTCATTGGGATGTTGCCTTGATTGGAGGACTTTAATTATGGAAAGGCTGGGCTTGTTTATCTTATTAGAAAAGGAATGGCCAGTTAACTAAGTAAGATTATGAGAGGCAGTCAAAATCTTTTTACCCATAGTAGGCTTATCAAAAACAAGAGGGCAAAAGTTTTAAGATGAGAAGTTTTAAATGGGATCTTGGGGTAAGCTTTTATTTCAGTGGCTTATATCTGATAGTACTGCCAAAGAGTTGGTAGAATCAGCTACATGTGCTCCTCTGGGGTTAGATTCCGATAAACCCAGACAAAAAAGAATACCGCACCTACTGAACATCATAACCTAGCCTACTTTAAATGTGCTCAGACCACTTACTACAGCCTACAGCTGGGCAAATTTATCTAAAACAAAGCCTATTTTATCATTAAATGTTGAATACCCTTTACTCCTCACTGAAAAAACAAATTTTAATCATAAAATATAGCGCCAGCGTATCATCATAACTTCTAAAAATTGTAAGTCAAACCATCATAAGTAGTGGAGCATCTGTACAGTTTCCAATTTAAGAAGTAACTGGCCAGACACTTAAGTAGATGAAGCATTGAAGAATATGGACCTATTGCAGACAAACAGGATTGACACAGTTGGACCAAAAGGTCAGCATGAATGTGATGGACTAAATGGCATCGTTTTTGTGCTGTACATCTTGACAACATTATCCCCTTCCTTGCTTTCCTGTTCTTTCCCGTCTGTCTCTCTCTCCCATCCCACCTGTCTTGTCTCTCCCTCCCTCTAGGAGGTCTCTGTTTTAGCTCCTTCTGCAATGTGCTTTCACGGGTGTGTTGACCACCTGATCTTGGAATGTTTCAAGGAACTTGCCACAGTTTGTAACCCAGTTAAATTCAGAAAAAGAGGAGGTGGGGAATATGTTACATTAATAAGGCTGATCCTCTATTCAGTCATTTTGCTTTCCCACCTGATCCCCAGATTCATTTACTGTCCAAAAAAATCTATTGTCAGTAACTGAACATTCATGGCTCTCTCAGGTAAAGAATTACAAATTTTCCAAAGCTTTCCTTGAAGACATTGCTCATCTCAGTCTGATTTTGAGAGTGGAGCCGAGTTCATGACCAGCTCAGTCATTATTCGAGGATGGAGCGATCTCGATGGGCCAGAAGGTCTTCTGTTTGCATTTCTTATGTTCTAAAGTTCTATTTCTCATGTTCCTTACAAAATAGGAGCCAGCTCCTTCCCCACTTATTTCCATGTAGCTATTCTCTTTCACATTATCCACCATCCTCTGATTCTCCTGCCACCCACCGACAATAATTAGCTAGTGCAAACATCACCACCCCCCCCCCCCCGCCCCCGCACCCCAAACCACACATCATAGCAACATGGGAGGAAACTGAAGCACCTGAGAGAAATTGATGCAGTCACAGTGTGAACACACAAAATTCCATGCTTAACCACACCGGAATTCAGGTCACTGAAGCTGTGAAGCAGTAGCATCGCCTGCTGTGTTACTATGCCATTCTTTGTCCCCTAGTTCCAGATTCTTGCATTAGTGAAAAATGCTTCTTTATCTTATCAATCCCTCTCAGAATCTTGTTTGTCCCAATGAATTCACCTCATTCTTTGAAACCCCACTGGAAAAAGATCAACTTAAACAATCTCAGCTTCTGATTGTCCAATGTCTGCTCTTGCACACTGCAAGTTAGTACTTTGGATGCTGTCGTCTGAAGTGATTTAAATACTCAGTGGGTTAATCAGTCTGTGTGAAGAAACGCACAGGGTTGGCGATGACCAGAAACACTTTTTTTGTTGTCTTTCCGAAAGGTCTGTCTCATCCCAGTGTTTTCTGTATTTAACTTCATGTACCTTGGTAGTGATCTTCAATCTGGAGTCAGCTTTTGAATGTCTTGCCCAGGCATTTCGTAGTAAGGCCAACCATCATCTCCCTACCCCTGTAGCAGCTGGGAGCAGCCATTTCTGTGCAAAATTGACCACTCCTATACTTCACACAAGGTAAAACATTGGGAAAACAGAAACTCTTGCACTAGCTTTAATTACTAATTAATTCATGCAAGTCACTTCAAGAAACATTTCACAATTCTCTGTGAAAGTATTCATCAACCTATGAAATAAAAAGACATTTTTTTTTGGTCACAGCCCTTATTTTTAATGGTTTGTAAAACAATCACACTGATGAATATTCTTTTAAGGTTCCCACATCACAAATAAGTGGTGAAACTAATACTAACCTACTGGGCATCCTGCCACGCTGATTCACCTTTGCAGTGATGAGGTTTGCGCTTAGCCGAGCTTGATTAATTCCCTGCAAGCCCAAAATTAGCACATAACAACTACACCTGTTTATCAAGTCAGTTCACTTCCCTTCCTCTGTCCCACAGTGAAAAGGAGTATTAATTAAGACAGTAAATAAATGGACTCCCATTCTAAGTCAAACCTGCAGGCAAAGAGGAGATAACTCAAGCTCAGAGAAGTGGGATTTCAGTTAATTTATAGACCCCACTGTCACTGTAAGGCAGGGGAAGCTCATTTGTCCAGGAAATTGAAAAATAGACAGGTTTTGCCTGATGCTGTGTTTATTTAGAAAGCAAAATACTTCATTTGTTTTTTTCTCTTTGCCTATTGATTGTGTATAGTCGAGGCTGTCATGCTCTTTTGAAATTGTGAGCAGAATTCTACTTTCCTGTCATATTTTTCGTATTTAAAAAGAATTATAGGATGATGAGCTGTAAAAACCTACATGATTAAACAAGTATCCCCCGTCTTGCTTGTGAGGCTTGTGCGATATTGAGATGAGGCAGGCTGCATCTTAAATTATATAAATGCTAGTTTTTTTTCATTTAAATTTAATTCTTACAGAGAGTTTTGAAGTCATATAATCATTTCTTCAAACAGCCACTGAAAATAACAGAAAAAACATTAATGCCTTGTACATATTTATGAGAAAAATTTGTCTCTCCATATGACATATCAGGCATAGTTGCATTGACAAATAAATTGTACAGAATTAGTGGTACATTAAAGGTTTACAATTTTATTATGCAGTATACTGTCATAAAATGACATAAACGTAGGAAATAAATGTAAATTATTTCTGGTAATAATAAGCAGAAAGTCAAATTGACAACTTTGGATTACTCCCACACCACCACCACCAACCCTACAGAACGATATTTCCCCCGCCCTAACACAACCATCCACCCTCTTCCCACCCACCTTATTCCTATCCTCCCCATACTAATCTTCTCTGACTAATGTTCAAGAAAATAAAAGATTCTAGATACAGTAGCATCCAAAATCAAGTGGGCCCCCATCCACTTCTAACCAAACCACTGTGGAATGTACGAACGTGATCCAAATGCTGCTGCTTCTCAATCGGCTTTCAACAGACTGTATTTTTTTTTTATCACTGGTGATATTGCAGCTTACTTGACATCTGGACTAACAAAGCTTCTCCTTTTTAAACTATGAACCAGAGAGAATGCCACTAGATTGATATCAGTTTGCAAGAGGTGGTGTTCAACTTTGCCTTAATCCTCTAAGCATAATAAAATTGGAAACCATTGTACCGGGCTATATAACCACAAGAGAACAAAGAAAAATTAAGTCTTTGCTGTAATAAAATGGTCCTTTATCATAAAATCCTGGTCTAAGAATCTCTTGGAAAGCACAGCCCTTCAACTCACAGGATTTTTCTGTGCACCACTGTGCGGGATAATTAAGAGGAGCTAGTTCCCTGGTAAGAAGGAATTCCATACCTGCAGCAAGAGATGCATAAAATAAGAGGAACCAAGCAGTGCTGGAAAGAAGCTGAGCCATGTTGTGAATGCAAGGATATCCCTGGGTTCAACCCCACAATCCCTCTGCATGCTGAGAGTCTAATCACCAGGCTATTCTTGGCACTGTTGTCAAATCAGGTCCTGAATAGCAAAAGCTCACAATTCAGACTATGAATTAGAGGGAGAATAAATGTGCACATAGACTTTTTTGTAACAATACCTAACTGGGCCATTCAGATGGAGTTAAATGAAGGACAAAAGAACGACGGAAATTGGAGTAACTTTTTTTGGAAGCTTTGCAGTTTTATCAATGATTGCAGCTCTGTAATAGCATTGCTGTCTCACATTGTTTAAGGGATCATTCGTTCAGCTCCAGAAGTCATGAAAACGGAATATTTTTGTTGGCCACTGTATTGTCGGTGCTGAAAATGCATTCGTTTATCCTGAATAAAATGTGCATTGTGGACCGACCCACGGTTTAGTCCTTGGCACATCCCTTACACTTTTTAAACAGCAGAAGGATGTTGGGCAACAGCAATCTCACTTACTGCTTTACATATTGCTTTTTTTCTTGACTGTTTAGTCAACAGAAAAGAAGTCATTACTTTGTCTCATTCAGTAAAGCAATTCAATTTTTCAAACCTGTTTTCTTTCATTACAGACTAAAAGAGAAATCTTACTTGAAGGTCATGCAACTATTATTGGTAAATGCAATTTCAAATTCTTAACACTGTAATAAATAAAATTTATATTCATGCATCCATGTAAAATGCTTTTTCACTTTCTTAATCATTTCTTGCAGAATATTATTTAAATATGATGGTGTGATTAAAAAAGATTAATTCATGTTATAGAGACTCAGAATACCGGAATTCATATTTTTGTGTGATATACTGTGTTTCTGAAGGATAATTCCAAAAACAATTCGTTGTTTGCTGGAAGGATTGCATTCTCTGGCATATTACAGAAAAGGACTGTTAATGATTTTTTTTTGCCATATGAGAGCACAAGAATATTGTGGGTAATTTTTATTGGCTTACCGTTTCGGTCCTGTTACATTCCATTGAGTGGTTTCTGACAAGCAAGCCCACATAGATAGTGAATTTCTTTTATAATAACCTTAAACGGGAGCCTTTGTTGTGCCTGATATTGGCAGTTCTGAAAAATTAGGCTGGATCTTTCGAACTGCCAGTTCAAGTGGTTCATTACTGCAGTTTCCCCTCCAGTCCATGGCCTGACCATTCCCAGCACACAAGGTCTACAACTTCTTCAGAAAGGAAGAAGGAAAACATGGCACACAAAGGTCTTGTTAGCACTTCCTATGTGAAATTAGCAGCTTTATAAAAGGTACAACTCCAATTACCTCACATTATGGAGACGCGCACAAATGCAACAATGAGGCTCGTCAGCAAGTGACATTCTGTCTTTCTAGAGTTGCTTCCCTAATTAAAAATGAAGAAGCTATTTTCTTGTGAGTGCATCTATTTATGGTGCCTCACAATGCTTTAACTTGAGCATCCTTCCTAAAAGGGGAGCGTTATGCACAAGTGCTCTTTTAGCAGAGCTGTCTTTAGGGAAGCAGCACATTCCAAACTCCTGTGCCCTGGAAAAAAGAAGTGTATTGCTCTGTATTATTGTTCACACTTCTGAATTCAGCTTTTGACAATAAAAGCCTGGCCTAGCAAGCTCTGGGAATGACGAGAAACAAAGGAGAGACATTCCTCAGAGTCTAATGATGGAAAATAAAGAAAAACATATATTGGCTTTGACAGTTTAACAAGACACACACAAAAAAAATCTCCTCATGACTCCAGGTTCCAGAGTTTTAGGATAAAGGATGTCTTAACGTAAACTGAAACAGCCAAGCTCTTTTGTGAACGGCTTGAAGGACCAAATTTTGAAACTGAAGTACAAACAAATTATGAGAAAATTGGTGGCATTGGACTAATGTACCACAGGTGTACTTGTGTATCTATTGGCTCAAGTGGAGCTCCCTTTTATTTACTCGATAAAAACCTGAATGCAATGTTTGGTCAATGATCATAAGAATCAAACTGGACAGCATTGTGCTCTTGTTTAAATATCCATTACTAATGAGATTCTAAACAATCTTTAGGTCACGTGATATGCTTTTAAATGGCTGTCTAAAGACATTGAAATAAAGATAATATGCATTTTAAATCTACTTGCTGAAGTATTGTCATATATATTATTTTTCCAGATTATGCAGGTTTTTTCACTAGCCCTCAATTGTGCCTGATCCTAATGTACCCTGAGCCCATCAATTGTAAGGTGTCATAAGCAGAATTTTATTGGGACTCTGATGGGAAAATTGACTCACGTGAAGAGCTGGTTAACTTTCATGGGCTAATTTTTGAGGAATTTAAATATTGTGAATTAAAATCTTACTGAGATTAAAAAGATGGCTTAAATTTTAAAACACCATGTTAAAATGAACAATTTGGAAGGTGTTTGACATTTTGCTGATACCAGGGCAACTCACTTCCTACCCAGAGCCATGATGTTTCAGGATGAAACATTGCTGACTGACTGCAGCTTTGAATTTAACTTGAAGTTTTTGTGGAAGCAGTTACCTTGGCATCGTGAAGAAAGAACATCAACATCTCTACTTCCTCAGGAGTTTGCAGAGGTTGGTATGAGACCAGAAACCCTGGCAAATTTCTATAGAGGTGAGGTGGAAAATGTGCATCACGGTCTGGTATTGGAACACCATTGCCCATGCGCATAAAACCCTCCAAAAGGTAGTGGGCACAGTCTAGAACATTACAGGCAAAACCCTCCCCACCATTGAGTGCATCTGCATGGAATGCTGCCATCAGGGAGCAGCAGCAATCATTAAGGATCCACACCATCCAGCACACTCCTTGTTCTCGCTGCTGCCATCAGGAAAGAGGTATAGGTGCCACAAGACTCACACCAGCAGGTTCAGGAACAGCTGCTACCCCTCCACCATCAGACTCTTCAACATCAAACTCAATCAGGGACTCAGTTGAGAACTCTTAACTGTGCACTTTATTGGTTTTCTTTGTTCTCCCTGTATTGCACAGTCAGTTTGTTTACATTCAGTGTCGGCTTACAATTCTTTTGATTGTTTACCAGTGTACAGTTTATTTTTTGCCCTCTCGGGAAAAGGAATCTCAGAGTTGTACGTGTATATCATATATGTAGTCTAACAATAAATCTGAAATCTGAATCCAAATACATTTCCATTGTTTACTTCTGTGGTCTTAGGTTTTTCTTCCTCAGTCTTGGGTAAAATTTTAGCTTGGGGATGGTGAGGTACTGAGTTGATGTGAGATAATTTTCCAGAGGGAATCAACCAGGACTATCACTTAATTGACAGCTTTGAAACCTGTGTTGAGATTGAGACAAGGAAAAATATTTATACATCACTTTACAATACCTCAGAAAACCTCGTAAAACTTTTGAAGTGTTGGAATTGTTTTTGCTGTGTTAAACAGGATGGTCATTTTTTTTGACATATGATCACACAAACAACCATGTGACAAATCTGCAATTTGACTCTCTTGATGCACAAGCCCTAGTGCTGCAAGGAACTTGTGCCCAATGGCATCTCCCACGAATGATCTGGTGTTTGCAGTTAAAGTTGGTTTAAAAAGTTGCCAGAGTAGTTTTCACCCTGATCCTTTCAGTAAAACTGTGCCTGAGTGGCTCCCAATGTCAGCTGCCTACAGAGATCATAGGTTTCACAGCCTTGTCACTGGGAATGATGGGAGGCAAACCAGACTTAAAAATTGCTTTCTCCATGGCAACCATCATTTGTGGAAAAGGCTGCCATGAAGGATAAGGAAAATTCTGGGTGGGGCTAGTGGGGGGCATTGGGGAGGGGGGATGGGGGGATGGGGGGATTAGCACGTGTAGTAGTGTCACTGGACATTTTGGTCACCACTCCACCTACCCCACTCCCTAGGCTGAACTGATTTTTTGTGCTGTTAATGGCCCCACACCACCTGAAGCTATTGCTGGTTAATCTGGCAGAGACTGATCTCAACTGTAAATCCTGTAGGAAGACAGCAATAGTTTAGAGGAGACCCAACAGTGCTCTGATAAAATGCTGAGCAATGCCAATTGAATCAGGCAAATGCACGCAGGATGTTGTTAGAGGAACGGGAACCCTTTGCGGACATGCTGTGGGGATTTGCTCCCTATTTTGCTGAGGGAAAATGCAAATGGTAACTTATAAAGCTGATTTATTTTGATAAAGACAGACATGGCTGTTACATACAAGATGACATCATTAGATCTGGATTGAGGTTGAACATGCATCAGACATTCTAAACATAAAGATAAAAAATGAAATATGGGAAAAGCTATGCTCCGGAACTATGAGAAATATAATAAATATGAGGTCACGTATGATACAATATAATTGGTTACACAGGCTATATATAATTTCCCAAAAGTTAAATAAATGGGATCCAACATTATCAGATAGATGTTTTTGCTGTAAGAAGGAAACGGGAACAACAGTACATGCAATTTGGGCTTGTGAGAAAGTGGAAAAGTTTGGGAAGATCCAAATCAGGTATTAAATAAAATCACAAAAACCAACATACTAAAAAATCCAGAGATCTTTCTTCTAAGTAATATAAGAAGTAAAGGATTAGGCCTCACACTGGATGAAGCGCAAAAAAGATTTATTATGATAGCCTTAGCTGTAGCAAAAAAATGTATAATGTCAACTTGGAAATCAGGAGAGCCTAAGAATACAGCAATGGTACATGGAAATGAATAAATGTATTCCACTGGAAAAAAATAACATATAAGAAAAAAAATAAAGTCACATTATTTGAACAAATTTGGGAACCGTACATGGAACACAACAGAGAGGGCCTACCGTGGACCTCAACCCCCCAAATTGATGGAATGAGAAGACAACGAAATGAACTGATCCAGTGTGTAAAAGTAGATGACATAATTTTCTTGTTTATTTTCATTGTATGATGACATTGTTTAATGGGTTTATTGTATTGTATATGTTGAACATTTAATGGGTTTGGAGGGGGGTGGGAAGGAGGGAGGGAAGGGACGGGGAAAAAGGGGAGAAAATGACATTGTGTTTATTCAAGAGGGAAATGTTTGTGTGTATTTTGATTAATATGGTTCATAGTGTGAAAAATAAAATTAAATAAAAGAACATGCATCAGACATGTGGAAGATGTCTGATATTGAGAAGAGTAATCTTTTCAATAAGATACAGAATGGATTGATTCTTATCTAATGAGGGATACAAGGAATGTGGTTAGTGTTCTGAAGTAAAACATCAGTTATCTCGTCAAGTGGCGGAGAGCAAGGGCAGAAAGCCCTACTCCTATTTTCATGTACGTAAGAACTTCCATCATGATGGAAATTGAAATTATATGCTCTTTTCATTCTTAAATCCACCAAAGATTAGGAATGCACACCCACTACAAATCTGTCTATTTCCATTCCAAATGCACACACAAAAAAAATCACTTCTCCAAATACCAGTGACAGCACCATTTTAAGGCACAGTTCCACGTACTATACAGTTTATAGCAAGTCAAGTCAGCCTTTCTGACGAAGGTATTTGTATAGCACAACTGTCCCTGAGGGCTGCTTGTAACACATGATATTACATCAATTAATTAGCAGTTTGTACATTCTAAATGAGGATTGGTGTGTATGTGAAAGACCCAGTTTATTAGGCTTGACATCATTATAATTGGTAAAAGAGGAAAACAAAAAAAAAAATAGTGGTTAATTCCATTATGTTAATGTCAAGAAAGTATTTTGATCATTTATGTTTTTTTTTTGTGCAGTTCAAGGATAGGAACAGGATCCAATCATTTCCCCTGATGTCCCATCAATGACAGGTGACAGCAGCAGTTATATCTACAATGGATTGAATCCCAAATCTGAAGGGCATTTCTGCATTGAGTGTACAATTTCAATTCCTGTCATGGGGGGAGCTCTGAAGTAAAAGTAGGAAGGAGATATAACGTGGTAAACCACTGTTATGTACATCTTTATCTGTCTGGGCATACCCAATGGTCAACTGAATCTGTGGCTCCTCCCACAACCTGCTGAATAAAGGAGACTGTTCCTCAAGCACCCTCCTCAGTTCAGGACAGTCGACCAGCATGGATGTGCCTTCATTCTATTGTGAATAAAAGCCTATCAGTTTTGCTCAATTTTAGTCTTTTGGAGTCATTGATGGCGCATCTTATAATATAAGCAGATTTTCTCTATCCTTATCCAGATTGAAGTCCATTTGCCACTTTTCTGCCCAACTTTACATCCTGTCTAGTAACCTTCAACAACCTTCAGCTCCATCCACAACTCCTCCAACCTTTGCGTCATCTGCAAACTTACTGACCCATCCTTCCACCTCTTCATCCAGGTCATTTATAAAGATCACAGAGCAGGGGTCCCAGAAGAGATCCTTGTGGCACTCCACTAGTCACCAACCTACAGGAAGACTACTTTCCTCCCACTACTCCTCTCTGCTTTCTTCCTGCAAGCTAATTTTTTATCAACACCGCCAAGGTTCCACTGATCCCGTGGAAATTTCTGGATGAGTTGGTCATAGCCGACTTTGTCAAATGCCTTGCTAAAATCCATGGAGACCACATCTACCACCCTACTCTAAAATTTCTTTTGTTACCTCCCAAAAAAACTCGATTAGACTCGTGAGGCATGATGTTCCATTAACAAAGCCATGCTGACTATCCTTGAGTAGATTGTACTTCTCCAAATGCTCATACATCCTATCCTTAAGAATCCTCTCCAATAGTTTGCATACTGCTGATGTAAGATTCACTGGTCTATAATTCCCAGGATTCTCCCTATTACCTTTTTTAAACAAACAGACCTCATTTGCCATTCTCCAATCTTCCAGCACCTTCCCTGTGGCCAAAAAGGATTCAAAGATCATAGCTACTGCCCCAGGTATCTCTCCCCTCACTTCCCACAGCAGTTTGGTGTATATCTCGTCCAGCCACAGGGACTTAATCAATTTTGGTGTTTTTAAGAAGATCTAGTACTTCCTCTTCCTTAATCTCTGCATTGCCCAACACACAGACCTGTTCAATTTTGACCACACCCTGATCAAGGTCCTTTTCTCTTATGAATACTGACACAAAGTATTCATTTAGGGCCTCCCCAACCTTCTCCACCTCCAGGCGCATGTTGCCTTCTTATCCTTTAGTGGTCTCACCTACATTCTCATCATCCTTCTGTTCTTCCCATATGTATAGAATGCCTTGAGGTTCTCCTTAATCCTACATGCCAAGGCCTTCTCATACCCCTTCTGAGCTCTCCCAAGTCCTTTCTTAAGCTCCTTCCTGGCTACAATATACTTCTCCTGAGCCCTTCCTGTTTCCTGCTTCCTATATCTAATGTATGTTTCCTCCTTCCTCTTGACCAGCTGCCTGACCCATTTCATCAGTCACAATTCCCTTTTCTTATCATTTTTTCCTTGCCTCAGTGGGACAAACCTATCTTGAACCCTGCACAAGTGCTAAACTTCCTCCACATTAATTCTGTGCTTTCACCCTTAAACATTTCCAATCTATTCTCACTAGTTCCTGCCTCATCCCTTCATAAATAGCCCTTCCCCAGTTAAGCACTTTCCCAGTTTGACTGTTTTTATCCTTTTCCATAGGTGTTGAAACTAAGGGAGTTGTGGTCACTCTCACCAACATACTCCGCCACCTGACCAGGTTAATTCCCCAGAACTAGATCCAGTATGGCCTCTCCTCTAGTTGGCTGGTCCACATTCTGTGTCAGGAATCCTTCTTGAACACACTTGACAAATTTCGCCCCATCCATCCGTATTGCAGTCAGAAAATGCCAGTCAATATTAGGGAATTTGAAATCACCCATAACTACAACCCTGTATTTCCTGCACCATTCCAAAATCTGCCTGCTTGTCTGCTCTTCGGTGTCCCAAGAGCTATTTGGGGGCTTTATAGATTACTCCCAACACATGAAAACTCCCTTCCTATTTCTGACTGCCACCCACACTGACTCAAAAGACACTCCGTCTGCAGTGCCCTCCCTTTCTATAGCCATGATACTATCTCTGACTTGTAATGCTACAACTCCCCCATTTCTACCTCCCATCTTTTTTAAAAAAAAAACACCTAAACACCAGCACTCGCATCAATCAATCTTGCCCTTCCTCCAGCAGTCTCTGTAATGACCACAACATCGTAGTTCCACATACTGATCCATGGTCTAAGTTCATCCCCTTTATTCCCAATACTCCTATCATTGGGAGACACATTTCAACTCCTCTAACTGGCTTCCTTTATATTTTGTCCCCTGCTTGTCCTTTCCCACCGACTCAGAGCACATAGCATCATGCTTTTGTCCTTCTATCCTAATCTCTGCCCTCACATTCTGATTCCCAATCCCCTGCCAAACCAGTTTAAACCCTCCCCAACAGCTCTAGCAAACCTATTGCTAGGATATTTGTTCCCCCTCCAGTTCAGGTGCAGCCCATCCTTTTTGTGCAAGTCAGACCTTCCCCAGAAGAGATCGAACCTCTGCCCCTGACACCAACTCTTCAGCATTCATTCATTTGCCACAACTTCCTGTTTCTACCTCTCTGGCACATGGCACTGGCAGAGATCCTGAGATTACCATTCTTGGGGACCTGCTTTTTAAATTCTTTCCTAACTCCCTATATTCCCTTTTCAGGACCTCATCCCTCCTCCTATCTATGTCATGGACCACGTCATCCAGCTGTTCACTCTCCCCCTCCAGAATGCTATTAATTCGATCAGAGACGTCCCTGACCCTGGCACCTGGGAGGCAATCTTGTTTACAGAACCTCCTATCCATTTTTCTAACCACAGGTCCCCAATCACCATAGCTTTCCTCCTCTTCCCCCTTCCTTTCTGAGCCAGGGGCCAGCCTCTGTGCCGGAGATGCAACCATCCCTGGTAGGTCATCTCCCCCAACAGTATCTAAAACAGTATACTTGTTGAGGGGAAAGGGGACAGGGGTGCTCTGCTCTTTCTGCCTGTTCCCATTTCTTCTCCTGAGACTCACCTTGTCTCCTGAGTTTTAGGGGTGACTGTCTCCCTGAAACTCCTGTCTATCACTACTCTGTCTCCCTTAAGATCCAAAGTTCATCCAGCTCCAGCTCCAGCTCCCAAACTTGGTTTGTCAGGAGCTGCAGCTGGATGCACATTTTGCAGGTGTAGCAATCAGGAATAAAAGTGCTGTCCCTGATTTCCCATATCCTACAACCAGAGCACTAGTCTGCCCTAACTACTGCCTCCATTACCTACTCCAAAGTTAATTAAATTTATTAAAGAAACTTACTGGCTGTACCCTTGTGGGACCTTCCTCAGCTCTCTGAAGCATCTTGAGTCAAAGCTCCACTCCTACCCTGAGCCACCCCCACACACTTGGCTGCTACTCTTTACCTTCCCTTCCTTTTATTTGTCCCTGTCAATTATCTCTATTACTCAATTACTCACTTCCACAAATCTACACTCTGTTTAACCTTTCAGATGTCCTCCTAACTCTTTTTAAAACAGCATTGCTTGTACTCACCTCCCTCTCTCTCTCACATCTGTCGCTCCTCCACATGACTCAATGCTCCCACAATTCAAATATTGATATAATCACGAGAAGGCTCACCAGTGGCTATACTTTCTGAGGTGTTTGAGGAGATTCTGTATGTCACCAAAGACTCTCGAAAACTTCTTCAGGTGTACATGGAGAGTATTCTGGGAAGAAAGTACTCCAGAGGGTTGTTAACTTGGCCTGCAATATCACGGGTACCAGTCTTCACTCCATCAATGATATCTACAAGAGGCAGTATCTGAAGAAAGCAGTCTCTATCCTCAAGGACCCCTACCACCCAGGCCACGCCATCTTCACTCTGCTATAATCAGGAAAAAGGTACAGGAGCCTAAAGACAAGTATTCATCGGCATAAGGACAGCTTCTTCCCCGCTGCCATCAGATTTCTGAATGATCTATGAATCAGACACTGCCTCACTTTGACTTTTCATGCATTATTTTTATTTATTCTTGTACGGTGGTTTATATGAATGTTTGCTCTGTGATGTTGCCACAAAACAACAAATTTAATGACTTGTTCATCACAATAAATTTTGATTCTAATTCTGACATATTCAAGCTCTTTTTGTAAATTTAGGATATTTTGGCTTCTCATATTTTTTCAGATTTGTTGTCAGAGAACATACATAACAGCACAAACAACCCTGAGATTCCTTTTTCCTGAGGGCTCAGCAGAATTACCACTAATTGGTAGTGCAAAAAAAACTGAAAGCAGCATAAAACATGTAAACAAACAGAGAATTGTAAACAAACTGACAGTGCAATGAAAGAGAGAACAAAAGGAAAATCAATAAAGTGCCAGGTAAGCGTCTTTAAATGAGGCACTGATTGAGTTTGTTGTTGAGGAGTCTGATGGTGGAGGGGGAGCAGCTGTTCTTGAATCTGGTGGTGTGAGTCTTGTGTCACCTACACCTCTTTCCTGATGGCAGCAGCGAGAACAGAGCGCGTGCTGGGTGGTTAGAATCTTTGATGATTATTCTGCTCTCTGATGGCAGTTCTCCCTGTAGATAGTGGGGAGGGTTTTGCCTGTGATGTCCTGGGTTGTGTCCACTACCTTTCAGAGGACTTTATGCTCTGGGGTATTGGTGCTTCCATACCAGATTGTGATGCAGCTGGTCAGCACATTTTCCCCCACATATCTGGGGAAATTTGCCATGGTTTCCAATGTGATACAAATCTCGTCAAACTCATGAAGTGCAGACGCTGACGTGCTTTCTTCAGGATGCTATTAATGTCTTGGTTCCAGGAAAGATCCCCTGAGATAGTGACTCCCAAGAACTTAAATTTCCTCACCCACTCCACCTCTGGATTGTATACCTCTGGCTTTCCTTTCCTGAAGTCAACAGTCAGCTCCTAAGTTTTGGTGACATTGAGTGCAAGGTTGTTCTCGTTGCACCATTCAGCCAAGTTTTCAATCTCCATCCTGTTTGCTGACTCGCCCCTTCCTTTATACAACCCTCTCTTAAATGGTATTGTCGGCAAATTTGTAGATGGTGTTATTGTCGTACCAAGCTAGGTGTAGAGTAGAGCAGCAGGCTAAGAGCATAGCCCTGTGGAGCTCCAGTACTGATGGAGATTGTTACCGAAGTAACAATCTTACCGAACTTCTTACCGAAGTTCTTACCGAACTTCACTGATTGTGGTCTGGAGGTGAGGAAATCCATGATTCAATTACACAGTGGGGTCTTGGAGTTTCCTGATCTGTTTTTGAGGGGATGATGATTTTAATTGCAAACTGGAGTCAATAAAGAGCAATTCTGTAATATTTATGATCCATTTTTTCATGTGCTAAATGAAATTTTAGACATTTTATTCAAAGTTCTATTTGTCCTTATGGGCTTGCTGTCTTTCAAAACTAGGGCCAATTAGAAGGCTTCACTGTTACAGGATTTCAGCGATCCTTTGGAACTAAATCCTGACAGTGCCTGGTGTTCAGAAAAGTGGAAGACCTCACAGTGAATACTGATCTTTGTGGTCTGTTTTCTTACACTGCAAAATCTAGCCCAATGAAACTGAACAGCAGATATTGCAGTCACACCCATATAAACCCCACAAGCTGCCTTTAAATCAAGATGTCTGAATGGGGTGGTCATAATAAGGCCAAAATAATTGTATCCTTTGTTTAACATTCTTTGGGTTGAAAGATCCATCCAGCTCTCAGGCTTTCTGTAAAGTGAGAGTTTTTTTCTTTTAATATGCATTAATAAGCTCAAAAATAGGTTTTTCCTGATGATTAAAAAATAGTTGAAATAAGTACAATCAATTGGAATTTCTTCCAGCAAAAAGCAATCTGGTAGATGAATTCAGCAGGTCAAACAATATCAGTAGGAGAAAAAGGATGGTCAAAATTTTGGGCCAGAACCTTTTGCAAGAATGAACTTCTTATGCATACAATATCAAGCTTGTAACCCTTGGCTTTCACATTGGCTCAAAATACATTTATTTTGGAAGTTTAAAGCAAAACTAAATATTTCCATCAGATAAAATGCAGACAGAATCTATTTCAAGGCAACTTGAGCAAGTCTATGAAACTGATTATTGCATTATGTTTTCTGTCACAATTTCCATTGACTAATAGTTAATATTTTGTCAACAATTATTATTGCCATGTAGAACTGAAGTGTGTATGATATAACTACCTGCGAGTCTAAGATAACTGTCCTTACAATCACTCAGTGCTTATGATCAATATATGCGTGCGTGATTACTGTATGAGTATGATCCTGGTGTGTGATTGATCATCATGCCTGCAGCTGTTCAGCACAATTGTTCACACAAAGGCATAAAAATGATGGAGTGAAAATATGGAACTCTCTCAGTGGTGGAGTGGTCACAATCATCAGTCTGATGTTCACATCACAGATTTGATTGGTGCCTAGTATTACATTAGCTTATACCAACCAGTGTTGCGGTGGAGTTTCTCCACTTGACCTTCATGCTGTGTTTGAGAAGGGGAGGAAATGAGCCAGGGCTGTCGATGCCTCATGCAGTGGAACATGTTCTCATGTGCACAGGAAATTTTTTTTAAAATCAGGTTGAATGGCAAACCCACAGCCTGCAGCCCATCCCAATGACTGACTTTCATACCTGATATCCCACCCACTAGCTAAACAAAGAACATAGGATACTACAGCACAGTACAGGCCCCTTGGTCATCGATGTTGTGCCATATATTCCTTTTTAAAAAAGTACTAAACCTACCCTATTTTTCTTTCATCCATGTGCCTGTCTTCTTTTTCTTTGGCTTGGCTTCGCGGACGAAGATTTATGGAGGGGGTAAAAAGTCCACGTCAGCTGCAGGCTCGTTTGTGGCTGTCTAAGAGTCTCTTAAATGCCCCTAATGTTTTAGCCTCCACCACCCTCTCTGGAAAGGCATTCCAGGCACCCACAACACTGCGTAAAACAACTTACCCCTGATATCTCTCCTAAATTTCTACCCCTTCACTTTGTACACATGTCCTCTGATGTTTGCTATTCCTCCCCTGGGAAACGGGTGCTGGCTGTCCACCCAATTTACACCCAATTAACCTGCCTCTCATAATCTTGTAGACCTCTATCAAGTCTCTTCTCATCCTTCTTGCTCCAAAGAGAAAAGACCCAGTTCTACTAATCTTGCCTCATAAGATTTGTTTTCTAATCCAGGTAACATCTTGGTAAATCTCCTCTGCCCCCATTCCACAGCTTCCACATCTAATGAGGTGACCAGAACTGTTGTTAGAAATGGTTGCTTCTGGTGGCACCTTTCAGTCCTCAGGACATCCCAGTGAACAGTGCTTTTAAAATGTAGCAGTAAGGTTGGAAATAAGGCTGTCAATTGCCCTGGCAAGATGCCAGTACAAAAATCACCAGATAACCTCTTTAAAATGCAGCTAGATAATGGATGGATGTTGGTCAGGATATTGTAGGGAAGTCCATTGCTCTCCATCAAAATATGTCATGAGAACCTTCATGACATGTCTGCACACGATCTCCCCATGTCTGCGGGGGGTTTTCCCCAGGGGCTCCGGTTTCCTCCTACCTTTCAAAATATACCGGGGATGTAGGTTAATTGGGTGTAAATTGGGTGGCATGGACTCGTGGGCTGAAATGCCTGTTACCGTGCTGTATGTATATCTAAATTTAACACAACCAGATCTTCAATATAGCATCTCACCTGGACATACATGAAAATTACACCTCACTGTCTGGCTTTTCATTGAAATATATTAAAAAGGCCATTCAGAAGGAGGCTATTAAGCCCATCGGGCTTCCAGAGGAGCAGACTCATAAATTCCAATTTCTCTTTATTTCCCTGTACCCCTTTAATATATTTGCTCTCACACATGCCTCTTGCCCATTAACTCTCTTCTGTTTCTTAATAACGTACACCAAGGGGCCATTTACAGTCACGTTTCACCTGAGAGCATGTCTTTGGAAGGTGGGGCCACCCAGTGGAAAGAAGGGCAGGCACAAATAAACATGTCAATTCCATACAGAAAGCACTGGAGGCCATGATTGAATCTAAGTCCCTGGAGCTGTAAGCTCGTTCCACCATGACGTCACTTATTTGTGTAGTCCACAAAGAAAAACTGACCAGACACAAATGATGTCAATTTAGCAATCTGATAACTTTAAAATTGCTGCCCAATGAATTCTAGACAAGGCAAATTAATCGATCCAAATGTGATCAGTGGTGTTGTTGAATGCTAATTTAGATTTCGGTCTGATTTTTAATTCATATAATTTTTTCTGGGATCCAGCGTCATTGGCAAGATCAGTAGTTAATGTCCACTCTTCTTCAGAATTGATTTATTTATTGACACATGTGCAGAGAAACAGTGAAAACCCTTGTTTTGCTCACTAGTCAACCTATCCTTAAGTACAGCAGAGAGGGAAAAATAAAAGTAAAGAATATGGTGTTACAGAGAAAAGATACGGTTAAAAATACTGCAAAGTTAGCATCATTTTATTCATGAGAGGTCCATTGACAGCATGAGAAAAGTTATCCTTGAATCTGGTGGTGGAAGCTTTCTAACTCACGTTTCTTCAGCCCAACAGGAGGAGGGAGAAGAAAGTGTGATCAGGATGGAAGGGTTGCTTCCCTGAGGCAGCAGGAAGAGTAGACAGTGTCAATGGAGGGAGAGTTGGTTTGTGCAATGGGTTGACTGAATTCAATGTTCTCAAATTCTTGCAGAGTTGGCCAGAGCAATTCCTGTACCAAGCTGTGATTCATCAGGACAAGATGGCACATCTATAAAATGTAGTTAAGGACACTGGGGATCTGCAGAATATTGATCATAATAATAATTACAATAATTAATTATTTGTTATACACATAAGTTTAATGTACATATTGTTACAAGATCAAACCAGCAACCACAAAGAAGGAATATCACACAGGGGTAAAGGTGAACAATTACTTTATTAACAAGAATTCACCTTCAAAATTTCATTCAAAATCTCCCCTTTTATAACAATGCCCACTGGTTACGATGCTAATTTCTATAAGAGTGTAAAATTAATAAATTCCCCAGCCTAAATATAACATATGTAATTAAAGTCTAAGTTATATTTCCAACCAGCCCACAGAAAAACAAATACAAAACACACAAGACTCACAAAACTTCAATCTCAACTGAAGCAAAATTCAGTTTGTTTTGTAAACTGAAGCCAAAAGATCTTTGAGAGAGAGAGAGAGAGAGGGAGAGAGGAGAGAGAGAGAGAGAGAGAGAGAGAGAGAGAGAGAGAGAGAGAGAGCACAAAATTCAAAGTTGTCTTCTTGTTTTGCTTTCCAAGAGACCACTGGCTTGGTCCGGATCCTTCTGGCTGCCTTCGGAATGTTCATCCCTTTTCAAAATCCCAACATTCTAAACTGTCCTCCAGACCATGACTCATGCACTTCCACTCCACTGCACCACCCAGTGGTGGTTTATCATCCAAGTCCAGACATTTTTTTCATTTTCTGCACATGCTCAGTCCGTCTCCCACTCTCTCAGCAGTCCACCTTCACCTTGGCTCTCTAAGGCAAACTGTCATTTTTTAACATAAAACCACACAACATAGAGCCAATACACAACAAAGAACTCTGTAACACCTCCTCTGCTAAAAACAAATTGATCCTCAAGATCAAAGTTTTAAAAATTAATGGAAGTATTAATAAATAAAATAAAATAAACACTCCATTTCTTTACAATATGTATGTGATTAGATTCATATCTACCCAGATTAACATCTTGACAAACAATCTGCTATTACATTATCCATTCCCTTTATGTGTGTAATAATTAAATCATACTCTTTAAATCATAAGCTCCAATTCAATAACTATCTGTTCTTATTTTTCATTTTAGACAGAAAAACTAATGAATTATGATCAGTATATATTATTAATAGTTTTTGAGCAGTACAAATATACACATCAAAATGTTGCAATGCTAAAACTAATGCTAATAACTCCTTCTGAATGATTGAGTAATTTCATTGATGGTCATTAAACTTTTTCGAGAAGTATGAAATAGGATGTTGTACTCTATCACCGTCCTTCTTCTATAACAGTACAGCACCAACCACTTCATCACCTTCAGAATGCTTCCTGGCATGCATCTGACCAGATAAATTTTTCTTTTTTTCCAAGTAGTTTTGTTAATGGGAGTGCAATTTCTGCAAAGATTTTACAAAATCTATGATAGTAGCCAATCATACCTAGAAATCTCTGAAGAGCTTTCTTATTACCAAGAATGCAGTGATAGCCAATACTTTCGCTCCAACCGGTGCCATCTGTCCTTGTCCTACTACATAACCAAGATAAATTACAGTGGCATGTCCAAAGTCACTCTTGTGGAAATTCACTGTGAGGTGTGCTTGCACCAGTCTCCAAAATAACTGCTCCAATTCAAGCATGTGTTCTTCCCATGTATCCATATTAATTATTAAATCATTGATATAAGCTCCTGTGTGCTCTAAACCCTGAATTAATGCATTAATCATTCTCTGAAATGTGCCAGGTGCATTTTTCATCCCAAAAGGCATAATATTATGCTCATACAATTCTGAAGTTGTAACAAATGCAGAAATCCCCCTGCCTTTCTCCGTCAAAGGAACACACCAGTATCCTTTTAAGAGATCAATCTTGGTAAGAAATTTAGCCTTTCCCACCTTATCTATACAATCATCTATTTTGGGAATAGGGAACGCATCAGTCTTTGTCACTATGTTTACCTTTCAATAATCTGTACAAAACCTAATTGAGCCATCTGGCTTAGGCAACAGAACACAGGGTGAACTCCAATTTGAACTTGATTTTCAGATGATGTCATTTTTGAGCATATAATCCACCTCTTGATCCAACAATCTGCTCTTTTCCTGATTAACTCAGTAAGGATGCTGCTTAATAGGCTTAGCATCACCGACCTCCACATCATGACAAGCCACAATAGTTCTTCTTGGAGCATCTGGAAATATATCCTTAAATGTCATAAGTAATGTCTTCATTTCTTCCCTTTCTGATTTAGTCAAATGCATTAACTTGGTGTCTACGTTTTGCAAAAATATAGAATTTTCCACCTTGGGGCTTAACACTTTCTGTCCTCCATGACCTTCCACAAAACATATCTCCTCCTTACTTTCCCCTATAACTAGCACCTTGGTTGGAATCCTAGTCTCCTCCTCAGTCATTTTCTCAAAGTAAGGTTTAAGCATGTTCACATGACAGACCTGTGTCTCCCTTCGATGATCAGGCAACTCAATGACATAGGTGACCTGGTTAATTTTTGATTTCACCATATACGGTCCTGAAAACTGAGTTCTCAAAGGGGTTGACTGCATTGGAAACAAAACCAATTCTTTGTCACCAGGTTTAATTTTCCTAATTTTTCCTTTTTGATCATACCGAATTTTCATTTTTCCCTGAGCAGTTTTTAAATTTTTCCTTGTCATCTCGCAAGCCTGATGTAATCTGTTTTTAAATTTGAAAACATAATCCAACAGATTTGATTGTATATCATTATGTATCCACTGTTCCTTCAACAATAGTAATGGACCCCAAACACCAACTCAAATGGACTAAACCCAAGAGACTCCTGAGTTGTCTCTCTAACAGCAAACAATAACAAATGGGTTCCTTCATCCCAATCTTTATTATTTTCCATGCAATAAGCACTCATCATATTTTTCACAGTTAAATGGAACCTTTCCAAGGCCCCTTGACTTTCATGATGATAGGCAGATGACACAATTTGATGGGCTTCCAATTCATACTCCACCTGCTGAAATATTCCAGACATAAAATTACTCCCTTGGTCTGATTGAATTTCCCTTGATTGGCCAAACAGTGTGAAAAATTTTAGCATAGCCTTCACAATGGTCTTTGCTTTAATGTTTCTCAGGGGAATAGCCTCTGGAAACCTTGAAGCTGTGCACATGAGTGCTAACAAATATTCATTTCCTGGTTTGGTTTTTGGCAATGGGCCAACACAATCCACTATCACTTTTGAGAAGGACGCTCTGAAAGCAGGGATGGGTTGTAAAGGTGCCACTAGTGGTCCTTGATTAGGCTTGCCCATCAGTTGACAAGTGTGACAGGTTCTACAAAAGTTCACAACATCCTTTCTTAATTTCAGCCAATAAAACTGTTTCCTTATCTTTTCTACCATCTTCTTCACTCCAAAATGACCTCCTAAAGGTGTACTATGAGCCAACTTTAATATTTCATTCCTGTAAGTTTTTAGAATTACAACTTGCCTTACTACCGCCCAGTTTTCACTGGCAGGTATCACTTGAGGTCTCCACTTTCTCATCAATATTCCATCTTGGACAAAGTAACCTACTGGCACAGTTTCAATTTCCTGGTTAGACAAAATCTTATCTCTTATCCCAGCAAGATCAGGATCATGCTTTTGTCTAGCTATTAATTGTTCTCTTGACAACAGCAAAGCTGGATCCTTAGGTTTGTCCTCAATGCTTGCCTCCACTACAGGATCATCACAGACTTTCTCTACCTCTACCTTTTTTCTAGACATGGCTCTAGTAATGGCATACACAGGGTAGATTTCCAAATCCCTTTTTGACTCAAAAACCAATGGCTTACTTGTGAGTTTCCCCGCAGGTATGACTTTACCCTCTGCTAAATCATTCCCTAACAAAAGAGAAACTCCATCCACTGGCAGACTTGATCTTATCCCTATCGTAACCAGTCCATTTCATCACTATTCTATGCAAAGGTATAGGCTCTGCTTCACCACCAATGTCTTTAATTAAATTCTCATCTCTAGTGTCAGTCTCCTCACCAAAATTCAAAATGTTGCTTAATACAAGCAATTGGGCTGCTCCAGTATCCCGCAGGATTTTAACTGCCACTTGATTGGATCCTTCTTTAACCAAAATGAAACCTTCAGTCATGAATGGTTTAAAAATATCCCTAACTTTCTCACTCTGAACACAGGCAGTTGGTACCACTCTTTCTTCCTTTTCAGTACAGGACAATGTACCCTGGCTTCTTACAATAGTGGCAAATAACACTCAAAATTTTTTCCTTCACCCATTTCTCTTCCTCTCTTCCTTTAACCTCACTTCTAGATTTTCTTTCTACTCTACTTGGATTATCAGCAATATTCCTTTGAAAGCTTTTCCCTGGTGTCCACTTAGGCTTGTGGGTTAAAGCATATTCCTTTGTGAATTTAGCCAATTCTTGGCAAGTTTTTATATTTTTCTCTGCCAAGTACACTTGAATATCATCAGGAACACAATTTTTAATCTCCTCAATCAGAATGATTTCCCTCAATAAATCAAAGTTATTTTCTACTTTCATTGCGGCACACCACCAATCAAAACACACAACCTTCCTATAAGCAAAATCCAGGTAAGATTGGGCTGCTACTTTTTTAAATTCCTGAATTTTTGTCTATAAGCCTCTGGAACTAGTTCATAAGATCAGAGTATAACCTGCTTCACAAATTTGTAATCAGCTGCTTGTTGTACAGTGAGACACGAGTACACCTGTTGGTCTTTCCCTTTAAGAACACTTTGTAGCAGGAGTGACCACTGATCTGGTGGCCATTTAAATTTACAGCTACTTTCTCAAAATGCTGAAAATACTGGTCTATTTCAGCTTCCTCAAATGGAGAAACTAACCTCACTTCTCTACTAACCAGAAACCCTCCTCCTAACCAGCACGTGGCTTTTGGGCTTCTCCCTCTCCTTGTGTTAGGGTCAGCTTTAATTTAGCTAGTTCTAGCTCATGCTTCCGTTCTTTCTCTCTCTCCTTCATTTCTGCCTGCCTTACTGCTTCCCGTTCAGCTTTCATTTCTGTCTCTCTTTTTTCCTCTCTTTCTTCCCTTTCTCCCTGCCTTACTGCTTCCTGTTTGGCTTTCCTTTCTGCCTCTCTTTTTTCCTCTAACTCTAGTTTTCTCAAAGCCAACTTTACTTCCTCTGAAGTTTTCTCCTTTGGAAACTGTTCTAATGCAGCTTCTTCAAATACCCCCTTTCCTACATGGTGCTTAACAATCTTTCAGGCAATTTCCTTTTTTTTTCATCCCAGCTCTTACTGTAACCAGTTTTAACTTGCCAACTAATACCATCAGTTCTGACTTTTTAGCCATTTTTAAATTAACCACTGAAGGGTTCGCGATGAACTGGTCAATATTCATAGTTGCTGGTTTTTCTGCTGGTGATTTATACACTCACCGTTTATTTTTAATTTCAAGCTGGAGGTTGAGTCAAATTCTGACGACTGATAACTAAGCACAAGTCAATTGCCTCTAAAGCTTCCAAACTGGTTCAATCCTGGACGATGACCCCAAATTATGTTACAAGATCAAACCCGCAACCACAAAGAAGGCATATAACACAGGGGTAAAGATGAACAATTCCTTTATTAACAAAAAATTCACCTTCAAACTTTAATTCAAAATCCCCCCCTCCCTTTTATAACAATGCCCACTGGTTACTATGCAAATCTCTATAACAGTGTAAAACTAATAAATTCCCCAGCCTAAACATAACATATGTAATTAAAGTCTAAGTTATATTTCCAACCAGCCCACAGAAAAACTTAGAGACAAAACAAAAACAAAACACACAAAATTCACAAAACTTCGACCTCAACCGAAGCAAAATTCAGTTTGTTTTGTAAACTGAAGCCAAAAGATCTTTGAGAGAGAGAGAGAGAGAGAGAGAGAGAGAGAGAGAGAGAGAGAGAGAGAGAGAGAGAGAGAGAGAGAGAGAGAGAGAGAGAGCACAAAATTCAAAGTTGTCTTCTTGTGTTGCTTTCTGAGAGAGGAACCACTGGCTTGGTCTGGATCCTTCTGGCTGCCTTTGGAATGTTCATCCCTTTTTGAAATCCCAACATTCTAAACTGTCCTCCAGACCATGACTCATGCTCCGGGCCTTCTTCCTCTCCACACCACCACCCAGTGGTGGTTTATCGTCCAAGTCCTGAAATTTTTAGATCATTTTCTGCACATTCCCAGTCCGTCTCCCACTCAGCTTAGGCAAATGGTCACTTTTTAACATAAAACCACACAACACATAGGCCAATACTCAACACAGAAATCTGTAACAATATGTACCAAAATTCTTACCCTGCAGCCAAACAGTAAATAACATCTCCAAAAGTATACATTAAATTACTGTACAGAAAGATGCAAAGATATACAGTGTGTTTCCAATTGTCCAAAATGCTCGGGACCAGATGTGCATTGGTTAACTGCAATTTTTTGATAACTGAGAAATGGGTTTAAGCAGTTCAGTAGCATCAGCAAAATACTTGTATCGGCTGTCACCGATCCCTGACACCTTCCCCCCACCGCCATGGCCCAACCTGTGCAGGGCCCGCGGTCCCCGCTCCTATTCCCCACCTCCCACTCCAGTCCAGCGCTGGTGCCACCACCTTCCCCATCCCGTCGCCAAAAAATCAGTGTCCCCCAGTGCAGTTACCCAAATGCCCCCCGATTAGATTTGTTCTGACTCTGAGGACAGCGGAGAACCAAGTACAATGGAAGGTAAAGAAAAAATGGAAAGAGAGAGGGGAGGGAATTACCTGAAACGAGAACAATCTCCCCATGCACTGCCTGACCTGCCGACTTCCTCCAGTCGCTTACTGATGTTACCAAACTGGCTCTAACAGCATGTCAGAGCTCCACAAGAGGACGTCGGCTGAATTTTTCTTTCATCTTGTGGTGTCATGTTGCCACCAAAAATCTTATCACATTACTGAGAATTTCCGTTAAGTGGTTTTCGGATAATCGGAAACATACTGTATAAGAAATATTCACAGATATTGTACTGGAAGAAAAAAATGTGATGTTTCAATAGCGCAGACAGGACTTTTTGTGATGTTGGAGTAGATTGTGATTAGGATGGTAAGGGGAGGTTCAAGTGCCTGATAGCCATCAGAAAAAAACTGGATTCAGGCTGAAGGTGGCAGCGTGAAGAAGTTATGACCAGGATGGTGGGCTCATTTATGGTATTGGCTACCTTCTTGAGAGAGCACCACACTGAGATCTTCAATGGATGGAGGTCAGAGCCTGGATTGAACCTGACTATATTTGTTACTTTCTACAGTCTTCTGTGTTCCTGGGCCCTCAAATGCAGCCAGTGTTTTCCACAGTGCTCCTGTTGAGGTTTGATTGAAGATTCAATAACATACCAAACCTCCTCAGTCTTCTGAGAAAGCATTAGTGTACTTTCTTCATGATGTGCTGGCTCCTGGACAGTTCCTCCACGAACTTGAAGGTACCAACCTTCTTCATCTCATTCCCATCAATGTAGACACAATCTGCTCCTTGGTTTTATTGACATTTACTAAAAACAGTCTCGCTGTGCCCATAGGAGGTAAAGATAGATTACTGATGTTACGGGCCCAAGCCCATCCTGCAGGGTTCACCTACTGCATCCGGTGGTCTCCTCAGAAAGACTGGATGCAGACAGGGGGATCACTTCATTGAGCACCTTGGCTTTAACCACTGCAATAGCAGGGATCTCCAATTAGCCACCTATTTTAATTCCCTGACCCATTCACATGCTGACTCGTCTGTCCATGGTGTCACTCACTGCCAGACTGAGACCACCCACATCTTCCATCTGGGCATCCTCAAACCTGATGGCATTAACAGCAACTTCTCGTGTTTCCATTAGAAAATACTCCTTCCCCCCACCCCCCATCTTCTTCCCCATCTCTATTCCCCAGCGTGCACTTTCTCTCTCTCTCTCTCTCTCACTCTCTCTCTCTCTCTCTCTCTCTCTCTCTCTCTCTCTCTCTCTCTCTCCTTTCACAGAATCAAAATCAATTCTCACCTTTCCTCTTTATCGTATCCAATGAATATCTTTTGTCTGTTGGTCTGTACTCTTCCGCCTCCTATTGTTTCCTCTTTCTTTCCTTGGCCTTTAATTCAGGTGCCTGACTTTATTCTCTCATAACTTGAGGAAGGGCTCAGGCCTGAAAAGTTAGGAATATATCTTTACCTCCTATGGATGCTGTGAGACTAGCTGAGTTCCTCCAGTATCTCTGTGATTTGACAACAATCACAGCGTCTTCAGGCTTTTGTGTTTCATTTATTGAAATTTAAAATAAGATTGTTGTTATAGCACCTCACAACCAGATTCTCGATCTCCATTCTGTATTCTAACTCATTTCCCATTACTTAAGCAATGCCAACGCTGTCATCAGCAAATTTATAGATTGGGCTGGAACCAAACTTGGCTATGCAGTTATGAGTGGAGATGGAATAGAGCGTCTGACTAACTATGCAACCTTGAGGTGCCACGGTGTTGATTATCAGTGACAATGAGGTGATGTTGTTGATTCACACTAGTTAGGGCTTGCCAATGAGGAGGTTGAGGATCCAATTGCAGTCGGAATAAAGAGTGTCCTAGATTCTTTTGTTTGATCATAGGTTTTGCTGTTACGATGGTATTGAATGCTGTGCTGCAGTCAATCAGCAACCTTATGCGTGGGTGTTCTCGTTCTGAAACACAGAAGTCAGCAGATACTGCAATTTTAGTAAAAACATAGCAATGCTGGAGGATCTCAGCAGCTCTTACAGTGTTCATAGGAGGTAAAGATATATAACCGACGTTTCATGCTTGAGCCCTTTTTGTCATCCAGGTCAGTGGAGGGCCAACAAGATGGCATCTGCCATTGATCTATTGTGACAATAGGTGAATTGAAGTAGATCCATTTTCATCCTGAGACAGAATGAACAAAACTGAAAACACACACGAATGCTGGAGAAACTCAGCTGTATGTAGCAGAGGTCAAGATGCATCACCAACGTTTCGGGCTGGAGCCCTTCATCAAGGTGTGGGGGAACGTGAGAAATGTCCAAACAAAACGGGGAGGGGGGGAGATGAGAGCTTGAGGGCAGCAGGGGTGACAGATGGGGAGTTCCGAACTCCAAGACCCTATTATGTAATTGGATCATGGATTTCCTCACCTCCAGACCACAATCAGTGAGGAGTGGTAAGACCATCTGCACCACAATCTCCATCAGTCCCAGAGCACCACTGGGCCTGCGTTCTTGCCCCACTCCTCTACTTGTTTTACACCCATGGCTCATTACGACAATAACACCATCTACAAATTTGCTGACAATAGCGTGGTAGTGGATCATATAAAAAGAGGCAATAAAGTCATATTGAAAACTTGGCCAAATGGTGCATCAACAACAATGTCACCAAAACCAAGAAACTGATTGTTGGAAAAAAACAGATGAGTATGATCCAGTGATCATTGGGGATTAGAGGTGGAGAGGGTGAGCAAATTTAAGATCTTGCGAGTCAATAGACAATAGACAATAGGAGCTGGAGTAGGCCTTTCGGCCCGTCGAGCCAGCACCGCCATTTTACAGATCATGGCTGATCACTACCATCAGTACCCCTTTCCAGCCTTATCCCCATAACCCTTAACTCCTTTGCCCACTAGAGTCTTATCTAACTCTCTTTTGAACATAATCAGCGAATCTGCCTCTACCACCCTCTGTGGCAGAGCATTCCACAGATTCACACTTCTCTGGGTAAAAAAATGTTTCCTCATCTCCGTCCTAAAGGGCCTACCCTGTATTGTTAAACTGTGCCCTCTAGTCCGCGTCTCCCCCATCATTGGGAACAAGTAATCCGACTTCACCCTGTCTATCCCCCTGATAATTTTGTATACCTCAATCATGTCCCCCCTCATCCTTCTAAACTCCATCGGATACAAGATCGTCAGAGGATCTTTCTTGGAGCCAACACATTAATGGCATCATTAAGAAAGCTCGTCAGTGCCTCTACTTCCTCAGAAGTTTGCGGAGGTTTGATATGACATCAGAAACCCTGACAAATTTCTACATCTATGAGGTGTGGAAAGTGTGCTGACAAGCTGCATCATGGACTAGTACGGGGACACCAATACAACCTGAGCATAAACCCCTGCAAAAGGTAGTGGATACAGCCCAGGACATCACAGGCATATCCCTTCCCTCCATCAAGACCATCTACAGGGAACGCTGCTGTCGGAGAGCAGCAGCAGACATCAAGAATCCACACAGCACACTCTCTCTTCTTGCTTCTACCATTAGGAAAGATCTACCATCAGAATCCTCAACCACAAATGCAATCAGGGACTAGTTTAAGGACTCTTACTTTTGAACTTTTTGTTTGTTTTTCTCCTCTCTGAATTGCATAGTCATTGTTTACATTTGTTTATTTGTTTACATGTGCACAGATTTTTTTTGCACTACCAATAAATGGTTATATTGCCTGGCCCTCAGGAAAAAGAATGTCAGGGTTGTATGTGATGTTATATATGTCTTTTTTTTTTCTTTGGCTTGGCTTCGCGGACGAAGATTTATGGAGGGGGTAAAAAGTCCACGTCAGCTGCAGGCTCGTTTGTGGCTGACCAGTCCGATGCGGGACAGGCAGACACGATTGCAGCGGTTGCAAGGGAAAATTGGTTGGTTGGGGTTGGGTGTTGGGTTTTTCCTCCTTTGCCTTTTGTCAGTGAGGTGGGCTCTGCGGTCTTCTTCAAAGGAGGCTGCTGCCCGCCAAACTGTGAGGCGCCAAGATGCACGGTTTGAGGCGTTATCAGCCCACTGGCGGTGGTCAATGTGGCAGGCACCAAGAGATTTCTTTAGGCAGTCCTTGTACCTTTTCTTTGGTGCACCTCTGTCACGGTGGCCAGTGGAGAGCTCGCCATATAATACGATCTTGGGAAGGCGATGGTCCTCCATTCTGGAGACGTGACCCATCCAGCGCAGCTGGATCTTCAGCAGCGTGGACTCGATGCTGTCGACCTCTGCCATCTCGAGTACCTCGACGTTAGGGGTGTGAGCGCTCCAATGGATGTTGAGGATGGAGCGGAGACAACGCTGGTGGAAGCGTTCTAGGAGCCGTAGGTGGTGCCGGTAGAGGACCCATGATTCGGAGCCGAACAGGAGTGTGGGTATGACAACGGGTCTGTATACGCTTATCTTTGTGAGGTTTTTCAGTTGGTTGTTTTTCCAGACTCTTTTGTGTAGTCTTCCAAAGGCGCTATTTGCCTTGGCGAGTCTGTTGTCTATCTCATTGTCGATCCTTGCATCTGATGAAATGGTGCAGCCGAGATAGGTAAACTGGTTGACCGTTTTGAGTTTTGTGTGCCCTTTGACAAGAAATATGAAATCTGAAAATCTGAGTATATTTCATCAATAATTGTGGTAACTTCTACTTTGAAAAAGAACCACTGGACAACCTCAAATTTGAAAGAAGAAATTTATCTGAACAGCAAAACTATTATGAAGCTTGTCTTCTTCCTCTGTTGTTTTATCTCTGCAACACACAGCATGGTCTCCAAGGCACACAGGAAGTAAAGAAGACAGACAGGAAGTAAAACCCCTCCCAGCCTCACTTTAAAAAAAGCTTGCATGACAGCACTTCTCCCCCCTTTGAATCAAACATGCCCATGTGGCAGCCTGCCAAGGCAGCAATTGAGCAGGCGTTCCGGGCGGCGAGTGCAACCAAAGGCCA
This sequence comes from Narcine bancroftii, assembly GCF_036971445.1. NCBI lineage: Eukaryota > Metazoa > Chordata > Chondrichthyes > Torpediniformes > Narcinidae > Narcine > Narcine bancroftii. Next base: position 37,713,477 of record NC_091472.1, read on the forward strand.
TCAGCCCACGCAGCAGCACTGGCCCCAACAAATGAACCGGCAGGTGAACGGCAAGGGCAACTTAAAGGTCAGTAACCCCAAAATGACGCTGGCTTTGCTGCACAGCCAACAAACAGGGACAGCGCATGGGGAAGAAGAGCATTGTTATGCAAGAAAGTACCCATGCACAGGAAACCTGCTTTTGTTATGGGTGTTGTGATGTCAGTCAAGGGGGGCCACGGTGGGAACAGTGCAAGTATAAAAGTCGGGCCTGAGCCCTAATAAAACGCAGAGCTTAACCTGGCTACACTACGTATGTGTGTCTTCTTTTGATAGCATCCGGCTACACCCCAAATATAAAGAACAATGGTCAAACTATTTAATGCTGGGTGGAAGAGGACTGTCCAAATGTGATGAATGCCATTCTGCTGCATGAACTCACTGGTGAATATCAGGCATTTATCAGTGACCAGAGTGTCAGGCAACCCCTGGACTGCAAACACTTGCCTGAGTTTGTCTATAGTTGAATGGGCTGTAATGCTGCCCTTGATGTGAGCTTCTACCCATTTGGAATGCACATCCACAATTACTAGAAACATCGGCCCCATAAAAGGGTCATCAAAGTCCAAATGTAGCCTAGACCAGGGACTGTCTGGCCACTCTCAGGGGTGCAAAGGAACTGCTGGTTATATTTTCTGATTGATCTGACATTGCATAAATAATTTTACCTTGTTCTCCAGATCCTGATGTAGGAACTTGCAAGGCTTTTCATTCGAGACACCCCTGGATGAGTCTCATGAACTTCCTGCACAATCTTTGAATGGGCATAGGGAGGCTCGATGACCCTCACCCCCAGAAAATGCAGCCATCCTCCAGACTCCATTCTGTCTTGTGTTTGGCATAAAGCTTCAGTTTCTCTCCTTCCATGATGCTGGACCATCCTTGTAAAAGGAAAGTCTTGACTTGAGACAGGACTGGGTCTCTCTCTGTCCAATGTTTTATCTGAGTCACCTTTACAGGTGAAATGAAAACACTGTCTCTGGAGGCACATATATATGTAGTATCCAGTCTCAGGTAAAGGTAGACAACTCAGCGCATCAGCATTTGCATTATCCCCACCTGCTCTGTACATAATACTGGTAGGTTGACAATGTAAGAGCCCAATGCTGTATCTTAGCTGCAGCTATCGGTGGGATGCATCTTGTCTCACTGAACAGGCTCATTAGTGGTTTATGATCCGTATAAATTGTGAATGCACGTGCATAAAGGTACTGATGAAAACATTTGATGAAAAATCAATGGCCAGATCTTCTTTGTCTAGCTTTGAATATCCTTTCTCAGTAGCCGTTAAGGTACGTGAAGCAAAACCAATAGGCTTCTCTGAATGGGCCTCCATTACATGTGAGAAAGCTGCCCCTACTTCATAAGGCAAGGCTTCACGTGAAAGGATGATCTCCTTATCTGGGTCATAGTGGACCAGCAACTTTGCTGAGTGGAGGAGTTCTTTCATATCCTTGAAAGCTTCCTCCTGCTCTTCATTCCACTGCCACTTGGTGCTGTTGTGCAACAGTTTGTACAGTGGGGCCAAAACCCTTGAGAGGTCAGGAAGAAATTTACCATAATAATTTACCATGGCCCAAAAATGATCTAAGTTCCATGACGCCCTTTGAGTATGGGGCCTTCTTGATAGCTCTCACTTTGTCCTCTAATGGGCAGAGACCCTCAGCTGTAATCTTGTGTCGTCGGTAGGCCACACTCGGTGCCAGGAACACACATTTGCTGCGTTTCAATGGCAGCCCTGCATCAGAGAGCCTCTTCAACATCTGCTCTAAGTAGCCAGATGCTCCACCTAGGGAGCCCCAGTGATCAAAATATCATTCAGATACACCGCTATGTGTGGAATTTCCTGCAGCAAGGTCTCCATTGTCCTTTGGAAAATGGTGGGCTGGACACCACTTCAAACACCAGGCAATTGTATTTAAATAATCCCTTATGCGTTAATGATGACACACTCCTTTAAATCCCCATTTAGCAGCAGCTGCTGGTAAGTGTGGGTCATATCCAGCTTTGTGAATAGTTTACCCTCTAACAGGGTTGCAATCAAGTACTCTTGCACATAGAGACATCATTCACTGTAAGCTTATAGTCCCCACATATCCTCACTATTTTATCTCCTTTCAAAACTGGAACAATGGAAGCTGCCCACCTTGAAAACTGCATGCATTTAATGATGTCCGACCGCTGTAAACATTTCAGCTCCTCCTTGACTTTGACTTTCATGGCTTAGGGTACCGCCCTGCGCTTTAAAAAAAACGTGGTGTGGCCTCAGGGTCAACATTGAGTTACACTGACATGCCCTTCAATGTGCTCAGATCATCCCTGAAAATGTCGCTGTACCGCTGCAGAATGTTCTCCACCATGTGTGGCCAGCTTAATTTTATGTCAGTTGAGCCCGATTTTGCGAAGCCAATCGCAGCTCAAAAGACTGGGCCCGCTACCTTTAGCTATCACCAGCCTGGCTTCAGCCTTCTGACCCCCGGCTAAAATATCCATATATAACATCCCTAAATGAGGTATGAGCTGCCCTGTATAGGTCCTGAGTTTGAGCTTTGATGGTCTGATGGGAGACAGGTTAGAACCCCAGGTCCTCCTGAAGGTCTCTTCACTGATGACCAATGCTGTGGCCCCTGAATCAATCTTAAACTTAATATTATCAATTTATGTCTTTGCACCACACACCCTCAGGAGAATAGAGTGATTCTTAGTCTCCCTTGAAATTCCATTAGCACAGAAAAAATGTCCCAACTCCAGCCAATTCTCATTTCCTTCCATGAATTCACTGATAATCCCAAATATAGTCATCCAAATGCACAGCTCTGGTTCAAAGCAGGTCAACACTTCCATAAAACCCGTTCATTTCATTGCCAAAAATATATGGTAACTTCTACTTTGAAGAAGAACCACTTGACAACTTCAAGCTCAAACGAACAACTTCTTCTGGAACAGCAAAACCATAGATATAAATTTAAATATACACAGAGGCTCGTCTTCTTCCTCTACTGTTTTTCTTCTGCAACACAACGTGGCCTCCAAGCTATATTCAAGGCACACAGGAAGTAAAGAAGACAGTCAAGAAGTAAAACCCCTCCCAGCTTCACTTTAAAAACAGCTCATATTGCAACAATACTAGCCTCTCAAAGCACTTGCATCGCAGTTGACTTAAGGGCCTCCCACCAATAGTCACTGAGGCAGCTCACTTTATTCTTATTGGGCACCAGTGTAGTGGAACTCCTATTTTAAAGGAGGTGGGAATTTCAGACTGCAGCAATGAGAAGTTGAAAATGTCTGCCTTCATGGTTTCTTGGCTGGGGCATCATCGTGGTTGGTCCAGGACAGATTGTTGGTGATATTTACACCTAAAATCTTAAAAGCTCACCACCGTCTCCACCTCGGTACCATTGATGGAGAGGTGTGTATGCTCCACCCTGCTTCCTGCAGTCAATGACCAGTTCCTTCACTTTGCTGGCATCGAGGGAAAGGCTGTTATCCAATGACCATGCTACAAGACTCTCTAGAACCCTCCTTTAACACTTTCTTGTCAGATGGTAGTGAGCCTTCTTGAATTGCAGCAGGCATTCAGGTGAAAAAATTCTCACAGAGCCATTATTGGACAATGATTTTCAAGATTTGGACCTGTTTATTGTATGTTCTTATTGTAAATTCGTCTCTGCATTCCCATCCATAACAGTATCCCTTCACCCCCTTCCTTGCTCATCAAATATTTTGTTAGCTCTGCGATAAAAACTCGAAGACTCTTCTCCCGTGGTTCTTTGAGGAATAATATTCTATAGAACCATAGAACATTACAGCATAGAAAAACGCCCCTTCAGCCCTTCTAGTCTGTGCCTAACCCCACTGATTTGCACCCTGTCCATAATCCTCCTCTTCTTAAATGTTAAAATTGAGCTCACATTAATCACCTCAGCTGGCAGCTCATTCCACACTCTCACCTCTATCTGTGTGAAAATGTTCCCCCTCTTGTTCCCCCTAAATTTTTCCCCATTCACTTTTATCCCATGTCCTCTGGTTTGTATCTCACCTACACTGAGTGGAAAAATCCTATCTACATTTACTCAGTCTAACCCTCTCATAATTTTAAGTAGCTCTATCAAATCTCCCCTCTATTTTCTACACTCCAGGGAGTAAAGTCCTAACCTGTTTAACCTTTCCTTGTAACTCAGTTCCTGAAATCCAAGCAACATCTTTGTAAATCTTCTCTGCACTCTTTCTATCTTATTGATATCTTTCCTGTAGTCAGGTGACCAATACTGCATACAAAACCCAAATTTAGCCTTACCATAACATCTCAACTCCTATACTCAATACTTTGATTTATGAAGGCCAAAATGCCAAATGCTCTCTTTCCAACCCTATCCCCCTGTGATGCCACTTTCAGGAAATTATGTATCTGTATTCCCAGATCCCTCTGTTCTACCATACTCCTCAGTGCCCTAACATTCACTATGTATGTCCTTTCTTGGTTTGTCTTTCCAAAATGCAACACTTCATACTTGTCTGCATTAAATTCCATCTACCATTTCTCAGCCTATTTTTCCAGCTGGTCCCAATCCCTCTGCAAGCTTTTAAAACCACCTTCACTGTCCACAACACCTCCAATCTTAGTGCCATCTGCAACTTTGTTGATTCAATTTACCACATTATCATCCAGATCATTGATATAATGATTGGTCCCAGCACCAATCCCTGAGGCACACCACTAATCACAGGCCTCCAGTCTAAGAAGCAATCATCCACCACCACTCTCTGGCTTCTCCTGTCCAGCCATTGTTGAATCTAGTTCATTGCTTCATCATGAATACCTAGTTTCTGCACCTTCCTGACTAACCTCCCATGTAGGACCTTGTGAAAGGCCTTACTCAAGTCCATGCGGACAATATCGACAACTTTTCCTTTGTCAACTTTCATGGTAACCTCCTGGAAAAAAACTCCAAAATACTCTGAAAGATAAAATATAGCATTATTTTTGTCTTAAATGAGAGTTTTCTTGTTTTAAACAATGACCCCCCCCCACAATTTCTCGATTTTCTAATAAGATAAAGTATTCACTCTACACCAACCTTTTCAAGGTTCCTCAGGATTTTGTATATTTCATTCATCCCCTCTTGAACTCAAATAGATACAAGCCTAATCTTTCCTCAAAGATTCTTCCGGAAAAAGTCACTGATCTCTTCAATTTGCCCTTTAATGAGAAAATCAATATTCTAAATATTACTCCAGATGGGATCAGACCAAAGCCCTACATATTAAAGCATAACTTCACTGCTTTTATATTAAATTTTCTTCATAATAAATGATAACATTGCATTAGCTTTCCTGATTACACTGGACAACAAATTTTTCAGAAGGTTTGCTTTCTGAAAACAATTTGAGGATTATGATAGATAACTTCGAGCTGTATCACATAGGAAGTTGGAGAAATGCTAAATTCACTTTTATTGAATTTAATATGTTTAATCGCATAATGACGCTGACACATTGGGTTAGTTCAGGTGACCTAAAAACGTTTTGCTGGTGATTTTTGTTTGTACTCAGCATCTGATGCTTCTTGTGACAGTGTCAAACAATAGTCAACCAGTATTGATGGTTTCCAGTTGCCCTGATACCACTTTTCAATTATCTCGATGTCCTGGTGAAACCTTTCACCATATTCGTCACCGACTGCACCAAGGTCAGCTGGGAAGAAGTCCAAGTTACCACAATTAGCATAATGGTTAGAACAACCCCGTTACAGCGCCAGGCATCGGACCGGGATTCGAGTCCCACACTATCTGTAAGGAGTTTGTATGTTCTCTCTGTGTGGGTTTTCCCTGGGAACTCCAATTTCCTCCCACCCTTCAAAATGGGTTGTAGATGAATTGTGTGTATTTGGGTGGCAAAGGCTCATGAGCCAGAAGAGCCTGTTGCTGTGTTGTATGTCTACATTTTTTTTAAGTGCGAATGTAGAAAATGATTTTCAATCACATGCTGCACTTCATGGTTTTATATATTTGAAGTAGATTTTAAAAATGGCAGGAAATCACAAAAATAAGTTATATCCCAAAAAACACAGTACATGATAGGAAAATTTTAAGGTGATTTTCATGATCAGAAGCAAAATCTTTGACGTCTAGTATAATTTGTTGTACTTGAATACAAGCCTTTTCCAAATCATACACTGTGGCACATTAGTGCCCCCATCCTTCAGAGCTCTAAACTTGCTAAGGCAAACACTTCTAGATCAGAGAACAACATTCCCATTACAATAAACTGCAGAAGACACTGTGCTTTCTGATTTCACTCTGGGCTCAGTATAAACCTATAACATTGTTGTTTTTGTAAAAGAAAGAGGGTACACTCACGGAATTTGTGTGAACAATTTTATAACCATCTATGGTGATCTTCTGCATTATGGGATTCATGCACAGATACAATGAATTACAAATGCATGTGTATTAGTAATAATATTAAATATAAAAATGAAATGACCATTTAAATTATTTAAATATTATCTATTGAATGGAAAGCTGGATGATTTCTGCTACATTTGGACTTGAATCTTTGGCTGCGAATTGTTTTTTTACCAATCTGAATAATTTTGCAACAATTTAATTCATTAGGATTTGGCTTTATTGTCAAAGCCTTTAATCTTCAAAGTTAACGTTATCAAAGAAAAGCTAAATTAATTGGCAAAGAATGCAGTTTATGGCTGCCCTGATAAATTGCACATAAATGTTATTACTCAGGCTTTTGAAATCAACTAGCTTGATTCTCTGTTTGTAGATTACTGAAATAGATTAGAAGGTATTATAAATCCAAATGGAACTGAAAGATTTCAAGAAATAATTAGAACAAAAAACAAGTAGCTACAGCCCAAAAATACAACCCATAATTCCAAGTCTGTTTGCAACTGGTTCAGGGTCAAAAGAGCTTAATTAAATAAAAGTTCAGATTTCAGATTTATTGTCAAAGTACATATATGACATCACATACAGCCCTGAGATTCCTTTTTTTCCTGCAGGTATGAGAGAATTACCACTAATTGGTAAAGCAAAAAATAAACTGAACACAGTGGAAACGTAATCAAATAAAAGAACTGTAAACAGATAACAAATGTAAATCAACTGACTGGGTAATACAGAGAGAACAAAGAAAATCAATAAACTGCACAAGTAAGAATCTTTAAATGAGTCTCTGATTGAGTTTGTTGTTGAGGAGTCTAGTGGTGCGAGCCTTGTGGCACTGATACCTCTTTCCTGATGGCAGCAGCAAGAACTGAGCGTGTGCTGGGTAGTGTGGGCTTTGATGATTGCTGCTGCCCTCCGACAGCAGTGTTCCCTGTAGATGTACTTCATAGTGGGGAGGTTTTGCCTATGATGTCCTGAGCTGTGTCCACTACCTTTTGGAGGACTTTATGCTCAGGGGTATTGGTGTTCCCATATCAGACCATGATGCAACTGGACAGCACACTTTCCAAAACACCTCTGTAGAAATTTGCCAGGGTTTCTGGAGTCATACCCAAACCTCCACAAACTCCTAAGTAAGTAAGAGGTGCTGACATAGTTTCTTCAGGATGCCATTGGTGTGTTAGGTCCAGGAAAGATCCTCTGAGATAGTGACTCCCAAGAATTTAAATTTTCTCACCCTCTCCACCTCTGATCCCCCAATGATCACTGGATTGTATACTTCTAGCTTTCCTTTCCTGAAGTCAACAATCAGCTCCTAAGTTTTGGTGACATTGAGTGCAAGGATGTTGTTGGTGCACCATTCACCAAGTTTCCAATCTCCATCCTGTATGCTGACTCGCCCCTTCCTTTATACAACTCACTGCCATTGTATTGTCAGCAAATTTGTAAATGGTGATATTGTTGTAGCTATACAGTTGTAGGTGTATAATGAGTAGAGCAGGGGGCTAAGAAAAGAGTCCTGAGATGTACTGGTACTGTTGGAAATTGTGGAGGAGAAGTCATCACCAATCTTCACTCATTGTGGATTGGAGGTGAGGAAATCCATGATCCAATTGCGAAGTAGGGTGTTAACTCCTGGTCTTGGATTTTGCTGATCAGTTTTGAGGGGATGGTGGAGTTAAATGGCAAAAAGTAGTCAATAAAGACTTTGCTGTCCAGATTTTCCAGGGATTTGTGTAGAGCCAGTGAGATGGTATCCATGTCACTGCTCAAACAGGAGCTGATATCCTTCATTATGAAATGCTTTGAGCGTCTGGTGAAGGAAAGTATCAAGGCCCACATCCCAGAGGTGCTGGACCCATTTCAATTCACCTATGGAAGAAATCATTCCACAGACAATACTATAGCCTGTTCCTTCCTGACCCACCAGGCTGCTGTTCATCGACTCTAGCTCGGCATTTAATATGATCATTCCCCACAGGCTGACAGAAAAACTGTCCTCGCTGGGACTCAGTACCCCCCTCCGTAACTGGATCTTGGACTTCTTAATGGAAAGACCACACACAGTCTGTATGGATTAGTAGCACAATGTTGAGCACCATCTCACTAAACACTGGTGCACCTCAGGGCTTTGTGCTCAGCCTTCTCTTGTTCTCGCTACTAACCCACGACTGTATCACCAGATCCAGCTCCAACAGTGGCATCATCAAGTTTGCAGATAACACAACAGTCGTCGGCCTCATCAGCAACAGCGATGTCTTGCTCACGAGAAGAGGTGAAAAATCTCGTGATATGGTGGGAGTAACCATAGAACCATAGATCACCATAGCACAGAAACAGGCCCCTTCAGCCCTTCTAGTCTGTGCTGAACCATTTATTATTGCCTAGTCCCAATGAACTGCCTCCTATCCGTAGCCCTCCATACCTCTCCCATCCATGTACATGTTCATATTCTTCTTACGTTAAAACTGAGCCCGCATTCACTACCTCAGTTGGCAGCTCGCTCCACATTCTCCCCATTCTCTCTGTTCCAGCAAGCTGAGGCTCAGTTTTGTGTTAGGCAATCACTGCTGACTCCACAAAATACAATTATGTGGTCAGTTCTCTAGACTAGGAGATGGGCGGCAGGATTGTCGAAGACAGGGATGAGGCACTCAAAGTGTTCCTCATATTAACTTTTCTGCTCTCCTGCCTTGAGGCTGCTGCAAATGGACGGCCTGGTTGACCGTGCACCTTCCACCTCCATGAGCAACATGCTGGCTCTGATGGACAGTCACAGACCCTGCCTGCTGCTTGAGCAGATATTCCTAGAGCAGATGCTGGAGGGCATACGCTTGCTCTTGGCTGACGACAACTTTGGCGATCATTGCAGGATGGCTGCCTGAGCCGAAATCCTATGGCAGGCTAAGCAACATGGCAGATCTGCCATCGACTACGTTGCTACGTCAAAGGTCAATCAATATGGCAGGACAGCCATTGACTGGATTGCTGTGTCACACCAGGGTGCTCATACTATTCCAATGCCAGCGAGAAAGCCTAACACAGCTGGGGTCAGCGTGGGGAAGGAACAGTGGTGCCACTATGTTCAGTGCTGGGATTCTGCTGCCCGCCACTTCCAACCACCTTGCTCGCATCCAGGAGACACCTTTGGCGGCCATCGTTGATGGCTACGACAGTTGGCTGCAGAGACAGCCTGCTTTATCTTTGGGATCGGCATTCCAGTTGGCATTTCCTGATCAACACTGGAGCAGAGATCAGCGTATTGCCTTCCACGACCTAGGACACTCGTACAGGAAAGACCAAACCTTGCCTCACTGTGGCTAATGGTAGCAATATCAGAACATACAGTGTGCAGACCATCCCTCTGGAATTCAGCCCCTGCTGGTTTAAGTGGACCTTCACACTGGCAGACGTATCACAACCCCTGCTGGGCGCAGACTTCCAACAAACCCAATGCCTCCTCATGGACCTGAAAGGACATTGCTTAGTGAACTCTAAGACCTTCCAGTCCCTCGCTCTACACCAGGTCACTCTACTGGCACCTCACTTCAACTCAGTGACTTTCTCTCACAATGCTTACACCAAATCGTTGGAGATTCTGAGCATAGTCACCTCCAATTCTCCTCAGCCATGCTGAAGCATGGCATCCAGCACCACATCCCCTCAGATGCCCAGGCCCGCAGGCTGCCTCCTGGACAAACTGCAGCTTTCCAAGCAAGAGTTCCACAAGATGGAGGAAAAAGGGATAGTATGATGCTCTGACAGTCCATGGGAATCCCCCCTGCACATGGTACCCAAAGTATCTGGTGGCTGGAGACCTCATGGTGATTATCGCCAGCTCAACGATGTCACGGCAGTGAACAGATACCCGGTTCCCCATATCCAGGATTTCACTGTCAATCTACACGGCACGAAGATCTTTTCAAAAATCGATCTGGTTAGAGGATACCATCAGATCCTGATGCACCCTGACGACATCCCAAAAATGGTGTTCATCACTCCTTTTGGGCTGTTCAAGTTCCAGAGTTTAATGGACTTGGTTGGCCATGTTTTCATCAATCTGGATAATATTATTATTGCCAACCACTCCCATCCGGAACACAGCACACACTTGCGCCAGGTCTGCTAACGCCTTAGTGAATAGTGACCGGCTGTCAATCCTGCCAAATGCCTGTTCGGTCTTACAACCATCAATTTCCTTGGGTACCACATTGACCAGCATGGGGCAGTGCCACTTCCTTCTAAGGTGGAAGCTATATGCAGGTTCTCCCGGCCTTCCACAGTTAAAAGGCTGAAGGAATGTATAGGCATGGTACATTTTTACCATCGCTTTCCACCAGTGGCAGCCAGGATCTTGCAGCCGCTCTTCAAACTACTTTCCAGCCAGTCCAAGGACCTGAAGTGGAATGAGGAGGCGACTGCAGCTTTACAAAAAGCAACACATGCGTGGCCAATGCCACCATGCTCGTGCTCCCATGAGTCAATGTGCCCATGGCCCTTATGGTCGATGGTTAAACACGACAGTGGGAGGCATCCTGAAGCAGCTGGTTTTTTTTATTTTTTTTTTTATTTTTTATTTTTCACACCATAAATCACAATAACCATGATATACACTTTTTCTTTTCCACACATTTACAGTGACTTTTTCTCCCCCCCCCCCCTCCTCCCAAGCCACCCCCCCACCCCCCCCCTCTCATCCATTTTAGGTATACAATCTAGGTTGCATTAATTCAGTCAGACAATGTTGTCATTCAACAAAAATACACCAGAAATTCTACTGAGTCCATTCTTTTCTTTTCTTCTCCTTCCATCAACTTAGGTAATGTTTGTTCCCGGTAGGTTTTCGCTATTGTATTTAATGTAAGGCTCCCATACTTGTTCGAATATTTCAATATTATTTCTTAAACTATATGTTATTTTTTCTAATGGAATACATTTATTCATTTCTATATACCATTGTTGTATTTTCAAATTATCTTCCAATTTCCAGGTTGACATAATACATTTTTTTGCTACGGCTAGGGCTATCTTGACAAATCTTTTTTGTGCATCTTCCAAGTCAATTCCAAATTCTTTATTTTTTATGTTACTTAGGAGAAAGATCTCTGGATTCTTTGGTATATTGTTTTCTGTTATTTTATTTAATATCTGATTGAGATCATCCCAAAATTTTTCTACTCTCTCACATGTCCAGATTGCATGAATTGTTGTTCCCCTTTCTTTTTTACATCGAAAACATCTATCAGATACTGTTGGGTCCCATTTATTTAACTTTTGCGGTGTAATGTATAGTCTGTGTAACCAATTATATTGTATCATACGCAGCCTCGTATTTATTGTATTTCTCATCGTTCCAGAGCATAACTTCTCCCATGTTTCCTTTTTTATCTTTATATTTAAATCTTGTTCCCATTTTTGTTTAGTTTTACCATTGGTTTCCTCATTCTCCTTTTCTTGCAGTTTAATATACATATTTGTTATAAATCTTTTGATTAACATTGTATCTGTAATCACATATTCAAGGTTACTTCCCTCTGGTAAACTCAAATTGCTTCCTAATTTATCTTTCAAGTAGGATCTCAGTTGGTAATATGCCAGCGCTGTATCTCCAGTTATATTGTACTTATCTCTCATTTGTTCAAAGGATAAGAATCTACTTCCTGAAAAACAATTTTCTATTCTTTTAATCCCTTTTTTTTCCCATTTTCTAAAGGCAAGGTTGTCTATTGTAAAAGGGAGTAGCTTATTTTGCGTCAATATTAGTTTTGGTATTTGGTAATTTATTTTATTTCTTTCTACATGAATCTTCTTCCATATATTGAGGAGATGGTGTAATACTGGAGAAGTTCTATGTTGTACCAATTTTTCGTCCCATTTATATAATATGTGTTCAGGTATCTTTTCCCCTATTTTATCTAATTCTAGTCTCGTCCAGTCTGGTTTTTCCCTTGTTTGATAAAAATCTGATAGGTACCTTAATTGTGCAGCTCTATAATAATTTTTGAAGTTTGGCAATTGTAAGCCTCCTTGTTTATACCATTCTGTTAATTTATCTAGTGCTATTCTCGGTTTCCCCCCTCTCCATAAAAATCTCCTTATTATTTTCTTTAACTCTTTGAAGAATTTTTCTGTCAGTTGTATTGGCAATGCCTGAAATAAGTATAGTATCCTTGGAAAAATGTTCATTTTAATACAGTTTATCCTTCCTATCAGTGTTAGTGGTAGCTCTTTCCAATGCTCTAAATCGTCCTGTAATTTTTTCATTAGTGGATTGTAATTGAGTTTATATAATTGGCCTAGATTTTTGTTTATTTGCACACCTAGGTATCTTATTGCCTGCATTTGCCATCTGAATGGGGATTCCTCCTTAAATTTTGAGAAATCCGCGTTATTCATAGGCATTGCTTCACTTTTATTTATGTTTATCTTGTATCCCGACACTTCTCCATATTCCTTCAATTTCTTATATAGTTCTTTTATTGATAGTTCTGGTTCTGTTAAGTACACTATCACATCATCCGCAAACAGACTGATTTTATATTCCCTGTCTTTTATTTTTATTCCTTTTATATTATTATCTATTCTTATCGATTCTGCTAGTGGTTCTATAGCTAGCGCAAACAATAATGGTGATAGTGGGCATCCCTGCCGCGTTGACCTGCTTAAGTTAAATTGCTTTGATACATGTCCATTTACTGTCACTTTCGCTAACGGTCCCTCATATAATGCTTTAATCCAATTAATAAACTTCTCCGGTAAACTGAATTTTTGCAATACTTTGAACAAGTAATTCCATTCTACTCTGTCGAAGGCCTTCTCTGCGTCTAAAGCAACTGCTACTGCCGGTGCTTTATTTCCTTCTACTGCATGAATTAAGTTAATAAATTTACAAATATTGTCTGTTGTGCGTCTTTTTTTGATAAATCCAGTTTGGTCTAAATTTACCATTTTCGGTACCTGTTCTGCTAATCTGTTTGCTAGTAGTTTAGGTATTATCTTATAATCTGTGTTTAGCAGAGATATTGGTCTATATGACGCTGGTGAGAGTGGATCTTTCCCTTGTTTTAGTATCACTGTAATTATTGCTGTTTTACATGAATCTGGTAAGTTTTGTGTCTCATCAATCTGGTTGATTACATCCAGGAGGGGCGGTATTATTAGGTCTTTAAATGTTTTGTAGAATTCTATTGGGAGTCCATCCTCTCCTGGTGTCTTATTATTTGGTAAATTTTTTATTATCTCTTGTATTTCTACTGTTCCAAATGGTTCTGTTAATTTATTTTGTTCCTCTATTTGTAGTTTTGGTAGTTCAATTTTAGTCAAAAATTCATCTATTTTCCCTTCTTTCCCTTCGTTTTCAGTTCGGTATAATTGTTCATAGAATTCTCTGAAGTTTTCCTTAATTTCTTTTGGATTATATGTAATTTGTTTGTCTTTTTTCCTTGTTGCCAATACCATTTTCTTAGTTTGCTCTGTCTTAAGCTGCCATGCTAAGATTTTGTGTGTTTTTTCACCTAGTTCATAATATTTCTGTTTTGTCTTCATTATATTCTTCTCCACCTTATATGTTTGTAATGTTTCATATTTTATTTTTTTATCCGCCAATTCTCTTCTTTTGGTTGTATCTTCCTTTATTGCTAATTTTTTTTCTATGTTTATTATTTCCCTTTCCAACTGCTCTGTTTCCTGATTATAGTCCTTCTTCATCTTGGTTGCATAACTTATTATTTGCCCTCTAATGAATGCTTTCATTGCGTCCCATAGTATAAACTTATCTTCCACTGATTCTGTATTTACTTCAAAGTACATTTTTAATTGTTTTTCAATAAATTCTCTAAAATCCTGTCTTTTAAGTAGCATGGGGTTTAATCTCCATCTATACATTCTTGGAGGGATGTCCTCTAGCTCTATTGCCAATAACAGGGGTGAGTGGTCCGATAATAGTCTAGCTTTATATTCCGTTTTCCTAACTCTCCCTTGAATGTGGGCTGATAACAGGAATAGGTCTATCCTTGAGTATGTTTTATGTCTAGTCGAGTAGTATGAGTATTCCTTTTCTTTTGGGTTTTGTTTCCTCCATATGTCCACAAGTTTCATTTCTTGCATTGATTTAATTATAAATTTGGTTACTTTGTTCTTCCTGTTAATTTTTTTCCCCCGTTTTATCCATATTTGGATCCAAATTCAGATTGAAATCCCCTCCTATTAGTATGTTCCCTTGCGTATTAGCTACCTTCAAAAAGATATCTTGCATAAACTTTTGATCTTCTTCGTTAGGTGAATATATATTAAGTAGATTCCAAAGTTCCGAATATATCTGACATTTTATCATAACATATCTCCCTGCTGGATCTATTATTTCCTCTTCTATTTTAAATGGCACATTTTTGCTAATTAATATAGCCACTCCTCTTGCTTTTGAATTATACGATGCTGCTGTTACATGTCCTACCCAATCTCTCTTTAATTTCTTGTGCTCCAATTCAGTTAAGTGTGTTTCTTGGACAAATGCTATATCTATTTTTTCCTTTTTCAGTAAATTTAGTAGTTTCTTCCTTTTAATTTGGTTATGTATTCCATTAATATTTAGAGTCATATAGTTCAGCATAGCCATTTTATATTTTGTTTATCTTCTCTTTCCGTTTTTCCATCATTACCTTTCCTCCTTTTCCATTTCTGTTTTCTTATTTTCAACTCTTTACCAGACAACATTCCTACAACATCCAACATTTTCCTTATTCTCCTATTTCTATCTTCTTTATCCCCAATCTCCCCTTCCCCTCCTGAGTTGTCCTTTATCCCTTGTCGGACAACCACATCTCCCCTCTCCATTTGGATTTGCGAATCCACTCGCAAGCGTCAACTGATTTTGCAGTGACCGCTCTTTTCCCCCACCCAGCCCCCCCCAGAAAAGATTTCGCTTTTTATATGTCACAAAGGTCACTCTTTTAATTCCCTCCTTATTCTCTCTATTCCATTACCTTCCCTTATTAATTCTTGTCTATACTATCTATGTTTTCCTCTAATTACAGATACTTTCACATATGCCCATTGTCTCTATTCACTCTTATACCTCTTTACCCACATACATATCAATCGTGGTCATTTTTACCCTCATTACCCGTCTTCATCCCTCAGTCTATTTTTGTCTTTACCCACATACATATCAATCGTGATCATTTTAACTCTCATTACCCGTCTTCCTCCCTCAGTCTATTTTTGTAATTGTTCTGCAAATTTTCGTGCTTCTTCTGGATCCGAGAATAGTCTGTTTTGTTGTCCTGGAATAAATATTTTCAATACCGCTGGATGCTTTAGTATAAATTTATACCCTTTCTTCCATAAAATCGCCTTTGCTGTATTGAACTCTTTTCTCTTCTTTAGGAGTTCAAAACTTATATCTGGATAAATGAAGATTTTTTGCCCTTTATACTCCAGTGGTTTGTTGCCCTCTCTTACTTTTTCCATTGTCTTCTCCAGTACCTTTTCTCTTGTAGTATATCTTAGGAATTTTACTACAATAGATCTTGCTTTTTGTTGTGGTTGTGGTTTAGAGGCCAATACTCTATGTGCCCTTTCTATTTCCATTTCTTGCTGTAGTTCTGGACATCCTAGGGCCTTAGGGATCCATTCTTTTATAAACTCCCTCATATTCTTGCCTTCTTCATCTTCCTTAAGGCCCACTATCTTTATGTTATTTCTTCTGTTATAATTTTCCATTATATCTATTTTTTGGGCTAGTAATTCTTGTGTCTCTTTAGTTTTTTTATTAGATTCCTCCAATTTCTTTTTTAAGTCTTCTACCTCCATTTCTGCTGCTATTGCCCATTCTTCCATCTTGTCCATTTTTTTCCCCATTTCTGTTAAGGTCATATCCATTTTATTTATTTTCTTTTCTGTGTTGTTTATTCTTCTTCTTAAATCATTGAATTCCTGTGTTTGCCATTCTTTAAATGACTCCATGTATCCTCTAACAAGAGCAAGTATATCCTTTACCTTGCCTTTCCCTTTATCTATTTCACTGTATTCTTCCTCTTCTTCTTCCTCTGGGTTGGCCATCTGTTGTTTCTTTGCTGCCCTTTCCTCCTCTTCTTTCTTGTTTCCATTGTCTTCTGTGGTCTCTTCTTGCTGCAGGTGTTCTGCAGCTGTCGTTGCCGGCTGTGGAGATCGACTCCCCAGCTGGTCCCCCCTCCCGTCGGTGTGTTTTTTTTCATGCGCATCGCGCACTTTTACTCGGCTCTGTGAGCCATTGTTGTAGTTCTTTTTCTACCGACCTGAGGTAGTGGGGTCTTCTCTCCACAGCGGGCCTCTTCGGACAGGTAAGGCCTTCACCTTTTTCCTCCGTTGTCTTCTCTTCCTCTCTTCTTTCCGTTGATTTTGATTTTTCTCCTTTTGTCTCCATCTTCTTTCCACCTTTATACTCACTTTTCTTTAACTTGTATTTCTGTGCCTTTGTATTTTCTCTTGTTTTTCCCGACTTTTCTGGAGAGGGCTGGAGTTCACCGTCCGGCCACTACTCCATCACGTGACTCCTCCTGAAGCAGCTGGTTGATGGGAATTGGAAGCCACTTGTCTTTTTCAGCCAGCAGTTGAGGCCACCAGACAAGAAATGCAGTGTGTTCGACCTAGAACTCTTGGCCCTTTACCTTGCCATCCGCCATTTTCGGTACACCTTGGAAGGGAGGGATTTCACTGTTTCCACAGACCACAAGCCCCTAACATTTACCTTTGGTAAGAGGTTGGATCCATGGTCTGCAAGACAACAGAGGCATCTCTCTTACATCTTGGAATACACCACTACCATCAGGCACATTGGAGGCAAGGGCAATCTCATGCAAGATGCACTCTCCCATAATCCATTCAATCAATCAGCTCTTTGGCTCCTGGGATTGTCTACACTGCTCTGGCGGCAGTGCAGCTACAGAAGATACCACCCTACCGTACCATCATTTTGGGGCTAAAACTGGAGGTTGTGAGATTTGGACCTTCAGATGTGAAGGTCTATGCGAAGTATATACAGCCCCATCGTACTGGTGGATTGGAGGTGTCATGTGTTCAATGGCATTCATGGCTTAGCACACCTAAATGCTATGACACAGCTGGTTGCTGACCAGTTTATGTGGCATGGCCTGCATAAACAGGTCAGCCATAGGGCCAGAGCTTACGTATACTGCCAGACCTCCAAGATTCAGAGGCATGTCAAAGCCCCGCTTCAGTCGTTTCCCCGACGGACAGGCATTTTAACCACTTGCACATCAACATTGTTGGTCCCCTGCTGATCATCAAAGACACCACATATGTACCTTTTCAACATGGTTTATAGGTTTATCAAATGGCCAGAGGCGATACCACTATCGGACACATCCACATCGTCCTGCATTAGGCCCTCATCGCTAATTAGATAGCCTGTTTCAGGCTGCTAACAGACATAACTTCGGACTAGGCGGCACAGTTCACCTTGACACTATGGTAAGTGGTATCCCAGCTCCTTGGCACCCAATTACATGACACCACAGACTATCAATGGCCTCATCGAGAGGTTTCAATACCAACTGAAAACTGCCCTGATTGCTTAGCTCAATAGCCCCAATTAGACTGATAAATTTCCATGGGTGCTACTGCGAATCCACATGGCACCAAAAGAAGATCTAAACTCGTCCTCTGTCAAACTCGTGTATGGTGCCCTGCATATGATCCTGGGTGAATTCGTACCACCGGCCCAAGGACATGAATATCTGCCCTCAGCTTTCCTGATGTAACTTGTAACTTCAGGAGAAAGTTGGCCTCCTAGCTCCTATTGTAACCTCACACCATGGTCTGACTGCCTCCTACATCCCAAGGGAGCTCAAGGACTGCCAGCATATGTTTGTGTACAGAGGGATGCTTCGAACTCCACTTCAGCATCCATATCAGGGTCCTTACAAAGTGCTCTGACACAATTGAATGATGTGTGTACTGGATATTGGAGGCAGGGAAGAAGCATTCACCATTGACTGCCTCAAGCCAGCACATGTCGACCTGGTGCTGGTCTCGAGTCCACGGCAGAGAGGTCGCCAGCCTAAATGAAAGAACTTTATGCAATGAATGGACTTATCACCTCCTGACACTGGCTCTGGGTGGGGGAGGGTGGGGTGGGGTGGTCCTGTAGTAGCTGTGCTGATCCGCAAGCGGGTCATGGAGGTACGGGCTTGTGCGGGGCTAAGAGCCCCAAGACACTGGGAGCATTGCCAGCCCTCCAGGTTGATGTCACGATGGTCTCGGGGGCAGCAAAGTATCATGGGGGTTGAGCTTATAAGCTCATACTGGAGTTCCAGTAAAATCAGTTAAACTGACTCACACCGCCTACTGTGTCTTTGTTCACTACAGTTTAATAAATAATAGAGACTAAGGGTGTTTGTGTCTGCTGTTCATTCAGGCATTCAGCAGTCTCAATGCCCGTGGGAAGAAAATGTTTCTCATTTGGAAGTTCTGGCTCTGATACTTCTGTATCTCTTTCCTGATGGGAGCAGCTGAAAGATGCTCTGTGCAGGTTGGTAAGGGTCCTCAATGATTTTCCGAGTTCTCTTCAAATAACCATCCTGGCAGATCACGTTGATGGTGGGGGTGGGAAGAGTGATCCCAGTGATCCACTCTGTCACTCTTATGGACCTATGTATTGACCTCTGATTCTACACCCTCTAGCAACCTTACCACATTGTTGTGCAGCTGGCCAGGATTCTCTCGAAAGAGCTCCTGTAGAAAGTTGACAGGATGGTGGCCAGTAGCCTTGTCTGCCTTAGTCTTCTCAGGAAGTGCAGTTGCTGTTGCGCCTTCCTGACAAGTGAGATGTTGCATGTCCAGGATAGGTCACTTCCTAAGTGGACTCTGAGGAACTTGGTGCTCCCTACTCACTCCGCTACTGAGTTATTTAAATTTAGACATACAGGGTGGTAACAAGCCCATTCAACCCGTGAGCCTGGGCCATCCAATTACACCTGATTGATCTACAAAACCCCCAGTATGTTTTGAACAGTGGGAGGAAACCAGAGCCATCAGGGAAAATCCACGCAGAGACAGAGAGAATGGACAAACTCCTTCCCATCAGTATGGGACTTGAACCCCGGTCCCGATTGATTGCTGGTGCTGTGACAGTGTCAAACTAATTGCTACGTTAACCGTGCCAAGGGTGGTCGTTCCTGAACCTCCTGAAGTCCGCGATCATCTCCTTTGTCTTGTCCAGATTGAGATTCAGGCTTTTATTCTTGCACCATATCACAAGATTTTCCATCTCTTCTCCATACTGTGACTCATTATTGTTGCTAATGAGGCCAACTACTGTAGTGTCATCTGTAAATGTGATGTCTCTGTTGAAGCTGGATCTGGTATTGCAGTCATGGGTCAGTAGGGTGAACAGAAATGGGCTGAGCACACAGTGTGATGGTGCTCATTGTTCTGCTACCAACCCGGACACATGGTGGTCTTTCCATTAGGACGTCCCGAATCAAGTTACAGAGAGGGGTGTTGAGTCCCAGTGAGCCTCTACCACCAGCTTCCGAAGAATGTTATTGTTGCAGTAAGAACAAATCAATGGATGGGAGCAGACTCACATCTGACAGGCTTTCAGCATCTAATGGTTGTTATTATACTGATGAATGTACTACTCTGGGTTCAGTGGTACGGTGACTATTGAAAGACATCTCATGTCTCATGGTAAGAATATGTGCTTTTGTGCTCACATCTCCATCCAAATAGCGTATCAGAAATTGCCTTAGTCTATCAATTGGTTACAGGAACAACCACCCGCACCTCTGAATATTGGTTCTCAAGTTGCACCTCTGAACAGAATAAAAACATGATTTAGAAAAGCCCATTTTGACAACCAAAGAAAGTATTGAATGGCCCCTGTGTAATTTAGGATTAAGTGTAACAAAAGAATGTATATCTATTGCAAGTATTCATGAACTGTCACGCATCTGGTCAAGGCATTGGCTTATTTGTAATCCCTCTCATCTGTCCTCAAAGGGATGTTAATGCATGGCAGCAAGGACCATGTCTTGTCACCCACAGGCCATCCATGCAATTGGTTACATTCTAAGCATGTGGTTACATAGGAGCTGCACGTCCAGTAGTGATATTCTTTTCTCTTTAAAAATTGAAAAGATTAACCAAGAAACTTTGAGTGAGACTCAGATCAATCATCCCCTTGACTTTGTTTTGCTTTTCAATTTGCTTTTGCTGATCTGTAGCTCAACTTCATTCACCCACCTTTGCTCCATAAATACCTTCAACAAGAACCTGCCCTCACTATTGAAAGTGAATGGGATGACTGGGAATCAAAGTCTAATCTCCACTATCCATTGTATGAAAGAAAACATTTAGCTCTGATGAGAGGTAAAACGAAGGATTCTGTTGACAATGAGGTTAAGTGAAAAAACACACAAATGCTGGAGAAACTGAGCAGGTCAAACATTGCCTTTATGTACTAAAGCCTTGATGAAGGGCCCAAGCCCTAAACATTGGTGATGTATCTTTACCTTTGCTACATAAAGACACTGTTGGATCTGTTGAGTTTCTCCAGCATTTGTGTGTGTGTTTTTTTAGATTTGATCTGAGGATTATTATCAATGGGTTGTTTCTTGGAGCAAAGGAAATAGCTTTATTTTAACTAAACTGCATCCCAGCATAATTTTAAGCAGGTGCCAGATTTCTTGAATTCATTGGAATATGAACTAATGATAATGACTACTTCCCAGTGGCACTGACATCTATGATCAAGAGGTGCTTTGAGGAGCTGATAATGGAATGCATTAAAGTGCACCCTCCAGCGACATTGGATCTATTCCAGTTTCCCTTCCCTCCAAACCGATCGACAGATGATCTAATAGCCTTGACCCTCCACTCTGTCCTGACCAACCTAGAGAATGATGCCGGGCTGTTCTTCATTTACATCAGCTTAATGTTCAACAGTATCACATCTCAGAGGCTGGTGGATAAACATTCCTTGCTGGGACTCAACATCTCTCTCTGCAACTGGATCCTGGACTTATTGACGGAAAGACCGCAGTCTGTCTGGATTGGTGGCAAAACCTCAAGCCCCGTCACGCTGAACACAGGTTCACCTCAGACCATGACTCATCCTGCTGACTCACAACTTGACTGCCAGATTCAGTTCCAACGGAATCATAAAATTGGCAGATGATAGAACAGTAGTTGCCTTAATCAGAAACATTGGTGAGTCCTATTACAGAGAGGAAGTCAAAAGTTTTCTAAAATGGTGTGAGTACAACAACCTGAGTCTCAATGTGAACAAGACAAAGTCGGTGATTGTGAACTTCAGGAGGATGAAGGGTAACTATTTTGCACTACTCATCAAAGGTTCCATCAGAGAGAGAGTGGAGAGCACAAAGTTGCTTGGCCTGCATATAAGAGATGATGTATCCTGGACACACACCTCCTCAATAGTCTGGAAGGTGCAACTGTGCCTGAACGTCCTCAAGAGGCTGAGAAGGGGAAGGCTACAGGCCCTCATCTTGACAACCTTTTACAGGAGAACAATTAAGAGTGTTATGTCTGGCTGCATTATTTTGTGGCATGGTAGCTGCAAAGCCAGGAGGGTTGTCGCAGGGCTTCTACCTCCTCCTCTAGTTGCTCTCTCTTACGCTGAGATTCTACTTCTTGCTGAACTGATTCTGCTTCACGCTGAACAGAGTGGTGTAAGGCTGTGGCCAGCAGCCAAAAACCATCCGTTAGCGTCCCCTTTTTAACAGGAAATTTACTTTCTCGAAGGAGAGCGGCAACCCGCTCTCCCAGAGGTGCACTTCTTGGGTCTAACTTCTCATCCCAACTGAGGGGTGGTCCCAACAAAGACAGGGTATTGGCCAACATGCCAAACCCATCATGTTTGGAAGTCCATCCCGGAATCAAGAACTGCTCAGGGCTCACCTCCTTCTTTCGGCGAAACATCTTGAGACCAACCCTGCTCGCAGCGCCAATTGTCTTGGTCTTGGTCGATACCGGTGCGGAGCACTCAGTGATTCCGGGTAACCCTGACCTTTGGACTGGACCGACATTTCGAATAGAGGGGATGGGATGGCGAAGGAAATAAAAGTCCATGCCACGGTGGGTGATGGCCCTTCCCCTGTATGGTTACATCCCCTGGTGGCTGCCACTGACAAGTGTATCCTGGGTATCAATATGTTGGCCGGTACGGCCCTTAATACTAGCCAAGGGGGATTTGCATTTGGAATTCGGACTATTACAAAAAGACTAGTGGTGGGTCGGGCTAAGTGGGATCCTGTGATGGTGCCTCCCCCGCCGAAACCAATGTGCATTCCACAATATCGCCTCCCTGCGGGGCAGGAAGAGATTATTGCCACCATCGATGCTTTGCAAGAAGAAGGGGTAGTGAGGCCCCCAAAGTCGCCCTTTAATAGCCTGCTTGGCCGGTCCAGAAGCCGGATGGCTCCTGGAGAATGACATCGTTTTTTGAACAAACATGCCCCACCACTTGCTTCGGCAGTTCCGGACATTGTTATCCTTATTGAAAACATTGCTACCAGGAACTCAGGAACATGGTATGCTGTCATTGATCTCGCTAATGCCTTCTTCAGTATTCTTATAGCTGAGGTCTCACAGGATCAGTTTGCCTTTACCTGGAAGGGCGCCAGTATACCTTCACCCACCTCCCTCAGGGCTATGTACACTCTCCTACTATTTGCCACAGCCTAATTGCCCGTGATTTGGAGACGGTGCCAGTATCGCCTTCCCTCTCAATTCACCATTATATTGATGATGTGATGATCCAAGGGGCCACGGAAGAGATGGTACAGAAAGCAGAACAAGAGGATGCCTGGTTTACTGATGGTAGCAGCAAGTGGGTGCAAGGAAAGCAGAAGTGGAAGGCGGTGGCTTACCATCCCAGGTCAGGAACTCACTTATTGGAGGAGGGGGATGGTGGCTCCAGTCAGTATGCTGAGTTGAAGGTGGTCACTTTACCACTAGACTCCCATGATCACCCTCTTTGCTTGTTTACTGATTCCTGGGCTGTAGCTAATGGTCTAGTGATATGGATGCCTGATTGGCAAAAGAACGACTGGCTGATACATGACCACCCAATATGGGGCAAACAGTTGTGGCAGCTGTTGTGGGATGCTTCCCATTGTCGTGAGATAACCATATATCACATTGACGCCCATACCAATGCGACGACAAACATGGCACAACATAATGCAGTAGCAGATCAGCTTCCCACTATCAGCCATGCCGATACCATCCCCCTGGCTCGATGGGCACATGAACAGAGTGGCCATTTGGGGAAGGGATCAGCTATGTGGGCCCATACACATGCCTTACCCATCCATCAGGACGATGTCCGCATGGTCGTGCGTACATGCCCAGCATGCCAGCTTGTGAAGTCCCGCACCGTTCCTCCTGGTCCGCATGGCCGAATAAGACGGGGAGCTCGCTCAGCTGCAGTCTGGCAAATTGATTACATAGGCCCCATGCAAGACTGTATGGGTAAACGTTACGTCCTAGTAATGGTTGACACCTTTTTGGGCCTGGTTTTTGCTTTTCCCACCAAGACAGCTGACCAAGCTAGCACTATCTAAGGACTAAACCATTTAATTTCTTGTTATGATGTACCAGAAGAAATTCAGTCTGATAATGGCTCACACTTCTCTGGGAAGGCAATCTGTGATTGGGTAACTGACAACAGTATCTTATGGGTCCACCATATTCCTTATTACCCACAGGTTGCCGGGTTAGTTGAATGAATGAATGGCTTACTGAAGGAACAAATTCGTTTGTTAACACCACTGGGGACCCTGAAGGGGTGGTGCCATGTGCTGCAGCAGGCAGTCGACAATTTGAATCATCGCCCTTTAAAGGGAGGTACACCTTTCCACCGACTTCTTCACGCTTCTGAACTACACCCTATTCCAGAGGAAAAACAGTCATTGCCCCCCCATTCCCGAGCCAGAGAATGTCGGACAAAAGGTATGGGTGGCACCATCAGGTAGTGGCCCCCCTGTAAAAGGGGAAATAGTGACACTTGCCCAGGGTAACACTCGGTGGGTAGCTATTGAGGGAAAGGATGATTTAGTTTGTTTAAATACTGAACGCTTACGGCATTGTGAGTGACATATGTTAGGCTTCTTTGTTCCGTCTTCCATCTTGTGCTCCTGCTGATCTGGCTTAACAGCTGCTTTGATGCCAGCAATTGGATTTGTAATGTCGAGGACGCTCCGAGGGAGTTGCCCGTGGGGGACACGGCCCAATGTATCCACTAATATATCTGATATTGTTAAGCATGTTTCAAAATCTGTTCGTGAATTTCAGTGTCTGGGTATTGTGGCCCACAAGGATAGTTTGAATCCTTTTTCATGGTTAGCTGGTACATTTGGGGGATTGGACCACAATATTCTCCATCGGTTGCTGCATTATCGCTTATTTTTGTGCTTATTATAGTTTTAGTTTCTTTTTTTCGCTCCTTCTGTACTCAAATGCTTGTTAGGTCACGTAAGTGACAGGCTGCGACCAAGGGGTGGAATGTAATGGAGGATTTAGACTAGCTTATGAAAGAAGGGATGCAGTTGCATCAGACGACATAATCTAAATTCCACCATGGGGCCCTAGACCAGCTGATGCAAGAAGGGATGCAGTTGCATCCCACTGCTGAACTTTGAGACTCTCCAAGAGGTGGCAACATCTCTCAGCAAGAAGAAGAACTTCAAGAGTCCAGCTAATGTCCCGGTCGAGGGAGGTAGAGAAGCTGGTACCGGCGCCCCGACAACCTACTACAAGTGTGCAGTCGTTGCCTCGTTTCGGCAGTTGGGACCAGTCCAGGCATTGATAAGTATAATTGGGAAGGGCTTGCATATTGTAGTGTGAATTCAGTTAGCTATTTAGTAATAAAGATTTGCATACACTGAACTGCTCTCGGTGTGTGTGTGTGTGTGTGTGTGTGTGTGTGTGTGTGTGTGTGTGTGTGTGTGTGTGTGTGTGTGTGTGTGTGTGTGTGTGTGTGTGTGTGTGTGTGTGTGTGTGTGTGTATTTTCTATCGGTAGCTCAAACACTGTGACCAATCTAAAACGATCAAAATGAGAGGTATAAGTTTACCGAAGACAACATGCAGTATCCTAGACCCACTGCCATCAAGTAAGAACATCATAATTTGGACAGCCAGGCAGGGGCATAGCTTCTTCCCGCAGGCTGTGAGACTGATGAATGGTATCCTGTAACTCTGTAAATCATCCCAAATATTTATTTTGGTTATTTATGTGATCATGATGCACTGTGTATTGTGTGTTTTTGTGCCTGGAGAGATGCTGTTTCATCTAGTTGAATAACATGCAGTCAGATGATGATAAACTTGAATTTGAACTTGAATGTGTAGTACCATAATTATAAACTTCTTCCACCTACTGCAACTGATGGTTGGCAAAGTGTGAGCTTCTTTTATTAATAGTGAAGAAATAGTAATCCTAAAACTCCTAAAAAAAAAATCAAAGTGCAGATTTCAAGCACAAATCTCATCAAAATTTGAGGATGAATTCAGACCAGCTAATTTCAACCTTCATTCATAATCTCTCTCCATTATCACTCTATACCATGTATAACAACACACATTTCTCATTCCCATTATATACACAGATTAATTCTCATCACTGTCACAGGTACTTTGCATGAAGTGCCTTAACTATGATAATGTAATTGTAATGTTAATGTAAATTGATGGGAAATTCCAAGCTATGAATTAAATGGATAATTTTGAATGGGTTGTCACACAAAAATTGATTTATTTCTATATATCGCTTGTCACTTATTAACTTTATGATTACCCTATTTGAAAGTCAATGTTCATGCTTTTCCAGATGAAGTTTTAATTACTTAACAATTATTTAATCAAAACCCGTTATATTTAGTAAAAATGAAAAATAGTTGTGATATAATGAGAAGCAAGCATATATGGCATCAGACCAACATTTTCTCAAGCCAAACTATTAACAGAAATTGAACTCTTTTTTTTTTGCAGGAATCAAAGGAATAAAGCAGAAGATCAAATGTTGGTGCTCATTATCTTGTCAGATTGTAAAGTTCTCTTGGATTGCAACCAATACTGGTGTGTTAAAACATACATCTATAGTGTCAATATCCCATCGGGCTCTTGACAGAAAAAAACCTACATTCACTAATTATATTTTGAAACCGCGTAAATGTGATTTATCGCATGCCCCATTGCTGAAACAAGACTTTGTGATTCCAAAGAGATCTCATCCAGTTGAGTGGATCTTCAACACTTTGATGTGAAGCTTTCAAAAAGTGTCATCAGCCCGTTAGGGCGCATTCCCCACCAAAGCCATAGAAGCAGCACGCAATTTGTTTGTATGGAAACGTCAGAGGATGCAGGGGAGAGGAAGACAGCTAGCATCCACTCCTCAATAAAGAGACACTGCAGAAGAGAAGGTATTCTGGGGTCCAGGAGACCCACCAGTTCCTCAATGAGAAGACCTCATTATAGGAGTCTGCAGTAGGTATCTACAAAGTAACAATATCTGTACAATGGAACAAAGCTGAAAGAAATTTCATGATCTCACACAATATATAGATTTAAGTTTCTCACTGTTTAAATTATTTTTGCAGGGCCCTATTGATCCAGAAAGAAAACTGTTAAAGTAATTTGTGTGTTTCATTCAGTGCAGGTGGCCTGCACAATAGGATGTGAAGGGATTACAAATGTTGCCTGGGATCTCCCAGCCAACTAACCCATTATGTTACTTGCTAGGGTTTGGATTGTGGATGGAGTCATTTGATATGCATAAGGGAACATCATTGTACAGGATTCAGATAAAAATGTTTTCTTTGTTAGCGAGCTACTTATATAACTTGCAGCCAATATTTTTGCCTTTCTCTCAAGTGGGAAATTAGGCTGTAGTTATTGAGTAGGAATATTCATGGTAGTCTTCTCCTGCCTCTTGCTCTTCCAACTTCTGCTACAAATCTTGCCCTGCTTTGTGGCCTCCAGAATCCAGAATTCATTGCTTCTCCTTCTCTGGTACCAACTGATGTCGTCAGTTGGAAAGATGATGCAATGTGCAATCTGTGATTATAACACAAAATCCTACCTTGGGAAAGCCAATTCTGTTATGACCCTGCAGCGCTGGTAACACTGAAGTAAATGGACATCAAAACAAATAACACCACACACTAATGAGAAAGGTTATGATTGTTGGACGACAATCCATCCCAGCCCCAGATCTCAACCAAGCCATCTTCAACTGGTTCACCAAAAATGTTGATTCCATTACAGGGTCAGAATGGGAATGTTTGCACCTCTGTAATAGATGCAGTCAATACCTGCATGCAGCAAGACCTAGTCATCATTCAGGTATGGACTGATAGGCTTTGTGCCTCAAAAACTACCTACCCTTGACATTCATTGGTAATCAACACATCAACATTTTAAGAGTCACCATTGACCAGAAGAACAACTGGGTCAACCACAGAAGTATGGTGACTACAAGAGCAGGTCAGGGACTCATTTCTTCTGATTCCTTCGACTATAATTCTCAAGGCAGCAGCATGGTGGGAATGCCCTCAACTTGTCTGGATGAGTAACTCTGAAGAAGCTTGATATCATCAAGATCAAAACAATTCACTTGATTGATGACCCATCCACAGCTCTAAATGCCTGTATTTCTATAAAATGTGCTGGAGTTATTCACCTTGGTTAACCCACAGTGCTTTCTAAACTGCAATCTCAAGTCACATTTATTGTTATCTGATTGCACAAGTACAACCCGATGATACAACGTTCTCCAGTCCATGGTGGAAAACACGCAGATGTACAACCAGACATAACACACATATAGAAAAATAATACATATGCAGGACAAGTATTCATACATACATACAAACATACAAATAAATAAATATTGTTTGATGAATATGAGAGTCTCAGATGGTTAAAGTGAGCAGCTCCTATGGTCGTTCAGCATTCTCACTGCCCATGGGAAGAAGCTCTTCCTCAGCCTGATGGTGCTGGCTCTGATACTCCTGTATCTCTTTCCCAACAGGAGCAGCTGAGAGATGTTGTGTGTGGGGTGGAAGGGGTCTTCAATGATTTTGTGCGTCCTATTCAGACAACAATCCCAGTAAATCATGTCGATGGGGGTGGGGGGTGTGGTGGGTTGGAGACTCTGTGATCCTCTCTGTCACTCTAATTGTCCTGTACATTGACCTCCGATCCATTTCCCTAAGAAAGTTGAGTGCCATTGGCACATGGAGAGCCATGTTTCATATCTTCTTGACTTGAAAATATATTGCCAATCTTTAATCTTCACTGGATCTTTATCCTGGCATTCATTCTGCAAATGGGAATACATGTACCAGAATAATTTCAGTGGCTCAAGAAAATAGATGAAAAAGGTGACTCACCAATAAGGGATGGGTATCAAATGTTTGTCCTATCACGAAGAACAGATCATGAAAAATTAACAAATAAAAAAAAACCTTGAGTGATTATTGTGTCTTTGCTTAGCTATTGTTATTTTAAGAGTGCACTGGGCGAGGAAGCAGGTAATAAGAGGGTAATCACTCGTCAGCCCTCCAACCAATACTGGGCACTGAAAATGTCTGCTGTTGAACACTCCTTCAGAATGTGAAAAATGGCATTCACCATGAAAAAAATCTTGTGGCCCAAGATGACTTGTACATTAATTGAGTGAAGGTTTTCTATGTTCATAAAAAGGTCCAGATTTTTAAAGAGAGCACATGTCTCATGAGTTCAATCCATGACTGCCTAAACTCATGGGAACTCTGCAGTCCTGGCAGATCTAGTGACAAAGATGTTGTCTGTTTCTCACTGAAATCAAAGAGGATTAAATATTTTTTTCACAAAAGCAATGCCTGATGGGGTCCTTTATTGCAGTGGTGAGCCACAAATCAAGAGACATGGCAGCAAACAGATAGATCAACTAGTTGAGTGGTGTCACAACAACAACAACCTAATATTAGTAAAACAAAGGGATTGATTGTGGATTCAGGAAGGAAAAGCCAGGAGAACATAAACCAGTCTTCATCGAGAGGTCAGCAGTGGAGAGGGTAAGAAACTCTAGATTCCTAGGTGTCAACTTCTCTGAAGACATATCCTAAGACCACCATGTCAATACAGTTGAAGAAGGCATTCCGATAGGAGTTTGAGGAGATTTGGTATGTCACCAAAGACTCTTGAAAATTTCTATAGGTGTATTGTGGAGAGCATTCTGGCTGGTTGCTTCACTGTCTTGAATGGAGGTGGCAAAGCACAGGACAGGAACAGGGTTCAAAGGGTGGTAAACTCAGTCAGCATCATGAGCATTAGTTATCACTCCATTAAAGATACCTTTAAGAGGCAGTGTCTGAAGAAGCAACCTCTATCATCAAGGACCCTCACCACCCAGGCCATGCCCTCTTCCCACTGCTACCATCAGGGAGGAGGTACAAGAGCCTGAAGACACACACTCAACATTACAAAAACAGCTTTTCCCCTCTGCCATCAAAAATCTGAACAGATAATGAACCTATGGACACTACCTCACTACCTCTTTTTTGCTGCACTTATTTATATTTTAAATCTTGTATTTACATAATTGTAATTTATAGTAATTTTGGCACCTTGTTCTACACCATACTGGCGCTGCAAAACAAGAATTGCATGACACAGATTCATGAAAATGATTCTGATTCTAATTCTGAACTACCCAGTTACTTGAAAAGATCTGGTGGTGAAGAAATTGTGACTGAGACTGCAACAGAGAATGAGCATGTCTGGCCAAAGATTATCCTGCACAAGGCCACGTTACTCATTGAACACACTGGAAAACTTAGAGATTGTAAATCTATTGTTCCTCAGAGGGGTCCAGAAAGACGATGGAAGTAATCTTTTCAATGACAGGCATGCTTTTGCCTCTTGCCCAGATGTTCCCATGGTCATAATGATGCTTCAAGTTTCATCACTGTGGCATCCATTGAATGAGCATCTCTGCTTAAAATGGTACAGAAAGCGCTTTCTGTTCCTTTTGTGAATTTTGGATGTGTGTCACTAGCTCGCAGTCTCCTCAGAATGGATCCCATGAGATCTCCCAATATCAGTTGAGTTGTCTCATCAAATAACTAAAAAAGTTATAAAATAATGCAATTTCCTCTCTGATTTATGGTCTGCTCAAATTTACCTTATCCATATTTTGGCTCATTATTGGTGAAAGTACTTTTTGCCAAATGCATCCGGGACTCTGAAATACTGGGCCTGATCATCTGGTTCATGCTCATTTGTTGGACACAGGCCCTCTGCAGAGAAAGCTAATCCTCTGTAGCAGAGGAGTTCGGCAAAGCTGAGCAAGCTCTGTTCAATGAGTATGACTTGCCTTGTGTATTTGGAGGCCCTGTTGCCATAACTGATAGATATTTACAATTATGGATCTTTGCATGATTCCA
Source organism: Narcine bancroftii (assembly GCF_036971445.1). NCBI lineage: Eukaryota > Metazoa > Chordata > Chondrichthyes > Torpediniformes > Narcinidae > Narcine > Narcine bancroftii. Next base: position 37,744,373 of record NC_091472.1, read on the forward strand.
TTGGCTGGAGTATCTTGGACCAAAGATCACAGCCTCATAATGAAGGGTCAACTATTCCTTCACCCAGAATGGCTGTAGAAGCTTAGTCACTTAAAACATATATAATATTTTTCACAAATGATGTTGAGGAGAGCAGCATAGTATTTGATGTGACTGCAATGGGCACACTTGAGCTGAAGCACCATTTACAATTTTAATTTGCAGTGTTCTGTTTGGATCTCAAAATGGTTTACAAACACAAAAGCGTGGACTCTCTTGCTATAAAGGCTTTTTATAACATCACAAAGTAATTCACATTCAAAGACATACACTTGGAATGGAGCTAGTATTGTAATATAGGAAAACACAACAATCCAAAGGCACATTGACTATCTTAGTGATGTTGATTGTGGGATAGCTATTTCCCAAGCCATGTTTTCCTGCTATACTTCATGCCTCCATTCTATTGCGAATAAAAGTCTATCAATTTTGCTCAACTTCAGTCTTTTGGATCTTATTCCATCCATCTCTGAATGTGGTGGTAACTCAATTAATGTTTTGCATCATCCAAAAGGAAGTACCCCAAGCATTCTTCTTTTGGAGCATCAACTAAGATCTGACTTGGGGCTTAAATCAAAATCCTCCTAAACCTGAAATGATTGCACTTCCACTAATACAGTTTTATTCAGTGATGTGTGTTTTGGTTATTTGTACAAAAATGTAGTAGTGATAAACATCAAGATAAAGATGGGAATGCTGGAAATATTGTTCAGGCAGCATCTAGAGAGAGAGAGAGAGAGAGAGAGAGAGAGAGAGAGAGAGAGAGCATTAATGTTAATATTTCAGTGTATCTCTTACAAAAAGAAAATTTGAAGTGAATTTCTCCATTTTATTAGGGACAATTTCAAAGTGACTCTAACATAAAAGCCAAATTTTATTCAGTGATAAGACATAATAAGGAATCTATCAAATGAACCTATGCACTTAAATAACTGTAAAGATGTGGGTGATGGTCTGGCTTACATTGTCCTAGCTTTCTGATGGGTAAAATATAGAAGAGATGTCATTCTTTGATGACCATATTGACAGAAAGGAGGACATTGTTGCTATGCTTGGATAGTGCACCAGGGGAATATTGCTATCATTGGGCTAATTTCACTTTTCCTGTACCTCAATGGTGGCAAAGGACAGAATCCAATAATGTTGCTAATGGATTAATTATACTCCTCCTTGGTGCTGCTGAACCATGTCAGGATCACTAATTGTGCCATTAATGTTCTTTGGTGTCAACACAACAGTATTCAAATTTTGAGAACTTATTTGAACTAATGAAATAATTTAAATAAGGTTTCCACCTGAGGAGTTTGAGGTGAGTGGTAAAGGTCAATGCCACAGGGTCTCACAAAAGTTAGAAAGAGTAAGAGAGCAAGGAAGATAAATCAAGAAATAACATGTTAGATTGTAATTGTAAAATAAAGGTTATAGCAGGAAAGAAGAAACTGAAGGAGGATTGAACTGGAAAAAGAAATGATCATCAGGGAGAATTCAATCAGGCTGCTCTTTTGGAGTAGGGCTATGCAGTTGGCTATACATTGTTGTAACTACACCTTCTACCATATAGACAGCCTTACAAATTTTGTCTCTGATTTAAATACCAAGTATAAAAAGTGAATCAAATATGTAGAAAAATTAATAGTGGGCAATGATATCTTGAATGTTAACAAGTATAATAAAACAATCTAATAATTACAACCTAGCAAAGAAATCTAGCAAAACAAAATCTATCTGACCAGTCACCTACTGTGGTCTGAATTTCTCTATTTGTTGGAAGCAACTTTAGTGACAGGTAGGGATAAATATTATTTTGATAGCTTTGCATCAGCAGACTTTGTTACAATGAGGTTGCCTGTCACAGCATGATGTATTGCAATGGAAACAAATAAGAAACATTCATGCATTGTCAGCTAAAAAAAAAGAAATCGAATGCTGAAATTGATGTAATCTTTATCTGAAGATCATCTTTACACAGATCTAAAACACAAAAGTATCAAAATACTATTCTTTTTCCTCTTTGTAGCAAAGTAATATTGAGAGCAATTTTCCGGCAACTAGCTGGTAGAAACATCATTAGGGCAGCTAAGATTTTTGATCATCTATCCTGTAGCAACTGTTAGGTTTCAGCTGCAGCTGCCCTCCACTCTATGGATATATTTATCTGTCTGGGCACACTCATTGGCTGACTGTACCTGTGGCTCCTCTCACAGACTCTTGAATAAAGGTGACAGTTCCACAGCCCCCTCCTCAGTTCAGGACAGTCGACCAGCATGGGCGTCCCTCCATTCTATTGCAAGTAAAAGTCTATCAGTTTTGCTCAATTTCAGTCTTTAGGAGTCATTGATGGTGCATCAGTCCTGTTTACATTACCATTGCAATGAAGTACTGTTTAGTTTTGTCTCCATATTTAAGAAATTATATATTTCTGTTGGAGGATTTTCAGGGGTTAATTGTGTTGATTCCTGAGATAAAGGAGCTGACTTATGAAGAACAGTTCAGCAGGTTGTGTGTATACTCTTTGGTGCTTTGAAGACATAAAATTCCAAAGGCCATTGATGGGATAGACATTGAGATAATCTTTCCCCTAGTGGTGGTTTCTACAACTACTGTTTCAGGATTTGAGGTGTGGTGGTTTTAATTTTTTCGGACTGGTGAATCTCTGCTGAGCAGAGTTGAGGGAAGCACAGTCATTGAACACATTCAAGGTTGAGGCTTACCTCAATATTTCAAGGTTCAGTCTATACGAGAGAAAATGGTAAGTGGGATTGAGGTTAAGATTGGATCTTTAATGGCTGATTGGCCTACTCCTGTACCTGCTCCTTAGTTCCCATGTTATTCACATGATGACCAATCTAGAAGATTCCAGAGGTCCTTGAAATAAAACTATTGTGGAACATGTAAAAAATGAAGTTTTACCCAGCACAATTCATTTTATAAAGAAAACTTCCAAAATAGCAAGAATATTATGGTGTCACAATTGCACAGATAATAAAACTACTGCTGCGCAGCTCATGGGACCCAGGCTCAATTCTTACCTCCAATACGAAGTGTGCCGTTTGCATCTTCTCTCTGTGATTAATGGGCTATTAGGTTAATTGGCTGCTAATAACAGCCCCTGGCAGAATATACATACACACACACACATCCATAAATATATATATAAAACCAAGTGAATCATTCCAAATTATTTTTAAATTTATTTTAAATTATATATACTTACATGATTGTCATGTGTTCAGCATTGTGTATGTATGTGTATATACCACGGTCCAGAGAAACACTGTTTCATCTGTGGTATAGGTGGACTCAGATGATAATAAACTTGAACTTAAAAATTGATAGTAGATGTAGCCCATATTACCTGCTCTGGGCCAGGACTTGGGTATGTACACATTTGGCACAGCCTCACAGATGTCCTATGGTCTAAAGTACTTTAACCTTGTTGCTTTTTATTTCAGATCCTGAATGGATCCTTAAGATTGTATTTAGGCTGCAAACAGCTGCCTAGCTCCAAATTAAAATCACATCAATGTGAATGCAGCATGTGTGAGTATGTATGTGTCAGAGAGTAATGATGGAGAGGGGGGTGGGGGGGGGAGAGAAGGGTGAATTGCTGTTTCATTTAGCTTAGTAATGTCACAACTAATGAATTGACATTGTAACTTCTCACAAATGGTCACTTCTAGTTTAAACCTGTTGGTATGAAGAACAATTTTCTATCCAAAGCATTGGCAGGGTTTTATTGAAACTTGGGGTGGGAGAGGATTGCAGCTAAGCCCGAGTAATACATTGCCTGGTTTGTTTTCCTGTGTTTTTCATTATGTAAGTAGTTTTTCTCACACCCAGCAGGTGTCCAATTCAATTAAATAGGATAGGGTCTGCTTCTGGATTAGTCAGCCAATAGCGAACATGGACATAGGTACGAGTGGAAGCAGAATGTAACCAAAAATAAGTCCAGGAAACAGAACCTTTCACTGGATTAAACAGCGTCCCTTGCATTTTTTTTTTAAAAAGTCATCATCGTGACTAGTTTAAAGCACGAAATTTCCGTGCAGGGTCTGTCTCCTGGGTTCAATGGTTTCCTTCCTCAAACAGTTTATTTCAGTCTTAAAGGTGACTGGAATGGTTTTGCAGTTGTAAAATTCTACTAATATTATTATTATTGATATTGGCCTGAGATGTGACAATGAAGGGAAATGAACTGACTGCACACACATGCGCGCATAGTCACCGACGAGAGTTTATGCAGTGGTTACGTTTTAATGTTGGCCAGAAAACTACAAAATAATTGGCATTTAATAATATTATTTATTTGAATAAGTTTGGATTCTCCCAGTAATCGTGGATGCCCCCTTAGTTGAAAACAGATTGTATCAAAAGCTAGCACTGCAGAAATTCATAAACAAATCAATAATGTAACCAGGTGACAATGTGCTTCATGAGATAGTCAGTACCCAACAGCCAAAGCTTGGAAAAATTAAATACATCTCTGCATTAGGATGAATAAAATTAGAAAAAAAATGTTTCCATTACCTTGTCGTTTTCAGTATGTCCTGAAGTATTTCTGTGTTCTAGCCACCTTTGTCATGTAGAGCACAGAATCAGGTCCTTTGGCCCATCATGTCCATGGAAACCAAGTTGCAGTCCCATTTGCCTGCATTTGGTCCAGATCTCTCTAAGCTTTTCCTATCCATGTACCTGCCTACGTTTCTTTTCAACATTGTAACTGTACCCACTTCTACTGCTTCCTCTGGAAGCTTATTTAATAAAGTTCCCACCCTTAGTGTGAAAAAGTTTCCACTCAGATTATCTTTCAATATAGGGACAGCACAGATGGCATAGCGGTTACCCCAACACTGTTACAGTGTCAGTGATTGGGACCGAGGCTCGAATCCTGCGCTTTATGTAAGGGGTTGGTATGGTCTCCCTGTGTCTGCATGGGTTTTCCCTGGTGGCTCAAAACACACTGTGGATTATAATTGGGTGTCATGGGCTCATGAAATGACCTGTTACCATGCTGTATGTCACCTTAAATCTATGGCCTTACGTTTTAGACTTCTCCATTTTGAGAAAGAGATTGTTGCCATTCACCTTCATCTATTATGATTTTATATATCTCTAAAAGGTTACCTCTCAGCTTCAAGAAGAAAAGCTCCAGCTTTTCCTGTCTTTCTTTATGACAAGGTCTGCAGTCCTGGTAGCACCATTGTGAGTTGTTTCTGCACTCTTTCCAGTTTAAATTACATCCTTCCTATAGCTAGGTGAGTAGAAATGCATACAATGCCCCAAGTATGATCTCACCAATGTCTTGCACAATCACAACATGGCATCCCAATTTGCACTCACTGCCCTGACTGATAAAGGCTACAGTGCCAAACACTTTCTCCACCACTAAGTCAACCTGTATTTCCACTTTCAACATTGCTTGTACCTGAAGATCTTTCAGTTCTACTATACTTTCTAGTGCCCTGTTATTTACTGTGTTAAGTCCTGCCCTGATTTAATTTAACCAAACTGTAATACTTTGAACTTGTTCAAGTTAAATTCTATCTGACATTCCTTTGCCCACTTCCCCAGTTGATCAATATCCTGTTGCAATCTTCTTCACTGTCCGTTACATCACCAAGTCATCTGCCCACTTCCTAACCATGTCAACGACATTCCCATTCACATCATTAATATAAATGAAACAAGTAACAGCAGATACAGCGCCAATTTCAGTGGCATGCCACTGGTCACCAGCCTCCAATTTGAAAAACAGTCCTTCAAAACCATCCTCTGACTCTTGCCACCAAGCCAATTTTTTATCCAATTTGTTAATGCACCTTGGATCCCATGTGATTTAACCATGTCAAAGGCTTTGTTAAATTCTCCCTAATTATGCAGGAAAAATGGCAGTCAATTTGAATGCAACAATCTCCCATAAAATAAGGATGAGATGATCAGTTTTTGTAATGTTCATTGGAAGATAGATGGTGGTCAGTACACCAGGGATAACTCTTTACTTTTTTTTTCAAAATAGAGGTGCTGTGGGATATTTTACATCAGTCTGAGTGTAAGTCGAGGTTTTGTTTGCCTAATCTGAAAGGTAGCTTCTGCAGTAGTCTATCACATCCTCAGCACTGCACTGGAGAGTTCATCCACCGAGACTGTAGTGGGATTTGAACCTGCCACCCATTAGCCAAAATGAACCTGTAATCTTTCTGATTCTGAGGTAAGAGGGCTAGAACCTAAGCCACAGATGATACACAGTATAAAATAATACATTTTATCCAAAGGTATTCACAACTTGAAAATGCAAACCTCTGACTTGTGATTATTTTTAATGTGAAAGTTAAAGATTATCTGTAATAATAAACCATCACTCATGGGCTCTTGCCCTGAGAACTAGCTTTTATGCTCATCCTAGAATATGTCGCATAGTGCAAAGGGTTGAGTAATAATTAAGCATGGTTATTGTTTTTAATCTCGCTGCAGGTAATTATCATGTTTCTGATCTGTGGTACAATCACTACCATCCACAGGAGGAGACAAATTAGTGTTTGCATATTAAATTGCATGCCATCATTTTTAAATACTATCTTTTCCTTTTCAATTAGACATTGGAAAACATTGGATGTGATGCATTTCAGACAACATTATGCAGACAATGTTAATATTTTCTTACAATTTCATTTTTAAAGAGAAATGTAATGCTTTTGACAGCTTTAGCAATTTTCTTCGTAAATGAACAGAATGACGTGCAGCTTTGCATGATGAGATTGTCTCTCAGTCCCTTACAGTGGCTTCGTCCTGATGCTGGCACATGCAACATTATTAAAACTGTTTATGTTAATGCTGAATGTTATTTACCATGCTGCAAATTGCTCTATGTACAAAAAAAGATAATACATCCGATGTTCCCAAATTTAAAACACAACACTAGTCAGGCTCATTGCCAGGTTGGGATAAATGTTGCTGCTGGGGTTTGTGATTTGTTATCAGAACCTCTAATATGTTTTGTGGCTGTGGTTTCCCATGTGGTAGGGTTGTAATCTCAGCCATGCTTTAGTTGGCAGGTGATGAGCAAAGGCCAGATGCATCCTCGTAGAGAGGAGAAAATACTGGAGGGTCAACTGTGCAAGCAGGGCTGCACTTGCGCATCTCCTTGCAGGCTACATTTAAACTCAAGTGGGAGCTAGATCTCTGGCTCACTGTTTTCTAAAACTCAAAGAACCAAGGTGAATTGTGGCTCTTTTACCCATCCACTTGTGTGAACCTAGCTAACAAGCTCAGATCAGGCATACTGCTCTGAGTGGTTCACTAACACTGCAGAATGTTCATTTACCACATTAGATGTTGGTGTAAACCTGGCGTGATTTGTTAAGTCATTATGTTCATCATCTTTCTTTAAAAAAAAACCCAAATCACTTAAATATTTAATTGTATGACTAAACATGCAAATATCTGGATTTCTATCAATATCACCCTGAGTATACATTTTGTTTTAGTGCCAAGATAATCTCTAGAGTGGTGATCCACTGAATATTTTATTTCATCTGATTGTTGATTTACAGAATTGAAGCCCAAGTATTTATTTTCAAAGGTTTAATGTTCCTATTTGAGAATCACTGAGCAAGTAGCCTAATTAAGTGAGGTGGTATGTCAAAATTAGAGAATTTGTTATATAAAATTATTGAAATAAGATTGAAATTACTTTTGAATGTAAACAGCATTAGTTTGAGAGGAATAATGGGATTCATTTGTCTTCAACATACAGGGGGGAAAAAAGGCCAAGGAACACAACAGTGTGGCTTCAATGTGGCAGAGTGATTAAAAGTGGATGTAATGTTTTAATTCATTAGTCATCTGGATCTACTGTAATTACCACGATGTAAACCCTCCCCCCCTCCCCCCACCAGGTTATCAGAAACAAATAATCCACTAACCAACAGGACAATTTTAAAGCAGTAAACAGTTAAACAAACCTGCATTTATATAACAAACTATTTGCAGTATACTGACTGCCACATATTTCAGCATTAATAATCTGCCTCCAGCTCTCTGCGTAACATGTTAATTTTGAGCTATTTTAATTCCATATACAGTATACATGATTACATTTTGTGTCAGCGTGAATTAGACATCTAGATCGTTTTTTGCCAATTATTTTGACCAAACCTGTGGGATATAAAGCTGATTGCATGTGATTAGATTATGTTAAATTTGTTAAAAAAAAACAACTTTAGGCATTCCAGTAAAAATGATGTACTTTTGTAAAAAAATCTATAGTTTACACAAACTATTAAATTGCAGTGGAAGATCATTAAGGCGGTTAGGAATGCTTCAAAAATCTTGTTCAAAATAGCATTATTTTTCATTGAGTCACCTCGTCAATAGCAATTAATGTTCATTTTTATGAACGCATTGTAATAGCAGAAATTGTGGTTTTAATCTGCTGTGTGCAGTCCGGAAAGCTCGCAAGTCAACCTCATCCAACCGCGAACGCATGCAGTGAAACTCTCCGCATGAGCAAAAGTCCTTGAAGGATCCTCGTGTTCTTACAAAAGAAAATACAGTAGAACTTATTTCATCTTCGAACTCATGTCTGCGTGGTGCCGGACGTCCAACATTCTGAATTTGTTCTTGCGACAACTTTCTTCTGTTGTAAACACCCTGTGGAAACGCCGTTCACTTCAACACCGAGGTCAAGTGGCCTATTGGTGTCTATACTGTAGTAGGCGAAATGTCGGAGAGTGGAAGAATGATGTAGAGATGCCTGCCGAGGGTTTGTATCCTGTACAGTCTTGCCTGCCATCTATTATTGCACTTCATGTCCAGAGTTAAATCATCCTTGCCAACCATTATTCGGCGTGAAATTAAATCCTCCAGGACTCAAGCATAATAAGATGAAATGAGTGTTGCTTTGGTAAACAGGGAGCCGCGACTTCTAGCAGTTCAGAAATAATTTTACACGCGATGGAAGCTTGGAAAAAATACAGTGATTAGATTTTGAAAAGCAATCCCGTTTATTAACCAGAGCTGTGCCCTCTTTATGTAGGCGTAGGTGATGTTGCAGTCTGTCTGGTGGGGGGAAAAAATCTTTTTGACATATTTGTTTAAACTCCCATCCACCAAACATGTTAACTGAAGGAGGTTTGCAGCCCTCAGCCACTGTTGCCAACTTTGAAAGAGAAAGGGCACTGTCCGAGCGCAGACTTAGAATTTCCACCACTCGCGCCGTCTTATTAATCATTACAAGTAACCTGCAAACGGACGGAAAGGGGGACGATAATTGGCTGCCTGGGGCAGATAATATGAATCAAACTGCTGTATTTTTTTCCAGACCGTTCCACATTGAACGGCTGCTTAGTATCTGGTGTCTTTGTAGATTTTATTTTGTTTTCATCCCCCCCCCCAACGTGTTGATGTGGCAGCAAAACAAAGAGGTGTGTTGGGCAATTTAATGCGTGTGCATGTAAATCTTTCTGAGTGTGACATAGATAGATATAGCTTCCAACATTGTTCTGATCCATACTTTAGGCCGGCAGCCAAAGCATTTTATCTTTTAATGCATTAGAGTGATCTTCCAATTAGCTGCAGTCTATAATACCCTGATTTTGGGACAGGGAGGGGGTGGGGGAAGGCTTGATAGTTCTGCTCGAGAGCCAAAATGAGGGGGCTTATTATGGAAAGTGCAGAGGTTGTGCAGGAGCTGGGCTCTGTTGTAAAGTTTGTAGATAAGAGGAAACTGGCCCTTGAGCATCCATTCTATTCTGTATATTAACACTTCTAATCTGCAGAGCTGATAAAACGCTAGCCGTTTGCATTTGGAGGAATTAATTCTTGAGTTACTGTTGTAACCAGGCGACAGTGATTAACCTCTAAACTGTCCAATATTCTCTGCAGAATTATGCTCCTGGATTATAAACTACTTAGTTTTGTCCAACTAAATTAACAGTTTTCTTCCCCCTCTGAGAAATGAGATCTGGAAGGTATGCTGCGTGATCGAAACAGTATCTTTTGTGGAATGTCAGTCAAAAATGCAATCCCTGACAGAGCGGCTCTCTTATAATACCAATTTAAATAATTTCCAATCCTTTCTTTGGCGTTATTCAAAAAGATCATAATAATTTTCTCCTGGCCAAAGCACAAGAAATCAATTATTTCCTCCACAAAGACTTGAAAGCATTTAGCATATGCTGCAAGAAAAGCTCTGGGTTATAACAATTTAAAATTGCACTCATTACACGCAACACAATTAGTTACCACTAGTCTGGCTGGCGCTTTAATTCCGAATGGCATATCTATATTATTACAGAAACAAGCATGCAAACAGCATTGTTTGGGATTTACGGGAATCAATAGGATATCGTGTCTTACATTCGGTGGGCAGTGTCACTCAATCTGCTGCGGATTAGAGATAACGTCTGCATGCGAATTAATGAAGGCAGCGTGAAACATCACTAGTGACACATAAATAAAGACGGAAATGTATACATGTTTTTTTTTGTACCAGATTTGTTTCGTGTAATTTGCTATAATAAAGCGCGTTATTGTTTCCCCATATGTTGGCTTTATCATTCTGGTTTCCCCATAAGAATGAAGTAAAACTACTGAATAGAAAAAAAAAGTGGGACAATTAAAGCTAAACTATTTTTTTTGCAGGGAGTTTGATGCCATTTTTACAACCTCAAACAGCAAATGTAGTAAATATCATTCTTAATATTTGGAGTAGTGTTTCAAATGGGAAAGGCGCTAGAAACTGGAATAGAAAATCATTTTCTGTTTTGAAAGCAACCTGCACAGTGCAGTGTAATGATGAATAATTATTTATTTTAAAAGATATCATTTGAAAGAAAAGGGGCAAACGCAAAGCAAACATTGGGGAATATATTTTGATATTACTACATTCACAAAATTTCCACAATATTTCTGATACTATTCAAAATGTTCTCAGAGGGTGAACAATGGCATCCGATATACTTATGCAATGGTAATTTTTTTCTGCAGCCCTGCCTTTGTGTGTGTGTGTGTAGAGTTTTACCATTAAAAGAACTTCAGCCGTGGATCTTTTCAAATGCAACACAATGCTTCTAAATAGGTCACATTTTCTGTGCTTTAGACAGCATATTTGAGGCCTGTAAAATGTAATTCATACAAAGCAGACTAAAATGTTTGCTCATCAGTACAATAGAGTAACTGGAACTGAACTGTTCTAGAGCATCTCATGCTATCAGCTGTGGCCTGAGGCAGGGGAAGAATGAGGTAAGGTCAGTCAATTATGTGTGGTAATCACTGTAAGGATATTATCTGAGACCCAGATGTCTTTGCTGACCCCACATGACATAGCTATTAACCCCACAGCAATAGGAATGATGGGGGAGGGGAAGAGGAGGAGGTGCCAATACCCAAAGTAAACCAACCTTTTCACTCCAGGGTTGTGCATCTATTTATAAGGGAGCAGGAGATGCCCACGGTTTCAGGCAGAGCCATCCAACAGCATGACCTCACACTATTTGAGGCTGCATTGGTGACTTGGCCTGTCTGTGGTCCTTTTCACTGGGCCCAGTCATGTGAGATAAAGAGCAACATCATGAAAGAATCCAGCTGACAAATAGGGCAATGTGATATGTGAAATGGGAAGGAAAGACAACTCAGTTGTAACAATTGGGCTCACCCTGTAAGATTAGCCTTGGAATGTTCACCTCTACCTATGAAAGAGGAGTCCGGTTAGTTCCAAAAAATACTGTAGGAATGCTCAGTACAGACAATATTCATTCTGACTGTGGTGCAACAGAATGTCAGATTGAATCAACTTCCAGCAATTTGAAGAACACCAGAATTATCTTATATAATAACTCAAAATTAAACATGTATTCTTTTGAAAGAGCTGTGCGTTAAAGTTACCAAGAAGCAGGAAGGTGTGAAGCACCGATAAATGATGCAGCTGAATGTTTATATTTGTGGTGGGTTTAAAGCTTTGTGTATTTTTTTCACAGCAGTGTCAGTACCAAGTATGCTGAGGTTAGATTGGTTGCAAGACAAAGCTGTCTGTGTATTTTTTAAAAAAGCTTCCTTGCTCCTAACCCTGAAATTGTGGCATTCTTAATGCATGACAGTTTGTTCATAGCCAATGAGATTTCGGGTGAAACTCTCTTCACTCACAAATGGCATGGAAGTCAGCTTAGATGCACATAGCAGGGCTGAGTGTTTTAAATCAATTCATACCTGTAAACCTAACCAGAATAAATATACATTGTGGATACCATGAGTACAAGCTGAAAGACGGATACTTACATGAGAGAAGCACACGCACGCACACACACACACGCATGCACACACACACACACACACACACACACACACACACACACACACACACACACACACACACACACACACACACACACACACACACACACACACACACACACACACACACACACACACACACACCTATGAGTATTGATAGATGCCAGATAAGTGTATTTTCCAGTTGCTTGAGATTGTGTGGTTCTGTGATTGGCGAACTAACAGCAAGGAATTTCAATTTTAAACTTGTGTATTTTTTTTACTTATTTATTTTCCTCAATTGTTTTGCTTGGTTGCTTGAATTCTGGATACCAGGGGTTTTACTGTATCATCACTAAGCCTCCCCTACTTTCCAGAGTTGCACATTCCAATCATTTACCAACGTCAGATTTTCATCATCTGGGTCCTTCTGGAAAGACTATGATCCCAGAGTCACCAGCAAGAAAAACAACCTCATCATTAGAGCCCATGTAAGAATTGTATTCATTTCAATGAGCCTTTCATTGTTAGTAGCTCTTAGAGTTTGGAGGCCAAACCTTATGGATTTCTCCTCTTGTGACGCACCATAGAGTCCGGGAACCAGCATGGCCAATCTTCATTGAGCTCTCTCAAAAGGAAGAATGGCCTTCTCTAGATATGGAGACCAAAACTGTATGCATTTCTCCAGATTTAATCTAATTAAGGCCTTACATAATTGTGAAATTTTTATTCTTGTACTCAAATCTTCTTGCATTGAAGATCAATATACTATTTGCCATCCCAACTGTTCACAATCCCACTTAACTTTGTGTTGTGAACAAACTTGAAAATATTACATTTCAGCCAAATCAGTGATATAGATTGGTCCAGATGAAGAGATTTAGCTCAAAACATTGCTCAGTTTTTTTCTCTAACTAATGCTGCTTGACCTGCTGAGTTCCTCCAGCAGATGCAGGTATATTATCTCTAACTCCATGTTCTAAATTTGTTTATCAAGCTCTAGTGTGGGACATTATTCAAAGCCTTTTTAAAATCCAATAACTCAAGACCTATTGTCCCTCCTCAATCCATACTACCAGATACGTCTTCAAAACCTTAATCGGATGATTTCTCTTTCATATATCCTTGCTGAGTTTGCTCAACCCTATTATTTTTCAAATGACTTGATATCACATAATTAATGTAGATTCCACAACTACCAGTGTTAGTCTAATAAGTTAGTGTCTCTGTTTTCTCTCTTGCTCCTTCCTTCAATAGAAGAGCCAGCTTTGTTAGGCTTCCACCTGCAGGAATCATTACAGAATAATTTGAAGATAATAACCGCAGCATCCCCTATCTCTGCCATGATAGTTTTACCCTCTTCTTTACTTCTCTCGCAGCTTTTTAAAGTAATTATTTGCACTGGATCCTTGATTATCAAGCAATTTTTAATATTTATTATGCCAGACACAAAGTATTTGTTCGATGAGGGCTTACTTTGATGAAGGCCTCAAGCCTGAAATGTCGGTTCTGTATCTTTGCCTTTGCTACATAAAAGACACTGTTTGACCTGTTGAGCTTCTCCAGCATTTTGTGTTTTTACTTCAACCACGGTGTCTACAGAATTTTGTGATTTACTTCCAAAGTATTTGTTTAATTCCTCTAATAAATATTTCATCGTTGTAAGAGGCATACATTTTTTTTCTCTGGTCTTTTTTCTTTAAAATATCTATAGAATCTCTAACAAACTTATTCCTTGCTTATTCCCATATTTAACTATTCCCTTTTTAAAATCAAATTCTTGACCTCTTAACTGATTTCGAAAATGCCCCCTACCTTCCTTCACCTTCAGTAGAAATGAAACAAAGATCTGGTGAAACATAGTCCTGCACCAACTTTTGCCTCCTCATAGTTCCACAATGACTTCTGCTATAAGCATGTTGAGAAGTGAGATGAAACCGAAGCTGTATTTGTCATTAAAAGGCCAACTCTTATATTGTCATGTGATCATTTCTCAGTGATGCTTCTGTTAGGTGGCATGCATAGAAGTCGAGTGCTTTTCTAAGAGAGAAATCAACCAGATAAGATGTTAGCTTGAGCCAAACAGCTGAGACCGCTGTGAAAGGAAGAATGCATATTATGCCTTGGGGTCAGGGGGATGCAGCCCTATAAAATAAAATGCTAGAAATTACTCTTGCTGATATTAGTGGGAAAATACTTAATGCATTTATATGACATTCTTTTGTCCACTAATTTCACAGAGGTGTTAACCAGTTCATTTTAAGTGGGTTAATGCTTCTGTTAAAATAATAGTCAGAGAAATGTCATCTGAACGATGCATTAAGCATTTGTCTGCTAACATTGCCAGCTTCAGATTATTTCAGTTGTTTGATACCAGAAAATTGGTACAAATGGGACAACGGTGTGTGTGTGTATGGGTGTGTTTATCTTGCGCAAATATGTTTACATTATGTTTTAAGCTTGCTATTTTGTACAGTTAGAGCCTCAGGAATAGTTTTTATAACTTACAGTGGTATGAATTATTGCCATAAAATAATTACGTTGTACATTATGAATATTAAGGTACATTGCAATGAGGTAATAACTTGCTCTTTTCTGTCATTCAACAAAGATCAAAAGTACCAGAAATAATAAGACTCATAAAGAATGTTTTCGCCCTAAGGAACACATTTTATCATGCAAGGTGTAAACTTTGTTTTGGTTTGGTTGAAAAAAAATGGTGACAATGCCAGAGCTGCTGGAATGACTGTGCTTTCACTGGTAAGGACCTGGGAAAGCAGAGAGCAGGGACACAGAACTGCCCCAAAGGTTTTAACTGCCCAGTCCCAATACTGGTGGCTCTGTACAGGCTTTAAATGGCCTGTAAAAGGAGCCAATGGCATTTGTAAGTAAAATCCTGCAACAGCGAGATCTGTGCCCAAGAGGGCAGCGGCCATGAGGGTTTGCTGATTCTGAGGGGCAGCAAACTGATGTAGGACATCAGAAACAGAGAGACCCCCCCACCCCCACTATTGAGAAGGAGAAGCATGGGAGATGACCCAACAAGATGGTGACCATGACAGTGGACCAGGGATGGGCTCAGCAGTTTAGGGACCCACACAACCTGGAGGCAACTTACAGGTGAGGACCAGATTAGGCTGCTGGCTGTTGGTGACTAGCAGGCAGGGGATCCTGTACAGGCTGTGGGCTGCTGGATACTAGCTCAGAGGAACCAGGTATTGGAGTCAGGATTCAAGAGGATGCTAATGGCAAGAAGGGCTTACAAATGGCCTCGGCCACTGAAGGCTTCCTGATTGTGTTGGAGGTTGGGATCTGGAGCTCATGTTGCTGATGGATTGAACAGGAGTCTGTGCCAGCTGCAGAAGCAGCGGGAGGGTTGGAGGCGAATCCAAGGACACTCAGTGACTCTGAAGAGACTCACTTTCACTTCTTTTTCTCTTGTATTGTAAGGGGTGCTGGGCAATATTAATGGTGACCCTTTGTCATTCTTACAACAGGCAAAAGTTAAAGTATATCATGTATGTTACATTTCCAATGTTTTATTACTTGACAATGAAAGGAACTTTGAAAAAAAACTTGTCCATTCTTTATAGATAAAGTAGCAGCCCTACAGATTATTGGAAAAATTCAATTGTTTTAAATCGTTATTTTAAGAATATTTTATTACTGATGATTCAAATGGTGGTGCAGGGTCTATTAAGAAATGGCTTTATGATATTTCATTCAAGACTCAGTAGCCAATTACTGACATTAACAGGAATAAAATGTTAAGGATCTTGGGAGCGATTGTATTTTTAAAGGTTATACTTGAGATCTGAACTTGCATGCTTTATATTGGATTAAATATTTGCGTCCATGGTAAGGGACCCATTTTTCTTAATAGTGTTAATCTGCACTTTGACAAGCAATAGGAATAAAAGTGAGGCATTCGGAGCTGCCTGAGGGCAAGACATACTATGAAAGAACTTTCCACTCACATCCTTTCATTGGTTTTTCTAATTCCGGTTTTAACAATGGAAATCCTGTAAAGTTCAGACTTCAAAGTACTGCACTAAAATGCATAATTAATGTCCAAATTGATGAAAGTTAAATCCCTGATTTGTCTATTGCTCTACGCATTAAATATCATTGTGTAATTCAGATTTCTGAAATTGATTAACTTGAAGGGGTCTCACTGCCCGATGACATTTGCACAAACTTAATTAATTTTGTGTTTTGCTTTCTTCTATGTAATTTCATGAATTTAGTGAGGAGATAAAGAAAGCTATGTAATGCTGAGAAACTGACACAGTGGGCTGACTGCAACCCTACAAAAATATGACATATATTTCTTGATTTGAAAACGCTGCCTGGAGGTTGATTGCCAGTTAACAATGCTGAAGATCTGACAGAGTAGCAGGAGTACATTTCTCTTCTTCGAAGTGGAATCAAAAGCAAAACAAAATACAGCTGAAGAACTCAGCAAGTAGGCAGCATTGATGGAGGGAAATGGGACTGTTGATGCTTTGGTCAAAACCTTGCTGCGGGATGCACCTTTCTCTTTGCCTTGAAAATTCATTTCACAACAGGATGAATTTCGACGGCTGACTTCTTTTCCTGGACATTACCGGAACTGTTCTCTTTCTTCGGCAATTCCTTGCTATTGATCACGACATGCTGTCAATAAGATGAACTGATCAGAGACTTCAAGTATCATCTCACAGACTTTATATCATGGAGAGTAGGTGGCTGTCTCCGCTGCTTACCAACTTCAAAATCTACTTCTACAAGCACGCACATTTATACAGAGACAAACAAGCTGTTGTAGAAAATAGGTTAACATTGTGGAATAAACCTGTTCTAACTACATCAAGATCTTTACTACAATCTTTATATTAAAATTTTAGTTTTATCTAAGATGAAGGAGAGAGTGTCAATAATCACTTGTAGTGTCAACAACTAATACTAGTGCCCTTGACAATGGTTAATGCTTAACTCTACATAATATCTTGCTGAATTGATGCTGTATTAAAACAGGATGATCACCAACTAATGTTAGTGTCAATGTCAAAGCTGCAGCACGAACTTTCTTTCATAGAGCGGCAGTGTCATTCTTCATAAAATTTCATCCACATGTGCTTCCACTTCTGTCGGTCTTGAAGTGGCTTGATGAGATGAATGAGGAGGTGCCTGCCAGATGGGTGGGTTATTTGTGTGTGGTGCACGCCTTCTGTTGTTCATGCAGCTCTTCGTGTGCTCCCAAAAAAGAGTTTTAAGATTCTCAGTGCCATCTTGAATGCTCTGTCTTAGGCCAAGGACAAGGTGGTTCTGAGAACATCCTTGAATTGTTTTCCTCTTTCCATCTAGCTGTGATAAAGCTTGGGTTAGATAGTGTCTTTTGAGAGTCTTACATTGGGCATGCAAATGACATGATCTGTCCGTTGCACCTGTCAGAACATAATTGTGGCTCAGTTGCTGAGGGTGATAGTTTGATATCATATGCTGCCAGTGGTATATCTATCCTGTCATTGGATTTGGAGGATTTTGTTTGTTGGATCTCTCCCTAGTAGTGAGACTTAATTGTCTGCAGTTGGCATATGGCCTTTACAACTTCCTTTTGGAGAGGAGTGGCAGCAAGGCTGAACTGGGTAGTTTAGTGGGAATGAGACAAGGACACTCAGGTCAAGGGAGCACTCTTGGTTGAGCATTATTTTGAAGTGCTCCTGCCACTGGGTATGATGCTATCATTGATGAATTGGCCCTACTATATATCCAACTTGATGCTTTTCACCAGGAATCAATTTCTACCACATATGTATCATTTTGGATTTATTTATAATTTTCCTCTCAAAAATCAGTATCTATCTGGTTTACTGTCAGCCTATCCACTTCTGAAATATTACATTCATCCATCAGCAGCTTACCTTGGGTGCACGATGTACCACATACAAGATGCAATGCTCTTATTATAATATCACCCCTGTACATCTGCAAACTGTACTAACAGGAAAGACAAGTGTATCATGAGCATGGGAACTCAACTGCCTGCAGGTTCCCATCCAAATCATTTACCTTCTTGCCTTTAAATGTACTGCTGTTTCTCCACTGTCACTGGATGTAAATTCTGGAACTTTCCTACCCAAGGGCATTATGGAAGTTCCTTCAGCAAAAAGATGACAGGAACTCAAGACCCGGCTCCCTGCTACCATGTGGTGCAATTAGGGATAGGCAATAAATGTTGTCTTTGCCACCAATGCCCATTTTCTAAGACAAAAGACAAGCTTCTCCCTCAGCCATCAATTAGCATTCATCACAAAATCTTCAGCCTCAGTGTTGTTGGTTGAGGGTTGAGCGGTCAAGAGAAGCACTGCTCTTTGGAAACATGTCTCTGGATCTTTCCTGGAACCAACACACCAATGGCATCATGAAGAGAGCCTCTACTTCCTCAGGAGTTTGCGGAGGAGCTAGTGGAGTTGTTCAAGTGAACCGGTACGGACTTGAAGGGTCGACATGGCCTGTTTCCGTGCTGTAAACGGTTATATGGTTATATTATTTATAACTACTTTTGGAGTGAAACAGAAGCTCCTGCCTTGTCTCAATATCATACATTTGTGGGTAAAGCACTTCAATCTGTTTGAGATACAAAGTTAATTATGTCCTGCTATTGGAAACAATGAAAATTGCTCATAATTATGTTGGGAACTTCTACAGGTAAACCATAAGCATTGAACATTACAATTTTATGGCATGTGTAGTTGGCCTATCAATTTCTCAGCAGTCTGATTATTGGTTTTATTCTGGTGGTTTCCTTGCATTCTTTTACATTTACAATAATTCCTTTGAGTCATAGAGCTACGCAGCACAGAAAGAAGCACTTCAGCCCAACTCGTCCATGCTGTCCAAGTTTCCTACCTGAGCTAGTCTCATTTGCCTGTGTTTGGTCCATATCCTCCTAAACCTTTCCTATGAATATATCTGTCTAAGTATCTTTTAAACCTTGTAATTATACCCCCTCTACCACTTCCACAAACCGATCACTATCAGTGTGAAAAAGTTGCCCTCAAATCTTACCCCTCTCACCTGAAATCTGTGCTCTCTAGATTTAGACTCTCCTTAACTATTCACCATATTTTAAGACTGCCAGTGTTATCTCAATAAAATCACCCCTCAGTCTCCTGGGCTCCAAGCCTATCCAGTCTCACAACTTAAATCCTTCAGTTTCAGTAACTGGGCTTTGTCAACTACCTTTTGCAGGGCTTTCTCCTCAAAGATATTGGTAGCCCCATACAAGGCCACGATGTAGTCGGCCATAACACTTTCTACTACACATCTGTGGAAGATCGCCAAGATTTCCACGTCAGTGCGAACCTTCGAAAACTCAAGAAGAAGTAGAGGTGTTGACGAGCTTTCATTACAAAGATATAAGTATGTTGGATCCAGTAAAGGTCCTCTGAGATAGTGACTCCCAAGAATTTAAATGTGCTCACTCTCTCCACCTCTGATCCCTGAATGATCTCTGGATTTTACACCTCTGGGCTTCCTTCCTAAATCAGCTTCTTGGTTTTGGTGACATTGAATATGAGGTTGTTGTTCAGCCAAGTTTACAATCTCCCTCCTGTATGCTGTCTCATCACCTTTTTTATGCAGCCCACGACTGTGGTATCATCAACAAATTTTTTAATGGTGTTGTTGTTGTACCAAGCCACACAGTAATAGAGCAACCCTCTTGTGTTCTAGTGCTATTCCTTGTAGGGTGAAATTTGAAAGTTTGCAAATGCTGCGATTGTTGTAAAAACACAAAATGCTGGAAGAACTCAGCAGGTCTCACAGCTTCCGTAGGAGGTAAAACTGATGGGGTATGAGTACAAAGTAGGCAGGCGCCTGAATAAAAAGGGTGGGCATTCGCTTTCATTAAAGTTCCTCTCCCTTGTGAACACTGAAGCAAATTATTGTTTAAGGACCTCTGCCTCCAGGCTCATGTTCCCGTTATACCAAAGCGGTCTTTTCATCACTCTTGTAATTCTGTTCAACATCTAGGTTTATCTTAAACCAGCTTGCCAAAGCATTCTCATGTCCCTTTCTAGCTCTCCTGTGACCCTTCTTAAGTTCCTTCCTAGTTACCTTATTTTCTCATGAGCCCTACCTAACTTTTGCTTCCTAAACCTTCTGCATGCATCCTTCCCCTTGACAAACAGATTCACCTTTCTTGTAAGTTATGGTACCTTTACCCTGCTATCTCAGTGGGACAAACCAGAACCTCATGCAAATGGTCCCTAAACTCTGCCACAGTTCTGCTGTGCATTCCCTGAGAACACCTGTTCCCAATTTACTCTCCAAAGTTCCTTCCTTAAATCACCATAATTAGCCCTTTCTCTATTAAACATTTTCCAATTTTGTCTGCTCCTATTCTTGTCCATGGCTATGCTAAAGGTCAGAGAGTTATGCTCACTGTCTCTGAAATGCTCATCCATTGAGAGGTTTGTCACATGACTTGGTTCAGTGCTATTTCTATATGCAGTATGGCCTCTCCTCTAGTCAGCCTGTCTGCATACTGTGTCAGGAACCCTTCTGACACAGCCAGTAAATTCTGTCCTACTCAAATCTTTTGCACAAAGGTGAGGCCATCCAAGTCACCCATAGCAATGACCTGGTTACTTTTGCACTTTTCCAAAATCTGCTGACTTATCAGCTCCTCAGTGGCCTGGAGGCTATTGAGGCACCTATAGAATATTCCCAATACAGTGATTACTCCCTTCCTGTTTCTGACTTCCACCCACAATAATTCAGAAGATGATACCTCCATGATGTCCTTTTATTAAAAGGAATTAACTATACACTTTTAATATAAGTTAATATAAATAAAATATGAATGAAATGGATGGGATTTTCATGTTGAAATGATGGAAGGGAGATGACTGGAGTTGAGATGGTAGAGATAGAAAATCTGGGCTTTATAGAGATTGTGATAATGATGGCACAGATTCTCCACGTGATTTTTCCTGGGTGACTGATGAACAAAGAAGATATCAATAGAAATCTGAACAACCCTCACTCTCCTTTTTCATTGGATAAAAGCTCCTTTCAGCAAAGCATGTCCTTTTCTCTTATGGAGTCACATTTAATGCTTCTCTCTATATTGGGATTGTTGGCAATCATTACCTGATGTGCAAGAACACCTCCAAATATAATTTCTAGTGAGTTTCTTTTGTGTGGTGATGTTATGTTGATGACCTTGTTCCTAGTATGACCTCTGTTATCCATTATCATGAAATCCTTTAACTTTTCCATGTCATCCTGGCAGATTTAATTTAACCCAGCCTCATTTACTCACTGTTTGGAGCTATTTCAGTTTTGTGAACCAATGGGAGTCAGGCACATACTGTGGCCATAATTTCCTCCACATATTATCATGGTTACATGGATGAAGTATCCAAAAGGCTCTGATGTAACCTAGGGCTATCAAAATAGTGCACGTCATCCAAATTTTTGCAAGGGTAGGTTTGTCATTGCTGTTTGACTCTGAAATAAAAAGTTAAATTGCATATTGCAGTTTTTACTTGAACAAAGCAATAACAATTTGGTCCATAGGTTATATCAATCATGAGTTGTTAGGAGGTAAAAATATTATCCATCTTTTGTCAGTCTTGTCCTCCCTGTCAACTTGATATCCAGGGTACCTGTCAAGAATTACCCATTATCTGGGTAATTCTTTGCATAATATCACGCACCACACGATCCTGAAGTTATGCTATCATCCGTCATTAGTATTTGAGGGCCTTGCTACAGCTCTTGAATGCTTTGAGCTTCTGTGGAAAAGAGTAAGGCAAACTTTGGATGCCCAGCAGTTTGGAACAGTTTATTCAACCCTGAGTTAAAATTTGTGAAAATACCCTTTTCTTTAAGAACCATCTTGTCTGCATTAAGAAATTGCTTAGGAGAGTGACTATTTTCTTCAATGATTTGCTTCAGGTCCTTTGGAAAATGTTCTGTTACCATGGTACTTCCACTTGTTACCTTTCCGCGCAATACAAATATTATGCAGCTCTACACGTTTCTTGAAACATTCAAATAGCCATGGCTGGCTTAGAATGGATCAACATTTCTAAAAGATTCATTATTCTCCTGATGATCCTTCAAGCCTTACTACAACGACCTTACTTTCTCTTGGATGACAACAAACTCAGGGGCACTTGTGTTTGATTCTGAACCTCTAACACATATTAACCTTTTTTTATTTTCTTCATAATAAAATTTCTGCTCCATTACTCATGATGCTCTTCCAGATGTGGCATTGAGAAGCATCAAATTTTATCTTGTTCCATTGCTATGGATCGATTTTATTGTTAGCATTGCAAAACTAAATGAATGATCTTGTTCACCAAATTCTCATCAGGTTCACCCTGTGCTGATTATATTCATTATATTTGCAGTAATGATTATAGCGTGATGTGATTTCTCAGTGGAAATGCATTCTCTCGAAATATTGGGATATAAGCCATCTTGAAGGTTTGGAAAATTCATACTTTCATAAAAGAATAAATTGACCAGTCCATATTGTTCTTGGATTTTGTTCAAACATTCTGTTTTCTGAGATTCTCATTGCAACCTTTTTCAAGATATGGGAATCAAGTCTTTGGCTGAGATAAATAATTGACCTTGCTTCAAGTGTTTATCATCTTTTTTAGAACAAAAGAGGCATTTAACTACAATGAGAGATAAATGGAGTATTTTAGAGTCCAATGAAAGAGCAATTTTCCCAGGTTAATGCTTATCATGTGGCCTGAGTGAAAGCTTCTATTGAGCAAGGATTACCATTTTATTGCATACTAAGTCATCAATTATCAATAGTTTATCCTAAGATTTGGTTATAAAATATTTGTTCTTTGTCCCTGCCTCTATCTCGAGCTATCTCTTTTGCTACCTCCAGTTCTCTTTGGAATCCCTCTGTTTGTCTGTCTCTCTTTCCTCACGCGTGCATGCGTGCATGTGTATGTGGGATATGTGTGCGTGCGCATGCATTTGTAGCTTTCATTTTTTCTTTTAGTTCTGGAATGTAGAGATCATAGAATACAGAACCCTTCCTTCACAAACATGTACAGGTAGATTTTTTTAAAGTTCATCGTTTTTCACCTCAAATATCTGGAAGCACAAATATAACTGGGAAAATTCCTATGATTTTTAATATAAAAATATAAGATCACATTATAGCACTCAATATATGTAAATCAAGTGAATCGTAAAAGAAAATGGGACTGAATGTAAATCCAAATATAATTGATTTGCTTTCAATTCATTTGCAACATAATGAAAATCTATTCTTTAATTTTGTGGTTGAAAACAACCATTGGCAGTTTTTAAATTTTGCAATGACTATACTCAATATATATTTTATAATGGGTTTCATTTTATTGTAATTACTCTTTACACTGTTGAATCTGGCATATTCTGCTAGTGATCAGTCTGAACTCCAACTCACAACGAGCGGAGATGTTGTCATGGGTCTGTTCTCAAAGTGACGTGAGTGACAAGCCAGCTTTTAAGTACCTCTGAATGTGCCACCATGAGTAGTAATCATTAGATTTCTGCTTCAGGTAGTTGCTAGGTGCAATGCCTGGCAAAGAACACACTTCACAGGTATGTCCTGAGCTCGCTGATCTCAACTTAGGCTAGAAGGGAGGGGAAGACAATTAGCCAGTCTTTTCTCCTTTTTCTTCACAGCGAATCAATTCTGGCAGTCTGAATAATGTCAAACAAACTCAGGATACAGCTTGGCTGTGAGGATTCCACAGCTGAGTGACTATATATCACCCATGTTTGAATGTTTTCTACTCTGGCTGCAAGGACTGTTTCACTTGCTGAGGAGTTGCAAATGGAATTAAACATTTCCACCGTATTGTAAAAGGGGTGCTATTGCTGAAGCAATTCAAGATGGTTGGGCTTCAGATATCACCCTGAGGAGCTCCTGCAATAATATCTGTGAACTGGGATGATTGACCTCAGACCAACTTTCTTCATTTTATCAGAGCTCCTTGACACTTGGTCAGATGATGCCTTGATGTCAAAACAGTCATTCTCAACTTATCTCTGGAGTTCTGAATCATTCATAAATAAGGAATTTAAAATTGTTTTGCAGCCAGTTGGCCTTTTTACATTGGCTAACTGGTAAATTGGCAGTTCAATGAACTGGTTCAAAAGGCCATTTTTTCTGTTCACACTCGACCAATATTAACTGGTTCTCTGCAGCCTTTCACACTCACCACCCAACATCCCAGGGCAAAGGGATGCCCATCCTCCACCAGTGACGTAATATGCACTCTCAGGGAGAGAGATCTTCTCCTTCTCAACAAAGGTGGACGTCAATGTGGTTCATATGATTGTCCTGAGAATGTGTTCTTCTCTCACCACACAGGTAGGTCTTATCAATTCTCAACAAGAGGATGCAAACAGTGATGGAGCCTAATTGAGACTGTTTACCAGCTCTCAGGTTGGAAATTTAATGGAAAAATTGAGGAGAAGCATGGAAGATTTTGAGGAGGAAACTCAGACTGAGCTGAATAATCCTCGGTGAAAATATCTGGTTATCTTGAAGCATTTTGAGTGGTTATATTATAGTAGAAGAATGTGGAGGAGGGGGGGAGAGAGAGAGAGAGAGAGAGAGAGAGAGAGGGGAGAGAGAGAGAGAGAGAGAGGAGAGAGAGAGAGAGAACAGGGGCCCGGTTCTCAGAAATGAGCTGTAGGAGCATCAACCTCGGCTCAGACGCCATCACTTTGTGGTTGTATGCCACCCCTTCTGTGTATCGATCCATTAGTGTTCTCTTTGGTGAGGGTATTTCCACTGACTGTATGATGATGCATCAAGTGACTGTCGCGTTAAGGGAGACCCTGATGAAACATTTAATTGACCTGCCAAGTGACAATCACCTTCAGGAGACATTCAATGTGCTTGCAGAAAGGGGTGGCTATCCAATGTGAGCTGGTACCATCAATGGCATGTATTCCCATCATCCCGCATAACAATGCATCAGCCTACTACAATCAAAAGGGTGGCACTTCGTTGTTCCTCAGTCTGTGCTGACCACAACTGCTGGTAAGGATCATGGCCTGAGTTACAATCATTTGTCTTCACCTTTCAGTCTTTTCCATATGTCAATCAATTCATTGGGCTTTTGTGGTTGCAGGATCACAGATGTGTAAATTGGTCGTGTTGCACCCATGATGCTCAAGTTCTTGCCAGCTCACCCATTTACAGAAAGGCTGAGGATGCAGGTGATTATCTATTCCCGCATGAAGTAAGTGAATATGCCTGACTTTACAGTGATGCTTGCAACATGTATACAAAATGGTCTCTAGCGTGCAAAACATATATTAATATTTATATATATAAATATGTATATATATTCAGGCATAAAGATGGGATGACGGGGGTCAGGTCTGACCCTTGCATGGTTTAACAGCTGCAGGAAGCAATGGGAGCCTTGATTAGTTGTGCTGTCAGAGGTTGTATGAGAAACCTATACTTCTGCATTGCTTTGCCCAGAGGTATCCAAGATTGTTAATGGAGTGGAAATCCCTGCACATATGATCGGGGACCCTGCCTACCCACTCAGGAATTGGCTGATAAAAGGGTTCACAAAATACCATGTGCTCGATCAACAGAAGTGCAAATTTAACGACCATCTGAGCTCTGAACGAATGGTTGTGGAGAATGCTTTTGGATGTCTCAAAGGTCGCTGGAGGTGCCTGGCCAAACAACTGGACATTTGATGTCTGAGGTTGTTGTTGTGTCCTGTATTATATATGTGAGGTTAACAAG
This sequence comes from Narcine bancroftii, assembly GCF_036971445.1. Lineage (NCBI taxonomy): Eukaryota > Metazoa > Chordata > Chondrichthyes > Torpediniformes > Narcinidae > Narcine > Narcine bancroftii. The sequence goes on from NC_091472.1 coordinate 37,770,471, forward strand.
GAGCCCTTCTTGGAAGAGTGGAGGACTGAGATGGCAGATCTCCCTCTGCCAAATGGAGTTCCTTATCGGGGTGCAACAGCATGGGGTCACCAGGCTATACATGATGCTATAATGTCTGTTTTAGAAACATAGAAACATAGAAGATATGAGCAGGAGTAGGTCATTCGGCCCTTCGAGCCTGCTCCACCATCCCCGCCTTTTCTCCGTAACCCCTAATTCCCTTATACTGAAGAAATATAATCTAATCCCCTCTTAAATATTTTCAATGAACCTGCCTCTACTGCCCTCTGTGGCAATGAATTCCATAGATTCACCACCCTCTGGGTAAAGAAATTCCTCCTCATCTCATAGATGCCCATCTATTATAGATGCCCATTAGGCAAACAACTAAGGCCTTTAGCTGAAATTTCAATTAAAATTTTATTGCATTTCACACAAAGTAGTGCAGCTTAAAATTGTAAACGTTTTGGAAGAAATAAAATGCGAGTGATGTATAACAATTAAAAAAATATAACTTTTAACTTTTAATGTTTTACTTTTAAGGATTCAAACTATGTGCACTTGTTAAAAATATGTACAACTCTGATTGTCCGAAATGGTCGGGACCTGGCCCATTTTGGATAAATGATTTTTTTCAGAGAACCGGTCAATTTTTAAAAGCAGCCCAGTAGCAACAGCAAATCACTTGTATCAATGTTTAAACAACAACAAAAACAAGGGAAGGCTTTTTAAGCATTAAAATAATGGAGGAGGGCTGATGTTGGTGGGAGGGGGGAAAAGGCTGGAAAGAGGAGGAATGAAGCAGGAAGGGGGAGGGAGGAGGCTGGGAGGACAAGGAATAAGGCTGGAGGGAGGAGGAATGAGGCTGGAAGACAGAGGGCGAAGGCTGGAGTGCAGGAACACCAAGTGAGGAGACAAGGTCCCTCATCAGGCTCGTCTGGGCCTGCATCTCTGGATGAATGTTGGTGATGAGCCATGCAAAACTGGCTCTCCTGCCAGTCAGCCTCCTGTTCCTGACTCTCCTTCTGGTGGTGTGCTTGCATTATCCCCTCCACCCTCTTTGACTGCCTCTCCCGACACAGGCAGTCACGCTCCTGGTCCTCTTGGTCTATTTCATGGAACAAACCCCTCGTGTCCTTGTCGGCTTCTTCCTCTTCCTCCTCCCCTCAGTCCCTGGAGAGGAATGGAACACACAGGAGATTAGGAAGATGGCACTTCATGGGCAAGAACTCACAAAACACATTAGAAAAATTGGACATGTGTGAAAGCAGTTCTTACCTACCTCTGGCGCAGCTTCATATGAGGTGCCGGGGCACTTGCTCTCCTCAGGGCAATAGAGGTTCTGGGAGCAGCTGAGATACTGGGGGAAGTTGAGGTATTGAGAGTGGATGAGGTACTGGGAGCGAATGTGGTATGGGGGCAAATGAAGTATAGGGGGAAGATGAGGTACAGCAGGCAGATGAGGCACTGGGGGCAGATGAGGGACCGGGAGAAAATGTATTGGGGGCAAATAAGGCACAGGGGACAGATGAGGGACTGGGGTAGATGAGGTACTGTGGGCATTGGTATCCTCCACCTCTTCTTCCTGCAGTCCCAAATTGGCTTCAGGCTCCGATGAGTATACAGGAGCCCTCTCACTAGGCTGAATGTTGGGGTTTGCTGATCAGCTGGTGCCCCACATATTGTAGGCCAGGTCGTAATATGGCCAGTTCAGCTGGTCCCTCCCACTCCTGCCATTGTGATCAATAACCTGAAGAAACTTCCTCTGAAGATTCTTCAGTTTATTGATCTCCTGGGGCTTGTCCCTGGCAAGCTCCATGTCTCTGAGCCTGGCGGCAATCCTTACATAAAAAGAACCATCTTTAAATCAAAGGAGGTTGCCTCCTCAGTCCGTAGTGAGAGGTGCTCCTGCTCTTCCCAATCTCCCCAGTTTGAGACCATTATTATATTTAATATTTATAATTATGCTAAAGGATTGGGGAGAAGTTTGGCCTGCCTGTACTTCCTCTGACAACTCCTGCAGACTGATTCATCACATGGTCACATGCATGCAAATAAGTCAATGCATCACTAATTGGATCCAGCATACCCCCTGTCCCTTTCACACTGGGCTAACCAGTACGTTGATTCAAAACAAACTGATGATAGGTTAGGGTTAGAGTGGACTGGGTCTTTATTCATTGGAGCGTAGAAGGTTGTGGGAAGATTTGATAGAGGTATTTAAAATTATGAGGGAGATAGAGTAGATGTGAATAGGCTCTTCCCCTTGAGGGTAAGTGAGATTGGAACGAGAGGTCATAAGTTAAGGGTGAGAGGGAAAAAGTTTAGAAGTAACATGAGAGGGAGCTTCTTCATTCAGAGAGTGGTGGCTGATTGGAATGACCTTCCGGAAGAGATGGTTGCAGCATGGTCAGTTTTGTCATTTAAGAGAAGGTTGGATAAGTGCATGGATGGGAGGGGAGTGGAGCGTTATGGACAGGGAGTAGGTAGGTGGGACGAGAGGAGATCAGTTAGTTCAGTGCAGACTAGAGAGGCCGAAATTGCCCATTTCCGTACAGTAATTGTTATATGGTTATATAATACACCCTCCCTAGGCGGTTCTTACCCAGGCAATCTGACGTCTGCGTGCTGGTTTGCGAGCATTCACACTGGCATGTTAACTGGTAGGTTGGCGGTTAATTACTGGGTTAAAGTGCCAGTGTGAATGGGGCTATTGATTGTTGTCACCATTGCAATTAAAGGCAATTCAGCACCAACTGTCCTCAAAAAGCAAAGTGCTAATAACCAGATAATATGTTATGGTGACTGACAGCAGAGGTACCACCTTTGGTTTTACTGAAAGAAACCCAATATTGTTTTCAGTGAGTTAAAGGCCAGACATTGATGCAATGAGGAAAGATTAGATATGGTGCAGTTACTTTTGGTTTGGAATAAAGTAAACTGTGTGAGACAAGACTGAGGTGTAATAAATAAAGAGGGCGAAGGTAGAATGGCCAAAAATGGCACTTTTGTGGGTGGAAGGATGAAGAATCTGGGAGTGTAGATTTAAAGTAATTGGTGGAAGGATAAATAGAGAAATTCAGAAAATGTTCTTCCTAGAGGGTGTTCTGCCCTCAAGCTTAGAAAGAGGCCGAAATTATCATCACATGCATAAAGAACTTGGATATAGAGTTGAGCTGCAGCCGTCAGGGTTACAGACCTTGTGCTGTAAAGTGGGATTGACTTGCATAGGTACAATGGACCCAACAGCTTCCATCTATGAGATAGATAAATTCTGTGAGGGAGACTCTTATTTCTGGTGGGGGGGGGGGCGGTGGTGGGAGGGGTGTACAGGGGGTATCTGTAAGAAGAGCTGTGGAGGAGTTTATTCCAACTATCTCCACTCACCTTTACAATCCCTACTCACTCAGGTAGTGCAGAAATGTTGTGTTCTCACATGGTATCATTTCAAGATGAGCTCCATGCCACTGCAAACAATAGTAGCTAGCCATTGGATCAGCAATTCATTCATTGTTTTTATGATCAATGCTAGTGACCATTCATAGAAGAATATCAGAGATTATGACGTGCCACCTGGGTTTTGCTGAAAATCGGAATACAGAAATGGTCACATTTCCTGGTTTGGAGATTATGATTTATCAGGATCCTTATGAAACACATCTCCAAATTAGGACAACATAGTTAGTGTATCTGTTAACTATTACAGCGCCAGTTCCTCATGTTGGAATCCAGTGCTGTCCGTAAGGAGTTTGTATATTCTCCCCATGACTGAGTGGATTTTCCCCGGGTGCTTCAGTTTTCACCCATCCTTCAAAACATCCAGGGGTTGTAGGTTCATTGGTGCATTTGGGCAGCATGGGGTTATAGGCCGGAAAGGCCCGTTACCATGCTGGACATCCAATAAAAAAAATTTAAAGAATTCCTTCCACACAGTCATCGCTTCCTCACTCCATTCTGCTGGGAAATGAGTCTGCTGGTGTTTTGATAGGACTTTCCCTGTAATCTCAACTCTGCTACTCTTGCTTCAGCTGTTCTTCAGGGTTTGCCTTGTTTCCTGCTTCTTCATCTTCTACTGTGTCTCTGGCACTGGTTCTGACTTTGAATGACTAGGTGGTGCAGGATGCATCAATGATATCTCCTCATCTGTTAAATATGTACAATAGATAGGTCCACTGTACCTATGCATTGCTTCTGGACCTATGCCAACACCAGAATCTACTTTTTAGAAGACCACCTCGATAGCAGTTCTTGCACATGTGCAGTTCTTGGCATAGCCACTCTTAGCAGCTGATCAAAGACTGGGAATTGATGTGAAGACCCAGACAGGCAGATGATGGTTCTCATCTCCCAGGGTCCACCTGCTTTGGCAGTGATGAAAGTATCTGACTGTTCCATCAACCCGATGATGAATGTGTCATGTGTACTTCCTGGATGCACGATACTGACTACCCCATCAGAACAATCTTCCGATGAACCCATCAAGTGAAGATAGAAGAAGTAGAAACTCTTTGTTGAGGAAAAGATCCACATCATTAATAGGAGACCTTATTAATACATGAATAATGTCACAGGAAACCTGCTCATGGGAAGTAGGTAGCATTGTCAAATCCCAAAGTATGAGATGTCACCTGTTCTTCACTGAAATTGAAAGGAGGAAGTAGTTCTTTGCTTGGATGTCCTTCCTGGCACTGCATTAAGTAGCAGATTGGATGATATGGGAGATAGCTGATATGATTTCTTTGAAGGGTCCTTATGGGCAAAGAAATCGATAATTGATGTCATACTGATCTTCACAGAGGAGCAGGCCAGTCACAAAAATGTGCTTAAAAGTCTTTCCAAACCATTTCACATCTCTGAGTAATAAAAAGCCTGGGAAAATCTGAGCCTGTAAATATTTGTTCAGAAGTGGTCAGGGTAATATATAATATCTCTGAAGTTCTTGGGAGTAGGTTTTCCATCACTGAACATGCCTTTGTCTGCTGCACAAGACACCTGGACTCATATCTATAATGACATCTCCAGCAGTGGAATTCTGCTAGGGTTGTAACTACTGAAGCATCCATAGACACAACGTCTCAACTGGATGAAGGACTTCCATTTAAGAACACTCTGTGAACTTTGTGTAAGTGTTGTAAGTGCCCTTCAGTCAATTTTGAAGATGGTCAGTTAGATCTCATGTCTGTAGAATATCCCTTTAAATACAATATATAAAAACATTATGATCTGCTGTAGCTTGTGTTGCGACCATTCAACAATGAGTGCAGGTTGTGCTCATTAACTCCAATGTATGCATGTAAGGCCATAGCCACCAAAGTCCCTTTGTTCATTCAACACAACACAACTGACCAGACCAGCCATATCTCCCTGCCATCCAAGGCATTCCTCCTCACCAATAACCACAGTTTCATATCATCTGCAAACTATGTGTCCCACTAATTTTATATTATGAATATATATCCTGAAAAGCAAGGGTCCAAGAACTTTGTCCCAGGGGACCTCAAGGTTGCCTTGATTTATGTGTAAATTATGCATAAAAGATAAAAGATAAAAGATTTGCGATAAAATTACTGGGCTAAACAAGATTACATAAAGATGTGGAAAAACACAAAATTAATACAGAATCACTAACCAAGCAAATAGTTTTTTGGTCCTTGCTCTTCCCCCTCCAATCCTTTCCCCTTTCTTTAATTCGGATGCCTGCTTTTCACTCTTACCTTGAGGAAGGGCTCAGGCCTGAAACATCGGTTATATATTGTTGCCTTCTATGGAAGCTGCAAGACTGGCTGACTGACTGCAATCACCGCGTTTGCAGACTTTCATGTTTCACTCTGAATGGAAATAAAATTCATTGCACAAACACAAAGATTAGAAATTAAAAGTTACGAGTTTCTCCAGTTTGATTCCTGTTGCCTTTTGCATCAGTTTCTGCGAAATGTGAATGTGCTAAATTTCAGCAAGAGGCTTAACTTCCGAACCTTTAGAATTTTCAACAGTGAAGTCCATCCACAGGGAAGTTGCCTCTCCATGCATAACAAAGCAACCATTGGCAAAGTTTCAGGCAACCCTGCTCAATTAGACCTAAGAAATAAATATATTAAAGCAGTTCTAAAAACTACAAATATGTCGTGTTTTCTTCATAAATAGCATAGAAAACAATGGCAAAAACTTGAAAGAAAAGGATTGAGGCTTGCTGTCAAAGCTCTGTGAAGTCCTTCCCTGTGCTCCAAAGCTAATCTCACAAAACAACAGGCAACCAAAATAACATTACACTCTATTATTAAGCCATGAACAAACATATTCTGAAAGAACATCCAAATAGACTCTGGAAATAAACAAATTGTTTCATAATATATTTACCCAGCTACATCTACATTTATTTAAATATTTTACCTGAGCAAGGTGTTAATCTGGCTCTTTTTCTCTGTAAATTTAAATTCAGGCCTCATTTTATCACCATATAACCATATAACCGTTTACAGCGCGGAAAGAGGCTATGTTGGCCCTTCGAGTCTGCACTGGCTCACTTAAACGACTCCCATTCTCCGCCCATAACCCTCCAACCCTCTCACATCCATGTACACATCCACTCTTGGCTCAATGGATTCTGAGGTGGCTGATGAGGCTAATGTAGAAAATAGATAGGGCAAAAGGAGCTTGGGTGGGTGAGTAGCTTGTAAGGCTATGTGTTTCATGGATGGGTGGGTCATTTGTGAGTGATGTGTTCTTTCCATCATTCTGTGTACTCCAGAAACATGGATTTAAGGTTTCTCTTTACCTTGAGTGGTGTGAGCTACTGATTCTTAGCAGTTAATGGGGATGCTGCATTTCTTCAATGAAGCTTTGAGCGCATCCTTGGATCTTCCCTTCTGTCCACCTGGTACTCTCTTCCTTTGAGGGTGACAAAGGCCAAATCCTTTCTCATGGGTTCTATTCTGAGGAATGGAAATCCTGAGTTGTCTTAACAGAGTGAAAGTAGAGAGGACCTATCTTCCTATGGATGAGTCGATAACTTGGGGATCAGGTTTTAAAAATGAGGGTTCACCCACTTAAGACAGATGAGATTTTTTTCTCTCTCTGTGTGAGTCGTGAATTTTTGGATCTCTCTTCCTGAAATGAGTTTGGCAACTGAATCTTTGAAGATTTTTAAAGCAGTTATATAAATCTTGATAAACAAGAAAGTGGCAGGATAGAGGAGAATATTTGAGTTAATCAACCATGATCATATTAATTGGGAATGCATTATCAAATGGTCTACACCTGCTTCTAATGCATGTTCATTCCTATATTCCTGGAATGGAACACAGCAGAATATTTTGTGGCAATGCTACTCAGCTCAACCTTCTTCCCATTGGGCATTCATAGAGGGTCATTTTTATTGATGTTGTGGAACAAAGTGTAAAGCAGGAATCCAGGCCATTTTGTACCCACCATGTCCCCCCCTCCCCCCACCCACCCCACCCCCATCTATAAGCATTTGGTTTTCCTGTGCTTTGTTACATGAGATCAGACATTACAGGAAACTAAAGAGGAGAATATGGACAGTGTATCTGTGAAAGTGGTAGACAAAATGGATGGGGTGAAGTAAATAGGCAATACTGAGTGAATAAGTAATAGAGTCATGGAATTGTACAGTTTAGCAAAAGGTCCTTTTGCCCATTGCCTCCATGCTGACCATTGTCCCTAATATACTAATCCCACATGCTTACATTAATTCCCTATCCCTCCATGACTAACTCTCACCTACCTTTTAAGAGGACTCTTAAATATTGTTCCTTTCTCTAGCAGCTCATTCCAGATGCCAGCTACTGTGTGAAAAATCTACACCTTTAGATCCATTTTAAACCTCCTTGCCTTCCATGCTCTCTAGTTTTAGACACCCCTACTGGGAAACAGACATTGTCAATCCACTCTGTCTGTGTCTCTTGTAATTTTATATTCACCTTTCTGGTCACCTCTCAGATTCTTTTGCACCAGGTAAGTCAGGCCCAGCCTTTCCAATCTCTCCTGATAACTTGTGTCCCCCAATCCACATAACATCCTTGTGCAACTTTTCTGCACTCTCTTTAGTTTAGTCACAACCTTTTTATAGAGTGGTGACCTATGGCCTAACAAAGCTGTATCACAATGTCACAAGTCCATATTCAGTGCCTTGGCTGATGAAGGCAAGGATGCAATATGCCTTCCTTCTCATCATGTCCACCTGACTTCGAGGGAACGCTATAATTTTTAGAAGGTCGTTCTGTTCACAGCATTCTCCAGGAGCTGCCATTCTCTATGTCTTGCTTTAGCTTGACTTCTCAAATGCATCACTTGTCACTTGCCTGAGTTAAATTGAGTTTGCTGTTCCTTTGTCCAAAGCTAATGTGGATTCTGTTATAACCTTAGATTGGCTTCTTCACTGTCCGTGATACCACTAATTTTGGTACCATTGTAGTGGCCTGCGGCCCACTCCATGGGCCAACACCGAAAATGGTCGACAAACACGACAATCGAGCAGACGGCACGCGGGATGAGTCGCCCACTCCCATTGGCCGCAGGGATAGCGGTCGAATCAGCCAATCACAGCCAGAGGATTGCAGGGGTTCCAATCTGGGCCTTGCATCCGGGACAACCAATCAGCAGCTGACCTCGCTCAAGCCGCATCCCAGTGGTGACGTGGCCGGCTGCCTATAAAAGGCAAAGCTGCAGCCCAATAAAGTCAGTGTTGATTACACTCCCTTGGTATGCGAGTCTTCTTTCTACCTCAAGTTATAACCTGAGCTATAAAAGTAGTGACCCTGCTTCAGTGGTGACCCCGATTGGTCCAAATGATGCTTTGGACCCAACGATGGATTAACAGCCTACAATCAACGCCACAACCATGGGTGTGGTTCCAGCAGGCCGAGGAGCAGTTCACCATTTGTTGGATCACCGCAGATAACGTGCACTACTACCACGTGGTCAGCACTCTCGATCAAGACACTGCAGCCCACATCATTGACTTCCTCCAGCAGCCCCTGGAGCAAGGGAAGTATGTGGCCACCAAAGAGCTATTACCCGCACTTTCAGGCTCGCAAAGCATGAGCGCACAGCCTGAATGCTGCACATTGATTGGAAGACAGGGCCCCTTCCGCCCTCATGAGTAACATGCTCGCTCTCAATGATGGCCACGCTTCTTGCTTGCTGTTCCAGCTGATCTTTCTGGAGCGGCTGCCAGAAGAGTTCTGGCTGCTCATCATGGAGGGAGACATCGATGACCCCAGGAGGGTGGCTGCCCAAGCAGACATGCTATGCGCGGTGAAGAGGGATGTGTGCATTTCGCTTGAACAGGTGACAGCACCTCGTCAACAACGCCGACCAGAGGAGTCACGTGATGGAGTAGTGGCCGGACGGTGAACTCCAGCCCTCTCCAGAAAAGTCGGGAAAAACAAGAGAAAATACAAAGGCACAGAAATACAAGTTAAAGAAAAGTGAGTATAAAGGTGGAAAGAAGATGGAGACAAAAGAAGAAAAATCAAAATCAACGGTAAGAAGAGAGGAAGAGAAGACAACGGAGGAAAAAGGTGAAGGCCTTACCTGACCGAAGAGGCCCGCTGTGGAGAGAGGAGCCCACTACCTCAGGTCGGTAGAAAAAGAACTACAACAATGGCTCACAGAGCCGAGTAAAAGTGCGCAACCGCGCATGAAAAAAAACACACCGACGGGAGGGGGGACCAGCTGGGGAGTCGATCTCCACAGCCGGCAACAACAGCTGCAGAACACCTGCAGCAAGAAGAGACCACAGAAGACAATAGAAACAAGAAAGAAGAGAAGGAAAGGGCAACAAAGAAACAACAGATGGCCAACCCAGAGGAAGAAGAAGAGGAAGAATACAGTGAAATAGATAAAGGGAAAGGCAAGGTAAAGGATATACTTGCTCTTGTTAGAGGATACATGGAGTCATTTAAAGAATGGCAAACACAGGAATTCAATGATTTAAGAAGAAGAATAAACAACACAGAAGAGAAAGTGAATAAAATAGATATGACCTTAACAGAAATGGGGAAAAAAATGGACAAGATGGAAGAACGGGCAATAGCAGCAGAAATGGAGGTAGAAGACTTAAAAAAGAAATTGGAGGAATCTAATAAAAAAACTAAAGAGACACAAGAACTACTAGCTCAAAAAATAGATATAATGGAAAATTATAACAGAAGAAATAACATAAAGATAGTGGGCCTTAAGGAAGATGAAGAAGGCAAGAATATGAGGGAGTTTATAAAAGAGTGGATCCCTAAGACCCTAGGATGTCCAGAACTACAGCAAGAAATGGAAATAGAAAGGGCACATAGAGCATTGGCCTCTAAACCACAACCACAACAAAAACCAAGATCTATTGTAGTAAAATTCCTAAGATATACTACAAGAGAAAAGGTACTGGAGAAGACAATGGAAAAAGTAAGAGAGGGCAGCAAACCACTGGAGTATAAAGGGCAAAAAATCTTCATTTATCCAGATATAAGTTTTGAACTCCTAAAGAAGAGAAAAGAGTTCAATACAGCAAAGGCGATTTTATGGAAGAAAGGATATAAATTTACACTGAAGCATCCTGCGGTATTGAAAATATTTATTCCAGGACAACAAAACAGACTGTTCTCGGATCCAGAAGAAGCACGAAAATTTGCAGAACAATTACAAAAATAGACTGAGGGATGAAGACGGGTAATGAGAGCAAAAATGATCACGATTGATATGTATGTGGGTAAAGACAAAAATAGACTGAGGGATGAAGACGGGTAATGAGGGTAAAAATGACCACGATTGATATGTATGTGGGTAAAGAGGTATAAGAGTGAATAGAGACAATGGGCATATGTGAAAGTATCTGTAATTAGAGGAAAACATAGATAGTATAGACAAGAATTAATAAGGGAAGGTAATGGAATAGAGAGAATAAGGAGGGAATTAAAAGAGTGACCTTTGTGACATATGAAAAGTGAAATCTTTTCTGGGGGGGGCTGGGTGGGGGAAAAGAGCGGTCACTGCAAAATCAGTTGACGCTTGCGAGTGGATTCGCAAATCCAAATGGAGAGGGGAGATGTGGTTGTCCGACAAGGGATAAAGGACAACTCAGGAGGGGAAGGGGAGATTGGGGATAAAGAAGATAGAAATAGGAGAATAAGGAAAATGTTGGATGTTGTAGGAATGTTGTCTGGTAAAGAGTTGAAAATAAGAAAACAGAAATGGAAAAGGAGGAAAGGTAATGATGGAAAAACGGAAAGAGAAGATAAACAAAGTATAAAATGGCTACGCTGAACTATATGACTCTAAATATTAATGGAATACATAACCAAATTAAAAGGAAGAAACTACTAAATTTACTGAAAAAGGAAAAAATAGATATAGCATTTGTCCAAGAAACACACTTAACTGAATTGGAGCACAAGAAATTAAAGAGAGATTGGGTAGGACATGTAACAGCAGCATCGTATAATTCAAAAGCAAGAGGAGTGGCTATATTAATTAGCAAAAATGTGCCATTTAAAATAGAAGAGGAAGTAATAGATCCAGCAGGGAGATATGTTATGATAAAATGTCAGATATATTCGGAACTTTGGAATCTACTTAATATATATTCACCTAACGAAGAAGATCAAAAGTTTATGCAAGATATCTTTTTGAAGGTAGCTAATACGCAAGGGAACATACTAATAGGAGGGGAATTCAATCTGAATTTGGATCCAAATATGGATAAAACGGGGAAAAAAATTAACAGGAAGAACAAAGTAACCAAATTTATAATTAAATCAATGCAAGAAATGAAACTTGTGGACATATGGAGGAAACAAAACCCAAAAGAAAAGGAATACTCATACTACTCGACTAGACATAAAACATACTCAAGAATAGACCTATTTTTGTTATCAGCTAGTATGCAGGATAGAGTAAGAAAAACAGAATATAAAGCGAGAATGCTATCGGACCATTCACCCTTAATACTGACAGTAAAGCTAGAGGTCATCCCTCCAAGAATGTATAGATGGAGATTAAACCCCATGCTACTTAAAAGACAGGATTTTAGAGAATTTATTGAAAAACAATTAAAAATTTACTTTGAAGTAAATACGGAATCAGTGGAAGATAAGTTTATACTATGGGACGCAATGAAAGCATTCATTAGAGGACAAATAATAAGTTATGCAACCAAGATGAAGAAGGACTATAATCAGGAAACAGAGCAGTTGGAAAGGGAAATAGTAAACATAGAAAAAAAATTAGCAATAAAGAAGATACAACCAAAAGAAGAGAATTGGCGGATAAAAAAATAAAATATGAAACATTACAAACATATAAGGTGGAGAAGAATATAATGAAGACAAAACAGAAATATTATGTACTAGGTGAAAAAACACACAAAATCTTAGCATGGCAGCTTAAGACAGAGCAAACTAAGAAAATGGTATTGGCAACAAGGAAAAAAGACAAACAAATTACATATAATCCAAAAGAAATTAAGGAAAACTTCAGAGAATTCTATGAACAATTATACCGAACTGAAAACGAAGGGAAAGAAGGGAAAATAGATGAATTTTTGACTAAAATTGAACTACCAAAACTACAAATAGAGGAACAAAATAAATTAACAGAACCATTTGGAACAGTAGAAATACAAGAGATAATAAAAAAATTACCAAATAATAAGACACCAGGAGAGGATGGACTCCCAATAGAATTCTACAAAACACTTAAAGATCTAATAATACCGCCCCTCCTGGATGTAATCAACCAGATTTTTTTTTTTTTTTTTTCGAAGAGAAAAAAAATGATTTAATCAAATGGTACAATGGATGATGGATTTAAATTACATGAAATTCTAAAGAACAAATTTAAAGAAATTAGCAAAATAACCTTGAGTAACATGACAACATTTCAATAGCGCAACAACTTACAGAAATAAATGCGATAAACATTTGGAGGGAATACATTTGTAGGATTTGTGAAAAAATCTCAGTACACTAAACAAATATCCGATTACCTTCTTTTTCAAAACTGGTATTCCTAATTTTGCAGTTGAGGAAAGACAAAGTAACTCTCGTTACACAAGAATCTAATAAAACTATAAGAATGGGAAATATATACAATTATTCTAAGACTGCATTATTCAGAAATTATAAATATCAAATTGTTTCACTATTAATTTCAAAATTAAAGACCAAATGACTACAGGATCACAAACTCACCCTTGAACAGTGAAACAGTCCATTACAGGTGTAAAAATATTAAAATTGGAGCCAAAGTACACATAGGACAATTTGATATTTCTCCAAAATACAGAACAGAATTGATTACAATTTTCCCATCCAAAAATAATACATGTAAAACAAAGGTATTAAGGGTTATAAATATCAAGGCAAGGCATTGGATTAGCTACAGATATGGCATGATCCATCCAAGTGGTGAAATGAGCAAAGTTTGAAATCCTACAGATTTTAATTACCTCTAGAGTTAACATTTTCACCACCCTCTTTAAACATGGTTACCCAAAACATGACTGCTTCTATCCCACATTAAACATCAAGTCTGTATGTCCTGTAGACTACACCAAGACCAAAATTCCTATGGTACATCAAGTTTTTGTCATGTATTAATTGACTTGGTTCTCATCTTTACTTCTGTGAAGTACCTCGGAATGCCTTAGGAATTAAATTTAGGTTTTTACACAGAACTTTTTGAAAACATTTAGTCTCCACTTACAAATGCAGGATCAACATAAATGATGTTTTCAATAAATATAACATGATTGAGTAACATTGCTTAAAATTTTATTCAGACTCCGATAAAGGAGGAAACCAGATAAAGGGATGTTCATTTGAGATTATTCACAAAAAAATGACATAAAATGACAAAGTGAAAGTGCAAATTTGTTATTTCAATATTCTGATCATTGTTACCATAAAAAAAACCCAATATAAAGTGAGTAAAGTCTAAAGTTAGTGCATATGCAAATTTAGATTAAGAAAATATAGAGAAAATTATAGATTCTTCCTCTGTACAGTATTTAGAGCTCTGTACATTTCATTTCACTTCCTTCCCCCCCCACCCCAAAACATTGTTAATTGCCATTTCCCCCAAAAGAAAGTCTTTGCTCCTGAGCTTTGAGGTCATTCTCTTTGTCTTTGATAGTCAGTTCACGAGCTTGTTGGGCAGTAATCTTGTTTTGAAGCTCAGCAGGATTCACGTGCTTTTGTTTCATCAGTCTTTGTGAGCATGGAGATAACATGCTGTCTGTAGGACTTTTGAAAAGTTTCTTTTCCTGTGCTCGTTTCCTTTTTGTCAGACTTGGAGTTGGGGGCTGTTGGTTTGGATCAATATGTTGCATCACGGCTTTGTTTGTATTCATGTTAAAATCCGCCACCACGTCCCACGATCGCGCGCCCTTCAAACCGATCGCGACGCGAAACCAACCGCCAATGGGCGGGGGCGGGGGCGGGGCGCCCGTCACTCTGTAATCAACCAGATTGATGAGACACAAAACTTACCAGATTCATGTAAAACAGCAATAATTACAGTGATAAAACAAGGGAAAGATCCGCTCTCACCAGCGTCATATAGACCAATATCTCTGCTAAACACAGATTATAAGATAATAGCTAAACTATTAGCAAACAGATTAGCAGAACAAGTACCGAAAATGGTAAATTTAGACCAAACTGGATTTATCAAAAAAAGACGCACAACAGATAATATTTGTAAATTTATTAACTTAATTCATGCAGTAGAAGGAAATAAAGCACCTGCAGTAGCAGTTGCTTTAGACGCAGAGAAGGCCTTCGACAGAGTAGAATGGAATTACTTGTTCAAAGTATTGCAAAAATTCAGTTTACCGGAGAAGTATATTAATTGGATTAAAGCATTATATAAGGGACCGTTAGCGAAAGTGACAGTAAATGGACATGTATCAAAGCAATTTAACTTAAGCAGGTCAACGCGGCAGGGATGCCCACTATCACCATTATTGTTTGCGCTAGCTATAGAACCACTAGCAGAATCGATAAGAATAGATAATAATATAAAAGGAATAAAAATAAAAGACAGGGAATATAAAATCAGTCTATTTGCGGATGATGTGATAGTGTACTTAACAGAACCAGAACTATCAATAAAAGAACTATATAAGAAATTGAAGGAATATGGAGAAGTGTCGGGATACAAGATAAACGTAAATAAAAGTGAAGCAATGCCTATGAATAACGCGGATTTCTCAAAATTTAAGAAGGAATCCCCATTCAGATGGCAAATGCAGGCAATAAGATACCTAGGTGTACAAATAAACAAAAATCTAGGCCAATTATATAAACTCAATTACAATCCACTAATGAAAAAATTACAGGACGATTTAGAGCATTGGAAAGAGCTACCACTAACACTGATAGGAAGGATAAACTGTATTAAAATGAACATTTTTCCAAGGATACTATACTTATTTCAGGCATTGCCAATACAACTGACAGAAAAATTCTTCAAGGAGTTAAAGAAAATAATAAGGAAATTTTTATGGAGAGGGGGGAAACCGAGGATAGCACTAGATAAATTAACAGAATGGTATAAACAAGGAGGCTTACAATTGCCAAACTTCAAAAATTATTATAGAGCCGCACAATTAAGGTACCTATCAGATTTTTATCAAACAAGGGAAAAAACAGACTGGACGAGACTAGAATTAGATAAAATAGGGGAAAAGATACCTGAACACATATTATATAAATGGGACGAAAAATTGGTACAACATAGAACTTCTCCAGTATTACACCATCTCCTCAATATATGGAAGAAGATTCATGTAGAAAGAAATAAAACAAACTATCAATTACCAAAACTAATATTGACGCAAAATAAGCTACTCCCTTTTACAATAGACAACCTTTCCTTTAGAAAATGGGAAAAAAAAGGGATTAAAAGAATAGAAAATTGTTTTTCAGGAAGTAGATTCTTATCCTTTGAACAAATGAGAGATAAGTACAATATAACTGGAGATACAGCGCTGGCATATTACCAACTGAGATCCTACTTGAAAGATAAATTAGGAAGCAATTTGAGTTTACCAGAGGGAAGTAACCTTGAATATGTGATTACAGATACAATGTTAATCAAAAGATTTATAACAAATATGTATATTAAACTGCAAGAAAAGGAGAATGAGGAAACAAATGGTAAAACTAAACAAAAATGGGAACAAGATTTAAATATAAAGATAAAAAAGGAAACATGGGAGAAATTATGTTCTGGAACGATGAGAAATACAATAAATATGAGGCTGCGTATGATACAATATAATTGGTTACACAGACTATACATTACACCGCAAAAGTTAAATAAATGGGACCCAACAGTATCTGATAGATGTTTTCGATGTAAAAAAGAAAGGGGAACAACAATTCATGCAATCTGGACATGTGAGAGAGTAGAAAAATTTTGGGATGATCTCAATCAGATATTAAATAAAATAACAGAAAACAATATACCAAAGAATCCAGAGATCTTTCTCCTAAGTAACATAAAAAATAAAGAATTTGGAATTGACTTGGAAGATGCACAAAAAAGATTTGTCAAGATAGCCCTAGCCGTAGCAAAAAAATGTATTATGTCAACCTGGAAATTGGAAGATAATTTGAAAATACAACAATGGTATATAGAAATGAATAAATGTATTCTATTAGAAAAAAATAACATATAGTTTAAGAAATAATATTGAAATATTCGAACAAGTATGGGAGCCTTACATTAAATACAATAGCGAAAACCTACCGGGGACAAACATTACCTAAGTTGATGGAAGGAGAAGGAAAGAAAAGAATGGACTCTGTAGAATTTCTGGTGTATTTTTGTTGAATGACAACATTGTCTGACTGAATTAATGCAACCTAGATTGTATACCTAAAATGGATGAGGGGGGGGTGGGGGGTGGCTTGGGAGGAGGGAGGGGGGGGAGAAAAAGTCACTGTAAATGTGTGAAAAAGAAAAAGTGTATATCATGGCTATTGTGATTTATGGTGTGAAAAATAAAAAATTTAAAAAAAAACAACGCCCGACCAGGGAGCCTGTCGACCCTCTCTCCGATCGACTGACCACCCGATCAACGCACCCCACTGGTGAGAAGTACTATTTCTATCATCAATGGTGAGGTACCGAGGCCCGTTGATGCCACTCCCCCTATGCATTCCAGGGAAACGCCAAGGCTGGCCGGCGTTGATGGCTTCAATGACCGGCCAACTGCATAGCTTCCTCCACGTCCGAGACTTCCTGTTGGGCCGACGTTTCTTGGTGGGCACCAGGGCACAGTACAGCGTTCTTGCCCCATCCAGCCTGGACCCTGCAGCGCCAAGGTGGGCCAAGAGCTTCGAGCAGCAAATGGCTCCAACGTTTGGACATTTAGCACCCGTACAATTCCCCTCTGATTTGGGAACAGACAATTCACCTGGAAGTTTACGGTGGTGGCTGTACAACAACCGTTACTGGGTGCCAATTTCCTGAGAGCCAACTCATTACTGGTGGATATTAAGGGGCTTCGACTGGTACAGACCCAGACATTTCATACACTTTTTCTCAAGGGCTCCAAACTTACTAACCCACATCTGCACTCAGTGAGTACTGCAACAACGAATTCACTTGTGCAATTCCCCTCCAAAACTACGCCCCATTTCAACTTGACAGAACCCAAACATGGGATGAAACACCAAATTATTACGAAGGGCCCTCCCCTCCATGCCAGGATGCAGCATCTTCTCCCCGAGAAACTCAACCTGGCTAGAGAAGAGTTTCAAAAGTTGGAGGAACTTAGCATTGTGCAGCTCTCTGCTAGTCCATGGGCCTCCTCCCTCCTTATGGTACCTAAGACAACTGGAGGTTGGAGGCTATGTGGAGACTTAACCACCGCCTTAATGAGGCCACCATGCCTGACAGATATCCTGAGCCCCATATCCATGATTTCACTGCTAATCTGCAAAGAACACGGAAATTCTCTAAGGTGGACCTCATCAGGGGTTATCATCAGATCCTAGTTCACCCCAAGGACATTCCCAAAACTGCCATCGTTGCCCCCTTTGGATTGCTCGAATTCCTCGAATTCCTCTGCATGCCATTCGAGCTGAAAAATACAGTCCAGACTTTCCAAAGGTTGATGGACAAAGTGGGCCAGGATCTGCAATTCACCTTCATCTACCTCGATGGGATTTTAATAACCAGTCACACCTGCACCGAGCACGCTGCTCATTTATGACTATTGTTCTTCAGGCTAAGTGAATTCAGTTTAACCATCAATCTGGCCATATGCCAGTTTGGCCGAGAGACAATTGATTTCCTTGGCCATCAGTTTGACCAACATGGTGCCAGGCCATTACTCACCAAAGCAGACACTATTCTTTCCTTCCCCAGACCATCAACTGTGAAGGAACTGCAAGAGTTTGCAGGTATGGACAATTTTTATCATTGCTTCGTACCTGGAGCGGCTTGTATACTGAGTCCACTATTTCCCCTCATGGCAGGGCCCAGTAAAGACATTTAATGGACACAGGAGGTGACCGAGGCTTTCCAAGCAACCAAAGACACCCTAGCCTAAGCCACCCTCCTTGTGCATCCCAGGACAGATGCCCCAACCACCCTCACGGTAGACACCTCGAGCACAGTGGTACTTGAGCAACTGGTTAATTTTCAGTAAACATCTCAGGCCACCAGAACTCAAATACAGTGTCTTTTATATGGAGCTGTGGGCGTTATACCTAGGAATTTGGCATTTCTGTTACTTCCGAGAGGGCAGGAAATTTACACAGACCTCAAATCACTCAGCAAGGTATCAGACCTGTGGTGAGCCAGGCAACAACGGCATCCGTCCTACATATTTGAATTTTCAACAGACATTGAACATATCGTTGGCAAGTCTAATGTGGTAGCCAATGCCCTATCTCACCTGGCTATTCTAGCAGTGCACGACCCCATCCCGGGTATCAACTATGCACCCTAGCAGATGTGCAGCAAGCAAACCCTGACGTACCAGTATACCAGACAGCACTTAAGGCCTGCAACTGGAGGACATCCAGATCGCCCCAGGTAACCACACGCTGCCCTGTAATACCTCGACTCCGGTCGCATGGAAGAAGTGAGTTTTTGATTTGGTCCACAATTTGGCTCCCGCCGCTATCAGGACTATAGTTAAAATGGTGGCCAACAGGATGAATGATCCTTTACACCCTGACTGTCACTTGGTCCGTGTCAAGGAAAGTGAGTCAACAATCAAGATAGGGCTTGATTAATCTTTCCTAGATACAGTACCAGAGGAGAGGCAAGAGGAATGGAAAGTGGTAAATATTACATTCTTGCTTAAGAAACAGGCTTGTGGAGGATAAGGGTCTCTAAAAAATAAAGTGTCCAATGAAGTAACAGGAAAGGTTCTTGAGGTTCAATTTTGTAAAAACCTTTGACAAAATACCATGTAAAACTAGTTACCAAAACTGGGTTTCATTGAATTGGAAGATTAGGGTCGGCTTGGATTTTTTAAAAAAGGTTTCAATGACATAAAGGAGCAAGTTGTTGTAAATGTGTTTTTTTTCAGATTGGTGTATGGTAGGTAGTGTTGTCCCCAAGAGTCAAGGTTAGAACCATATTTTAATATAAATACAAATGACTTGGATATTGGAATACAAAGTAAAATTTCAATATTTATAGACAATATTCCACTCGGTACATTGCAAATGATGAGGGTGGTATTAATTAACTGCTGATAAGTGAACAAAATGAACAGGCAAGTGGAATTTAACATAGAACCCGTTGAAGTGATGACAGAGGGAAGGGGAGAAGCAAAGAACATCAAAGAATGTGCAGGAACAGATGGAATGGAGTGCCAGGAAGTTGTGCTGGGGATGTGAGGTTGGTGCTTACAACTTTGAAGGTGGCCTGATATACTGACCTGTAGTTTGAAAAAGTGACTTGGAAATTTTTTACTGGGTCTAAATTCTGAAACTTCCTACCCAAAAACACTGTGACAGTGGGAGTAATTTCAGATAAGGATTTCATTGATTCAATAAGGCTACTTCCTCAGGAGCACTTGGAATGGGACTTTACAAATGATGTCCAGATCACAGAAAATAAGGATGTTACAAGAAAAGAAATATGGGGCTTCATGGTGTCAAAAAGAGGGAGGTTTCGCTGAACCTTCGTAATACCATGCGTGCGGCCCAACTACTGGTCACCACTCTTGGGGTTCTTTGGAGGATATAGATTTGCAGAATGGATCCAAGAATGAGAAATTTTAGCTGCAAAGTAAAATTGGTTAATCTGGGATTGCTCTCTTTGGAGCAAAGGGGGATAAAGGGAGATTTAATAGAGATGGACATGATTATGGTTGACTTAGATAAAGTGGACAGAAATGCTATTTCCATTTGCTGATGACTCAATGGCCAGATATCAGAGATGTAAGGTTTTAGGCAAGAGATACAAAAACAGAATGTGAGTAAAAACTAGTTTTTGGCAAGTGGGAAGGGCTTGGAACTCACTGCTCATGAGCACAGTAGAAACAGAGATGATCAATGATTTAAAAAAGAAATTGGGTAGATTCTTGAGGGAAGTAAAATTTCATCACTAGATTAGAGCAGGGGAATGGACCAATTAGTGGACATCCTTGGTTGAATGCATTGTTCTGTGTGTAATGACCATTTAACTTTTTTTAAAAAGTGTGAAGTTCAATATGATAATGGCTACAGAGGTACCCATATATGTTGAAATGTAAAGGTGTTTTTAGATTGCTTTTCATTTCTTTTCCATTGCACAACTGGTGCACAGCCAGGAGTAAAGAATTGAAGAAGCATCAGATCTTGCTGAGAGACTATTTCACTCCCAGGATGCTGCCTGGTCCACCGAGTCTCTCTATGTTCTCTTTGTTCACTCAGATCTTACTAAAACAGATTACCAAGTAATTATGCCAAAATCAGATCTTTTTAGGAAACTGAAATTAATAAATCCAATTGGTCAATATATAGATTTTCACCGGCTATAAGTTTTACACAGAACAAATCAAGCCGAGATTTGTTTGGTCACTCATCTGAATTACTTATTCAAGATGCTAACTGATGCACCATCAATCACTCAGGAGACTTGTGGCGAAACCAATTCGCTTGAGAACATATCCTTACTGTTCGGCTGTCCTGCACTGAGTTGCAGGGGGCTCTGGAACAGTCCCGTTTATACAGGAGCCTGTGGGGAGGCGCCACAGGTACAACCAGCTAATTATACATCACAATGGTTTACCACACTATCACAAATTATTTACCATTCCTATACAAAATGTGAATAGAAAAAAATGCTACCTCCTTTTAAATTTCCAGGGAAATATTTTGTCATATAATAAAATCTGAAGCCATAATTACAGGGAGAATAACAATCCTTTCAACACAACTCAATAGATCCATTTCTCTTTCCTCAAATACTGCCAGAACTACTGAGTATTTTCTGTTTTCAATGTGACTGAACAACTTGGGATTCCTTTCTGGACAATTCGATAAGGCAGGGTTCTCATGAAGTAGACATTCCTACTTGTGATGAGTCCAAAATTAGATTCAGAAGCTTAATATGGACACTGAGAAATACAACGTTACCAAAAGAGGGTAGAATGATGGAACATGTTAACAATAGATTGGGTAACAAGCATTGATGAATTTAAGAGGCAGAATGATAGAGATTGGTAAAAAGGGCACATGGATAAAATTACAGGATTATGGATCTAAGAGGTTTGTAAGAATCATAAATGTTACCATTTATTATTTGGATTAAATCTTTGGTTTCTGTATTACAATTTTGGATGAAATACCAACCTTTATTTGTGAAGCACAATTTATTTTTAAAAAATTGCCCTGGAACAATTCACAGTGAGAGAGGAGATTTGCCTGTTTTTAATGTCCAATAAAGCTTTGCAGTATGTCTGGACCATTGTTTAATTTGCCTATGAAAAATTAATTTGGATCTACTTTGTTTAGTTTAATAAATTATGATATAAAACGTGAAACCAGCTGGTTGTGTTTTACGTTTACCAGTGTGGACTCGAAAGGCCAACATGGCCTGTTCCCACTCCGTAAATGGTTATATGGTTACATGGCAGAAGTCAAAAGAAAACTGATGCTGTGAATAAGCAACTTTATTCGCTGAGCTACTGCACTGCATCCTTTTCCTTCTTATTGGCTTTTACGTCCTCTGCTGCTAACAACCTGAAATATTCCACCTCAGTAAGATAATACTTTATCACCAGGGAATGTGGCATTGCCTCTGTCTATTTGTTGCTTATGGCTTGAGTGGTTTGTGAGAAAGTTACAGAGGCCATTAAAGATCGCCAGAATCAGTCAGGTCTCCCTTCCCAAAGCACATTAAAAGGTGATGGGTTTTTATGGATCACCATCACTAATACTGGCTTTCCACCAATTTTATTTAATAAATGGAATTAACATTTCACATCTTCTTTGGTGGGATTTGCTCTCTTATTTTTAAATCATTAATCCTGACTCCTGGATGACTAGTCCACATTACTACCTATCCCATAACTCATCGACACTGTATCAAATGCACAGACTTTGCACTCCAGGCAGCTTGGCTACCAGTGCATCTGCTTTAAATCTGTGCATGTTCATTAATCTCAGAAAGGCTCAGAAAGGGAGCCTGTCAACCATGATGGAATGCAAAGTGGATTGAGGAGTCTAGAGCCCCTGAAGTCTCTTTTGATTATTTTGTACACCCTTAAGAAACTTTTAAACCCTGATTGGACTAATAAGCCTGCTGTTGATTAAAAAAAACAACTATTAGTCTTTTCCAAAAACTACTGGGACATTCTTTATATAAAGCATATTTGCAATCATTCAATATCTTCTTTAATCTTTATAGTTCAGTTACTTTCAAGGCTATTCTAATCGAAGAGAAAGAGCTTTTTGTATCTTGTGGATTTTTGAAGATATCAACATTAGGAATTGCTTTGAAAGAGGTACAAAAAGGAAACACTGATCATGTGGCGGCCCGCCACAGTGGCGGTCGAGACAGAGCTCTGGGCGACGAGCGCAACCAAAGGCCAGCAGCCCGCGCAGCGGCACTGGCCCCAATAAGTGAACTGGTGGGTGAACGGCAAGAGCAGCTTAAAGGTCAGCGACCCCAAAATGGCGCTGGCCTTGCTGTGCAGCCAACAGACAGGGACAGAACGTAGGAAGAAGGGCATTGTTATGCAGGAAAGTACCTGCGTGCGGGAAACCCGCTTTTGTTATGGATGTGATGTCAGTCAAGGGGGGCCATGGCGGGAACAGTGCAAGCATAAAAGTCGGGCCTAAGCCCTAATAAAACTCAGAGCTTAACCTAACTACACCAAGTGTGTGTGTCTTCTTTCAACTAGCGTGCGGTTACAATCAAATAATATTTTATGTCCTCTCAATTCTAGAAAACATATTTATTCCTGCTGACTTTTCTAGATTTGCTTCATGACATGAGAAAAATAAAACATCACACATCCATTAAGGGGAAGAGTTTTCTTTCCACAATTGCAAGGTCCTTCACCAGCAGAATAATGAGATGTAGGTGGCTAGTTGTCTCTTCCACTCCTTGGGAAATGATGATTGGCTGAAGAGCCCTTGTTCTATTCACTAAGTAATACACACAATGAGAGCTAGACAAACTAATGTCTGTCAGGGCATTCATTTTCAAAAGATTAACAAGGAAAAGAAATGTTCTTTTCTTCATTCCACCCAGATTCAAAATCAAAACCTAAAAATCCAGACTGAGTTTAATAGATAATGGTTTATACTGGATCAACAAGTATTTTTTTCTGTAAGATTCCAACATCTCATTCCATCTGCTTACCACCTTCTGTGTGAGAAAAAATGCCCTAAAGGACTCTTTTAAATCTTTTCTTTCTTTTCTTAAATCCATTCCTTATTGTTTTAGACACATATCCTGGAGGAAAAAAATCTTAGTGCCACATCATAAATGATAGACAGCAAAGTGTGTATCCAACAGCAGAGCCTCATTGTGTGACTGAAATGAAGGTGGGATTTAATGTTCTCTTTGAGTCAAGTTTAACTAGAATATAGAAACCAGTTCCTCATGAAATAGCTGGATATGCTGAATATTGAATTGACTGTACTGTTGTGATAGAAATGGTTTAGATCATTCATATCAATGTGAGTTTTAATCCCAGGTCTAGAGATATTTCAACTGTGACTAGTGGTCTGGTGCAGAGAGCAACGTTGTTCCAAGTCTGTTGTTGTTTGTTATCTACATTAATGATTTGGATGACAAACTAGTTAATATGCTTAGTAGGTCTGTGGATAACTCCAAAGTTAGTGGTAAAGTGGTAGAGTGGACAGTGAGGAAGGTTTTCTAAGATCATAACAGGATCCTGATCAACTGGGGAGATGGGCCAAGGAATGGCAGATGGATTTTAACAATTATAAGTATGAGGTGATACATTTCAGTAAGTTGAACCAGAGCATAACTTGTACAGGAAGCATAGAAACATAGAAGCATAGAAGATAGGAGCAGGAGTAGGTCACTCGACCCTTCGAACCTGCTCTGCCATTCAACGAGATCATGGCTGATCTTAAAGTTCAGTACCCCATCCCCGCCTTCTCTCCGTAACCTTTAATACTCTTATACTGAAGAAATATATCTAATTCCCTCTTAAATATATTTAATGAACCTGCCTCTACTGCCCTCTGTGGCAATGAATTCCACAGATTCACCACCCTCTGGGTAAAGAAATTCCTCCTCATCTCGGTCCTAAATGGTTTGCCCATTATCCTCAAACCATGGCTCCGGGTTCTGGATTTTCCCATCATTGGAAACATCCCATCTTCATCCATTCTGTCCAGTCCTGCCAGAATTTTATATGTCTCTATGAGATCCCCTCTCAATCTTCTAAACTCCAGCGAGTACAATCCCAATTTGCGCAATCTTTCCTCATAAGTCATTCCTGCCATTCCAGGTATCAGCTTGGTGAATCGCCTCTGCACTCCCTTCATTGAAAGAACATCCTTCCTTAGATAAGGTGACCAAAACTGCACACAATACTCCAGGTGTGGTCTCACCAAGGCCCTGTACAGCTGCAGTAAGGTATCCTTGTTCCTATAGTCAAACCCTCTTGATATGAAGGCCAACATACTATTTGCCTTTTTAACCGCCTGCTGTACCTGCATGCTCGCCTTCAGAGACTGGTGTACAAGTACCCCTAGGTCTCTCTGCACTTCCCCATCTCTTAACCTATTGCCATTCAAATAGTAATCTGCCCTCCGGTTTGTATTACCAAAGTGGATAACCTCACATTTATCCACATTGTAGTGCATTTGCCATGTATCTGCCCAGTCCCTCAATTTATTCAAATCACACTGGAGCTTCCTGACCCCCTCTTCCATGCACACAACCCCTCCTAGCTTAGTGTCATCTGCAAATTTGGAGATATTACATCCAATCCCCTCATCCAGATCATTAATGTAAATTGTCAACAGCTGGGGTCTCAGTACAGATCTCTGTGGCACCCCACTGGTCACCGCCTGCCACTCAGAAAACGAGCCATTTATCCCAACTCTCTGTCTTCTACCTGCCAGCCAGTTCTCAATCCACATCAATACTTTGCCCTCAATCCCATGAACCTTGATTTTGTAAGCCAGTCATTTATGCGGGACCTTATCGAAGGACTTTTGGAAGTACAGGTACACCACATCCACTGGCTCTCCCCTATCTATTTTACCTGTCACCATCTCAAAGAATTCCAATAGATTTGTCAAGCACGATTTACCTTTTGTAAATCCATGTTGACTCTGTCCGATCCCTTCTCTGCTAGTCATATGCTCCACTATTTCATCCTTAATAATGGATTCCATCATTTTGCCCACTACTGATGTAAGGCTCACCGGCCTATAATTCCCCGCTTTTCCTCTACCCCACTTTTTAAATAGTGGGGTAACATTAGCTACCCTCCAATCCATGGGTACTGATCCTGAGTCTATCGAGTTCTGGAAAATAATTCTTAAAGCATCTGTTATCTGAATGTCCACTTCCTTAAGTACCCTAGGATGTAGATTATCAGGCCCTTGGGATTTATCTGCCTTCAATCCCATCAATTTCCCCAAGACCATATCCTTAGAGATACTGATTTCTTTCAGTTCCTCCCTTGCATTAGTCTCTATGTTTCCCAACATCCTTGGGAGGTTATTTGTATATAACAACCATGGAGATCATTGTAAAACTGAGAGACTTAGAGGTACAAGTACATAGTTCCATGAAAGTGGTGACACATGTATACAGGGTGGTGAAAAAAGCTGTTTGGCACACTTACCTTCATCAGTTAGAACTTTGAGAACAGGAGTTGGGACATCATTTTACAAATGTACAAGGATTTTAGTGAGAGCTGGTGTTGTGCGCAATTCTTGTTGTTGAATTACAGGTATGATGCCATTAAGTTGGAAAGGATGCAGAAGTGATTCTCAGGGATGTTGCTGCACTGGAGGGCTTTCATTATAAAGAGAGGCTTGTTAGGTTGGGACCTTCTTCCTTGGAGCATAGGAGGCTAAGGGATGATCTTATACAAGTAAATAAAATCCTGAGTTGCATTGATAAGATTTTTTTTCCTCCAGGATATGTGTCTAAAACAATAAGGAATGGATTTAAGAAAAGAAAGAAAAGATTTAAAAGAGTCCTTTAGGGCATTTTTTCTCACGCAGAAGGTGGTAAGCAGATGGAATGAGATGCTGGAGCATTGTGTCTTGTAGCTTTTCCCTCAAGTCCCGGTAAAACTTTTCTGGACCTTTTCCAAGTGTCCATATCCTTTCTGTTATGTGGTGACTTAACAAATGTGGCCTAACCAAAGTTTTATATTGGCTGCAACATTTTTTCCCAACTTTTATACTCAATCGATGAAGGCAAGTATGCTAAGTGTCTTTTTTTTAATCACCCTATCTACTCGTGTTTCCATTTTAAGGACTCGGTCTCTCTGTATTTCAATGCACCTAACATTCCATCACATTTTTCTCCCACCAGCCACCTACATGAGAGATCATTTGCTGGAGGTCATTAACCCACCAAGCAGTTGTAGCCCTCTGGTTGTGGGGGGAAACCAGAGAACCCAGAGATAGCCATGCAGTTACACAATCAGCCAGCACCATCTGACAAAATCGAATGTAGATTGCTGGAGCTATGCCCCAGGTCTATCATCTGGAATGTACTGCATCCATACTTTCGGGACTTTTCAATATGAGACAAGATATTAGGCCCTATCTGATATTGGCCAGTTGGAGGGCAGTGCCATTGCTGAATTACCCATCATCAACTGATCGATTAAATGAATTGTACTAACACATAAATACCTTGGCCACTGCAGCCAGACACTAAGTGAGGATTTTGTGAAACAGTTTAAGAAGGTCATCACATCCTTCTCAGGACAACAATGGTCAATCAAGATCAGCCTTGATCATATCTTAGATTTCTTCACATTGCTACCTGAATGGTAAGTGTAAATGTGTAAATGAAAGTAAATAACTGCTACATTCTTATTCATGCCACTTGATGAACTTGTCCTTGACAAACAGGGCCTCTGCTACTTACTCAATGTATCTATGACAGAAATAATTTTAATTTTCAGTCATCGCCATGGTGACTTGGAAGGATCCTGAGTCAGAACATTTAATGAAGAAGTGACCTTCATATTCATTGGAATAGCCATTTTTTGTGGAAGCTGTTGACTGCACAAAGGTTGTCTGAGTCTGCAATGTGGACTCTTGTGCAGAACATCTCCAGTATAATTTTGTTTGCTTTTTATTTTCTTTTATGAATTTTACATCCTTTCTAAAATTTCAGAATGAAATTCTGGGTACTAAATTGCAGTCCACACTGCATCATTGCAATGGTGGGCTGCCTCAGTTTCTGTACAACTTCACAGATATGAGCAGTTCTAAACTGAGGTTGAGTTCAGCACTGAGGGATCAACAGATGTGCTTTCACTTGAAGGGGAAGTGAATCAGAGATGCAAGTCATTAAGAAAAATATCGGGGCCCCAATTTGAATGAGTTCAGTAGTGACTGAATTCAATATTATCCTTCAATCAATGTTTTATATAAAGTAAAAAACACACAAATGCTGGAGAAGTTCAGCAAATCAAACAGTGCCTTTATGTAGCAAAGGTAAAGATACATCACCAACGTTTCGGGCTGGACCCCTTCATCACCTTTGCTACATAAAGGCACTGTTTGACCTGCTGAGTTTCTCCACAATTTGTGTGTTTTTTTCACTTAACAACGGTGTCTACAGAATCCTGTGTTTTTACCTTTTATACACAATAGGTTATTTTAACTCCATATCATATTGTTGTGACAGTTTGGTATCAGAAATTGGTTGCTACAGTCCCCATATCATTGATTGTAAATTGCTTTGAGATATTCTGAAGGTATAAATTAATTTCTTTCTTTTTATTGGAAGTAAAATGACAGTTGAACATAAGAACAGGCTGGATATATATATAGATAGGAGGGGTTTGGAGGGTTATGGGCGGAGAATAGCCGGGGGATCTAGCGGAGTTGTTTGAGTAAAATGGCGTGGACTTGTAGGACCGAGATGGCCTGTTTCCATGCCATAAACTGTTATATGGTTATATGGTTATATAAGAAATAGGATCAGGAGCAGGCCATCCGGCCCATCAAGCCTGCTCTGCAATTTAATGGCTGATCTGATAATAGGCTCATCGTCACCTACCTGCCTTTCCTTCAAATCCCTTAATTTCCCTACTATGTAAAAGTCTATCCAACCTTGTCTTAAATATATTTACTGAGGTTGCCTTCACTGCTTCAATGAGCAGTTCCTCCTCATCTCCATCCTAAATCTACTACAGGTACACAATCCTTTATCAGGACATCTAAAATCCGGCAAGTGGGGAGAGAGATGGCAATGCGAGTTGGGCGGGTGAGGGGGAGAGACCAGC
This sequence comes from Narcine bancroftii, assembly GCF_036971445.1. Lineage (NCBI taxonomy): Eukaryota > Metazoa > Chordata > Chondrichthyes > Torpediniformes > Narcinidae > Narcine > Narcine bancroftii. The sequence continues at coordinate 37,799,413 of NC_091472.1, forward strand.
AGTGCGAGTCGGGCAGGCAGGAGACCGGCAGAGCGAGTCGGGCGGGCTGGGGGGGGAGGGAGAGACCGGCAGTGTGAGTCAGGCAGGCGAGGGGTGGGGAGAGACTGGCGGCGTGAGTCAGGCGGGCGCGGGGTGGGGAGAAACTGGCAGTGTGAGTTGGGCGGACAGGACACCGGCAGAGTGAATTGGGCAGGTGAGGAGGGGGAGAGACCGGCAGTGCGAGTCAGGTGGGTGAGGGGGGTGGGAGATGGCAATGCGACTGGAAGGGGTTGGGGGTGGATATGGCAGCACAATTTGGGTGGGTTTAAATCTGGCTTTCCGAAATCCAGAAAAGTCCAAAATTCGGGACACACTGTCCCTCAAGGGTTCCGGATAAAGGATTGTGTATCTGTATCCTGAGCCTTGAGGCTATGTCCCCAGTTCTGGTCTATCAAGTAAACAACTTACATACCTCTGTCTTATCTAAGCCTTTCATAATTTTATGTTTCCATAGATCCCCTTTCATTCTTCTAAATTTCAATGAATACAAACTCAGATGAATCAATCTCTTCTTCATCCCTGGAATCAACCTGGTCAACATCCATTGCATCACCTCCAAAGCCAGTTCATCCTTCAAAAGTGGATAACCTCCCATTTGCCAGCATTGTATTCCATCTGCTGGACCATTGCCCACTCACTTAACCTATCTATATCTCTCTGCAGACTCTCCATATCCTCTACAAAATTTGCTTTTCCACACAATTTTAGTGTCATCAGCAAATTTAGATACGCTACCTCTTCCAGATCGTTTATGTATAGCGTGAATATTTGCAGGTCCAGTATCGACCATGCAGCACCCCATTCACTACTGATTTCCAACCAGAAAAACACCCCTGTACTCCAACTCTTTGCTTTATATTGGTAACCAATCCTCTTTGAATGCTAATACATCACCACCAACTCCATTGAAATTAAGTGTTTTATCAGAAAGATAGTGCAAATAAAGTTAATGTGCAAATAGTCAGACCCATTTGGCAGCACTTATGAAATAAATGTGAACATAAAATCATATTTTTCATTAAAACCTTGGAAATTCCATCCATTGATTATGAAGATCATATCAAAAATAGTGAATGTGCCTGGATTATATTGGTGAATGTTCTATGGGGAAGACAGTAAAGAGTGAATGTGCTTGGATTATATTGGTGAATGTGTTATGGGGAAGACAGTAAAGAGTGAATGTGTTTGGATTATATTGGTGAATGTGCTATGGGGAAGACAGTAAAGTAAAGAGTGAATGTGCTTGGATTATATTGGTGAATGTGCTATGGGGAAGACAGTAAAGTAAAGAGTGAATGTGCTTGGATTATATTGGTGAATGTGCTATGGGGAAGACAGTAAGAGTGAATGTGTTTGGATTATATTGGTGAATGTGCTATGGGGAAGACAGTAAAGTAAAGAGTGAATGTGCTTGGATTATATTGGTGAATGTGCTATGGGGAAGACAGTAAAGTAAAGAGTGAATGTGCTTGGATTATATTGGTGAATGTGCTATGGGGAAGACAGTAAAGTAAAGAGTGAATGTGCTTGGATTATATTGGTGAATGTGCTATGGGGAAGACAGTAAAGAGTGAATGTGTTTGGATTATATTGGTGAATGTGCTATGGGGAAGACAGTAAAGTAAAGAGTGAATGTGCTTGGATTATATTGGTGAATGTGCTATGGGGAAGACAGTAAAGTAAAGAGTGAATGTGCTTGGATTATATTGGTGAATGTGCTATGGGGAAGACAGTAAAGAGTGAATGTGTTTGGATTATATTGGTGAATGTGCTATGGGGAAGACAGTAAAGTAAAGAGTGAATGTGCTTGGATTATATTGGTGAATGTGTTATGGGGAAGACAGTAAAGTAAAGAGTGAATGTGCTTGGATTATATTGGTGAATGTGCTATGGGGAAGACAGTAAAGTAAAGAGTGAATGTGCTTGGATTATATTGGTGAATGTGCTATGGGGAAGACAGTAAAGTAAAGAGTGAATGTGCTTGGATTATATTGGTGAATGTGCTATGGGGAAGACAGTAAAGTAAAGAGTGAATGTGCTTGGATTATATTGGTGAATGTGCTATGGGGAAGACAGTAAAGTAAAGAGTGAATATGTTTGGATTATATTGGTGAATGTGCTATGGGGAAGACAGTAAAGTAAAGAGTGAATGTGCTTGGATTATATTGGTGAATGTGCTATGGGGAAGACAGTAAAGAGTGAATGTGTTTGGATTATATTGGTGAATGTGCTATGGGGAAGACAGTAAAGTAAAGAGTGAATGTGCTTGGATTATATTGGTGAATGTGCTATGGGGAAGACAGTAAAGTAAAGAGTGAATGTGCTTGGATTATATTGGTGAATGTGCTATGGGGAAGACAGTAAAGTAAAGAGTGAATGTGCTTGGATTATATTGGTGAACGTGTTATGGGGAAGACAGTAAAGAGTGAATGTGTTTGGATTATATTGGTGAATGTGATATGGGGAAGACAGTAAAGTAAAGAGTGAATGTGCTTGGATTATATTGGTGAATGTGTTATGGGGAAGACAGTAAAGAGTGAATGTGTTTGGATTATATTGGTGAATGTGCTATGGGGAAGACAGTAAAGTAAAGAGTGAATATGCTTGGATTATATTGGTGAATGTGTTATGGGGAAGACAGTAAAGAGTGAATGTGTTTGGATTATATTGGTGAATGTGCTATGGGGAAGACAGTAAAGTAAAGAGTGAATGTGCTTGGATTATATTGGTGAATGTGCTATGGGGAAGACAGTAAAGTAAAGGTCATACAATGTGACATGGAAGCAATTTGAATAAATGCTTGCAGCGATTGACAAAATAGGCCTGATGGGTGAAAATCTTTTCTACTGCCAAATACACCACAATCACACTTATATGTTGCATCGAGGGCTTATAGTACTGAAGCTTGTGCCTGGAACTGTTGAGGTTTCCAATAATATTCTTCATAAACAGATAGTTAACTGAAGTATTTGAGGAAGCAGTTTAGAAATGCTCCGGCAAATAACACAGAACAGAATCTGTACAAAACATTACATTCAATGCTTCAGGACACGTCGGTACTAATGAATCAATTCTCAACTGTTCACTTGCTGTGTATTATTTGTTTCAAAGAACAATCTTTATTCTTTATTTACTAAATAAAGACATCTTGGAAATCCCAACATTCATTGCCCATCTCTTGTTGTCCATTAAATTAAATACATTAGGGTCAAGGAAGACAATTTTCTTTCCATGGATATCAGTGATTCAAAGGGATGTTTGTTGACAATCCCATAATTTCATGATCACCTTTGCTGGTAAGTATTTAGTGCAGACCGATGCCTTTATGGATATCTTCAACACCACACTACAGCAGTCCATTGTCCCTGTAGGTTTCAAGACAACCAACATCATCCTGGTGCCAAAGAAGATGACAATAACAGGCCTCAATGACTACCACCCTGTGGCACTGATCTCCACCATTATGAAATGCTTCAAGCGTCTGGTGATGAAATGCATCAAAGCGCACCACCCAGAGTCACTGGATCCATTTCAATGATCCTATCAAGAAACCATTCCACAGCCAATGCTAAAGCCTTGTCCTTTCACCCCATCCTGACCCACCTGGAGAACAACACCTTATACACCAGGCTGCTGTTCATTGAGTTCAGCTCGGTGTTTAATATAATCATTCCCCAGAGGCTGGTGAAAAATCTCTCCTCACTGGGACTCAATGCCCCTCTCTGTAACTAGATCTGGACATCCTAATAGAAAGAGTGCAGTCTGTCTGTGTTGGTAGCAGAGTGTTGAGCACAAGCACATCAAAAGGCTGTGGGCTCATCCTGCTCCTGTTCATGCTACTGACCCATAACGACATTGCCAGATCCAGCTCCAACAATGTCATTCAGTTTGCAGATGATATAACAATAGTTGATCTCATCAGCAACAATGATGAATGCCACTACAGAGAAGAGGTGGAAAATCTCGTGAAATGGTGTAAGAGTATCAACCTGTGTCACAATGTGGATAAAGCAAAAGAGATCAATCATGCACTTCAAGAGGACCAGGAATGACCACCCACTATTACACATCAATACTGCTGTAGTGGAGAGAGCAGTTACTTGAGTCCACTTAACTAGTGCCCTATTGTGGACTCACAAATCTCCTCATTTGTCAGGAAGGTGAAACATCGACTGCACTTCCTGAGAAGACTGAAGGGGGCAAGGGTACCAGCTATCATCATCTCATCCTTCTATAGGAGCTCTATTGAGAGCGCCCTGGCCAGCTGCATCATTGGGTGGTACAGATGCTGCAGAGAAATAAATTGGAGGTCAATCTATAGAATCATAAAGTGGCAGAGTGGATCACTGGAGTATCGCTCCTCCCCATCAACATGATCTACAGTGGTCGTAGTCTGAAGAGGGCATGCAAAATCATTGAGGATCTCAACCACCCTGCACATGTTGTGGTTTTTTGATGTCCAAACATGAGTCAGGAAATGCAGAAAATTCTTCAGAAAAGTTTAAACCTTTATTTGCAAACAAAAACTGAGACAAATCAAAACCTGGACTCTGAAATGCCTGTTGCTATGAGACACTGCCTTTTTTATATTATAGTCCTGACTTAATCACATTTCTGCACCCAATCATTCATAACCTCATATCTTAACAGGACATCATCCCTTGGCTCGCCACAATTATTTTCATTATTTTCCACCCATTAATCTAATCATGTTTAGAACCATGTTTCATCATATCCAGCCACCTGCTGCCTTCTATTCATTACTGTGGCCTTGTGTAGTAAATACATAATGGATTATTACTTTTGTAACATAGTGTGTGCAAATTGTTGCATAGTAATGAATGATAGTTCATGTGGTTTATTTTCCATACACACAGCATCTTTCAGCTACTCCTGTCAGGAAAGAGATACAGGAATATCAGAGCCAGCGCCACCAGGCTGAAAGCAGCCTCTTCCTGCAGGCAGCGAGATCACTGAACGACCAAGGGAACTGCTCACACTAACCATCCAAGATGCTCATATTTATGAAATAACATCCATCTATGCATATATGTATGTATGTATGTATGTATGTATGTATGTATGTATCTATCTATCTATCTATCTATGTATCTATCTATCTATCTATCTATCTATTTATTTATTTGTGTATATGAAAACTTGTCGTCCTGCATATGTATCATTTGTCTGAATGTGTGTTATGTCTGGTTGTGTGTCTGCATGATTCCCACTGAGGACTGGAGAACACTGTTTTGTCAGGTTGTACTTGTACATTCAGATGACAATAAACTTGACTTGACTCCAGCTGAGAGGGTGGGATTCCAAGTTGTGACTCTGGATCCGAGCCAGCCCCTTCTTCTCTGCATACTTTGACCACAATCTACCACAGAGTACAACAAAATACAGTTGACAAAAAAATCCTTGCCCAACAATATGATTTGTTCTATAAATGTAAAACATGAATTAAATAGTGTGAATTTAGCTGAATTTTTATTTCATTGACTGATAAATACACATTTGCATAATTTAAACAATAATTTGCAATGATAATAGTTTTCCATGGAATGTGTGGATAAAGTTTCATAAAAAATAACTGGATTGAGCCTGTCTCTGGGATACTGAAAAGCAGCAGTGCTTTGCAATGAGCTCCCTCGCCTTAATGCTACCATTAACCTGTAGAAGGTTATCATACCTCTCTATTTCAGGAGTTGGTCTGTGGAAAAGGTCAGCTCTGACACTAAGATGAAGAAAAAAAAGCTGTTAAGCTCTGATAATGATAATAAGTTTATTGTCATATACATTGTACAATGTACATATGCGCATATATACATATGACGATTCTTTGGCAGATAATGTGAAGGTAAACCCAAAGAGGTTTTACAAGTATGTTAAGCATAAAAGGATAGTAAGGGACAAAATTGGTCCCCTAGAAGATCAGACAGGTCGTTTATGTGTGGAGTCTCACTAGATGGGGGAGATCTTAAACAGTTTTTTGCATCAGTATTTACTCAGGAACTGGCTTAGGGTATAAGGAAGGAAAGAAAACAAGCAGTAGTGGCTTGGAACAGATGGAGATTAAAGAGGAGGAGGTGCTTGCTGCCTTACAGAGAATAAAGGTAGATAAATCCCCAGGTATGACATGATATTCCCTCGGACCTTGAGGGAAACTAGTGTATAAATTGTAGGGGCCCTGGCAAAAGCATTTAAAATGTCCTTAGCCATGGGTGAGGTGCTGAAAGATTGGAGGTAGCTCATGTTGTTCTGTTGTTAAAAAAAGGTTCCAAAAGTAAATCAGGTAATTATAGGTTGGTGAGCCTGATGTCAGTAGTGAGCAAATTATTGGAGGGTGTTCTGATGTAATTGGACTGATTAAAGATAGTCAGTATGGCTTTGTGCATGGTAGGTTGTGTTTAACAAATCTTATAGAGTTTTTTAAGGAGGTTACCAAAAAGGTAGATGAAGGAAAGGCTGTGGATGTTGTCTACATGGATTTTAGTATGGCCTTTGACAAGGACCCACATGGGAGGTTAGTTCAGAAGGTTGTAAATTGGCTGAATGAGAGAAGACAGAGAGTGGAAGTGGATGATTGCTTCACAGACTGAAGGTCTGTGGTTAGTGGTGTGCCTCAGGGATTGGTACTGGGACCATTGTTATTTGTCATCTATATCAATGATCTGGATGATAATGTGGTAAATTGGATCAGCAAGTTTGCATATGACATTAAGATTGGAGGTTTTGTGGACAGCGAGGAAGGCTTTCAAAGCATGCAGAGGGATGGGAACAACTGGAAAAATGGGTCAGAAAATGGCAGATGGAATTTAATGCAGACAAGTGTAAGGTGTTGCATTTTGGAAGGACAAACCAAGGTTGGACATTCATAGTAAATGGTAGGACATTGAGGAGTCCAGAGGAACAAAGGGATCTGGGAATTCAGATAAAAAGTTCCCTGAAAATTGTGTCACAGGTAGGAAGGGTTGTGAAGAAAACTTTTGGTATCTTGACCTTCATAAATCAAAGTACTGAGAACAGGAATTAGGATGTTATGGTGAGGTTGTATAAGACATCGGTGATGTCAAATTTGGAGTATTGTGTGCAGTTCTGGTCAACAAACTACAGGAAGGATATCAGAAAGATTGAAAGACTCCAGAGAAGATTTACTAGGGTGTTGCTGGGTCTACAGGATTTGAGTTACAGGGAAAAATTAAATAGGTTAGAACTTTATTCCTTGGAGCGTAGAAGAATGAGAGGAGATTTGTTGAGGTTTACAAAATTAAGAGGGGTATAGACAGTAAATGCAAGTGGACTCTTTTCACTTAGATTAAGAAAAATAAATATGAGAGAACATGGTTTTAGAGTGAAAGGGGAAAGGTTTATGGGGAACATTGAGGAGAACATCATCACTCAGAGAGTGGTGGGAGTATGGAAGAGCTGGCATCTGATATGGTAAATGTGGGTTCACTCTCAAGTTTTAAGAATAAGTTAGACAGATATATGGATGGGAGAGGTCTGGAGGGTTATGAAATGGGTGTATGTGTGCCTTTTTCACTTTTGCCTTGATGTGCTAGGTCCAGGAGAGGTCATCTAAAGAAAGAACTCCCAGAAACTTGAAGGTAATAATGCTCTCCACCTCCATCCTGTCAATGCAGACAAGTACTTGGCCTTTTGGCCTCTTCTTTCTAAAATCCACAATAAGTTCATTGCTCTTGGTGACATTGAGAACAAGATTGTTGTTCCAGTAACAACCAACCAGATTCACAATTGCCAACCTGTATTCTGAATCTTCATTTCCAGTCATGTCATCAGAGAATTTTCAGATTGAGTTGGAGATGAGTGAACAGGGAATAGAGTAGGGGGCTAAGCATGCAGTCTTTGTTGCTTCCCAAAAAACCCTTTGGAGTAATAATTTATTGTTGTGAGTCTGGTCTAATATAGTGTGGTCAGCTTCATTTGTGCCAGAATCCAATCATTCAAGGTCTTTTTTTTTGGAGCTTAGTGTCTACAGCAGGTCATTTTGCTGCCAAATTTTAGAATATCCTGCCTTGATGTTGATAGCAGTTACTCAGTTACTGTCACCTTTCCAGAGGCACTTATTTAATGCTCAGGAGATAGAACCAAAGCGGTGAGTGATTCTGGAAAATCCCAAACAAACTTGGGTGAGTGGGCAGGATTACTAATTTTGAAAGTTTCAGATTAATGTAACAATTCTAATTGATTCACTGTAGATTCCTTTATTACTGGTGCAGGAGTTATTCAATAAAGTGACAGTGATAAATTATAATACAATCTCTATGGTTAACACTAAGCTTTTCTCTCTTGTTTTTATGTCTTACTTTTGCCTCTCACCTTGTGTTATTTTGTCTTAAACAACTTGTTCAGTTTCAGGGCTTTCCTTGCTGTCCATAGGAAGGATTTAGGGTTTCACAAATGTTTAGGAAATCCCTTACAAAAAAACTAATTTGACAAAGACCACCCTCCACTATACATTAATACCTCTGTAAATTAAGAGTAGAGAGCACCAAGTTCCTTGGAGTCCTCTTAAGAAGTGACCTATCCTGGATCCACATCTCCTAAATTTATCAGGAAGGCATAGCAACAATTGCACTTCCTTAGAAGGCTGATGCAGGCAAAGCTACCAGCCACCATTCTGTCAACTTTCTACAGGAGCTCTATTGAGACCGCTCTGGCTGGCTACATGGTTGTAGAATAAAGGGAGATGGTTGTAGAGCATTAAATCAGAAGTCATTTCCACAGGACCATAAAAGTGTCAGAGAGGATCACTGAGGTCTCCCTTTCCCCTCGTGTGATTTACCTGATGTAGCATGAATAAAAACTCTCATGACTAGAGGAATAACATATGCTTTTATTAGCTTATAACTGGGGCAGGGTCTTACAGTGGTCTTCAGAGGGGCTCAGGGTTTAGGCAGGAAACCAGGCTTATATTTGGGTAGATGGGGGAAGAGCCTGCCATCAGTATAACATGCCACCATTGAATCTCAGTTCACTGCAATCACCCCTTCCTGCAGAATTTAGGGTTTGTGGATGAAGACAGAGAACATGGATTCAGAAATTTTTTTTTAAAAATGTAGAGTTATTTACAAATTTAAGTGGTCTGAGATCTGGAGATCTTGGTGGAGCACCTAAGCACAGGAGGGCCTTGGGCTCTTTGAGTCTCCTGGTCCCCTTGTGGGAGAGGAGTGGTGGACGGGGTCTCCGGCTCTATGGTGGAAGGGGATACACTTTCCTCCTGAACCAGATTCCCTGAGTCCCTGACTGGGGGTGGTGGGAATGAGCTCCGTGGCTCGCAGGGCACTTGAGGCAATGCGTGCCAGGTCCCTGATGGAGACGGTGTCCTCCCTGCCATCCAGGTACTTGACACAGGTGTACATGAGACTGGCGTGGAGCAGTTTCTCCCTTTCCACCAGGGTGTCGGTGTTGCTTCTCCTCACGTGCTTCCTGAGAAGGACCGGACCAGGAGTTGTAAGCCAGGTTGGGAGTATAGTTCCCAATGCCCAATGGATCCCTCAATACGCTGATAAGGTTCGCCCTCTTTTAAAAGCCACGATATTCCCCCTCTTGTCTGAAGCCCAAATGAACTTGAATAGGAGCTCATGAGGAATAGTGTTGGTCGCAGTACATAGTAGTGAGCGGATGGAATTGAGCGCCGTAGGAAGGACTTCTTGCCAGCCTGAGTCTGGAATGCCTCTTGACTTCAGGGCCAGTTTGACACCCTTCCAGACCATTTTCCTTTTCAACTTGCTCATTACCCTGGAGGTTGTAGCTAGAGGTCCTGCTGGATGCGATGCCCCTCACCAGCAGGTACCGACGTAGCTTGTCACTCATAAAGGATGAGCCCCAGTCACTATAAATATAGCTGGGAAACCTGAACAGGGCGAAAATGGAATCTAGGGCCTTTATGATTGACAAAATGGAGTGACTGGACATGAAATGGTGAATGGGAAGCAGGAGTACTCATCAATGATAGAAAGGAAAAAGTGCTCCTGTTCGTGGAGGGGAGAGTTCCCTTAAGCTCGACACTGAGCTGTTTGAAGGGCCTGGATGACTTGATCAGGTGTGCCTTTGCGGGGTGGTAGAAGTGCAGCTTGCACTCCGCGCAGGCCTGGCAAGACCTGGTAATTTTCCTGACATCTTCCATGGAGTAGGGCAGATTGTGTGCCTTGACAAAATGACCCATGTGGGTAACCCCTGGATAGCAGAGCTCATTACGCAGAGGCCGCAGTTGGCCGGTGTGTACAGAGGCACAGCTTCCTCTGGGTAAGGCATGTGGAGAGTCTTTAAGAGCTCCTGGCCGATAGGCAATCTTGTCAATTTTGATTCTGCCCCTCTTGACATTATTAAACATGAATGTGACCAAGCACTGGTTAGTGAGGAGCGTATATTTCCGACCAGTCAGATAGTGTCTCCAGTGCCTCACATCTTCTACAATGCTTGAATCTCCTTTTCCACAGATGGGTTCCTGAGCTTGTGGCCTTGCAATGTCTGACAAAAGAATGCAACCGGCCTACCCATTTGGTTGAGGATAGCAGCCAGGGCTACATCCGAAGTGTCACTTTCCACTTGGAAAAGTACATTTTTGTCCATTGCATGCATGGCAGCTTTTGCAATGTGATTTCAGAGGTAGTTAAAAGCCGTTTGGTCTTCAGCCAAGAGGGGGATAATAGTGGCTTTTAAGGGAGGGCAAACCTTATCAGTGTATTGAGGGATCCAGTGGGCATATTATGAGAAAAATCCCAGGCATCTCCTCAAAGCCTTTGTGGACCTGGGATTGGGGAGCTCTAACAGGGAGTGTGTCCTATTGGGATTGGGGCCAATGAAACCATTCTCCACCACGTAGCAAAGGAGAGCCAGAAATTTAGTCCTGAACGTGCACTTGTCAGAGTTATGTGAGGTTCAGGAGTGCGGAGAAAGCTCTTTGAGGTTGGTGTCATGGTCTTCCAAGGTATGGCCATAGATAGTGACATTATGGAGGTGAAGGAAGGTAGCCTTCAACCCATACTCATCCACCATTCTGTCCATCTGCCTCTGGAAGATAGAAACCCCGTTAGTGATACTGAAAGTGACCCTCTGAAATTGATAGAGATGACCGTTAGCTTCAAGTGCCATATATGGACAGTCCTCAGAATGGATTGGCAGCTGGTGATAAGCAGCTTTCAGGTCAATGGTCAAATAGACCCGAAACTGCACAATATCATTTACCATGTCCAAAATCCAAGGAAGGGGGCATGCCAAGCTACTAGCCTGGACTTGTTTTCCCCTTTTCCCATTACCACTTGTGCCTCCACAGGCTGGCGCTTTGTTTGATGATACCTTCATCGAGCAGGCGTTGTGTCTCAGACTGTATGAAATCTCGGTCTGCTGTGCTGTGCCTCCTGCTCTTGGTAGCAATAGATTTACAGTCAGAGGACAGATTCAATATTCAGTATGGAGGCAGAGCCAGCAATCAGTATAACACACCACCAGTGAATCTCAGTTCACTGCACCGGGATCGTTGTTTAAAGAGGGCTCACGAAATCAAGGAGGACTCCTACCACCCTGCATGCAACATCTTCCAGCAACTGCTGTCGGGAAAAGATACAGAAGTATTAGAGCCAGAACCACCAGGCTGAGGAACAGCTTCTTTCCATGGACAGTGAGATTGCTAAATGACTGCTAAGACTGTCCGTAACTCTACTGTTAACGAGCCCAGAGGACCTCAAAGCCCAGCAGCAATAAACAAAATTTGGTGTTAATTTTCTTTAAACATAAAAACAAGATCAAACTTTAACTTATTGGTATTAACTTAATTTAGCCTAACTTAACTCCCTTCTAATTCTAAGCGCATGTGTATGTAATGTGTTCAGGAAAGTTCTTTGCTTTAATAGTCCAGTCATTCACTTCTGACTTCTCCAAGTTCGTTGGTATCAGACAATTCTTATACTGTTCACTGAATTTAACATTTATGAATTTCACCAGGCTTTGGTGCTTAAAAATTAATGGTTACTGCTTAGGAAGGTTCTCATTATTTTTAGTTTTTTGTTGCTCATTGGACACACACAACCTGATTTTTGCTTCAGTGTCTTGCCGAAGAAACTAGCCCCATCATGGGTTTTCCAAATGATAGCCTCTTCTTCCAGGTCCCCACAGAGTTCCTCTTGTTTCCCTTATTTCAGGAGTAACACTCTAGCCAGCTATTTTCTCTTGTAAGAACTACAAGGGTTTTCAACAGGCTGAACTCAGAACTCAAAACCTGCCTTCAAGTTGGAGTTTTCAACAAGCTTCCAGCTTGTCATGTTGGAGCCTCAAAAGCCACTGTTGAACTCACTTCTCTCTCTCTCTAAAAGAAGAATCCTGTTTTCTTTCCACTCTCTCTGCTTGTAAATACCAGAACCCCTCCAAAGGCTCCAAATCCAATCCTTGAAAGATTTTTATCAGCACTTGAGCTTGGACTTTTCCATTTGCACCTACTTCTGAAATTCCTTCCAAAATATCCCATTGTCTTTTGCAAAGCCACTGGTGCCTGAATGTCTGGCTTCGGCAAAGCTCTTGCATTTTAAATGAGATGCGAAGTATAAGTATCTGCCTGTGAAGTGACCTATACTAAACCCCCCACAATCTATCACTTTCAAAGACAAATATATAATATAAAATATAACCAGTAATACTACTATTTCTTCTTCTTTGGCTTGGCTTCGCGGACGAAGATTTATGGAGGGGGTAAAAAGTCCACGTCAGCTGCAGACTCGTTTGTGGCTGACAAGTCCGATGCGGGACAGGCAGACACGATTGCAGCGGTTGCAGGGGAAAATTGGTTGGTTGGGGATGGGTGTTGGGTTTTTCCTCCTTTGCCTTTTGTCAGTGAGGTAGGCTCTGCGGTCTTCTTCAAAGGAGGTTGCTGCCCGCCAAACTGTGAGGCGCCAAGATGCACGGTTTGAGGCGATATCAGCCCACTGGCGGTGGTCAATGTGGCAGGCACCAAGAGATTTCTTTAGGCAGTCCTTGTACCTTTTCTTTGGTGCACCTCTGTCACGGTGGCCAGTGGAGAGCTCGCCATATAACACGATCTTGGGAAGGCGATGGTCCTCCATTCTGGAGACGTGACCCATCCAGCGCAGCTGGATCTTCAGCAGCGTGGACTCGATGCTGTCGACCTCTGCCATCTCGAGTACTTCGACGTTAGGGATGTAAGCGCTCCAATGGATGTTGAGGATGGAGCGGAGACAACGCTGGTGGAAGCGTTCTAGGAGCCGTAGGTGGTGCCGGTAGAGGACCCATGATTCGGAGCCGAACAGGAGTGTGGGTATGACAACGGCTCTGTATACGCTTATCTTTGTGAGGTTTTTCAGTTGGTTGTTTTTCCAGACTCTTTTGTGTAGTCTTCCAAAGGCGCTATTTGCCTTGGCGAGTCTGTTGTCTATCTCATTGTCGATCCTTGCATCTGATGAAATGGTGCAGCCGAGATAGGTAAACTGGTTGACCGTTTTGAGTTTTGTGTGCCCGATGGAGATGTGGGGGGGCTGGTAATCATGGTGGGGAGCTGGCTGATGGAGGACCTCAGTTTTCTTCAGGCTGACTTCCAGGCCAAACATTTTGGCAGTTTCCGCAAAGCAGGACGTCAAGCGCTGAAGAGCTGGCTCTGAATGGGCAACTAAAGCGGCATCGTCTGCAAAGAGTAGTTCACGGACAAGTTTCTCTTGTGTCTTGGTGTGAGCTTGCAGGCGCCTCAGATTGAAGAGACTGCCATCCGTGCGGTACCGGATGTAAACAGCGTCTTCATTGTTGGGGTCTTTCATGGCTTGGTTCAGCATCATGCTGAAGAAGATTGAAAAGAGGGTTGGTGCGAGAACACAGCCTTGCTTCACGCCATTGTTAATGGAGAAGGGTTCAGAGAGCTCATTGCTGTATCTGACCCGACCTTGTTGGTTTTCGTGCAGTTGGATAATCATGTTGAGGAACTTTGGGGGACATCCGATGCGCTCTAGTATTTGCCAAAGCCCTTTCCTGCTCACGGTGTCGAAGGCTTTGGTGAGGTCAACAAAGGTGATGTAGAGTCCTTTGTTTTGTTCTCTGCATTTTTCTTGGAGCTGTCTGAGGGCAAAGACCATGTCAGTAGTTCCTCTGTTTGCGCGAAAGCCGCACTGTGATTCTGGGAGAATATTCTCGGCGACACTAGGTATTATTCTATTTAGTAGAATCCTAGCGAAGATTTTGCCTGCAATGGAGAGCAACGTGATTCCCCTGTAGTTTGAGCAGTCTGATTTCTCGCCTTTGTTTTTGTACAGGGTGATGATGGTGGCATCACGAAGATCCTGAGGCAGGATCCTGAGGCACTATTTATTAATACAGTAAAACCCCTGGTGTCCAACACCTTGTGGGATTGGTAGATGCTGGATAAGCAAATATTCTAATTGTGTGAGTCTGGGTGTTGCGTGAATGGAGAACTAATGGCAAGGCATGCCAATTTTAAACTTCTGTATTTTTTATTTATGTATTTTCTGCATTTTTTTTGGCTGGTTGGTTGAAGTTGCCAGTTGCTTGAATTCTGGATAACAGGGAGTTTACTATAATATTTATATCAATTTATGTTCTTGTCCGTATGTCTGTTTTGTCTGTGCATGTGGTTACACTGTTCTGCACCAGGAACTGGAGAAGCATATTTTGTCAGGTTGTACTGGTACAATTGAATGACAAATAAACTTGAACTTGAATGTAATGTATTTGGTAACAGGCCAGATATTGTAAATTGTACATAAGAGAGCTAACTTTAGTCATGTTGGATCTTACATATTATTACTTGTATTGATATACCAAGGTGACTGGGTGCTCTTATAAACCAGTCACTGAACAAAAACATGATGACATCAAAGTGCATGTTAGTCATCATAGCAAGAGGTTTTGAATACAGAAGCAGGCATGTGTTACTGCAGTTATTCAGGGCTTTCTGCAATATTGTGTGCACTTTTGGGCTCTACCTATGAAAGGATGTACTTGCCATAAAGAGAGATCAACAAAGGTTTGCCTAATTCCTGGAATGGCAATACTGCTGACTGAAAATGTTTAACAAGTCCTGTATTCACTAGAGTTTTGTAAGATGGGAAGAGATCACATTGAAAGGTGGACTGCTGACAGAGGTCGACAGATTGGGTGCAGGGAGGATGTTTATCTTGGCTGAATGATCTAGAACAAAGGGTCACAACTCAGGATACAAGGTTAATTGCTTAAGATTGAGATAAAGAGAGATTATTTTTTCACTCAGAGTGGCAAAATGATGAATTCACTGCCACAGAAAACTGTGGAGGTCAAACTGCTGAATATATTGTAAAAGAAGATGATTAGATTCCTAGAAAAGAGTTTAAAGGGTATGGGGAGAATAGGAATTTGGTAAGAAGATAGAGGATAATCCATGGCAGAGAGGCTCAAAGCAACAAACTTCAAGAAGAGCAATCTGGTGATGTCAATTCCAATAGATCAATGGAAAGAGAACCAATGGCATTTTGCTTGAAGTAAAATGTAAATATTGTAGGCAGTTGGCTTAACTAGATACAGCAAATATCCAAACTCTTGCTTTTGGTCAGAAGAACTTCACAATACTTGATGCAACATCATCCTTCACCCTTCTTTTACTCCTCACCCATGTCAGAAGTTCATTTACATAGGGCATCACACAATCTTCTCTGCATTTGGAATCTAAAGGGGTATTTTTTGACAGCAGTGCAATGACAACATTCATACCACTAGATTACCCATTCTCAATGCCTTGTTTACTTTTCACCTCGTATAACATTTTTAAAAATGTTTTTTTTAATGTAGTCTGAAGGAAAGAAGAATGGAAGAAATTAAAATTTGGCTGCTTCACAAGGAAACTCTTCATAAGCATTGTTCTCAGGGGGACTAGCCATAAAGAGTTGAGAATGGCTGCACTAGACATCTTTACAGTGGTTTGATTTGTGATTTTGGCATAGTGCTTGTGGTGGTGTGTGTAGTCTTCCAAAGGCGCTATTTGCCTTGGCGAGTCTGTTGTCTATCTCGTTGTCGATCCTTGCATCCGATGAAATGGTGCAGCCGAGATAGGTAAACTTTGGAAGACTACACAAAAGAGTCTGGAAAAACAACCAACTGAAAAACCTCACAAAGATTAGTGTATACAGAGCCGTTGTCATACCCACACTCCTGTTCGGCTCCGAATCATGGGTCCTCTACTGGCATCACCTACGGCTCCTAGAACGCTTCCACCATCCTCAACATTCATTGGAGCAACTTCATCCCTAACATCAAAGTACTCGAGATGGCAGAGGCCGACAGCATCAAATCCACGCTGCTGAAGATCCAACTGCGCTGGGTAGGTCACGTCTCCAGAATGGAGGACCATCGCCTTCCCAAGATCGTGTATTATGGCGAGCTCTCCACTGGCCACTGTGACAGAGGTGCACCAAAGAAGAGGTACAAGGACTGCCTAAAGAAATCTCTTGGTGCCTGCCACATTGACCACCGCCAGTGGGCTGATATCGCCTCAAACCATGCATCTTGGCGCCTCACAGTTCGGCGGGCAGCAACCTCCTTTGAAGAAGACCGCAGAGCCCACCTCACTGACAAAAGACAAAGGAGGAAAAACCCAACACCCAACCCCAACCAACCAATTTTCCCCTGCAACCGCTGCAACCATGTCTGCCTGTCCCGCATCGGACTTGTCAGCCACAAACGAGCCTGCAGCTGACATGGACATTTGTCCCTCCATAAATCTTCGTCTGCGAAGCCAAGCCAAAGAAAAGAGTGTGGTGGTACACCACCGGCCTACTGAAGGGGGCAACTTCCGTACCTGCAGAAGTGTAAGGTGACAGGACAACACCTGGCCGGCTGTCAATCAGTTGGCCTGAATGGGTCAAGCCCCTCCCAGTCGGGTCTCAATCACTCTCCGGGATATAAACCTGTGCTGGCCTCCCGAGGCCTCACACTGAGTTGCTGCAGCCACAGACAGCCTGACTCTGTGGAGGTTTTTGTGGATTAAAGCCTGTTGTTCAGTCTTTACCTTGTTGGCGTCTGATTTTGTCTAACAGCGCACCACAGAGCTGGATCATGAAGGCCCATTTATTTTATCGATTTGATAAACTGAAAATATTTTTATTTTATTCTTGGCACTTGGATATTTGAGCAAATCAGCATCATTTAGCTGAGAAATACAAAGTAAATTGTTACTGAACATTGAAAGCACTCGAAAATTTAAATAGAGTATTGATATTGAGAGCACCAATGTGGATATAATGCAACAAGTATTTGGAGAATAATGAAATCATGAAAAAAAGCATTAAAATGCTAATTACTTCCGTAGTAATGAATTCACAGGAGTAATTACTTGCAGAACAATGGCCACATAATAGTTGGGATTTTCCTCCACAGTCTCTGACTGCTGGAAGTATGTTGGGTGGGTCCTCTCTCCACCTGGGTGACCTGTCATTGACCTCAACAAAGTTTCCAGTTAAGATTGTGTTTTAATTTTGTGTATTGGCTGGCTCCCAGCAAGTTTCTAGCTTGTGTTGCAATAAATGTACTGATGTATTGCTTCTTCATTCATTATTCTTAAATCCAAAAACATTCTCAGGCCACGCAAAATAGCATTTTCTGGCCAATTTTACTGCAAAATTTACCATAAAATGGTCTAGAAAAACATATTTCTTAGTTTCCACATTTTATAATTTTTTTTTCCCAGCAATCCTGCATAGATTTTGCCTCGGAAGACATACAAAGGTTGCTGCTTCATTGTATTTTCCAACCCTTCAAAAATGAAAATGGGTAAACTCCTTGGTATAATTATATAAACAGGCATGGCTAATTTCTTGCTCAATAGGTATAGGTGAGAATTCAGAAAGGGCCACAAAATGTTATTTTTCACAAGTGGAATTTTTGAGCTGATGTTACTATTTGTGAAGCCACAAAGACATTCTTCACATCTTGGTGGCAATTGTGCAATCCACTCATACAGAAGTACACATTTTAGGAACTAGGAGCATACAGTGTTCTCATAGCTTATTAATGCTTCGAGCTCCATCCTGGAAAGAGTTCTGGCACTGATGTAAGGACCAAATTAATTCTGTAGTGATGCCGGCCACTTTGAATGGCATTCTGTCTTCTGCTGCATGAGTATGTGTGTATGTGTACAATATACATATAACATGTGGCGCTTACAGGAGCTGAAGGAAATCACTGCTGCCAGACTGAAAGTTGTTGGCGACTATTTTTATTCAAATTCAGCGGGCCCCTTTAAGGACAGCATGAGCTCAGTCACCTGGTGCATTGTGACATCATAATCACTGCCCAGGGTGGGCACTGGAAGGGATGCTGGAGTCAGAGAGAAACCTCTGACAACGCCATTTCTCCAAAGCTGCCCCGCCACGTGGCAATGCAAGTGGGGCCGGTTCGCCATGAGGATGAGGATGTGCGCCGCCACATACACACACACACACACACACACACATATATATATATACATATGTAAAATGTTTCAGCCTTAATTTAAAATTCTTTTGGTGGCTCCAATCTCCATCAGCCCTGCAATATACTGACATTTCCATACCTCTCCATTTTAATTTATCCATAATTTGTTGCTATGTGCTTAACTCTTGAGGACTCTCCCGAAAGCTTTCATCTTGCCAACTCTCTCTCCTCCTTTAAGACACTCTAAAAACCTTGACATCTTTTGGCCATTGTTCTGCCAATAGGTCAATGTCAAAATTGTCAGATAATACTTCAATGAAGTCCTTCAGGATTATGTGAAAATATTCAAGGTTCATTGTCATGTAGTAATACATTAAAAATGTAATATACATAATATGTTAAACCAATAAAACCTTGAACTCAATATCACCAAAATTAAAGAGCTGATCGCTGACTTCAGGGAAAAGCCAGAAGTGTACGATCCAGTGATCATTGAGTGATCGGAGATGGAGAGGGTGAACAAATTTAAGTTCTTGGAAGTCACTAGCCCCTTTTGCACAGAGTTTGAAAGCTAGGTTTTATCCACCTTTCGAGAGCTGTGTGAAAGAATCACAAGATGGATTGGGGGATCTAAGCTCACCTGTCTCCGATCCACCTAGGTAGGTAGTCTCAGCAGTGAAGCGCATTTGACTCATGGAGCCGGATTTTTATGGTTCTCTGTGAACAAGCAAGCTGGCTTCCAGAGAGAGGTCATGCAGCTTTTCAGTGTAAAAAGAGCTACTGTCTCAAATGATCTTTCCTGGACCCAACACATTTATGGCATTGTGAAGAATGGACTCAGTGCCTCTACTTTCTCAAGAGTTTGTGGTGCTTTGGTATGATATCAGAAACCTTGGCAAGCTTTTATAGATGTGTAGTGGAAAGTGTGTGACCGGCTGCTTCATGGTTTAGTATGGGGATACCAATACCCCTGAGTGAAAAGCCCTGAAAAAGTGGACACAGCCCAGTACATCAGGCAAAACCATCTACGGGAAACAATGCCGCTGGAGAGCAGCAGCAATCATCAAGGATCCACACCACCATGCTACCATCAGGAACACAGACTGAACTCACATCACCAGTTCCAGGAACACCTGCTCCCAAACCCCCCACCCCCACCCCACAGCCCCCCCCCCCCCAAACTCCCACTCCTCAACAACAAACTCAATCAGGGACTCATTTAAGTTCTCTTACTTTTACACATTATTGATTTTTTCTCTCTTTATATATATTACACAATCAGTTTGTTTACATTTCTTCATTTGTTTACATGTGTATATTGCATACAGTTTTTTTCTTTGCACCACCAGTATTCAGTAATTCTGCCTTGCCTGCAGGAAAAAGTATCTCAGGATTGTGTGTGATGTCATGTATGTACTCTGACAATAAATCTGAAATCCTTGAACTTTTGTCTGCTATAAGGCAGAAAAAGAGTTGCCATTAGTTTTGCCTGATGCCCCTTACAGTACAAAAGGAAGATAAGCAAAAGAGGGTCCCTTCAGAGACATTGATTGACTGTGGATTTCCCTCCCGTGTTCCTGGAGTCTCGGCAGCTGCTCAGAGTCATGTTCGATTCAGCGGCAATTTGAGCTCCAGATCCAAACCACTGACACGATCAGGAAGCCTTCACTGCCCCAAACACTTTGCCCTCAGCACCCTCTCAAATCCCAGCTCTGATACCCATTTCTTATGAGTCAGTCTCCAGCAGCCCCGCAGCCTGTGCTTGTCCTTCTATCTCAAGTTGCTCGCAGCCTGTGTGGGACCTTCAGCCTCCCGCTAGTTGGCCATGGTTCACCTTCCCTGTCGGGGTAGGGTTAGGGTTGTCTCTTTTCCTTCTCTTTCTAAATAGAGAGGGTTGCAACTCCTCAAGACCATTGCCAAACACAGGAGTCGCCATCTTGGGCACAGACCCTGTGGTTGCAAAATTTTACTTACAGACACTAACAGGCCATTTAATGATTTAATGCCCGTACCAGGCCACTGGTATTGGGACCGGACAATTGAAACCTTCAGAGGAGCACTGTATCTGCACTCTCCACTCTTCTAGGTCCACACCAGTGGCAGCATTGCTGTTACAACACTCAGGCAGCACTGAGATTTTTACTTGGTGGAGATCAGCTCAAATAATTGATATTATTTGATAGTCTTTGATGAATAGTGATGACCAACTGGGTGGAAAGCAATGCCTGACATCGATGGAATCATACTTTAGTGTGAAATAAATATGTAAATGAGTTAAATGTATCTTTCCAAGGTGCTCTATGTAGACATTGAATGGGGAAGTGGAAAAACAATCTTGAGATTTTTATTTTATAAACCAATGTGCAACATAACCTCGGGGATAATCAGTTCAAAGAAAATATATATTTTCCTCCCTTTGTAAATGAATTACTTTAAAAAAAATCAACGATAATGTTTGAATTCTTGGAAGAAGTATATCTCACGTGGACACAATGGACTTGTCAGACAATATAACTAGATTTAACAAACTCTTAAAAAGTGTGATGTGAAACGTCACTGGTTAACCTTAGAGTAATGTGGAATAAAGAAAAATCTTTGGAATGAATGTGGAATTAACTGAAGGATAAATACCAGAGGGATCGAGCAAAGGAAGTTTAAGGCCTACCAGAAAGTGTTAGATGGGTGTCATGTGAAATGTGTCTGAAAATTTTTATTCAGAGATTAAGAACAAAGTAATCACATTTACTAAATATGTCAAATGGAGAATATGAGCAGGGCCTGCATCTCTGCAAATCATAGTTAATGAAATTAATGGAGTATAAAATATTATATATAGAATTAAAAATAAGTATTGAGACAAAATTGAAAAATATATACCTGCAAGAGTCTTAATCAAGGTCCCCAACTGCAACAACTACCTGTGAGAGGAGGTGTGTTGAAATTTGCTGGACTGTAAATTATTTGTGAAACTGAAGTTCAAACACAAAACCAGGATCCCCAAGTGTAGAAGAACAAATAAATAAGATGGAAAGGAGAGAGATATCTTTTCTCCCCATGAGTCCAGGAAGCCCTCTTGATGTATAATGAAGAGGTAGCCAGCAGAAACTTCCGATGAAATCAAAGCCAAATGATTCGCCAACAATATGAATCACGGCTGATGTTCATTGGACCTGTATCCACTTCACCTAATGTCAAAGTAGATCAATGAAGTTCAATCTTGAGAAGTGTGAGGTAGTACACTTTGGAAGAACAAACACCAATGCACTGTACAAAGTTAATGGCAGTATTCTTGATAGTGTGGAACAGCAGAGGGATCTGTGGTCCATGTCCACAGATCACAGAAAGGATCATAGGTAGTCATGGTAGTGAAGAAAGATTATGGGGTGTTAGCTTTCATAAGTCGAGGGATTGAGTTAAAGAGCCATGAGGTAATGATGCTGCTCTGTTTAGACCACACTTGGAGTACTGCGTCCAATTCTGGTTGCCTCATTATAGGAAAAATGTGGAAGTGTTGGAATGGGTGCAGAGAAGATTTACCAGGATGCTACCTGGTTTAGATTGTAAGTATTATGAGCAGACATTAAGGGAGCTAGGGCTTTATATTTTGGAGAGAAGGAGGAAGAGAGGTGACATGATAGAGGTATACAAGATATTGAGGAATAGAGAGAGTGGACAGGTAGTACCACCTTCCACTGCTCAATACAAGAGGGCATGGCTTTAAGGTAATGGGTGGGAAGTTCAAGGGAGATATTAGAGGAATGTTTTTTACCCAGAAAGAGGTTGGTGCATATAATGCACTACCTGGGTCGGTGGTGGAGGCAGGTACATTGGTGAATTATGACAAGTATATGGAGGAATTTAGAGTGCAGGGGTATGTGGGAGGCAGGGTCTAAAGGTTGGCACAACATTGTAGGCTGAAGGGCCTCTACTGTGCTGTACTGTTCTATACTCTATGTTCTATGGCAAATGCCATTTTGCTGGACTCTTCTCAGCATTAGATCACCTGGACCACAAGAACTCCTAGGACAGGCTGTTCTTCATTGATTATAGTTCAGCCTTCAACACCATCATAGTAGTAAAAGATGATCAGACCAAAGGACCTGGAACTGTGTTCATCCCAATGCTACCGAATCAGACCCAATCAATGTGGATTGGCAACAACACCTCCTTCTCACTGACCATCAATGCAGGGACTGTGTGCTCAGCCTTTTGCTCTACTCCCTGTATATTCATAACTACGTGGCCAAGTTTTACTTGAATGCAATCTATAAATTCACTGCTAAACACAACCGTCACTGGCCGGATAACAGGAAATGATGAGTCACAATACAGGATGGAGATTGAAAATCTGGTGGGTGGAATAAGAGCTTTGCTCTAAACTACAAGTCCAAAGAGCTTATAGTTAATTTTAGGAGGGAGAGGCTGAGGGCCCATGCACCTATCTGCATCAATGGGATGGAGGCGACGGTCAGTGCCTTCAAGTACATGGAACCTATATATCCTCTCCTGGAACCAACACATGGTGGCAACTGTGAAGAAGGAACACATTTTGCTTTACTTTCTAAGAAGTTTGAGGAGATTTGGCATGTAATTGAAAATACTATCAAACTTCCACTGATGTATTGGTGAAAGTATTCTGATTGATATCACAACCTGGTTTGGTAATTCGAGGATCCAGGAACATAGAAGGCTGCAGAAAGCAACAAATATAGCCAAGTTCATCGCAGGGTCGAACCTACTGTTCTTTGAAGAGATCCACGTCAAGTGCTGCCTCAGGAAGGCAGCTAATATCATAATAGACCCCTATCATCCTGGTCACACCCTCTTATCCCTGCTACCTTCAGGAAAAAGGTATAGAAGCCTGGCGTCCAGCACCCCCAGGTTCACAGCCATCTCACTAGCTCTACACAAAGCCCTGGAAAACTTGGACTGCAAAAATGCATATATCAGGATGCTCTTAATTGACATAAGTTTGGCATTTAACACCATTATAGCTCAAAACTAATTAGCAAACTCCAAGTCCTGGGACTCAACACCCCACTGTATAATTGGATCATGGATTCCCTCACTTTCAGACCACAATCAGTGAGGATTGGTAAGAACATCTCCTCCTCAATCTCCATCAGTACAGGAGCACCACTGGGCTGTGTCCTTAGGCCCCTGCTCCACTCGCTTTACACCTACGACTGTGCAAACAACTCCATCTACAATTTTGTTGATTACATGGTATTGGGTTGTACAAAAAGGGCTGATGAGTCAGCATACAGAATGGAGATTGAAAACTTGGCTGAATGGTGCATCAACAACAACCTCACATTCAATGCAACAAAAACTAAGGAGCTGACTGTTGACTTTAGGAAGGGAAACCCAGAGGTGGATGATCCAGTGGTCATTGGAGGATGAGAGGTGAGAGGGTGAGCAAATTTAAGTTCTCGGTGAATCTTTCCTGGACCCAACACACTAAGGGCACCATGAAGAAAGCTCATCAGTACCTTTACTTATGGAGGAGTTTGCAGAGGTTTCGTATGATATGATATTCGTCTGGTATGGGATCAGACCATGATGCAGGCGGTCAGCACCCTTTCCACCACACATTTGGAGAAATTTGCCAGGATTTCTGATGTCAGCAATACCCCCGAGCATAAAGCCCTGGTAAAGGTAGTGGACACAGGTCATCACAGGCAAAACCCTCCCATCATCGAAAACATCTACAGAGAACGCTGCCATTGGAGAGCAGCAGCAATCGTCAAAGTTCCACACCACGCAGCACATGCTCTGTTCTCGCTGCTGCCATCAGGGAAAGAGGTATCGGTGCCACAAGACTCTCACCACCAGGTTCAGGAATAGCTGCTACCCCTGCACCATCAGACTCCCCAACAACAAACTAAATCAGGGACTCATTTAAGGACTCTTACTTGTGCACAGGGAGTTTGTTACATTTCTCTATTTGTTTACATGTGTACATTGTATACAGCTTTTTGGCAATACCAGTGAATAGTAATTCTACCTCACCCACAGAAAAGGAATGTCAGAGTTGTCTTTGATGTCATGTATGTATTCTGACAATAAAGCTGAAATTTGAAATTCGAGTTTTTTTTCAAAGTACCTGTTTGGCTGCTGCAAATAAGAATTTTTGACATATGTACTTTGTATTTATTTGTATGACAATAAATTAATCTTTTAACCAAAAATAGACTTTATTTACAATAAATTATTGACAAAAGTAAACTACTCAAAGTCTCTTCCCTCTCTTAGTTTAATCTCATACATTTCCATCACTGTTCATTGATACATTCATTTGTATTTACAACTTTACCATCAGTGTAGCATTTCTTCGTTACTCCCCCCTCTGTTGATTGAGTGTTTTCCCCTCATTCTCAATGCCTCAATGCCCAGGAATGGAAAAACTCTAGACTGTGGTCCTTCCCCACGGTACCCTCTTGTTGGCTTCACCAAGCCTCAGTGCATCACTGATATCCAGAAGTTCTGGAAGACCATCAACTCAGTGAAAGACGCATCTTGGTCAGAGTGATGCACTGAGGCTTGGTGCAGCCAACGAGAGGGCACTGTGGGGAACGAGCACAGTCTAGAGCTTTTCCATTCCCGGGCATCGAGGCATCGAGAATGTGTTCCCAGGAACAGCCCATAAATCAGCAAGGCCTCTGTCATGTGGCTGCTGGAGATGGTCCGGGACAACGATCCTTCTCTATAAACTTTTAGCAAATCTGCATTCTGCAAAGCGGTGGGCATCTATCTCCTCTCCACCACAGTCATAGAAGGCTATGTTCCAGTTGGATCTGACTGGTAGGGCTCATCTCACAGCCAGCTAGGCCAAGTCTTGGTGCCTGTTCATGAGCACTTGTAAAAAGGCATTCCACCAGATGGCCTGGAAGATCTGCTCTGGGAGCCGCCCCACCATGTACATTAGGTCCTTGTTTCTCAGTGTCTGCATGAAATTCTGTGCTGACCACTGCCTGAAGGCCTTGTGGCCAAACGTGTTTATATGGGAAAACTTTTTCATGAAGGATAGGTGGTGTGCTAATGCCCAGCTAATAGGGACATTGCGCAACAATAGGGCCAGGCCCATCCTTTGCAACATCCATGACAGGTAGAACCTCAGCATATAGCAGTACTTGGTGCCATCATGAAGGTGATCATCAGGAAGAGGGCCACATTAGGTAAACCCTTTCACCCATTATCTGGTGAGTTGTACATGGTGATTCTTCAGACCCTTTCCATCTTGGATCCCCAGATGAACTGGAAGACTGCGCTGGTGACCACTTGTACAGAGATGCGGGACATGGGCTATACCTGAGGTACAAATGACACAAGGTCACCAGGTTCTTCCCTGTAATCGAGAGGGAGTGCTGCGTCCACAGTCCCTGTTTCTATTGGACTTTGCTATCCTCTCTGACCAATTCTTGTTGCACACTTTGGCCCCTCCAAACCAAATCCCCAACACGTTCAGGTAGTCAGATCTGACTGTGAAGGGAAGGGGAAGGTGGATACATTGGGCCAGTTACATAAAAGCAGTAGACATTGAAGTCTCTGACATAAACAAGATAAGTGCATATGTATAACTTATCTCTCTGCTGACTTTCGATTATCCTCTCACTCATAATCTCTTCTTCCACAAGATGCAGATGATACAAGTCTGTACTTCTTCCGCAATCCCATCACTATTGACCAAGTTTGATTCATTCTCTATTTACTTGGCCAAAAAATTCCACCTGACTGACATTAACCTCTTGAACCTTTAATTGGCAAGTTGATAGACAACATTCCATTATTTTATCAAACATCTGCAGCCATTAGATCATTCAATTCCTGTGAATTGAATAATATCTTTGAGCCAGGTTCGTACATAGACTGAGGCACGAAGAAGGCAGATATAAATGGAATGCGGAAGAGTAATTATTGCTCAGTAATCTGCTCTATGGATAAATACAAATATAGAAATGGTCTCTGTATAGTACCATAATTCATTGGCATGCCATAATTTTACAGCAGCGTACATTATCAGCTCTATGTAATGATTTACGTCACTAACGCATTATTCTGCATATATTGAATGTAGAAGAAAGTAAGAGTGAGGCTATATGCCCTTTCAAGCTGTTCTACTTTTCTGAAACAAATGGCTGATGTGATTGTTGGCCTCAACATATTCTTTCTGGTTCTCTTTTGATTCTCCAAAATAACCTTTAATTCTCAAGAAGTCCAAAATTCTGCCTCAGCCTTTAGCAATGTTCCATTATCGACTACTCCTTTCAAGAATTGACAACCTTCTTCATCTTAGTCCTAAGGCAGGGCTCCAGAAAAAGGGAGAACTCCCCCACTCCACCCCCCCCCCACATGAGAAGAAGATGCGGAGGAGATCCTACAGGATGGTAACCATAACAGTGAACCAGTGAGGGGCTCAGCCCTTTTAAAATACCCAACATTCTAAACTGTCTTCCAGACAATGACTCATGTTCTGGGCCTTCTTCCACTCCACAGCACCACCCAGTGGTGGTTTATCATCCAAGTCCAGAAATTTTTAGATCATTTTCTGCACATGCTCAGTCCGTCTCCCACTCTCTCAGTAGTCCACCTTCATCTTGGCTTTCTAAGGCAAACTGTCACTTTTTAACATAAAACCACATAACACATAGGCCAATACACAACACAGAACTCTGTAACACCCACAAAAGCTGCAGGCGACTTATGGTTGTGGGATGCATGCGCGGTGGGGCTGCTGGAGACTGGGCCATAGGAGCCAGTATCCGAATCAGGATTCAAAACAGTTCTGAGGGCAAGAAGGGCTCACAAAGAGCTTCAGGCACTGAAGGCTTCCTGATCGGTGTCAGAGGTATGGATCTGGAGCTCAGGTTGCTGATGAACTGAACAGGAATCTGTGTAGCTGCAGAGGCTGTGGGAATGCTAGAGGTGAATCCATTGATGCTTAATGACTCTTACTGTTTCTAGCACTGGGTGACGCATAGCAATTCTTTGCCATCTGGCAGGCTCAAGGCGATCTTATGTAATATTACATGTTCTGTACTATTACATGACAATAAAGGAATCTTTTAAACTTGGAGTCTAAAAGAACAGTCCTTTACATTTTAAATTATCTTTCCTTAGTTTCCACGTCAGCAGTTATCCTTGCAGTAAGTAGCCTTGCTAACTCTCTCAAATTCTTATATTTCAATGTGCTTACCAAATTCTACTAAATTCCAGAGAATGAATCTATATTTTCTCATAATCCACCCGCTTCATGCCTGGAATCAAATGACCCCAAGGCAAACACATCCTTCCTGAAATAAAGGTTACACTAGTTACTGCAGGATTGTAGCTGGATTTCCTCATTCACATATTGTACAGTCCCTTTGGTGGGGGGAGGGTTCCAGCTACTTGTGGTACAAAGGTTTGATGGTTTAAACCAGTGGTCCCCAAACTTTTTCCACCTGCACCCCCTTGGCTCCTAGGGCACATCCCTCGCAAACCCCCCCCCCTACACACACACACACACACACACACACACACACACACACACACACACACACACACACACACACACACACACACACACACACACACACACACACACACACACACACAATAAAAGCATACCTCTTTCTTGGTATTAGGTCTACTGCAACTAATCTAACACTATAAATAACCACATGTCTTTCACAAGTAAAACATAGTAAACCAATTTATTTAGCAATATGAAAGGGTATATTTACATCTCACTTGTAACTACATTGTTTTCCCTTCTCTTTTGTTTGCAGTGTTGCAGCCATATTTTATTCTGCAACAAAAAATACAAGTTTCTTGTAAAAGTCATGGTAATCAACAAAATACAGCAGAAAAAAACACGAGGAAATGTAATAGCAATAGAATTACTAGGAAAAGTACATGGCACAATAATACAAGTAGGAATGTGAAACTAAAAACTTAACATTAGAAGTTGCAGTTCCTTTATTTCTTCTGAGTTATGTTTCAGGTGTCATAAGCAAGATGGTTCTTTTTTGTATTCTACTTGGTTGTGTGAAACAGTGCGATCTTTTTAGAATAGCATTAAGGAACTTTTAGAAGTTTTATTTAAATTCAAAATTTTGCTTGAGTATATGGTATTTTTATGAGATTATATTAAGAAATTGAGTTTGGAATTAAAATTAGATAGTTTCAAATTGCTTTTTTGAGATTGGCATTAGCTGTAGCAAGAAAATGTTTGGCAATTACTTGGAAAAATGAGACTGATTTAAGTATTCAACGATGGCATTCGGAAATGAGGTCTTGTATCCCATTGGAAAAGATAACGTTTAATTTATGTCATAATTATTCATTTTTTGTTAAAGTTTGGAGCTTGTATATGAGATATATGGATTTAAATTTGTCATTTTTTTTCCCACAGTTGGTGGGTTTGCCCCAAACCATGGCAAGAGTTGATGATTGATATATAAGTTGATCTCATCTTCTATCTTCTATTCTTTCCTATTTTCTTTTGCGGTAGCTAGAAGGGGTTTGGGAGGGGTGGGGGATTATAAGGGATAAATATTATGTATCTACTTGTATTTTGATTTTGATTGTACGATTTAATTTGATCAATAAATAAAATTTTAAAAAAAGAAGTTACAGTTAGACGTAAATACAGACATACCTTGTATAACATGGTTTTGAATAGTGCAGGTTTTGATATAACATGGCTGGTCACCATCCTGAATGATTGGTCACTGCCCTGAGTGGCCATTCAGCATTTCATCAGTCCCATCCCAGACAATCACCATCCCGGCCAGTCACCATCCCTGGCTGAAGATAACTTGCAATGCTAACAAACCTCGAGCCTTGGTCCTTGCAGATTGAAAATGCGATGGCGTGGGGTGTGTGTTGCGTCCAGATACAAACACCAAGATACAAACAAATGTTTGAACTGCCCCCTTTTTCCTCACTTCCCCCTTGGATCTTTCCACCACCCCGGCAGTGGGGGGGGGGGGGGGGTGGGGGGGCAAAGCCCACTTTGGGAATAACTGGTTTAAAATGTAGTTGTTCTGCATGGAATCATTGCAATGGCTATGCCAAGTTATGTCCCACAGCACCTGATAGCTTGGCCCTTTGTTGCATTTAGTTATGGACAACTCTGTACTGGAAGACCGGTCAGTTTTCAGAAGACCAGAGGGTGCCTTTCACCAAGTTGATGTCTTTCCAGCAGCAACTTAAATTTGACTCAATGTATGTCCCTGTGAACAGTCTGTGGAGCATTATCCAGCCAGTTGTTATTTTTGATTTTGGTGGCCCTCATAATTCAACATTTGCTCATGCTGTCTGAAAGCACAAGGTTTTTGTCAGATGCAGGCAGAACCCTTTGGGATAGGAGGAACGAAATAAGGAAGAGAAAAGTCAGACGAAGTATTTTCTTCAGGCTAAAAACAAAATAAAATAAACTTAACTATAGACAAGGGTTATACAAATAGAGCACAAATTGGATTTATAATTTCTTACAGCTTATTTGACCAGAATTCTGATTTGTTATTTAAATGATTAGTAGCCTTACTTAAAACCCCTTCTCGTGCAGTTAGTAATTACTGAGTTAACGATATATAACTTAATATAGTCTGACTGAATTGAAGATAAGAAGCCTGTGTGTATTCCATTTGCCTCTTGCTTGGAAGGTAAAATCCTTTATCTTATCTCCATCTCCACACAACAACTAGGCTCTCTCCAATGCAGCCCTAATCTCCTTAGTAAATAATACTGATATTTTTCACCACAACCAAAAGGGGCCTGCCAGATCCCTGTGATAACACCTCTCATTTACAAACCATTCTCTGTCAGACTTGGGGTGATTTCTGTTAATCTCTCTAACTCATCAGAAAGGAGATTTTTATTTAATATTTTCATGACAGGTTTGTCATTGCCAAATAGAAAGGGAAAAATGCAATCCCTTTTAACACAAACATTTTCTTTCAGAAGATAACTCACAAAAAAATAGAGGATATCTGTTCAATTAGACTGTAGTTTCACAGCAAAGGAGAAAAATTTCATGGTTTCATATACATTTATTGACAGAAGTCCTTTCAATTACTTTACAAAAAATTGGTTGGTTTCTGACAATCTGCTTAGAATGCATAGCCATCATCAAGTGAGTTTCTTGTGGACCATTTAAATTATGTTTAGGTTTACCTGCAAACTAACAATGATTAGAGAAGTACCTGAAGCATCTTTCACTTTCACAGCTCTAACACCAATCTAACCCTCTCCACCAGGCAGTGACAGAGAAACGGGATGGTTAAAATGCACACGCAGTTTTACATAGAAGAGAGTGATGCGCTATCAATAAATCAAAAGACAGGAGTTACAGAACAATAGGCTTTTATTTGCAATAAACTAAGGTCATCATTTGCTTTCTGGGGAGAGGTTATGGTGTTGGAGGGTCAAGAGGGAGGAGCCACAGGCACAGTCACAGAATGGGGCAGAGCCAGAGTGTACAGCAGTTCATCACAGTGGATTCATTTGGCATAAGCAAGCAGAGGGCATCACTAATATTTAATTACAATCAATAGACAGCAAAAACTGAAACATCCCTGTGGAAAAAGATGGAGCATAACATTATGTTGATAATTGTATGGTCCTGATTTTCCAAAATGAGCCTTTAAGAAAATTTAAGCAGACCAGAACACAAGATCCCAGCTTGGAAAATAAGAACTTTAATTCTGGCAAATCGGTAAGCAGCTGTAAAAGGAGGAAACTCAAACATGTTCTGTTCAGATGCCCTACCTATATGTATAATGGAGCTTAGCATAAGTAAAATCTCAGTGCAAGGTCTGTGCATGGACATTTAATAGATTTCCAGTATCAACAACCTCATATTATAGAATGACAGATGGACATAAAGTATAAAGTTTAGTTCAGAAATTAAACAAACATCAGGTCATAGATTTCAGTTCTCACTATAATTTCTAATAATGGTCGTGATATGCTTGCTTTATAGATTTCAGTTCTCACTATAATTTCTAATAATGGTCATGATACGCTTGCTATGGATATTACACAAAACAGTTTTTAAATTTAAATTTAGGTGTTCAGCATGGTAACAGGCCCTTCTGGCCCATGACCCCATGCTTCCCAAATACACCAATGAACCTACAAACCCTGTATGTTTTTGAAGGGTGGGAGAAAACTGGAGCACCCTGAGGAATCCCACGCAGACACAGGGAGAATGTATAAATTCCTTACAGACAGCACCAGATTCGAACTTGGTCACTGGCGCACTAGTGTTGCACTAATCATTCAATCTCATCCGGCCAACATTTAATATAAATGATATTGATTAGCTATTCACAATTAAGACCATGGAATTTAATCTTTAGTGTTGCAATGGTAGCTAATTAGACCAATCCAGGTTGACAGGTATTTGTGTTTCTTAATTTTTGCCATTCTCTTTTTCACTTTGCTTCCTCCATTCTTGTATCCTCATGTGAACAAGCATAGCTTTCTCTGCAGATACCCCAACAGAATGATCCAATGCTTGTTGTTCCAAGTAGTGCTCACCAGTGTTGAATCTCTTCAGGGATGTTCTGAGATAGTTGCCCCTTTCACACTGGCACTTTAACCCGGTAACGAACTGGCAATCTACCAGTTAACATGCCAGTGTGAACATTCATGAACCGGCATGCAGAGGTCAAATTGCCCTCGGGTTGAACTGCCTAGGAAGATTGTATCATCGCTGTTTCATTTTGAATCAGTGTACCTGTTAGCCAAGTGTGAACAGGACAGGTTAGGTGCCCCTTTGCTCTGTGTTGGTGGCTGGTGAATGTGAAATGGTGCAGGGAACTGGTTAACATTGGTCCAGTGTGAATGGTTCTACCGGTATTTTAGAGGTTCACCAATGAGAAAGAATTTCTTTTTTTTTTTGACTACCACATGGTCATTTGCCCTCCACCAACTCTCTGGGGAAGCTGTTTTGGTATTCAATCATCAGACATTCTTTGAACATGCTCTGCCCATCTAATCTATAAATGCTGGGAAGGTTTCTCTCAGAATAATCTGTGTATCCGGATTTGCCACTTGATGTGGTATTCTGCACAGATAGGTGAGGTGGAAGTGGTTTAGCTGTCTGACATGTCTGCTACATGCCGTCCATGTCTTTTGTAAACATAAAGTAAGGTGGGTATGGTCACAGCACAATACACCATCCGTTTGGTTTTTACGCCGATTCCTCGACATACCCAAACTTCTGTCTTCTAAAAGCGGCGCTGGCTTTGGCTATCCTGTTGTTGACTATTGTCAACGTTGACTGATCTTGAGGGAGTGCTGCCAGGGTATTTGCACCCTGTGTATATTCCTCCAGGCAGATCAAATGTCATTAACAGATATTCATTGCTCTCTCTTAAACAGCTTTTATGTCACTTGGACAGCTTTTGATCCACCCCATCATATACATTTTCTATGGTTCCTCCACCCCCACTATCTGCTCTATAAAACACACTTGTTTTCTCAGTTTTTAGTTCCAATGAATGATCTATAATGTTAAAGTTCTTCACATATGCCGCTTAATCTGCTGAATATTTTCTGTTTTTATTTAAGGCTGTAGGTCAGAGCAAACTGATGGGAGAAAGCCAGAGGAGCTGGGAGAAAGGCATGGATGAGGCATGCACAATGATCCTGGTTTACCCAGTGAATGATGACAGCAGGATCAGCAATGAGAAGGATTCATATGGTTATGGCACAGAAACTTCTATAGCTCCCTTTGACATGTGCAAGCATGTTGTAATCATCACTGACCAGTTTGAGCTGCTGCTTACTGAGCATGAACCTGTGGCCTGGTCTTGAGGCATGAAGACAATAAAAAATGGAATTATTTCTGGCTAAATCTGGTCATTATTGCTACCATTACCTTGACACTATTATTCCCTCAGTGTTGGTTATCAAGCTCCAAACCCTGGGCCTCTGCACCCACCTCTACAACTGGATCCTTGACTCCTCATTGGAATACCACAGTCAATACACATTGGAAACAACGTCTCTTCTTCACTGACAATCAACACTTCAAGGATGCGTGCTTAGCTCATTATTCTACTCACTATACGCCCATGGGTGTGTGGCTAGGCACAAGTCCAATGCTGTGTACAAATTTGCCGATGACACATGGTTGTTGGCAGAATCACAAATGACAATGAGAAAGCGTGCAGGAAGGGGATAGATCAGATGTCACACCAACAACCTTGCACTTAACATTAGCAAAACCAAGAGGATGATTGTGGACTTCAGGAGGAAGTCAGGAGAACACAAACCAGCCCTCATTGAGGGGTCAGCAGCAGAGAGGGTCAAGGTCTTCAAACTCCTGGGTGTCAAGATCTCTGAGGATCTGTCCTGATGCCTCTATGTTGATGGAAGAAGGCTCACTAGCGACTATCCTTTGTGAGGAACTTGAAGAGATTTGGTATGTCACCAAAGGATCTCGAGAACTACTACAGGTGTACAATTGAGAGCATTTTGGCTGGTTGCATCACTGTCTAGTTCAGAGGTGCCAATGCTCAAGACAAGAAAAAGCTCCAGAGGGTTGGAAACTCGGCCTGCGACATCACAGGTACCAGTCTTCACTCCATTGAGGACATCTACATGAGGCAGAGTCTTAAAAAAGCAGCCTCTATCCTCAAGGACTCCTTCCACCTAGGCCATGCCCTCTTCACTCTGCTACCATTGGGGAAAAGGTACAGGAGTCTGATGACAAGCACTTAGCGACACAAGGGCAACTTCTTCCCCTCTGCCATCAGATTCCTGAATGAACACTGACTTTTTCTTGCACTATTTTTATTTATTTGTAAGGTGGTTTATATAAATGTTTGCAATGTGATGCTGCCACAAAACAATGAATTTAGTGACATGTTCACGACAATTAATTCTGATTCAACTTGGTTACGGCGCCAAGTGCTTGTTGCAGGTGCGGTGATATTGAAACCGAATAGGGCTCCCTGCAATAATAATTACAGCATTAGTTGCATAACTATCCAGAAAAAAGGACATAAGCACTTAAAATCAGTAAAGTTATTTACCTGCCTTGGAGGATGCTGAAAGTTGAAACTTTCCATGTACAGTCCAGACTTAGCTTGCCCAAAGTTGACATTATCCTTCTTAACATCTGAACTAGGGCCTCAGTGATACCAAATGCAATTCTTATGACACAACCTGATTTGGAAGAGGCAGTTAGTTAATCACCAGACCAATCCGGACAAATCTGGACAGAAACCAAACAATAAAACATTTTTTTGCTTTCTTTTTTTGGTGTGCTCCCTCAGAGTCGCAAGGAAAAGATGCACACTTTATCAGTGAACAGAAGTGTCCTTTCATATGACACAACTGAAAAAAAAATGGGTAACCAATTTATATCTGTGTGTAATGAGGAATATATTTTAAATGTTGAAGGCCCAAGGAGATGGGGAGAGATTCAGAGAGGTAGAAGGAGAGGGATTTGTTAAACTTTTGATGGGTTATATCTCAGCATAAAACAGTAAGGACAGATAGTATGTGATTGCGGGGATGGACAGAAGGAGCCAATGGGCCTGTTTCTATGCTGTATGACCCTCAAAAAATATTTTCCATAAAATATATTTTTTTATTTTAACTGTGATTCTTGAATTTTTACTATTCTCCTCTCATCCAAAAAGCCCTCTCTGAACAGCTTAGGTGGTGTGTCATCCACTTCTGATCTCACTATAGCTTTGAATCATTTATTAATTCGTACAGTAAATTGTAATTTGAAACTGCTTGTAAGTACTCAAAGATAAAGCAATTAGGACATTATTTATACATACTGCACACTCTCTATGATGTTAAACTCATTTGCTTTCACTGCAATGAAACTTTAATACAGAGAGGTAAGAATCAAAAATGTTGAAAGTAATCAAAACTATTGTTGTGGATTTGAAAGAGATCACAAATTTATGATCTTAAATGATAAATATTTGATTCCTATGAGAGATGTAAGTGGAACTCACAGAATGTTAAAGAATGTTATTTATATGCAAGCTTTGAAGAGATTAAAAAAATAAGTTAAAGATCTTTTATTCCTCAACAATATGATTTAAAACATATAACCAACATGAATATTTAATTAGGATTTGCTTCACAGTAAACCCAGTTTAAGCCCTCTGACCCTAATTAGACATACTATTGAATTACTCTGGTAGCTCCAACAGTGTGACAAGACTGAATGCATTCGTGAAAATAGCTATGAAGCTCTATAACAATGCCATAGTGAACAGTTGGGAGATGACTGACAATTTCTGGGCGAGCACCCCTAATTTATAAGCTTTCATTTTCTCCATGAATGAATTTCATTACAGCCAGAGATCTCTCTTGGATGGATGCTTCATGTTAGAATGTTTTCTTGCAATTCAACCACTCAGATGGGCCATCAGCTTTAAAAAAAATGCAACTTTGCTCACAGAGCCTGTTTGCTAAATAGTTTCTTCAAAATGTTTGGGGGAGGTGAGGATGTATGTTGAAGGCAGGAAGTGAGAATTTTAATATTTTAACCCTTACTGGAACTGAAAACTAATTAAATATGTTTTTTCATGATTTGATATATTACTTACCTCATAAATATATATTTTCATTTTTTTGTGGGAATATTTTAAACAGACTAATCTAAAGACCTGGAGACATGAGTTCAGACACCATATGAGCAGTGGAGGGAATTTAAGTTCAATTAATTAAACAAAACTAATGTCAACAATGGTTAGCTTGAAATGATTGAATTTTACTTTCTGGTTCATTAATGTCTTTATGGAAAGCATTCTACTGTTCTTATTCAGACATGCAGTTTCAATGTGATTCTAGACCAACAGCAAAGGCTGATGTTTGACTGCCCTTCTAAAATAAATAGCAAGTTTCGGATAGGAAATTAAATTTGACCATGCCAGTAACACATGCAAACTGTAAGGGATTTGATACTATGAACAAAAAAAAGGATGATTTTCTGATACTTACATCAAGTCCTGGGTGGGCAATAGATGGTTTGTGCAGTCACAGTGCTGGTGCATTCTCTTTTCATGCATTTGAGTCTTCCTCATCAGATTAGCAAAGGTTGTCTTGCTGTTCTTCTTTCAAGCTCTTTGCACAACAGAGTGATACAACATCGCAGCGTGACAGCACAATGTAGGAAACTTATGAGGGCTGAACTACAGCAAGGCTGCAGACTTATCTTGGAAAGAAAACCATGTGATTGCTGAGCTGGCATGGAAAAGTGATAGTGAACTTATGGACCACAAACTGATCGGACAATCATCTCTTGTAACAAGTAAGGAATCTGAGGCAAAAACATTAGCAATAGAGTGACTTTCGCTAACCCTGTGATAGATCTTGCTGCAAGAGACTGAAGGACTCCTTGCCCTGTAGATCCTCTGGTTTTCTCACTTGAGAGGGTCATGCACTGCTCCTTGTCATTTCCTAATCCCGCTGTTGCCTCCAATATGTTTATGCAGCCAAATTGAAGTAAAAAACATGACAGACATCATATTGTATCAAAAAGGTAGTCACTAAATAAGTAATTCAGATGTTTGCACCGATGATAGAGAGACATGAATTACCGTAAATAATTTAGACGTTAGCGTCAGTACAGGCAACAGCCTGTAAATGAAAGGAATTCTGCTATTCTTACTGACCTGTTACATAATTGTAAGCACAAAATACTGGAAGGACTCAGCAGGCTAGACAATATCCACAAGAAGAAAAATCAGTCAATGGTTGAGGTCCAATGGCTTTCGTTAAGTGGTCTACTAGGTGATTTTAATCTTTTCATATTTTCAATCTGGCATTTGCAGGTTTCATTTACTGATTTATTACGTGACTTCTCACCTCTAACAGTGCCAACCTTCGGCCGCTCTCTCAAAATCCTAAAAAGGTGTTTCGTTCAAGGCCAATGTAGAATGCTTGAGAAATGTTGGCCTTGCTCACATTCTGTGAATGAATTTTTTAAAAAATAGATCTGCATTTTCTGTGATTTTAAGAGTGGAATAAATAAATTAAAAGCTCCAAATCAACTTTGGAAAAATTGAACACTCTATGTATTAAAACTACAAGGTATCCCTTACCATTGCAGGGTTAGATTTCCAAGTAGAGAGGCTTTTGCTTGATTCTAGGAAGTATACAAGAGATACAAAGAAAAAAATTATGGTTATTGCTGATAACAGCAAAAAATGAAGCAGGGCATAGGATGTAAAGTCTGTTGATTTACCCCCCCACTATCATTTTTTGTTAAATCAGGGAGTTACAAAATATTTAGTAGTTTGGACGCTGAAAATGCTCTTCATGTATTGATCTCAAAATCTTGGAAAGCACACTAGAGAAATATTTTTTAAATGTGGCTGGCAATCCGCTTACATCTAATCTTCATCTCTCTGACCTACAGTCACAGCCTTTCTGATGTTCCTCTATTTTATCAACATTACAATGGTTAGTGATTCACTGATCTTTCCTCTTCTGTTCTTTTCACTGTGTTCTCCCAGCATGCTCATTGTATTGAAATCAAAATGATGCGGTGATCTGTTACTACAAGAAACATATAATGAAAATCAGAATGTGTGAGTCTGCTGTTTCCCCGAGATTCACTTCTTGCAAGTGCCGCCCCCCACTGGGAACACTAGATCATAGAGTAACCTCTTAAGACTCATTGGACTGTTTCCTTTTCAAATTAATTATTTTTCAGTACCTCAAAAGATCTCCTGCCTCTCTCGGTTTTCTGTTCCTCCTGTAATCTGCATGCTTTTTAAACCAGGAATTGCCATCATATAGTCACGGCTTTGGAATTTATTTCCTAACCTTTTAAAGATACTCTTTTAAACCTAGGTCAAAACTTATGTGTTTTTTGTTACATTGAATAGCCAAACACAAAGTGGCAACCTCTGACAAATATTTTACTGTTAAATTCAACAATGTAATGTATAATGGAAGCCCCTGGAAATGGCGTCCGCTACCAGCCAAGCTCCGTTTCTTTTTTTTACTAGCACGCTTTGTGGAGACTCATGCAGGCACAATAGCGTTGTGGCGAGTACAGTGGCTGCAGTGGGTGCAGACAGCCAATAGGAGCAGCTGTCGACATCCCCTTTCTTGGGCAACCCCTTCACATACCACAAACCATGTAGGTGTTGTACATTAGAATAATTATAGTTCAGCAGTGAACAATCAGCTCAGTTTTATCCCAATATTTTAGGTTGGGTTTACAAGTGCGCCCGAAGTGTGTTATGTCATAGCCATTGGTGGAAGTGGATGTTTGGGGATGCTTCAGCTTGAAAGGATGTGCCATCCATGGTCTCAGGATTGTGGCCATTTGTTTCATGGGTTGTTACTGAGGGAGCTCTGCCTACCCTGGGTTCATGTTCCAGATCCTCATTTATAGTCTCATCAGGAATGGTTCTGGATGGGGTAGCTGGTTTGTAGTTTCATCGGGAATGGTTTGGGATGGGTCTAATTCCCTTAGGGGTCGGATGTGTCTCTGATACACCCTTCCTTCTGATTTTACCAGGTATGACCTGGGCTCCTGGCAGCTCCTTTTGACTATGCCTATACGGTCATAGCCCTGTGGAGCCTGCACCCTTATGACTTGCCCTTCTGCTAATGGCACGAGGGGCTGGCTGTTTCTGTCATAGCATCTTTTCTGTATTAGCCTCCTGTTCAGCAGTGGGGATTTAATTTCTTGTGGGTTCTTTAGATGAGGCTCCGAGAGCCTCCTTGCCACAGACAGAGTCTTCTGTGTCTGCCTGGACATGAGTCATTGCACCGGAGAATCCAAT
This sequence comes from Narcine bancroftii, assembly GCF_036971445.1. Taxonomy (NCBI): domain Eukaryota; kingdom Metazoa; phylum Chordata; class Chondrichthyes; order Torpediniformes; family Narcinidae; genus Narcine; species Narcine bancroftii. The sequence continues at coordinate 37,838,646 of NC_091472.1, forward strand.
ATAGCATTTCCGGGGATGTTCCTTAGATTCAACAGGTTTAGGAAAACATCCATATTTTCCCTGTGGGACGTCTCTGCTGAATGAAACAAAACCTATGTCCATGCTTGCGCTCAGGCCCAGCAGAGGCCGGACATCGTCTTGGACTATGAAAAAAGTTAGTATGTGCAGCTGTCCTTGAACATAGCACTGCAGTTGCACTGTGCCATCGGTTCTAATTTTGCTACCCCCCCATATGCCACTAGATTTGTGGAGTTGGAGCATGGTATGACCTGTTCTGACTTCCTCAGTAGGTTGAACGTTCTTCATGACATGACGTTGGACTTTGCTCAGGTGTCAGCTTTCATGGGCTATTGCTTTATCATTGATCTTCGTTGTTACAAATGCATCATTATTTCTTCTGATTCTTGTTGGGTCTCCTGCCATCTGCAGATTCAATCCATTAATGTAATATTCATCATCCGAGTTGGTTTGTCCTTACTCAAGTTCCAACTTGTTAATTATCCTTCTGTATCTGGGTCTTGGGGTGAGTTGCTGCCTGGCTCTGCAGCATCTGCTGAAAAGGTTCAATTTCTGGCAGGCTCTGCACTGCTGGCCGAACGCCGGGCACATCTCTCGCCTCGACACAAGGTCATCGCCGCAGTTGCCGCACTCCGTCCTGGGTGTGAGTGTAGCAAGGCTTGGTTGGCTTCATCTTCTTCTCTCTTCCTGTTTGCAGGTCCCGCCTGGACTGCATCTATGCATGTGCCTTGCTGCTGTGGAGGGACTAGCTTTCTGCTGTTCTCTTCTGTGGTTTCATAAGCCAGACATGTGGAGATGGCCTTTGCGAGTGTTAGGTCATTGTCATGTGGCAGTGCCTTTCTCATGCCTTTGTCGCATGTGCTGCAGACCATCCTGTCTTTAATCAACTCTTCGCAGAGTGCTTCGAAGTCACAGGTCCTTGCACTGATTTTTAGGTCGCTGACATATGATTGAATCGACTCACCAGGCCTCCGGTTTCTGGTATTAAATCTGTGCCTTTCCATCATTAAGTTCTTTTGTGGATTGCACATTTCTCAAAATTTTCTTTTTAAACACACGGGGTCCTCTCTTGACTCAGCAGGGCTGATAATGATACTCCCTTCATGCACCTTGTTTGCATATACGAATGACTTTCCCTTTCGATGGCCTCAGAGCCTGCTAGATTTAGTAAAATATACGCTTTGACTCAGACAGACTTATCACTATGCACTGCTGTGATGAAAATGTATTCTTGTTTGAATACGCGCCAATTCTCTGCCACATTGCCTTCAAACACAAGCGGATCAGGCCTTCTGAATCCGTCTGCCATTATGACGCAGTCACAAATGTGTTGCAAACTTGACGTTGGTTACTCACTTTTCACTTGAATGCTTCAGGTTCAGCCTTCTGACACCATGTTTGTTGATGCATTGAATAACCAGACAACACAAAGTGGCAACCTCTGACGAATGCCTTACTGTACAATGTATAACGAGAGCCCCTGGAAATGGCGTCCGCCACCAGCCAAGCTCCGTCTCTTTTTTTTAAACTAGCGTGCATTGCGGGGACTCACGCAGGTGCAATAGCATCATGGCGAGTACAGGGGCTGCAGTGGGTGCAGACAGCCAATAGAAGCAGCTGTCTACACTATGCTATCAGAATTGACCTTTCACCCAGGTTTCCAACTAAGTTAAAAAAAATCAACAAACATTAAAGGGGTGGATTAATTTTCCTTTGGTAACATCAAATTACAGAGAAGAAAGGATGTTTTATTTATCCTCTTTTCCCTTCATTATGTTTGTTGAGCAGCGTCAGTAACATGAAGAAATGTTTTAAAAAGTTATTGAGCCCACAGCATAGTGATGTTGATCCACAGGCATAAATGATTTGTTATAGTCACTGAATTATACTGAAGTTAATGATATTATGCTGAAAGTACTTGAACTTCAAGAGGGAAGGGGAGGGGTGGGGGGGAAAAAAAGTTTTAAAGAAAAAAAATAAAGAAAATTTTTTTTTTAAAATCTAGTATTCAATAGTATTCACAGTATGTCTCCTCTTTTTAAGTGCTTTATGCTAGGAAGCATTTCCCCTAGAGCATCCTTTCTCAAACTTGTTTTTATGGCTATGGCCCCCTTTGGACTCTGCTCAAAGTTTAAGGCCCCTTAAACTCAGTCATTAAATTGGTTTCTACCATACTTCTCTCCTACTGACTACGTAAAAAACCATCAAAAATATTTTATAATTTCAATCCGTGGCCCCCACCCCTTAAATGTGCTGTGGCCCCATTGAGAATGGGTTCCCTAGATGATAAATGCCTCTTTCATTTTGTCTAAGTTGCAAGCTTGTATAGTGTGTGAAGCGAGAGCCTTGACCTGAAATTTTTCCTCAGATACTGCTTGGCCTGCTGAGTATTTTCAGCTCTTCTTTTGTGTTAGCAAGTTGTTCCATCACACCTAAGACACAACCTGTGTCCATTCCAAATACATACAAATGTACCTAACAATTTGAGTCATAAATCAAGATTAGGAGTAGAAACAGCATCCAATTTCATATGCACATACAGATTAGAAATAGGAATAAACCAGCCAGACCCTTATTCTTCTCTGTTTTCACAGTAGATTCCCCTCCACTCGAAAAACGGATGCCACCACATCCTCTCAATTCCTAATCATGTGCAGGGTGGTGAGACAAACTGTAACAAATATGGAACAATCCCTTGTGTCTCTTTAAATCCACCACAATGCGTGAGATTTATTGTTAAATTACCACCCATTTCAAACTTCTTTTCAAAACATGTGTTGTCAAATTTGCTGTTATTGTCTTTCTGGTAAAAGATTCTAACAGAAGTCTAGCATACAATTTTCAGAAATGAAATGTCTTTGTATACACACCTCATAATTAACAAAATTAAGATCATAATAACCTGTTATTTTGTGCACGAAGCTGGATTTGTGAACTTCAATTGATTCTTTGCAACTGAGTCTTTATAACAAGTTTCAAATCATGAATTGACAGAGTACAATTAAAATGAACAACCAAGATCTTATTTGAGAAGCAGGCAGCTTCCACAGCTTAATGAGAAAGACGGATGACAAATAGGAGCTTGCAAGAGATGCAGATTTTCACTTAAATTATTCACTATTTTCGTTTTGCTCTTTGAAGGGGCAGTTACAATTTCTAGTGCAAATATATACATGCTGTATGGTGTAGAATCTTCAGTTGTTCATTGTTTCAATGTTTGGTTTTGCAAAATGTTAACATTTTTGATCAAGGAAAGAAGTTTTTTTTGTATGCTTCAAGATATTTTCCTAGTCCATTCCAGTATTCAATTTTCTCTCAACCTCTCTTTCCCACCACCCCTCTGCCCCCACCAGTGATCTCCTCTCCTACCTATGTCTCCAGTTCTCCCAACTTCAGTTGTCCAATATCCTTTCACCTCTTGGCTCCTCCCAACCCTTCGCTCCTCCTCATTATACTCACTTTCTCCCCCTTCTACCATAGTTTTGATGAACAAGCATGACTTGAAATATTGTCTGACTATTTATCTCTATGGATGTTGCTTGACCTGCTGAGTCCCTCCCCTTTTTCATTTTTGCTCAGGGTTCCAACATCTGCTGTTTCATGGGATCTTTGGCTTACAAGTAGAGGTACAGCATAGAAAGCAAAAACATCATGTTGAACCTTTATCAAACACTGACTATGTCAGAACTGCTGTATAAGATCCTATTAAATTTAAATGTATAAATTTAAATGTAGACACATAGCACGGTAATAAGCCATTCCAGACCATGAGCCTGTGCTGTTCATATACACCAATTAACCTACAAACCCTGATCATTTTTGATTACTCTCGTTAGTTTAGAAGGAAGTGAAAGTTCTAGGACAAATTCAGAAAAGATTTACTTGTATGATTCTGGGGAGTGAGGTTCTGGTTGTAAAATTAGACAGGAGAGACAGGATTGTGTTCCTCAGAGATAGGAAGATTGAGAGGTAATTTAATGAAGGAATGTAAGATCATGATGGGTTAAGATGGGGAAAAGAGAGAAGTTGTTCTCAATAGAAGATAATTTAAGGTCCAAAGTACTGCTCACTGATTAGTAGTGATTGGCAAAAAGATAAGCGGGGAATAAGGGCAAAGCTATTTTAAGCAGTGTGTAATGATGTAGCTTGCAAGGGCATTGAAAGCAATGACTCAGAGCTTTCAGAAATTTATTTTATGGCATAAGGGAAAATAGTTTGAAGGACTACAGGAGAAGAGCTGGGAAGGGACTGGCTGAATAACTTTGCAAAGAGTGGACATGAACTTGATGGGCCAAATGGCCTCCTTCTACACCAAAAAAATTTCTATTGTATTGACATTCTATGAATTCAACTGATTAAAGACAGTTATTATGTGTTACTGCAGTTTTGAATAAAAGAACAAATGTGCTATTTTCCTGATCTGTACATATAGATTGAAAGTAGCATTCTATTGTGCATTATTTAAGGTTGGGAAAAAAAGCACAAAGATTTGACAATTACATCAAAACCTTTGTAACTGTTGCATCAAACTGAAATCTGAACACTTGTCTAAGAAATGTATCATACCATTTTGTATTATGAGCTCCCATTTCATTTAGTGTGAGTATCACTTTAAGGGCTTGTACCAGCTCCAAACATTCACAGCTGTGGAGAGATTGGGTGGCAAAAACAAGTACAGACTTGACACAATTTTGCTACTTTGGAGAAGAGAAGGAACATTTATTGCTTTTTTTCAAGGACACATGGGTGAAAAAGTCATGTGGGTGAAAACTGAAAAAAAGACTATTATTGACCACCAGCCATCTCATGGAAACTGAGGTGGAGTGGCTCTGTGTGAAATGGACAATTCAACTGATTCTCCCTGTCAGGGACCTCACCATGACCAAGGAAAAGTCACCTTGCCTGACCCATACCTGGGTTTTGGACATATTGTGGAAGTCACTCCTTTAATTTCCCCTATGCAAGGAAAAGGTAGATGTGACAACTGTTTGTGCAAAAGAATCGTTCCTTTGGAAGAAACTCAACAAGGATTCATGAGTTTTCAGCAGTCTGGTCATTCAGTAAACCTTTTTATAGTGAAAAAAAGTGAATGTAAAGGTGGATATTTTCCACCTTTACATCACTTAAACTTACTTTGTTGAAAGCTCCAAGGGTGGATTCAGGAGGCAGACTCTTATCCACCTAGGGGGGCTGAGTCAGAAGTGCAGCGACTCTCTCCACCTCCTCTGTTTTTTTTTTGAAACTTTATTTAAAGATTTTATTACATGAATAAAACAAAGAAATTACATTTAAAGAAAAAATAAAAATGAAGTAATTATTGCAACACATTAATAACCTAACTTAAATCAATCTAACCCCCTCCCCCATTTATACGACCACTAAAAAAAACTATATATTAAAAAAAACCCACCCTTCCCCCAAAATAAAGAGTGAAGAATTAATAAAGTTAGTAATATTATATATATAAAAAAACACTCACAAACAAAAGAAAATAACAAGTAAAAATATTAATAAAAAAAAGTTATCAAATCTAAAATATTACACATAAAACATATCAGACTTAATTTCTCCACCTCCTCTGTGAAGGCAATGCCACTGGAACCAGCTGTTAAGGGGTGGGCTGATGACATCACGCTTATGTTATCACCCTGCCCCCTAGGAGTAGGATTTTAAAAATCCTGTATTCCGTAATATAGCTAATTACATAGTGCAGGAGATCTTCCCGAGTCTTAAGACTCGTAAGACTCTTACATGCGCTTCGGTCACCATTTCGGGTGTAGGCCGCTTTCCCTTCTTGGCACATATAGATGATATCACAGTAATGGGCGGAGCTAATGCACCACTCACCCTGCCTCCCTCAGCTCTGGAAGATGGTTCCAGATGCTACTGAGTTGAAATCAATGCTGGATCCACCTTGTAGGCCTTTTCCATAAAAAGGTAAAGGTCAACTTTTTTCTTTTTGTTGAGCTGCAGTGTTACATCATAACAATCCCTGGTCTCTCCTGTGATTACTTCTAGGCATCAGTTTAAAAGCCTACATTTTGAATAGGGATTTCTAAGACTGAACTTTGGAATTACTTTCCAGATGCACAAGTACATTCACGCATAGTTGGGGTTGATTTAACTAATGTGTTATATTATTAGCAGTTATTAATAAAAATAGTGTTTTAAAAGACAAATATAACATTGCCTTGGTGAATTTCTATTGCTGCTGGTCTGCGGCATAACATTTGTGACTGAATTAAAGCCAGCTTTTTAGATAATTTAAATGAGTTTGTTCATCACTAATCCAGAATATTCTGTTTTCAAGCTTTGGTGTATTTAGCATGTAGTCATTCTGAGGGAGCCCTACATTGTGAGCTATGCCACCTGTAAAATGGAACATTACACCAAAGTCCTGACCATCTCACTTCTCAGATGAATGCAACAAAGTGCATTACAAAGCCTGAGAGTCTTGCGGGGATGTCCTGAGATTATGAAAGGCACTAAAAAAATTGCAGTTCTGTAATAAATATATAGCTGAAAATATCCAATCTGGCGTGTGAGCAGGATTGATGTTTTAAGTGTAAACCCATATTTGTGTGTAAAACATAAGCACCTTAGCATCTTATCTGTTTGGATTAAATTTTCAGATGTAATATATTTCCATTGGGATATGCCGCTTTTAAATTAGGTTGAGGTGATTTCATGCTAACTTTAATCTTATGAATGTAAACTAAGTATGTATCTCTATTCATAAACTACATTTTTCAACATAAGCATTCTTTAATGTGAGTTGTTTTAACAAACTGTAAATCCTGCAGCAGTTCCTAAAGTGTTAATTTGAACACCAATAGCACTAAAGGCTGTGATATTATTAGCTCCTGGATTGCCTATTTTTAAGTAAGTACTTTAGTAGCTGAAACTCATGCATTATAGCCATTTGCCACTATTACCATGACATTTCTTGGTACACTATGACCTTTGATAAAAAATATATTGCTGATGGCTTCCTTTCCAATAAAACATCTCTTCACTCTAACACAGTGATTAGAAATGCTTTCCAAAGACAGGCTTGTTGAGAGCTTTCTGTCTATTTCTGTCACCAACATTTTCTAATATCATCAGTAAAGGTATAAAAGTCAAATAAAAATGATTAGAGTATTTCGCAAAGCTTCTTTAGCAAATGAAACTGAAAGCTAACTGCAGCTCTCTGTTTCCTGCAATGATGTTGTAAACCCTGATGTAAATTTATATCCAACATCACATTGTTTCTATTCATCAGTTTGTCTCTTCCCAAATGAAGCAAATTGGAAATTTTCCTAACCATGGAGTAACAGAAACGTTCTCCTGTGAATCCTCATTTAATAAGTGTGCAGCCTAGTGTGGAACTGATCCTATCAGAGAAGCTTCAGTAAGGTTTCCGTGTCACTAGTCCAGGCGGCAGACAACATTAACCTGCCTTTAAATTAAATTGAGGGATATTTCAAGTCACCTTTAACCTTGTTCAGGTAACTTACCTCTAATGGCTACTCAAAATCTTCTGCTGGAATGCATATGTTGTGGGTGAGGGCATGATTAGGCTTGGCTGTGATGAATATCTGCTAATGCTCAATGTATTGTTCACATGTGAAAAATGCTCATTCGAACCTCATACTGAGGTTTGACTGTCTCTGTAGAAAGGTAGGTCATCATCAGTCAGAAGAGGATGCAAGAAAATTGGAAGCAAATAAAAATTAGCCATTTTCTTTCAAACACTGTGCCTACGTAGTCAGTGGACAGGTTTTTATTGCCAATTTTATCAATTTAGCCAGACTGGAAAAAAGCAGAAGCAGCATTAATTAGAGGAAATCCTTGAACAGAAAAAATCCTTGCTTGGAGCTGGTATTACACAGGAAAATGTCAAATACATTAGAAGGCTGATATTTTTCTTTCTATACAATTTTTTCTGGAAAGACTCTTCAAAGATGCAGGTGATGGCACAATAGGATTTGATGTGAAGATGTGACACCTCATCTTAAATTCCTTCCCCATGTTGCTTAAGTTGACAGGGATGACATGAAGTGTGGCTGATAAGGCTTTCCATCCTCTCCAAGCTGACTGATCACACATGAAGTCTTGGCAAGAGATTACCAGGTTATAGCGGAGTCAGAATGACATCACATCAACTCAATTTCAGATCTTGTACACACTAGTGCCTATCACCACTCCAGGTCGCTAACGTCCTTGACACACAAACAATATTTTCAGTGTTGAATGTCTTCCCCACCCTTCTTTTACCCTATGCCTGTCACTCTGGGTAAATCAAGAGGCAAATTTGTCATTAGATGCAAAGCACCATTAATACATAGCATTCTGACAGTTGCAGGATGATTTTCTTTAGGTTCAATTACTCAAAAATCTGCAGATCCTCTGCTATTTGCATAAAAACTTACAATTTGAACTGACGATCAAGGACAGCAATGCCTGTCAAAAAAAAAACCTCACGCAAAAATGAGTACGGAAAATAGACTCAGGGCCCTTTGAATATTGCTTCAAATCTTTGAGAGTTGTTCACTCTAATAATGAATTTCAAATAACTTATTCACTTCAGGAGTAAGTGGCTGGCACATGGTCCTTACAGCTGGTTTCTTGAGATAATTGATTTTCAAATAGTTTAAAGTATGGAGAAAGAAGCATATGACAACTGCAGCAGGTTCCAGGCGATTTCAAATACCATATCAGTTTAATTATTGCTGCAGCTTTTTCCTGACATAGGTTTCTTTCCTGCTGGAATTAAAATATCCAGGAGACAAAAAAAAATGTAAGAATTATGAATTTTTCATGTTCTTCCTACCTAGTTTGTGTGTCCTACCTCAGGGCACTGTTGCCAGCACACTCCAAATTTTTCAATAGACAGTTAACATGACATACAAGACCAGTCTGCATGACACAGATAACTTGGGGGAATAACAACAAAGTAAATGAGATGCATTAGTCTCTCAAAGTGAATTGAGAATGCACTTCCCAGAACTTCGTCCTTAATTTATGGATTTTTTTCTGTGTCATCTTTATTGCAATAATAAAATGCACAAAATGAGATTCTTCCCCTTCATATGCAAATTTCTGAGGCTAATATTCTATGTGGAGGCAAATGGTTTGTTTACCAGAGGTAGCACTCAGCATCTCTTTGCTTCCTATTAAGAAATTGCATCTTCTCACTTCACGCACATGGGAACCATGACCTCTGTAGCACAGACTAGGCAAGGCAAATAAAATCCTATTTGTTCCATAAGAAATCAGTTTCATGTGGTAACTTTTATGTGGTGCTGAGCTGATGTTTTCCTTCCTAATTACAGCATTTTTCTCACTAATTTGTTTGCCTTTTATATAAGTTACATTGAATGGACTTTGGATTCTGTCAATCTCATTTCAACAGGGTCTTTCTAATTTGAAGCTGGAGTGAAAAGTAAATATTTAATAACAATTGATGGCAGGTACAGAAAAAAATAACAATAACATAGTCATATTAATAAGCATATATTTGAGGTTCATAACTCATAATGTGATTACAAATGTTACTTCTTTTATCAGTGCAGGAATTCTTGGCTTGTTGATAAAATTGCAAGATTTGGCAAGGAGAATTAAGAAGAATGAGCAACATCGAAAACATCAGATAAATATCAATGTTTGAGAGTGAAGGTGAGGGGAATCTATGCCTTTGATTCGTTATTACCATCTCTGGAGATAATATTGTGGAATACATGAAGAATGAGCCAGTGTGCTCCCTAACATCCATGCCATTGCTTGTGTCCTGCTGAGCTGTCAGGTATATATCTGTGACTGCTCTGATCGGCACACTTCCATTTCCATGTTTACCTTTAGGGCGCCTCCTCCTGATTTAGTGAATTTGGTAATGAGTATGAGTGCCGCTTTAGTTGCCCATTCAGAGCCAGCTCTTCAGCGCTTGACGTCCTGCTTTGCGGAAACTGCCAAAATGTTTGGCCTGGAAGTCAGCCTGAAGAAAACTGAGGTCCTCCATCAGCCAGCTCCCCACCATGACTACCAGCCCCCCCACATCTCCATCGGGCACACAAAACTCAAAACGGTCAACCAGTTTACCTATCTCGGCTGCACCATTTCATCAGATGCAAGGATCGACAATGAGATAGACAACAGACTCGCCAAGGCAAATAGCGCCTTTGGAAGACTACACAAAAGAGTCTGGAAAAACAACCAACTGAAAAACCTCACAAAGATAAGCGTATACAGAGCCGTTGTCATACCCACACTCCTGTTCGGCTCCGAATCATGGGTCCTCTACCGGCACCACCTACGGCTCCTAGAACGCTTCCACCAGCGTTGTCTCCGCTCCATCCTCAACATCCATTGGAGCGCTCACACCCCTAACGTCGTGGTACTCGAGATGGCAGAGGTCGACAGCATCGAGTCCACGCTGCTGAAGATCCAGCTGCGCTGGATGGGTCACGTCTCCAGAATGGAGGACCATGGCCTTCCCAAGATCGTATTATATGGCGAGCTCTCCACTGGCCACCGTGACAGAGGTGCACCAAAGAAAAGGTACAAGGACTGCCTAAAGAAATCTCTTGGTGCCTGCCACATTGACCACCGCCAGTGGGCTGATAACGCCTCAAACCGTGCATCTTGGCGCCTCACAGTTTGGCGGGCAGCAGCCTCCTTTGAAGAAGACCGCAGAGCCCACCTCACTGACAAAAGGCAAAGGAGGAAAAACCCAACACCCAACCCCAACCAACCAATTTTCCCTTGCAACCGCTGCAATCGTGTCTGCCTGTCCCGCATCGGACTGGTCAGCCACAAACGAGCCTGCAGCTGACGTGGACTTTTTACCCCCTCCATAAATCTTCGTCCGCGAAGCCAAGCCAAAGAAAGAAAGAAGAAAGAAGAATGAGTGCATGAAGCAATGATATTTTTAAACATTTTCTCCTGTTGGAAACAATCGTACAAGCATTCCATTGTGACTGGATTCTGGATATGAGAAAACTGCATTTCCTAGCACTTTTACTTTGTATTGATTTATGTTTTTTGTAATATAAATTGAGCTGTAGTGTTGCTTTGTTCTCTAAAAATGTTTAATGCTCCACAGCTACTAAATCAAATTTCTGTGGCTTTCAGAATGATGAACTGAAATCAGAATATACTGGAATTACTCAGTGAGTCAAGCACCATCTGTGGGGACAAAAACAAAGTGAATGTCTCGTGAACACTGAAAATATTTCCTCAGCCTGGAAAAGTAACTCCATTTCCTTCACCTCTAAGGACCTAATTTGCTATTCCTGGTGAGGCATAGATTCATGTGAACCTCCTCCAACCTCATCTCCTGCATTTGGTACTTCCAATATGGCCTCCTTTACATTCGTGAGACCAAGCACTGACTTAAGGATTACTTATTTAGCAGAGTGATGGCCATCCCGAGCTCCTAGAAGCATGCCATTTCTACTCTCCTTCCTATTCTCTCACTAACCTTTCCATTCTTGGCCTTCTCCACTTGCAGAGTTATGGCACACATACCTCATATCCTGCCAAGGTAATTCTCAGCTCAGTGGTATGAACATTGAATTTTCCAATTTCAGGTAATGTTTCATCAATGCTAAAATATTAGTTTTGACTACAGCTCACCCTCAGTGCTGGTCAACAAGCTCCAAACCCTGGCCACTGTTCTTCCCTCTGAAATTGGACCCTTGACTTCCTTATCGGAAGACCACAGTCAGTACAAATTGGAAATAACATCTCCTCCTCACTAACAATCAACACAGACACACCTTAAGGATGCGTGCTTATCTCATTGCTCTACTCACTCCACATCCATGTGGTTAAGTACAATTAAAATACTACTTACAAATGTGTCAAAGACACCACAGTTGTCGGCAGAATCACAGATGGCAATAAGGAAGCACACAGGAGGCAGATGGATCAGCCAGTTGAGGGGTGTCACAACAGCAACATTGCACTCAATGTTAGCAAAACCAAGAAATGATTGTGGACTTCAGGAGGAAATCAGGAAAGCATGAATCAGTCCTCATTGAGGGCTCATCATGAAGGCTCATCAACAGCTATACCTTGTGAGGAGTTTGAAGAGATTTGATATGCCACAGAAGACTCTTGAAAACTTCTACAGGTGTAACGTGGAGAACATTTTGACTGGGTGCATCACTGCCTTGTACAGATGTGCCAATGTTCAGGACAAGAAAAACTCCAGAGGGTTGTTAACCTGGCCTGAAACATCACGGGCACCAATCTTTACCCCATCGAGGACATCTACAAAAGGATATGTCTTAAGAAAGCAGCCTCTATCCTCAAGGTCCCCCACCACCCAGGCCATGCCCTCTTCACTCTGCTACCATCAGGAAAAAGGTACAGGAGCCTGAAGATGAGCACTCAGCACCACAAGGGCAACTTCTTCCCCTCTGCCATCAGATTCCTGAATGAACAATGAACCACAGTCACTGCTTTATTTCGACCTTTTCTTTGTCTTGCACTGTTTTTATTTATTTTGTAAAGTGGTTTATAAAAATGTTTGCACTGTGACGCCGCCTCAAAGTAACAAATTTCGTGACATGTTCATGGCCATAAATTCTGATTCTGAATATATCCCCTCTCTCTTTTTTCTAACTACTTCCAATCTTTCCCCTTCCCTTCCCCCTTTTTCCACCCTCCACCTCCAACCCTCCATCCATTCTGATATCTCTTCTTGGTTCATCATCTTTGACCCTAATTCCGTCTTTGGATTCTTCCCCTCTCCCCCCTCCCCATTTTAGTTCCATCTGGTCTCTCCTTGTACTATTAGCACTTCCTCTTATCAGTTGCAAGCACTAGTAGTTTTTGTCCATACCTATCACCCATCTTCCTCACCTCACCTCTTTTCTTCTCTACTCTCTCCCTCTTTCTACCATTTGCTAGTCCACTGTCTATGTTTGTCATCCTTCACCTCTCCCTGGTTTACCAATCTGCCACTCCAGTTTCAAAATCACGTCCTCCCACCACCCCCCCCCTCCCCGACCTCATCCTACCCTCTCCTCCACACTCTTCAGTCCTGATGAAGGATTTTGAGGTGCAAAGTTGACATTTCCTTTCTCTCCCACTGATGCTCCTCGACCCATTGAGTTCTTCTTGCAGGTTGTCTCTTGCTTCATCTTTACAATGGATGCACTCAAGACTAAACATTGAATTCAACAACTTCAGATATCCAACCTTTCCACTTTTTTTTATCAGAACCCATCAAGTCCAATGAAAAGTCATCAATCTGTCTTAATTGGGTCATCAAGAGAATCAAATTCCTCAGAGTGTACTTGGCGGAGAATCTCACCTGTTCTCTTAACACAGCTCCATAACCAAGAAAGCTCAGCAGCATCTCTACTTCCTGCAAAAGCTGAGAAAAGTTCATCTCCCACCCTCCATCCTCACTATATTCTACAGAGGATGTATTGAGAACATCCTGTGCAACTACATCACCACCTGGTTGGTACCTCCTCAAACTGCAAGACCCTGCAGAGGAAAGTAAAGTTAGTAGAAATGATCACTGGGGGCTCTCTTCCTACCATGAAGAACATCTACAACACTTGATGCAGGCAAAAGGTGATAAGCATTGTGAAGGACTCCACACACCGCTCATGTAAACTGTTCTCCCATCTGCCATCTGGTTGGAGGAGCCGTAGCACTTGGGCCGTTACATCCAGATTGGGCAATAATTTTTTTTCCCCAGGTCATCAGATTCCTGAATTCCCAGAAAAAATGTGGATAGGATACCAAGCACATTTACTGTACACATCTTAATACTTTAAAATTTCAATGTGTTTAACTTCTATTCTAACATATTTATGTAAATATGCTCCGTGGTCCTGGAGAAATGCTATCTCATCTTTACTGTGTGAGCATGGTATGAACGAAAAAGGTGACTTGACTTATGGACTTTCCACAGATGCAGCTTGTTCTGATGAATATTTCCAGCACCACCAATATTCTGTCTCAATTTCAGCATGTTTCCTTCTCATGTAACATCTCCTCCCAAGTTCCCATGATTGACAACTTCAGATGACATAATGCCATTTGATTCTCTATTTCATTCTTCATTCTCTTCACATTTCCCCACACTCTGCAACTTCAACTTACCTTGTTTTGACAAAAAATTATTGGATTCGACTTGTTAACTCTTTTTCTCTTCACAGACACCCTTTGACATACTAATCACAACCAGTATTTGCTATTGTCTCATATTTTTAGCATCTGCTTTTTTGCTTTATGGAGATTGTAAGAATAATACTCACTAATGTGGAAATTTCAGACTATTCTTCAATTTTCCCCTGTGCTTTCTCTCCAAATCATAGCTCCAGAGGCATTACCTGTACTTCATGGACCTGAACTGCTTAGGTTCTCTACAAATGGATTTTCCAATCTGATCAGTATGAACAATGAACAATCTTACTTTCCACAACCTCTCTAACCCAGGATTCCTAAAGTTGACTCCCTTACACCATAGAGTAAGAGTCATGCAACATAAAAACTAAACCTTCAACCAACCACATCTATGATGACCTTTGCCTCTACCAATTTAATTTGTCTGCAATAATTCCATATCCTTCGATGTTTTGCTCATTCAAGTTCCTGTCCAGATGTTGTTTAAAAGTTGGTTGCTGTTCCTGCCTGCACTGCCTCCTCTGGCAGCTTATTCCAGATACCAACCATTCTTTGTGTGAAAATATACACAACCCCTGCCCAATCTCCTTTAAATGCTACCCTTTCATTGTTAACCTATTCTCTTCCAGTTTTGCACACCCCTACTGTGGGAAACTGACTATGTTTGCTTTATGTACTTCTATCATCATACCTCCTTTGCTCCAGGGGAATAGACGCGGACTATCTTAATCTCTCCCCATTACCAAAATCCTCCAGGCAGCATTCTTATGTACCCTCTCCACCTTAATTGCATTGTTCTTACAGTGTGACACCCAAAAATATCAGGTAAACACAACAGACCAATAATTAACCCTGAGCCACATGGAATTGTATAGTTCAGCCTCACATGGGGTTTGTTAAAGCCTAATCCTCATGGATTAATGTCATGTCAACTGCTGTGCTACTGAACCATCCCTTCTCCTCCAAGCATGGGACATTGTACAGGATGGTTTGATTTCTTCACAGGATTGCTATTTTGTGATTTAAAAAAAAATATACATATAGCACAGTAACAGACCATAGAACCATAGAAAATTATAGCACAGAATCAGGGCCTTCTAGTCTGTGTCAAACCATTTGTTTGCCTACTCCCACTGACCTGCACCCAGTCTATAGCCATCCATTCCTCTTCCATCCATGTACCTGTCTAAATTCTTCTTAAATTATAAAATTGAGCCTGCATTCACCACTCCAGCTGGAAGTTCATTCCACACTTCCACCGCTCTCTGTGTGAAGTTCCCCCTCATGTTTTCCCTAAACTTTTTCTCTTTCCTTCTTAACCCATGTCCTTTGGTTTGCATATCACCTATCCTCATTGGAAAAAACCTATCTAAAATAATAATTATTATTAAAATAATTTGGACCCCTCATAATTTTAAATACCTATATCACATCTCCCCTTATTCTTATAAGCTGCAGGGAATAAAGTCCTAAACTCTTAACCTTTCCCAGTAACTCAGTTTCTGAGGTCTGGGCAACTTCCTAGTAAATCTTCCCTGCATTCTATCTACCTTACTGATATCTTTCCTGTAGTTGGGTGACCCAAATGCACACAATACTTCAAATTTGGCCTCACAAATGTCTTATACAACTTTACTATAACATGCCAGCTCCTATACTCAATACTTTGACTTATGAAGGCCAATATGCCAAAAGCTCTCTTTACAAACCTGAGGGAACTATGTATCTGTATTTCCCGATCCCTCTACTCTACTTCATTCCTCAGTGCCCTGCAATTTATGGTGTACGCCCTTTCTTGGTTTGTCCTTCCAAACGCAACACCTCATACTTGTCTGCATTAAATTCCATCTGTCATTTTTCAGCCCATTTTTCCTGCTGGTCCAGATCCCTGTGGAAGTTTTGATAACCTTCTTCCCTGTCCACAATACCTCCAATCTTAGTGTCATCTGCAAACTTACTGATCCAATTTACCACATTATCATCCAGATCATTGATATTGATGACAAACAACAATGGTCCCAGCACCAAAACATGAGGCACACCACTAGTCACAGGCCTCTAGTCTGAGAAGCAATCATCCATCACTATTCTTTGGCTTCTCCCATCCCGCAAAATCCATTTCACTACTTGGCCTTGAATACCTAGCATCTGAACCTTCCTGACTAATCTTCCATGTGGGACTTTGTCAAAGGCCTTTCTAAAGTCCATGTAGACAAAATCCACATCCTTTCCTTCATCAAATTTTCTGGGACCTTCTCGAAAAACTCCATAAGATTGGTTAAATATGACCTACCATGCACAAAAACATGTTTCTGGCTATCCAAATAATTGTATATCCAATCTCTTAGATAATTTTCCCACTACTGACATCAGGCTCACCATCCTATAATTACCTGGTTTACTTTTGGAGCCTTTTTTTAATGGAACATCATTAGCTACTTCCAATCCTTCGCACCTCACCTATGGCTAAGGACATTTTACATGTTTTTGCCAGGGCCCCTGCAATTTCTACACTAGTCTCCCTCAAGGTCCAAGGAAATATCTTGTCAGACTCTGGGGATTTATCCACCCTTATTTGCTTTAAGGCAGCAAGCTGTTCCTCTTCTTTAATCTGTATCTGTTCTGTGACCTTGTTCTCCTTATTTTCCATGACTTTGTGCCCTGAGTGAATACTGATGAAAAAAATTTTTAATCTACCCCATCTTTTTTGTTCCATGCAAAGCCAACCACTGAACATCAAGGGGACCAATTTTTTTACCTTACTATACTTTTGTTCTTAATAAACCTATAGAAACCCTTAGGAGTTTCTGTCACATTGTCCACCAAAGCAACCTTATGAATACTTTTATTTTTCATGATTTCTTTCTTGAGGTTTCTCTTGTATTTTTTACACTCCTCAAGTACTTCATTTGCTCCATGTTGCCTATACCTGCTATACTCCTTGAGAACCAGATCCCAATAGCCCTTAAAAACTAAGGTTCCCTGTGCCTGCAAATCTTGCCTTTAGTCCTGACATGAACATACAAACTCTGTATTCTCAAAATTTCACCTTTGAAGATTCTCCACTTACCTCACACATCCTTGCCCCAAAACAACATCCTAATCCATGCAGTCTAGATCCATTCTCATTTTCTCAAAATTAGCCTTTCTCCAATTTAGAATCTCAACCCATGCCCAGGCCTATCCTTCTCCATAATTAACTTAAAACTAAGGGTGTTATGCTTACTGGACTCAAAATGTTCCCCTACACATATTTCTGTCACCTGTCCTGCCTCATTCTCTAATAAGAGATCAGATATCAAACCCTCTCTAGTTAGTACCTCAATATATTGATTTTAAAAACTTTCCTGCACGTAATTGACAAATTCCAAACCATCCAGCCCTTTTAAAGTATGTCATTATGTGGTAAGTTAAAATCTCTTATTATCACAACCTTATGTTTCCTACAGCTATCTGCTCTCTCTCTACTGATTTGTTTCTCTAATTCTTGTTGACTATTGGGCAGTCTATAATATAACTCTATGAGTGTAGACATACATTCCCTGTACCTCAGCTCTACCCATATAGCCTCAGTAAATGAGCCCTCTGGTCTCTCCTGCCTGAGCCACTCCACTCCCTTTCATTCCCCCATACTAATGCATCTAAAGGAATGGAAGCCCAGAACATTGCGCTGCCTTCCTGCTCCTCCTGCAACCAAATTTCACTAATGGTCGCAATGTCATACTTCCACATGCCAATCCACATTTTAAACTTGTCTACCTTTCCTACACTACTTTTTGCATTGAAATAGATCCACCTGAGAAAATTTCCACCAGGTAAAACCTGTTGACTTCTAATGGTGCATGCAATTGTCACATCATCTGTTCCCTCCTCCACTCCTCTATCTGCTCTGGCACTCTGGTTCCCATCCCCCTGCCAATCTAGTTGAAACCCACTGGAGCTGCACTAGCAAACCTTCCCATAAGGATATTAGTCCCCTTCCAGTTCAGATGCAAACCTGGAAGAGAGCCCAATAATCCAGAAACCTGAAGTCCTCCCTCCTACACCAGGTCTTTAGCCATGTGTTAAGCTGCATTATCCTTCTATTTCTAACCTCACTGAACGTAGCATGGGTAGCAGTCCTGAGATCACTACACTGGAGGTCCTGTCCTTCAACTTAGTGCTTAACTCCCTGAACTCTCCTTGAAGGACCTCCTCACCCTTACTACCCATCTCATTGCTCCCTTTATAAACCATGACATCTGGCTGCTCACCCTCATTCCTGAGACTTGATCTGAGATATCTCAGACCCTGGCCCGAGGGATGCAACATACCATCTGGGATACTCAATCTCTTCCACAGAACCTCTTATCTGCCCCCCCTAACTAAGGAATCTCCTATCACTACAGGCTGCCTCTTCTCCTCCATTCCCTACTTAGCCACAGAACCAGACTCCATATCAGAGACATGATCACCATTACTTATCCCTGGTAGGTCCCCCCCCCCCCCACCTCCCCAACACTATCCAAAATGGCATACTTATTCTTGAATGATACACCCACAGGGTTGCCCTGCATTGCCTGCCTGTTTCCTTTCCCTTTCCCGACTATCACCCTACCCTCCTCCTACCTCCTTGGTGTGAGAGTGACCCTGTAGCTCCTGTCTATCACCCCCTCTGCCTCCCAAATGATCCAGAGTTCATCCATTTCCAGTTCCAATTCCCTAACTTGGCTTGTCAGGAGCTGCTGCCGGATCCAATTCTTGCAGATGAAGTCATAAGGGATCCTTTTGACTTCCTTGATGACCCACATTCTGCAAGAGGAGCATTCCCCTGCTTTGGCTGCCATTCCCACTATGCTTTCAGCCTGTAACCTCATGCCACCTAAATACCTCAATTAACCTACAACCCTTGCACATTTTGAAGGGTGGGGGGCGGGGGGAACTAGAGCACCCAGAGGAAACCTGTACAGATATGGGGAGTATGTACCAACTTCTTACGGACAGCACCAGATTTGAACCCATGTCGCTGGTGCTGTAATAACATTTCGCTAGTTAGGGTTAGGGTTAGCTGACTCCTTCCAATTGATTTTTCAGTGAATGAATTTCCTTTGATGCTACTACTGCTTTATCATCAGATACAATGTCTTATCTTTAATCCTTTACTCCTTCTCCTCTGCCTTTTGGACAGACTTGCTGCAAGATCCTTTTACAGTAAAACTTCTTAATTAAGTTTGGAAATTGGTATTCAGCACTGCCAAGGCCAGGATTATCTGGACGAACAATCTGTTCAAAGATTGATTACCATATATGCCAGTGCATAAGATGACTCTGTATAAGATGCCCCCCCCCCCTGAATTTCCACCTAAAATGTAGGCTTTAAGCTATACTCACTGTATATATAAGTCAAGCCCAAGTCTGTCACTTACTGCTGATCAGTGGAGTGATGCTGCTGGGCACATTTAACATATTAATTCACAGTATTTTAAATGCAAATTACTCAGTAAAGGTTCAATTTTATTAGCACATTTTAAAAGTAAACCATCGTTGGCTCCTTTAATAGGCCATTTAAAGCCTGTACAGAGTCGATGGCAGTTGGATTGGGTGGATAGACCTGTGGGAGAGTGCTGAGATTTCTTTGTTAAGGTTCATATTTTATACTTGGCGTGGGGAGCATTGAGACTTTGCTATTGAGGTTCAGATTTTATACTTGGTGTTCAAGGCGACCAAAGTTGTTGGGTGACATTTTTTTAACATTCAAGGGACTGTCTTATACGCCGGTATATATGGTACATGAACTTTACAACTTGACTCTCCCAAGTTTTTCTCTGTCACTATCACACTACCTTCTTCTTCTTCAAGACATTTCTTTGAATATGGTCATTTGCCTCAATTTCTCCTTAATGTTCCCATAAAATCCCTTTGGATGTTTTCCTCTCCGAATTGCATGGTATGGATGTAAATATGTTTGTTTGCTGATATTTTGTTTACAGCTTCAAAAATCAGAGGAAAAAAAATGCTGCCAAAGACAGTCTCCTCAATGAATGGAAAAGAGCATGCCCTGTGATCTTGACAATACCAAAGTTCAAAAATACTAAAATACCAAACCTGTATCCAACAACCTTCATTGTTGGATATAGATTAAAGGAGTGTATAGACTAGGTATTAAAAGTTTTAAAGATCTTTTAACTCAAGATCATTTTGCCTGTCTGGAACAATTGACGATAAAATTTAAATTACCCAATCACCATTTTTTCCAGATTTTACAAGTCAGGCTTTTTGTTCAGTCTGAGCTCTCTAATTTTCCACAAATTCCTGAAACAAACATTCTTAATGTATTTTTTGATTTACAAATTTCTCAGAGAGACTCAACATCAATTATTTATAACAACTTGATGGATATAAGAATTGGCTCGCTAGTTAAGATCAAGAATGATTGGGAACTTGATCTGAATTTATCACTTTCAGATGAGGATTGGGACACAGTTCTTAATTTGATTAATGAGTCTTTCTTCTATGCATGGCCTTGTTTGTTGCAATTCAAAGTGGTGCATAGAGTACATATATCTAAAGTTAAATGATCTTAATTTTATTCTGCTATTGATCCATTATGTGATAAGTATAAAATCTTTGAGGCTTCATTGATACATTTAGACTTGCCCTAGTCTAAAAAATATTTGGAAAAAGATTTTTCAAATTCCATCAGTGATTTTTAGATCAAATTGGAACCATGCCCATTAATTGCTTTATTTGTTTTTTCTCAAGAAGAGGACATATTATTGACTTCGGCTCGAAAGCAAATTTGACCTTTTACCTCCTTGATAGCTAGATGGGCAATTACGACAAAATGGAAAGACAACACCCCACCTCCTCATATTCAATGGTTACATGATATTATGTCTTGCCTAAGTTCAGAAAAAAAATCAGATATAACATTAAAAATGTAAAGTTTAATTTTCATAAGAAGTGGGGTCCATTCATGGATTACAATCACAATTTAAAAAGTTAAGGTGTTTGGATGCTCCGGAGATGCGTTGTCTGGTTTCTGGAGGTCGATATTCGATTCATATGTTTATTATTTATATCAGTTAATCTTGCTAAAGAGAGACGGGTTTGGTTATATGTTTTTTTCCTTTCTTTTTAAGAAATTAAATAGATATGTTTAACCGAGAATCTACTTCCTCAGGAGTTTGCGGAGGAGTTAGTGGATTGGTTCAAGTGAACCGGAATGGACTTGAAGGGCCGACATGGCCTGTTTCCGTGCTGTAAACGGTTATATGGTTATATAGTTAATTGTAGACAGAGATCATATTAAACAAGACAAAGAATTTTTTCTGGCAAGTATAAGTTTCATTTTTTTAATAAGGGGATTTTATTTATAACTTACTTTAAAAGAGTTATTTTTGTCTTGTTTTACAATATTACCTTCAGATATGATATGAAGAATGTGTAAATTGTTAATTCAATTCAATCCTAGATCTAATGTCTTAGATAAGATTAAGTTTGGAAAAGAATTATGGATATGTGTTTGACCTGCATTCTATGTATTTTATCTATTTAATGTATATTATATGGTTTATGTCATTTATTAGATGATTATGTGTATATGTTCTCTATTAAACAATAAAAATATTTTTAAAAGAAAAATACATTAGCAAAGTTGCCTGGAAGTTAATGTGTACTTTGGACTCTTGAGATAATGTCATTTCCTTTACACTTGGTCATTCATCATTGTCTATGTAACTTGGAATTAAAGAAATTTTCAGTAAAGGTCTGTGTGTCATTGTGATGGGACGTGAAAGTTTCATATTACATCGTTTCAGAATCTTCCCTGATCAGGTGTTGTTTATCTTTTTTTGTTGTTGTGCTCTGGTCAGAGCTGCTGATGGATGAGAGGCAGGTTTGTTTCCAATAGCCAGCTCAGCTAGTCTGAACATTGTTCCTGCTTTCTTAGTGAAGGTGCTCTCAATTTGTTCCTTTGTCTTATTGTGTCAATCAGCTTCACATTCCACTTTTCAACCCATCACTCAGTGAAAAGCACCAAATAAAAATACAACTATCAAAAGTCAGCTACTGACGGTGTTATTAGTTTGAGTGCAGACACAACTAAGTGCCGATAAATCTCTACCCAGATCCATATGTGTATCTACCTGTATTTGTTTCAAGCTGAATTCTGCCATTCTGAATGCCAGCAATGTTATTGATTCATTTCATTTGACAGAAGCTGCAATGAATTCAGTGATAGAAGAAGCTGACTTGTTAATGTATGGATTGATGGGTTGTTTTAAAGCTAAGTCACAGCCTGAGGTTACACATTTGTGTGGAATGGAGGCGACAGATAGAAGAGCTTCTGAATCTCTCATATCTTGACAAGTTGCAACCCGAAAGGCTACACTTAGCCCATTAAAGATTTGCACAGTGACATTTCAATGCAGCTGCTCCAGTGTGCATCACCTTGCCATTTACCATTTGCAGGGCATCAATTTTGTGAAGGGTGGCTGTTCAGAAGAAGAAAAAAAAATAAAAGTGAATTTCATTCACGGAGGTGAGCTCAGCTTGGTGCATCCATTGCTGATAAATGCAGTTCCTTGAATGTCAGCAAATGTCATTTGAGAAACCATTTGCAGATGCCATAATAGCTCCACTAACCCACAAAGAGAAGGAAAACTGAGAACAGAGACTGGGTGTACACTCTTCCACATGAATAAGCAATTGGTAGGCACAGAGAGTATACAAGAAAGTTGTTAAACTTGATTATTGTCAGAGAGAGGTGTTTATGCTACATTGATGCACAGTGTTCTACCAGTGGCATAAAATAATCTGATTAATTTGATAATATTTTAAGGAGTGGTGACTCTGTTACATTTTTAATTCTATCTCTGCATTCCATATGTCAAACCTCACTTTCCCATTTTGTTTATCACATTTTATCTGTTATTTTCTAATGACATAGAAGGCGGAAATTTGGCTCATTGAGTCGAAGCTGACATAAAAACAGAAAATGTTGCAAACGCTCAGCAGGTCAGATGGTAAGTGTGGAAATAAAAATGGTTACTCCTTCAGGTCTGAGACACCCAGACAGCAGAACACCCCAATGAAGGTTTCCAGTCCTGAACCAGGAACCGTTTCTCTTCCCACAGATGCTGAGGGTTAGAACCATAAAAGATCACAATTCAGAAACAGGCCCTGCAGCACATCTAGTCTGTGCCGAAAATTTATTTTGCCCAGTCTCATCAATTGGCACTTGGACCATAGCCTTCCCACCCCTCCCATCCAAGTACCTCTTCAATCATTTCTTAAATGTCAAAATCGAACCCACATTCACCACCTCCGCTGGCAGCTTGTTCTACACTCTCGCCATTTTCGAAGTGAAGAAGTCC
Source organism: Narcine bancroftii (assembly GCF_036971445.1). Classification (NCBI taxonomy): domain Eukaryota; kingdom Metazoa; phylum Chordata; class Chondrichthyes; order Torpediniformes; family Narcinidae; genus Narcine; species Narcine bancroftii. The sequence continues at coordinate 37,862,150 of NC_091472.1, forward strand.
CCCTAATGTTCCCCTTAAATATTTCACCCATAACCCATGTCCTCTCATGTCTCACTCAGCCTCAATGGAATTACCCCAGCCAAACCCCTCTATATAAAATCTCCCCTTATTCTCCAGCACCCCAGGGAATTCAGAACTAAACTATTCAACCTTTCTTATAATTCAGTCCTTTAGGTCTTTTCAACAATCTGGTAAAAATTTTCTGCATTCTTACAATCTTAGATATCTTTCCTATAGGTAGGTGACCAAAAAAGTTCTCTTTTTATTTCAGGTATTCATCTTTTGCAATATTTTCATTTTCCATTCAATGGTGGCTCTTCTTTAAACCCACTGCCCCACTTATTTCCCTATAACTAATTCTCATTGTTCCTTACTTGCCTAGTAAATGATATGTTGCATTTTGGATATAAAATTAAAAGGTTACAAATTACAACTGCATCTATTCTGGAAATTTTTCAACTTAACCTAAATGTAGCAAGCAGTAGCTCTTTCCATCTGTTGGTACTTTTTTCTAAGGGTTGGCTCTGGACTACTTTGACTGATAATTGCTCCAAAATCAATTTCAGGACATTTTAGAACCTAAGTACACTGTACTTTGCAAAATATTTAACATCTAATGGCAGTGCTATTATAAAATAGCTATTATAAAATTGTCAAAGTTACACAATATTTTTGAAGAAATTAATAACAGAGAAAGGGTTAAACTCACAGCTTTATAAGTAGGCACTGGGATTATGATGTCCAATTTAATTGTGCTTGCTACAATTGAAGTTAATTGCTTCAACATAGCCTGTACCTTTAATTTAGAGACCCTCTAAATTACCCTGGTAACAGACCCTCTCAGCCCATAAGCCCATGCTGCCCAAATAAACCCATGTGACCAATTAACCGACTAATCTTGAACATGTTTGGAATGTGGGAGGAAACCAGTGGACTCGGAGGAAACACATGTTGACACAAGGAGAACGTACAAACTCCTTGCAGACAGTGCTGGATTAGAGCCTGATGCTATTATAGCATTGTACTAACCACGACTACACTAACCACGCTGCTCCCTACCTCTTAGAGGGGTGGCTAAAGCTAATGCTGGGATCATTGAGGCCAATCTGGAAAAATCTAAAGAATGGTTCAGTGTGGAAAAAACACGTGACAGAAGAGGTGCCTGTCACCACTGGGGCCAGAATGCATTCTAGAAGGTAGCCAACATAGCCAAGTCCATCTCAGACTCTGACCTCCTGTCCATTGCAGTTTGGCCTTCCTGATCTGGATCCAGTTCTCCTGGAACCTGGTGGTGAGTGTGTTCTCCATCTACAGTGCATTCTTTGGTGCCTCCACACCTGCTTTGCTCTTACAGGTAAAGGAAAGATTTTTGAATCATAGAGGAATTATAAAGTATGGAATTTAAAATAAAAATGTAGACATAGAGCACACTAATGGGCCCTATCAACCCATGAACCCGTGCTGCTTAATTACTCCCAATTGATCCGTAACTCCGTTTTTTGAATGGTGGAAGGAAACCGGAGCATCCGGAGAAAACCCACACAGACATGGGGAGAATGTAGAAACTCCTCATCAACAGCATCAGATTTGAACCCGAGTCACTGGAGCTGTAACAACATTGTGCTAACTGTTACAATTAGGGCAGTGATTAGCACGATGCTGTTAGGAGGGCGAGGGGAGTTGAGCCCAGCCCAGATCAGCCATGAACTTGTTGAATGCTGGAGCAGGCTTGACAGGCCGGGTGGTCTGCTCCTATTCATATTTCTTATGTTCTTATTATATTCTTGTATAATCCCCTTTGATGGTCTCTCTAAGGGGACAGTTATTCCTCTGATTCAGGACACTAAATTCCATTGCAATGTTGTCAGTTTGTGCTATTTATTGTGGTAGTGTATTTGTCATCATTTGGCCACATTCAGCCATTTTCCTGATCTCTGCACTTTTAATTCTTGCAATTGTGGTATTAGGAACAGAATTCTGGTTTCTCATTTTTATGTCTCTGCACAGACTCTGGTCTTAACAAGTTTAGGCAATGCAGAGTTAAGGCTCTGACTGATGATTTAGCATTCCCACACCCCTTCACAGAATTCTCACCATTTTCATTACCCTGTGGGAAGTGAGTGAATTTGCCCTGTGATCAAACTGTCAGTATTTTGAGAACTTCGTCAAGACATTCGCTGTGACCTGCAGATCATTATCTGTGATCACTTCCTAGAGAATCCACATATCCTTGAGCTTGTAAATATCCATTGGTAAATATGTAGTAAATCACAAAATGCTGGAGAAACTCACTAGGTCAATCAGTGTCCTTTATGTAGCAAAGGTAAAAATACATAACCGGGCTTGAGCCCTTCATCAAGGTAAGAGAGAATGTCGGCTGGCGTCCAAATGAAAATATAGGTGGGGGGTGGGGCGCAAAGGTAAGAGATGATAGGTGGAGAAGGGAGGGAGCGGATGGCAGAGATCAGGGGAGGAGGAATAGCCAGGTGAGAAGAGGGGGAAAGGAGGGGAGAACTGGAAGGACTGGAAAGGGGGAAGGTAAAGAAAAGGCAAGAAAGTTTAGCAGAAAGCAGAGAAGTTAATGTTAATGCCATCTAGCTGGAGAGTGCGCAAACGGAAACTAAAATTGTTCCTCCAGTCTGCGGGTGGTCTGGATGGGATTGTACATAGGCCTTGGTCAGAAGTAAGTGTGGGAGCGTGACTCAGAATTGAAATGGTTGGCTACTGCGAGGTCTCTGCTGTGGTGGATGGAGTAGAGGGGCTGAGCAAAGCAATCTCCAAATCTGTGATTAGTCTCTCTAATGTAGAGAAGGCCACAAAGGGAGTACTGGATGCAGTAAATCAGTCCTGCAGATATACAAGTGAAGAGTTGTTTCATGTGAAAAGTCTGTTTGGGTCCCTGGACCGTGGTGATGGAGTAGGTGTAGGCACAAGTGTTGTATGTCCTGCCACCACAGGGGAAAGTTCCCGGGGTGGGAGTGTTGGGGAGGGTTGAGTGCATAAAGGAATCATAGAGGGAGCAGTCCCTATGGGAGGTGAAAGGGGAGGAGAAGGAAAAGTGTGACTGGTGGTGGATCCTGTAGTAAGTACTGAAAATTCCAAGAGATGATGTGTTGGATGCAGAGGCTGGTGGGGTGGTAGGTGACGCTGATGGGATTCTATGTTTGTTGTGTCTGGGGACAGAGGGGGCCAGGGCAGATGAGTGGGAAATGGAGGAAATGTGGGTGAGGACTGAGTTGATAGTGGTGGAGGGGATCTACGTTTGTGGAAGAAGGCAAATATTTTGGAAGATTTGGACTGGAAGACCTCATCTTGGGAACAGATACAGCGGAGCTGGAGAAATTGAGAGAAGGGGATGGAATCTTTATGGGGTACAGGGTGTGAGGAAGTGTAGGGCAGAGTAGTGGGGAGAGGAGACACAGCACTCTTCCACCAAATTCTACAACCCAATCATACCAGAGCAGAGTGGGGCAAGGAGACACAGCACTCATCCACAAAATTCTACCTCCCAATCCTACCAGAGCAGAGAGTGGGGAGAGGAGACATAGCACTCCTCCTCAAAATTCTACCACCCAATCCTACCAGAGCAGAGACTGGGGAGAGGAGACACAGCACTCCTCCTCAAAATTCTACCACCCAATCCTACCAGAGCAGAGACTGGGGAGAAGAGACACAGCACTCCTCCTCAAAATTCTACCACCCAATCCTACCAGAGCCGAGAGTGGGGCAAGGAGACACAGCACTCCTCCCAATATTCTACCATCCAATCCTACCAGAGCAGAGAGTGGGGAGAGGAGACACAGCACTCCTCCACAAAATTCTACCACCCAATCCTACCAGAGCAGAGAGTGGGGAGAGGAGACACAGCACTCCTCCTAATATTCTTCCACCCAATCCTACCACAGTAGAGAGTGGGGAGAGGAGGCACAGCACTCCTCCATAAATTTTACCTCTCAATTCTACCAGAGCAGAGACTGGGGAGAGGCGACTCAGCAATCCTCCACAACATTCTACCAACCAATTCTACCAGTGATAGCTCTATACAGGCTTTAAACACCCTATTAAAAGGAGCTAGCGTTGTTTTATTTTAAAATTCTGCAACTGTTTGATCTGCACCCTAGATGGCAGCGCCTGTGCTGGCAGTGACCTTGAAGGGTGTCAGACCCCAGGAAAGCAGAGGACTCAAGCAGGGCACCAGAAAATGATGAGAACACCCCTCATTTGAGAAGGAGAAGCAGAGGAGATGACCCGATGGAAAAGTGACCACCGTGATAGACCAGTGAAGGGATCTGGGGCAGAAGAAAATACAGGTGGCAGGCTGGCAGCGACTTGAGGCAAGGAACCCACACAGCTTGCGGGCTTCTGGTGACATGGTCAAAGGAGTTGCACCTGGCTGCAGACTCCTGGTGACCAGCTCGAGACTGGCTGAAGGGGTACCAAGTATCAGAGCTGGGATGCAAGAGGGTACCAAGAGCAGGAAGGGCTCACCTGGGGTCTCAGGCACTAAAGGCTTCCTGAGTGTGTCAGAGTTTGGCTCCAAAGCTCGAGTTGCCGATGGTTTGGAGTGAAATGAGTGTGGCTGTAGAGGCTATGGGAGCACAGGTGGTGAATCCATGGACACTCAATAACTCTCGAGGGACTCACTATTGTTTGTCTTTCTCTGTCTGTAAAGGATGCAGGGCAATTTCTCCTGCTGATGACTCTGTCTGCCTTACAGCAGATCAAATGAGATTTTATTCAATATTATGCAGTGTGTTGCTAGCGAGCGCAGCAAAGAGACTGAGACAATAGGCTGAGAGCTTGAGTTTCACAAATGCTTCAATTTGAATTTCACGCTGCAGCCTTTAAGTCTGACTCGGCCCCGCCCCCCACGTCCCGGCATTTGCCCTTCCGGTCTAGACCGGAAGAGATGATCCTGCAATGCCATCCTTGGCGCGGCTGCCCTGCCGACCGCGCGTGACAAGCAGGGCCAGTTTGCCGCTACAAATATGTGCAACACCACAATTACATCTGTTTTATTACATGACAATAAAAGAAGAATCTTGACTCAATGTGATCTGACTCTTGCCAGCATATACCTGGAGTTTGGGGAGAAGAAAGCTTTTCTTGCTTTTCTCCAGAGAGTCCTAGATCTCATTCATCACCAGTCAAGAGATTAATGAGGAGAAGCTTATCAACAACTACATTGAATGCTAATTCAATGTGACCTCTATGCATATATAATGTCCTGATGAAACATCACCATCAAAGAAAATTACACTTGGCATCTTCTCAATTTATTGGAGCAGGTGGCTCTACCTCTATCAGGTTCTGGTTTGATATGTTGTCATCTGATCCTCCTGCAAGGTCATACTCCAAAACTTTTACCTGAGGTGGTAACCAAGAGAACCATAATTTATTGACATGAGCATGTCACCTCGGGTGCAAATATTATTGTAAATAACATTTTTTTTTTAATTAGCGGAAAAAGAAGAGAAAATCAAGTAGTGTCTGAGGGTCAATGCAAATTCAGAAATCTGATCGCAGAGGGAAAGAAGAAAATGACTGAAGAAGCTGGAAATCTAAAATAAAAACAGAAAATGCTGGAGACATTAAACAAGGTAGGCAGGATCTGTGGAAGCAGAAGCAGAGTTCATAATCCAGGTTAAAGATTCTTCATCAGAACTGGGAAAGAAAAAAACAAGGGATGGCCCAGTTGGCATAGCGGTTTCCGCAACGCCTTTACGGCACCACCAATTTGTGCATTCACCCCGTATCTGCATAGGTTTTCCCTGGGGGCTCTGGTTTCCGCCCACCATACAAAACCTACCAGGGGTGTAGGTTAATTAGGTGTAAATTAAGCAGCACAGACCAAAATGGCCTGTTACTATGCAGTGTGTCTAAATTTAAATTTAAAATTTGAATTAAAAAAAATTAAGACAGTTTTAAATTGCATTGAAGACAAGGGAAGGAACAGACAGGAGAAAGGAAGTATCTCTGAAGACATTGGGCCAGGGGTATCTGGGGATAATTTGTGATCCATGTGTTAACAGAAGTAAATAGAGAATGATAATATTGACAAAAAGGTTAAACATGAAATTCTGCCTAACCTGCTGTGTTTGCAGCACTTTATAGGAGTGTCAACTCCTTCTCATCATCAAAGAATTGCGACACAGGCACGGCTGTGGCAGGCATTGTGTCAGTTTTTAACTACCTAATACTTCATTTAATTGTTGGAAGAACATTTCTACATTTATTTCATTTCTAAATTACTGAATAATTTTCCTCAGTGGCCATGTGAATAAAAACAACCATGTTGTATATTCCATTTTCAACTTCTAATGAGTTTTCAGATCACAGCTAGTGCCATGGAATGGAACTGCAACACCAAGTAGAGAAGTTTCATGAATACATTACTCAGTGCCAAAAAAGACTTCTGAAATGCAATAATTTTGTTTCAAGTATAATGCAGAGAGATGTGGCAAATAACATTGAAACACCAATTCTCACGAACCTCAAGAAATTATCTGGCTGATAATGTTTTTGGTCGATCTTTGTTTGAGTGGTCTTTGTTGGCAATGTGACAGAGTGAACTCAGCTGCCATTTCTCAAAATAGTGCCTCTGGATTTTATTATGCCTGCCTAAGATAAATGTAGATCATGTTTTAATATCTTGGTTCAAAGATGGCACATATAACATTGCAGTACTCTTTTAATACTCCATAGGGGTGTCAATACAGATTACATTATGTGCTTAAGAGCCTGGATTGGAGTTGAATTCCCTGACTCAGGGATAAGAGAGCTTCCACTGATTCAATGTTGTCACTGTGATGGATATGTCACGGCTGTCAAAAAAAAGGCCACATGGCTAGGTGCTAGTAACCTTAAATTCCAAGCAAATGTCTTCAAGGGAAAAGGAAATTAAATTGAAAGGAAATAATAAAAAAGAGAGACAGATCAGATTATAGCAATATAGATTATAGAAATCTGTTATCAGAACAACTAGGGTTCAATAAAAACATTGTGATCAATTATTACACAGCCAATTCCACAATTATAAAACACCTTTCTCTATTTTCCTGCAAACTTCCTCAATAATCAGAAAATAGCAGATAATCAAGGAGCAGAAAGGATCAAAGTTTATTGTTTGACATCATTAATGTTTTTCCAAATGGAAATTGGCAAGAATCACATTTAAAATCAGGTGTTACGTGAAGGATTGGGATGAACTGCATTTGGTTATGAATACATTGGTTTTGTTTGCTGTTCTTATTGTGGTAAAAAATGTAATGTTCTATTATTAATTTGCAGATAAATGATTCCATTTTAAGGGCTGCACCTGGTAAATTGTCAGTTCTCTCTCATACACGGATTGCCTTGTCTTTTCACATGTTGCTGTTGAATTCTAAAGGACTGTTATCATAATTATTTCAGTGCTAATGTGCCCCATTAATTCATTTGGTTCTGGGTCCATAGAGGTAGTCATGCAGACAGTGTCAACCACTTGACATTCTGGTCAGTGTGTTTGCTTTTGATTTGTTGTTGTTAGCTTCTTCTTTATCCAAAATTTTAAAAATATATTATTAACCAGTTTTATGATGTTGCTTTATTGTGAAATCACAGTTATGTTGATAAACACAAGTCTTGAGGTGGTGAACTTGCAAAGTAGCACCGTATCTGATGGAAAGGTATATTTTTCAAGGCTGGGAAGGATTTTAAGAGGACGGTGAATTGGTAGTTGGTATTTCAGTATTGCAGAGTGTAAGTGTAATATTGTAAAAATTTAAGAATATAACAGGGAAAATTTTAGTCATAAATATTATTTACTGAAGTATATTCTGCATGGGTTTGTTAATGAGACCAGTGAATTTTTTGATGAGATTCGATAGAAGATGGATGAATGGAATAGAGTAATAGAGCACAGAAAAAAAGCCCTTCTGCCCAACTTGTCCTTGCCGATTTTGGCCCATCTACGTGGATTTGTCCATATCCCTCTAAATCTTACCATGAATCAGTGGAAATACCTTTCTTTAAACTTTATTTATAAATTTAAGTTACATACATATTTAAAAAAATCCCTCCCACCCTCCCTCCCCAACCCCAACTAACCCCTCAAGGGGAGCAAAAAAAAACCATATATCAATTAATTACGTACGCTGTGTGATGTGTCAAACTTACAATACCAGAGAAAAAAATAAGATATTTCCATGCCCATAAATTACTATACAAGTTATACGTTATCTTCTCCAAATAAATACAGAATCTTAACTCATCATGCCAATCAACCATATTCAATTCCACATTATCTTTCCATGTAATCACAAGACATTTCTGCACTACCACCAATATCAGATGAACGAATGCCATCTGAAACTTATCCAACTTTAAACCAGAAGTCAAAGATACAGTGTAACCCAACAAAAAAAAAATTAATGGATCCAGTGGTAACTTAATCTAAAATAAATCTTCCAAAAAGTTTTTAATTTTTATCCAAGATGGTTGAACTTTGTCACAAGACCAAATTACATCTAAAGACATTCCAGTGTGAATCCCACATCTGAAACACAAATCTGAATTACTGAAACCATATCTTTTTAACTTTTCAGGAGTCAAATATAATTGATGTAAAAAATTATAATTGACTAAACTCCATCTTACATTAATCAATTTAGTCACACTTTCTTGACACATAGCTTCCCATTCCTCCTGAGATATATCAAAAGATAAATCTTTCTCCCAGTGCAAATATCTTTTAAACAATTGTACTGATCTCTACCACTTCCTCTGGCAATTTGTTCCACATACCCAATGCTCAACGTCCCTTTAAATCTTTCCCTTCTCACCTTAAATCTTTGCCCTCTAGCTTTAGAGCCACCCTTCCCCCTCCCCCCCACCCCCCATCCTGGAATGTGATGGATGGCATTATGCAGATGTTCAGAAGATATGTGATAATGTCCTATTTTGAAGGTTGATTAGAAAAATTGAATCCCATGGAATAAAAAGGTCAGAGGCAGTCTGGAAAATAATACAATAACTGAAAGCAGAATGTAATGGTAAATAACTGTATTGGAGATAGACATAGTTTCACAGGTTGGACATAATTCACTCAAGATTCTAACATCTGCAGTTTTTGTATTTCTCTTTTATTTCACAGAGTTCAGTTTTATTTCTTATTAACATACTCAGGTGTTAAGCCAGTATTTTCAAATTGCCCCCTAAAATCATTTTCCACCTTAAGCAATCCCTATGCCCTAAGTGCTCTGTGATTAGTGAGGGATTGCTTAAGGTGATATGTGAGTGGAAAGAAAAAGGTTTGAAAACCACTGTTTTAATTGTACCTAATTGACTCGTTATGTGCACGGTTTCATAACTCCAAAGGAAATAATAGTCCAATGACAATTTTTCCTCAAGCAAAATATTTCAGTAACATTGGGTCTAGAGCAGTGATTCTCAACCTTTCCTTCCCACTCACATCCCACCTTAACCAATCCCTTACTAATCACAGAGAATTTATGGCACGGTGATTGCTTAAGGTGGAATGTAAGGTTGGGGGGCAGTTTGAAAACCACTGTGTTAAGCAATTATATGTAAAATTATTACAGTGTAAAATTTTCAAATTTGTGATTGTCAAAAAGCTTGGGCGAATGTTCTCAGGCAGTAAGATAATAGTAAACTTCAAAAGGACATAGTTGGTAGAACTGGCAGACACATGGTAAATAAAATTTATCGTAGCAAAGTGTGAAGTGTTTTCTGGCAGCAAGAATAATGAGAGTCTATATAGGTTGTACGGTAAAATTCTAACATTTTAAAAGTGTTAGGGAAGGTTGAGAGAGTAGCTAATAAAGCATAGGGCTAGTCTTCATGAATAGAACAATAAAATGCAAGAACAAAATGGTTTTATTGAAATAAAAGCACAACATTTTGGAAATGCTCAGCACAATGAAGTTTAAAAAAAACCCAATTAAGCTGAGGTGCTAACTCTGCTTCTCTCTCCACCGCTGCTGCCCACCAATGTGTTTTGACGATTGTCACAAACCCTTGTCGAATGCTGGTGCAGAATTGGAATCAGAGTCAGGTTTATTGACATGAACATGAGTCACAAAATTTGTTGTTTTGCAGCAGCAGGATTGTGCATTACAGATGGAAAATTGTAATAAATTATGATTCCATAATACAATATTTAAATAAATAATAGTGCAAAAACAGGAAAAAAAAGAGATATAGGTTCATTGTCGTTCAGAAATCTGATGTTGGAGGGGAAGAAAATGTTTTTGTTCGAATGGCTGTGCATCTTCGCACTCCAGTACCTCCCTTCTGATGGTAGCAATGAGGAAAGGGCATGGCCTGGGTGGTGAGAGTTCTTGATGATAAAGGCTGCCTTCTGAAACACGACTTCTTAAAGATGTCCTTAATGGAGTGAAGACTAATGTTCATGATGCCGCTGGCCGAGTTCACCACGAATGGCAGCAATTTTCACCTGAAAGACTATTGGGGAAATTGACATTATTCATTGGAACACTGGATCACAGCCTGTCCCTCTTTACTCACCATTGACACTTGTCTGGCTTTGTCAACCTGAACCCCCAGCCCCTTCCAAATGATGAGATCTGCCTCCAGGAAGAACAATCTTTGGAAGTTCCCCATTCCTTCATCACTGCTGGGTCTAAATTATGGAACTACCTAGCTAACAGCATCATGGGACTACAGCTGTTCAAGAAATAGCTAATCCCCATTTTTTTTCAAAGGTAAATAGTAATGGATAATAAATGCTGCTCTTCGTAGAAATAACCACATCCCTTAACAAAATATTTTTAAAATGCCTGTTATGATCATTTCTTCATCAGATTTGTACATTGTGTAATTTTCACTATTGATTGTAAGAATTTGCTTGAACAAAGCTCATTACAAGCAAGGCTGCTTTAAAAGTTCTCCCAGTTGCCAATGGGATACTTGCAGTTGGCACTATGACTGCTGATCACCATTCGGTCAGCGTGCTAGGATTTGAGCTTGCAAATCGTTTGGTCACACCCACATCTGTAATTTACTTCCACTCTCTGAAATGAACTTGATTTTGTACTTATCATGTCATTGTGGGTTCTGCTAATCACTAATAAACTCATAAATCTAAAACATTTACTCATAACTCTAATAAAGAACTTAAACAGTCTTATTCAGAGAATGATTAAATGTGGAACTTCCTGACATGTGTGGCAGTTGAATTGAAAGGCAGACACAAATGCCTTCAGTGAGATATTGGGTGAAAGAATAGAAAGGTGAGCTGGTTGGTTTTGATGCGGGAGTGAAGGGAAGGCATTTGCATGGCAAATACATCAGCAGCGACCATTGGTGCAAACATTTCTGCACTCAAAATTTCATGTAAAAATAATTGTGTGTAATTGCAGTGCAGACAGTGACCTTATTAATGGCTCACTGTGCTATTTTTGCCAGGGTCTAGTGTTGTACTGTTTCATTTCCTGCTGATCCCTGCTGCCTGTGTTTAAAAAGGGTTAGGGTTACATAAACAAGAGCAAAAGAAATCTAACCAGTTTAACATCTGAACAAGTTTATATTTCATATTTGTCTCCCTGTGCATTGTGCGCTTAACAATTTCCTTCAGCTGGCTGACTGTTCATTCATCTAAGAAAAATTGAAATACATATATATTATTTTAAGAAGCTAAATTACTTGTGGTGCCTGGTGCAAAAATGTTATTGTGTCCAAGTAATCATAGTTTATCATAACAATCTAAATAACCATTGGAACAAAATAACATAGGTAACCTATAGGTTGGGTTCTCTTTCGTCTGATTCACCACCCCTGGTAACAAAGGTAACAATTTCTGCAACATACATTTGAATAGTTCTAATCTTTTCAACACAGGCAGGGAGTAATGATAGTTTGGCATGTAAGCTGACATCAAATAATACCAAAAAATTTACTTAGCCATAACTTTACTTGCCTGTAATTATAGTGAGAACATGACACAGATAAAGAGCGCTTTAAATCTCTTTGTTTGTGTAACTCAGTATGACATAGTAACACCCAAGTTCATGGGAGATTGCAATGTTCTCATTTCCTGGAACTCTGTGTGAAAAGCTGGGCAGGGAGAGCTATGTTGGAACAAACCTGTGACATCTATTAATTAATAAATTAAGTAAACAGTTGTTATCTTTCACCACTAAAAGTCTGGCAGGATTAGGAAAGGGCTAGAGGGATTGTATAATTTGATGTAGATGAAAATTCATTGAAAACCCTATATATTGATGGTCCAAGTACATATTTCATAAAGCAATGTGCAGGATACCAGATTTTGCCATCCAAGTTGTATTTTACAACTGTTTGTTACCAATCAAAATATTACTTTGACTTACCCTGGCCCTTCTCTCAGCATCCTGCCTGGAAATGTATTAACTGAGGCACAATTTAACAATAGGTCATTTGTTCCACAGACCAGGCAAATCTTGACTGGGATATGGTTCTCCAAGTGGTGCTGCTCACTCACTTGCTGTCGCTTCCACCTCCTCCAGTCCAAGGCTCACAAAAGTGCCTTTCTCTCTGTGCCTTTCTGGCATTCCCATGAGCCTGTTACCCTTGTGGCACCCATGTTCCTACACCTCCAGTTCTTACACCCCTTTCTATGTGCTCGTCAGGGTAGTGTCGTAGGCCCAACCATCTTCACTGCTTGATCAATGGCCAAAGTTAAATCACAAAAAGCAACATACCAAAAAATCCAGGGATCTTTCTTCTAAGTGACTCGATTTGGATGGAGCACAAAAAAGATTTATTATGATAGCCTTAGCTGTAGCAAAAAAATGTATTATGTCAACCTGGAAATTAGAAGATAGCCTGAGAATACAGCAATGGTACATAGAAATGAATAAATGTATTCCATTGGAAAAAATAACATATAATTTAAGAAATAACATCACAGTATTCGAACAAATTTGGGAACCATACATGGAACACAACAGAGAAGTCCTACCGCGGACCTCCACCCCCTAAAATGACGGAAGGAGAAGAAGACGAAATAAACTGACCAAGTATGTAAAAGTAGATGACACAAATTCCTTGTTTATTTTCATTGTGTGATGCCATTGTTTAATGTATCATATATGTTGAACGTTGAGTGGATGGGGATGGGGGGGGGGTGAAGGAGGGAGGGAAGGGAAGGGGGAAAAGGGGAGAAAATGACACTGTGTATATTCAAGAGGGAAATGTTTGTGTGTATTTTGGTCAGTATGGTTCATAGTGTGAAAAATAAAAAAATTAAATCAATGGCCAAAGTTGCACCATAGATCAGAAGTGTGGATGCTCACTGGTGATTGCACAATATTCAATGCCTGTCGCAACTCCTTTAGCTTATCATTATGATTTGCAATGGACTTTGCAGCTCATGCAGGGAGGCCTAGACAATAACCAGGACTGGGCTGAGAGGTGGCAAATAACATTTGTGCCGTCTGGAAATTGCCCTTCAAGCAGCACACCATTATTCACTGTCACTGGACCAAAATCCTGGAACTCACTCCATAACAGCATTGTGGGTTTATCCACACATCTAGGACTATTGAGGATGGGCAATTAAGTGTTGGCTCAGTATACGGAGTGCATCTCCTTTGAATGAATATAAAAAAAAAGTCACTTCCAATAACTCTGATAAGTAGTTCCATAATTTAGACCCAGCAATGATAAAAGAAGAGCAGCATATTTCCAAGGGAAGATGTCTGGTGCATTGAAGGGAAATTTGTGGTTGATAGTGATCTGATGCACCATAAATCCTTCTCCTTGTGCTTTATAATTGGTGGACAAGTTTTTTTTTAAATTAACTCTCCAGCGCAGTACATATCCTTTGGCCCACAATGTTGTGTCAATCTATATATACAGTACCTACCAAAGTAAAACTAAACCCTCCCAACCTCACAACCCTCCATTTTTCTTTAACCCATGTGCCTGTCTAACAGTCTTTTAAATACTACTATTGTTCCAGCCTCCACCATCACCCCTGGCAAAGCATTCTAGGCACCCATAACTCTGTGTAACTTTCCTCTCTTCACTTTGTACTTATGTCCTCTGGTCTTTGTGACTCCTGCCCTGGAAAAAAATATGCTGGCTGTCTACCTTATCCATGCCTCTCATAATCTTGTAGACTTCTATTAAGTCACATCCCATACTTCTTCGCTCCAAAGAGAAAAGCCTCTGCTCTGCTATCCTTGCCTCATAAGACATATTTTTCAATCCACTCAACATCCTGGTCAAAGTGCTCTGCACCCATTCCATAGCTTCCACAACCATCCAGTAATGAGGTTACCAGAAATGAACACAATATTCCAAGTGTGGTCTCACCAGAGATTTATAGAGCTGCAACATCACTTCACAATTCCAGAACTCAGTCCCCTGACAAATGAAGCGCAGCATCCCATAGGCCTTCTTAACTATCCTATCAACCTGTGCGGCAACCTTACGAGATCTATGAATTTGTACCCAAAGTTCCCTCTGTTCTTCCACACAGTTTAGTATCCTACCATTAACCATGTTTTCTGCCTTTAAGTTTTAACTTCCAAAATTAATGATTTCACACTTATCCAGATTTAACTCCATCTTCCACATTTCCCCCCAAGACTGCATCCTGTCCATATCTAATTGTGACCTACAACAACCTTTAATACTATCCATAACTCTTCCAACCTTTGTATTTTCTACAAACGCTACATCTTCATCCAGGTTATTTTGGAAAATCACCAAGAGCAGGGTCTTAGAACAAATCCCTATGATTTTGGGTGACAGAGGTTAAGTGACATCCACTCTATGACCCTGACCAATAGTAATCCCTTTAATGTTGGCCTGATGCATGCTAAATTCTGGACCACAGGACTTTGGGACTATAGCTGGGGATTATCTGGTCCCATAACATGCTGCAACCAGTGCTCCCAGCTATTTCTTGACATCAAATTGACTGAGGACTGGTTTCCGTGATACTTGGAATCATCGGAGGAAGCAGTGGCAGACCATCCACTCTGCACTTCTGGCTGCCCATGCGAATGCATCAGCCTTGCCTCATGTTGGGTCTCTCTGTCTGAGGATGGGGTTATCTTTGGAGCTCTACCTCTCAGGAGCTATTTAATATAACATTTCTGATTAGATTTGATATGACTGGAAAGAAGGAATGCGAGATATTGAGTTTCATAAGTCAGGGTATTGAATAATAAAAGCAGAAAGATTGTATTAATCTTTCTAAAACATTGGTCAAACAGTAGCTGGAGTACTGGGTGCATTTTGGGTCACTCTAAGATGTGATAGCACTGGAGAGGATGCAGAGGTTTGCCAGGATGTTGCCTGGGATGAACATGATCCATTTTCCTTGGTTCCATTCCAATATAATTCTATAACTATGGCTGTATAGTTGCAGAGCTTTGAACTGATCCATTGGTTCTAAGATCATTTAGCTTTGTCTATTCCATGCCTGTGTTTTGTTTCCCTGCTTGTCACATTACCATCCTCTTTGTTTTACCTTGTTATTCCTGTTGTCATTAAAAATTTCCACTTTATAACTGACCTTCCCAATATTTTTCTTCCTTTCCTCCTTTCTCTCCAACTGCACGTTAAAACCTGTATCTCTGTATCATTGTCTTTTCTAACCCTCTCTCTCTCTCTCTCTCTCTCTCTCCCTCTCTCCAGATAGTGTATGACCTGATAAGTATTTTGAGTAATTTTTATGTGTTTAAACTTCTTTTAAAAAAATATCCTGGGTTCAGTTTGTTTGGGCTGTGTTTACAGAATTGGATGATCAAAATGCTTCAATGTCATTATGGAAAGAGAGAAATCAGGGCCAAGGATTGAGGTTTTTGATTGGGGAAAAGCTAGATTTGAGGAGATGCGAAAGGACTTGCAGGGTGTGCATTGGGACAATTTGTTTTATGGGCAGGATGTAGTAGAGAGATGGAAGTCTTTTAAAGATCAGATTTTGAGAGTGCAAAAGCTTTATGTTCCTGTTAGGTTAAAAGGAGGGGCAAAAGGTTTGAGAGAGCCGTGGTTTTCAAGGAATATTGGAAACTTGGTTCGAAGAAAAAGGGAGGCGTACATTAGATATAAGAAGCATGGAGTTAAGGAGATGTTTGAAAGATACATTGAATGTAAGAGGAATCTTAAGAGAGGAATTAGGAAAGCTAAAAGAAGGTACGAGAAAACTATGGCAAGCAGGGTGAAAACAAATCCAAAAGAGTTCTACAAATATGTTAATGGTAAGAGGAAAGCTAGAGACAAAATTGGTCCCTTAGAAAATCAGAGTGGAAAACTGTGTGTGGAACCTAGAGAAATGGGGGAGATATTGAACAGTTTCTTTTCTTCGGTATTCACTAAGGAGAAGGATATTGGGAGATGTGGGATAAAAAAAGCAAATTGGGTAAATATGGGGAATATAGAGATTACAAAAGGTGTAGTTTTAAGGCTTTTGAAGAATATAAAGGTGGATAAGTCTCCAGGACCAGACGGGATCTTCCCCAGGACATTGAGAGAAGTGAAGGAGGAAATAGCAGAGGCTCTGGCGGTAATTTTTCGAATGTCATTAGATATGGGGATAGTGCCGGAGGATTGGCGCATTGCGCATGTGGTTCCGTTATTTAAAAAGGGTTCAAGGAGGAAGCCTGGCAACTATCGGCCTGTAAGTTTGACGTCTGTGGTAGGTAAATTAATGGAGAAAATTCTTAGAGATAGTACTTATAAACATCTGGATAGACAGGGTCTGATCAGGAGTACTCAACATGGATTTGTGGGAGGAAGGTCATGTTTGACCAATCTGATTGAATTTTTTGAAGAGGTGACTAGGAATGTGGATGAGGGTAGCGCAGTGGATGTTGTCTATATGGACTTCAGTAAGGCCTTCGATAAGGTACCACATGGAAGGTTAGTTAGGAAGGTGCAGTCTTTAGGTATAAATTTTAAGATAGTCAAATGGATTGAACATTGGCTGAAAGGGAGAGGCCAGAGAGTGGTAGTGGATAATTGTCTGTCAGGTTGGAGGCCGGTGACCAGTGGTGTGCCTCAAGGATCTGTATTGGGCCCATTGTTGTTCGTTATATACATTAATGATCTAGATGATGGGGTGGTGAATTGGATTAGTAAATATGCAGACGATACTAAGATAGGTGGAATAGTGGATAATGAAGAAGGTTTTCTAGGATTGCAGAGGGATTTGGGCTGCTTAGAAAAGTGGGCTGAAAAATGGCAGATGGAATTTAATGCTGATAAGTGTGAGGTGCTTCATTTTGGTAAGAAGAATCAGAATAGGACATATGTGGTAAATGGGAGAGCATTGAGGAATACAGAAGAGCAGAAAGATTTAGGAGTGACGGTACATCGTTCCCTGAAGGTAGAAACTCACGTGAATAGGGTGGTGAAGAAGGCTTTTAGTATGCTGGCCTTTATCAATCATTGCATGGAATATAGGAGTTGGGAGGTGATGTTGAGATTGTATAAGACGTTGGTGCGGCCTAATTTGGAGTTCTGTGTGCAGTTCTGGTCGCCTAATTATAGGAAGGATATAAACAGAGTGGAGAGAGTGCAGAGAAGGTTTACCAGAATGTTGCCTGGGTTTAAGCATCTGGAGTATGGGGAGAGATTGGACAGATTGGGTCTTTATTCTTTGGAGCGTAGAAGGTTGAGAGGGGATTTGATAGAAGTATTTAAGATTATGAAAGGGATAGACAGAGTGGATGTGGATAGACTATTTCCGTTAAGAGGAGGAAAGATTAAAACAAGAGGACATGAGTTAAGAATTAAGGGGCAGAGGTTTAGAGGTAACATGAGGGGGAACTTCTTTACTCAGAGAGTGGTAGCTGTGTGGAATGATCTTCCGGGAGAAATAGTGGCGGCGGAGTCAATTGTATTATTTAAGAAAAGGTTGGACAGGTATATGGATGAGAGGAAGATGGAGGGTTATGGGCATTGTGCAGGGAGGTGGGATTAGAAAGGGGTGTTTGGTTCGGTGCGGACTAGAAGGGCCTAATGGCCTGTTTCCGTGCTGTAATTGTTATTATTATTATTATTATTACTTGTTTATATAAACTGATGGTTCTGAGGTGTCTTAATTGTTGGACTTTTTAAAAAAAAACTGATGTTGCAAACCTGCTGAAGTTTTCCAACATATTCAGAAGGTACATCAGATTTCCAGTATCTGCAGTTTTTTTCATGTTTATTTGCATTTGAAATGCTAGAACCTATATTAAGATCTCGTGAGCAGGATACTGCAATGTTGGATAACTTAGAATTTCTTAGCTGAATTTTCTTCTTTGTGTTATAAAATTATATGGGTCTGTAACAAATAATGTGCTTTTTTTGTTGAGATATAACACTTGTTTAAAAAGTAGATCCTCTGTATCACCTGAAAAATTCATATCTCAGATGAAACTATAAAGACTAAATTGTTATGTCATGAAAGATAACGACAGATCCTCGTGTTCACAAATTAAGCTGTTTAATGTTATACATTTATGCAAATTAGGTTATGTTAGCAAACAGATGTCTCACTCTCTGAATATTGTAATTTCTATTTTTGGGAAATGTTGCATATAATTAGTACAGTATACTGTATGGACTAGTGCATTAATCATTTATACAAATTTACATATGCAAATTGTACAGATCAGAAAATAGACTTTTCGTTAAAGAATAAAAACTCTGTTGTAATTAAATTTGGAGAGTTTGCCCATTATGTTATTAGTGATAAAGGAATAGATAATTATACCAATTAGATTTGAAGTAAGTGTGCAAGTGAGGTTGTTTAAAACCATCCTCCTTAGTAAGCCAAATGCAAATAAGAAATGCCTTTTCAAAATGTTCTAGATATAATTGTTATACTTCAAGCTATTGTGAAAGAATTAACTATGTAGACCTAATTTGACCAGATTTACTTTTATAAATATAATTCTTTATATGAATCTATGCCTCACTGATTCTAACCTTGGTCTCATTATAGAACCATAGAACATTACAGCATAGAAACAGCCCCCTTCTGCCCTTCTTGTCTGCGGCAAATCATTTTTGCTTTTTGCTTAGTCCCACTCCCATCTATATACCTGTCCAAATGTTCCTCAAATGTTAAAATGGATCCCAATTTTATCACTTCAGCTGGCACCTTGTTCCACATTCCCACCTCTCTCCCTCATGTTCCCTGTAAACTTTTCCCCTTTCACTCTTAACCCATCTCCTCTAGTTTGTATTCCACCTACCCTCAATGGAAAAAGCCTATCTACATTTACTCTGCCCATCCCCCCTTATAATTTTAAATACCTCTATCAAATCTATCAATTCATGAGACTATCCCTCATCAAAGGTATATTTCTCACCCCAAAGATGTATATTTGGGCAGTTTGGCCAATGGTCTATCAGTGTAGTATATGCATAATGTGGATATGTGGAAAATATGTAAAGGAGACAGCTGATAATGTCAATCTCATGCAAACCTGACAACTGCTGAACTGACTAATGGCATTTGCAATATAACCCATAGGAAACCTGATATTGATAGCAGGAAAAACACCCTCAAATGAATACACCATTTCCTTTTTTCTCAACCCTTGTTGAAGACACTCCTAAATATTTCACATGTGAATTTTGAAAGCACATCTGCGTAAAAAAGATTGAGACGCTAGAGGGTACAGAAACTAGGGTCTGACCATTAAATAATCCACTGGAGGAATTCAGTGGGTTGAGCAATATCAGAGGGGGGAGGGTGTGGGGTGGGAAGAATACAGCATTTTGGATTAAAATCCTTCACCAAGACCAATACTAAAGGTGATTTCCAAAAAAATGCTTTTCTGACCTAAAACATTGATGATTCTATCAGTGACATTATCTATTGTTGGAAGCTTCAACTGGGATAAAAGCAACATTGATAATTGGAAAGAAACTGCATATGGATAAATAACTATCCTATTTATGTTAAAAATTATAAGAGAAAATGAAGTTACAATGTCACAATTAAGTAAGTGGAACGTGAATGAAAGAATTGATCCTAGTAGGATGAGACAAGAAGAAGAAATGAAAGATTAAAAAATCAATGGGGAAAAACTCCCAAAACTATAGGCAAAATAAGCAAGAGAGAGATTATTAATAGGTTAAGCGAGTGGAGAAAAATCCAGGAAGTGGAGTTTAATGGTTGTTATTCATTTTGTAATCCAGAAAAGTGCTGGAGAAACTCAGCAGGTCACCCAGGCTCCATAGGAAGCAAAGATATATAACCAACATTTTTGGAAAAGCAGTGAAGCAAAGAAGGGGCAGAGAAGGAGCACAGTCCAAAGGGCAAGAGCTCATAGGTGGATATAAGTGGGAGGACAAAAGAGAAAAAACTGAAGAGTGATGGGGAGGGGTAAATCTCTGAATGAAGAAGAAAGTAGACAGAGGGATAGAGAGAGACAGGGAAGGAAGCTTGACGAAACTTCAATATTAATGCCTTCTGGTCGCAAAGTGTCCACACAGAATATCAGATGGCGTTCTTTAATTTGCGGTGGCCTCAATTTAGCAGCGTGGGAATGGAGGGTGAAATTGAAATGGTTGGCCTCTTGGAGATCCCTGTTATTGCAGCAAACAGAGCAAAGGTGCTCAGCCCTGCGTCCAGTCTCTTCGATGCAGAGGAGGCTACACCAGGAGCACCAGATGCAGTATGACTTGGTGCAACTATACATGACTCCATTGAATGTGTTTGGAATGACGCATACAGTTTTGATGGCACATTTAAGGAATTATATTATCATTTGGGGTCAGTCTAGTTGAGGTTCATCAAAATGCTTTCTGTTATGTGTTCCAAGTGTAGTTCACAATATGCTTTCCTTTATTGAGGATAAACCAAAAACATATTGCTTTAGAGAGTCTGCAGGAGCCTCCATTTGTCTTTCATTTTGCCAATCCCACTCCCACTCTGACCCATCTGTCTATAGATTTCTACACAGTTTAGAAACTTGAGGACCATCTGGTTGTGTTGCAACTTTCAATAGTCTGTATTGAAATATCTAACCTCGGATAGCTCGCTCTTTTTTAATCTCAGAATTAGCCTTTGCTGCTTGAAATTGTGTTGGTTTGCTTTTTCTTGTTCTGTTTGAGCTCTTTGCCTTCTGGGCATATCCTACAGCCTAAATATTGAGAACACATTACACAAAAAAATGAAGCTTAATATTGCTGGTAATGGATTGTTTAATGACTAGTTAAGGACTGTGACTTACCCTATCACAGATACTCTCTTTGTTCATCACTAACACATCTCCATACTCTCTTTGTTCATCACTAACACATCTCCATACTCTCTTTGTTCATCACTAACACATCTCCATACTCTCTTTGTTCATCACTAACACATCTCCATACTCTCTTTGTTCATCACTAACACATCTCCATACTCTCTTTGTTCATCACTAACACATCTCCTCTCTTATTTTTTTATATATAGACTGCATAATTTTACTGGTAAAACGTCCAAAATCTTGGCATTGATTGTTCACACACGAACGACCAAAATTACAAATCTCTATTTCTTTACGGGAGTTTAGACAGCATACCAGAAGTGTGGTAAGTAAAAAGGTGACATTTGCAATGCCACTGCAGCAATGTCCTATTAATTAGCCCATTGTTCACAGAATGCCTGCAGTTCACTTTAGACTGCAGGTGTTCCAGGAAGTTGACAAGGGGTCTAGAAGGTAAAATGTCAGAATGGGAATGGCACTCTCATTCCCAATCCAAGGTTTTTACACACCATGTGTTCTGGTAAAATGGAAATACTTTCCTGGGATTTAGCAGCTGTGTGAAAAAGCATATCTGACTGAAATTAACTTTTCTTTAAGTTATGACAAAGCTTACTGAACCAAAACTATTCCACTATTTCTCCTTCCCTGATATTCCCTGGTATGTTGAGTGATTCCAGGGTTTTCCGTTTTTAACTTTTCGTGTTTAATTTCATCTCAGTAGAGAAGGGTTGTCCAACAAGGAAAGGTAAAGTAGCCTGAGAATCCACTCATTAAAATCTAGAAGGAAAAGAAAATTGATTGAAACAGAGACTTTTAGAGAATAGTCATGTTGAAGCCATTATGGAGACTTAACTGCAAGAGGGACAGACCTTGCAATTTAATGTTCCTTGGTTTCAGTGTTTTAAATATGATAGGGAGGAGGGTTAAAGAGGGGGAAGAATTGTATTACAGTACTAATTAGGGAGAGTGCCACAGCTGCATAATGGAGGGATCATCTACTGAGGCAATATTGATGAAAAGGGAAAGGTGCAATCATTCTGATAAGTTTATATTTTAAGCCAAAACACACAGAAATTCAGGAAGAACTCAGCTGGTCTTACATAGGAGATAAAGATACGTTTCGGGCCTGAGCCTTCTTCAAGGAATAAGCAAAGAATAGAAATGTGTCAGAATAAAGACAAAATTGGATGGGAAAGGAGTCCAAGGTGTTAAATGGATATGATAAGAGGAGAAGCGAGAATTGATTTTGGTTATGTGAAAGGAGACAGAGGGAACAAAATAGCGAGAGAGAGAGAGAGAGAGAGAGAGAGAGAGAGAGAGAGAGAAACAGACAGACAGAAAGATAGACAGCTGGGTGAAAGGCAATGGGGGAAGGTAGGTTTATCGGAAGCCAGATAATTGAATGTTAATGCCATCCAGCTGAAGGATTCCCAAATGGAAGATGAGGTGTTGTCTCCCCAATTTGTGGGTGGTGACAGTCTGGCTGGGCATGAGACTATGGACAAGACATGTCAGGAAGGGAATGGGAAGGAGAATCAAATGGGTGGCCACTGGGAGATCCACACTTTTGTGGTGGGCAGAGTCAACATGCTCAACAATGTTTAGCCTCTCAGTAGCTATTGGTGAACAGATATGCAAGCAGATTTTGCAAATGTGTTTAAAAATAGCAACAAGCTTGTCACAGTGTGAGATTAACTAGGATTTAGTGCCAGGGTCTTAGATGGGGCAGAATTTGTTGTGCATTCAGGAGGGTTCTTGGAGTAGCATGTAGATAGTCCAAAAGCTAAGGGGCCATACTAGACCTTTTTACTGGAAAAGGAGCCAGACCAGGTGATTGGAGTTTCAGTTGGAGAGCATTTTAGGAAAAGTGATCACAATTTGTCGAGATAATTATAAATAAGGAAAAACCTGGACCTTGTGGGGGAAAATACTAAATTGGGGGAGGGCAAATAATGATACTATTAAGCAAGAGGTAAGGGGAGTTAATTGGGAGCAACTATGGTCTATAAATGACATTTGGGAGTAGGTTACAGACCAGGTAATTAAATCCAGGACTGTACATTCTAGTTAAGAGGAATGGTAGGAATGGCAAAGTAAGATAACGTAGAGTTTTCATTCATTTACTCAAAGGAAAAGAAAGCATGGGTACAGTTTAGTGAGCTCGAATCTAACAAGGCTCTGGGAAATATAAAAATTGCAAGAATGACTCAAGCAGAGCACAAGGAAGGCCAAAAAATGGAATGAAATGTCTTTGAGGATTATAAAAGAAAATCCCAAGCCATTTTATACTTGCATTAAAAATAAGATAAACTAGGAGGAGAGTAGGACCACTCAAGGACAAAGGAGGAAATGAATGTACGAAGTCAAAAGAAGTGATCTAGGTTCTAAATGAGTACTTTGCATCAGTAGCCACCGGGGAGAAGGACATGGAGGACAGTGATAGGGAGTATAGTTTGGAGAAGGTAATTTCAGATAAAGGAAGAGATGGTGGTAAATCTTTCAAAGAACATTAGATAGGTAATTCTCCAAGGTCTGATGAGATTTACCTCAGGTTATTGACAGAGGCAAGTGAGGAGATTGCTGGAGCATTGACATAGATCTTCACCTGGTGAGGTATCCTCACCTCCAGCAGGCAAGGACCAAGAGGACTGGAGAGTTGCCAATGTTGTTCAAGAAGGGAAATGGGGATATCCAGGAAATTATGGGCAGGTGAGCCTCCTATCAGTGGAGGGAAACAATTAGACAAGATACTTAGAGATAAAGATTTACACATATTTGAAAGGATGTGGCCAGATTAAAGCAGAGTAAGCAGAACTTTGTGTGGGACAGGACATTTCTTGCAAATTTCAATTGAGCTTTTTCAGGAGGTGACATAAGTGGTTGATGAATGTAAAGCAGTGGATGTTGTCTATGTGAACTTAAGTAAAGTATTTGACAAGGTCTCTTATAGTTGGCTGATCCAGAAGATACAGATGCATGGTAATGTGGTGAATTGAATTTTTGGCAGACAAGAGTAAAAGGGTGTTATGTTGGTTGGAAGCCTGTGATTAATATTATGACATAGTATATATGGCTCAAGACTGGATGAAGAGGTACCAGGTATTGGAAATGGGTTGAGTGAAAGGGATCCTGATTGGGTCTGAGATTCAGATCTGGAGCTTGGGCTGCTGATGGTTTGGACTGGACTCTGTGTGGCTGTGGGGGCTTTGGAAGCATTGAAGGTGAATGCAGACACTTGGTGACTTTGAGGGGACTCTCTTTACCTTCTCTTTCTCTGACTGTAAGAGGAGCTTCAGGCAATTTCTACTGATTACAAATCTGTCTGTCTTGTGCCAGACTAAAGTAAATTTTGTGTAATATTACATGAAAATAAATAAATTGAATCTTGAATCTTCCATAGGAAAAGTGTTGGAACCCTGATTGTTTGTGCTACACATAAATGACAGATGAAAAAGTAGTGGTTAAGTTAGTAAGTTTGCAGATGACTCAAAGATTAATGGATTTGTGGACATTGTAGAGGGCGAACAAAAATACAACAAGATAGGGATTAGTTACTGATTTGGGCAGAGAAATGGTAGATGGAGTTTAATTCAGACAAATGAACCTATGGAGGTTAAACTTTTACATTTTAAATTTAGACATACAGCACATTAACAAGCTGCATTAACTGTTGTGCCAGCCTGATATGTAAAGCGAACATGTACAGTTAACAGAAAGGCTTTTAAATGCATTGATATGCAGGGAGAACTGGGAACTCAGGTTCATGAATTCTTGAAAGTCGGAATGCAGTAGATATTGTTGTAAAAATAGCAGATGATATATTTGGCTTTTTTTGTGCTGGGTATTGAGTATAAAAATAAAGATGTAATGTTGCAGCTAAATAAAAGTGGAATATTATGTGCAATTCTAGAAGGATGTGGACATTTTGGAAAGGGTACAGAAAAGATGAATTTGGACACTGTCTGGATTAGAGGGTATGAGCAATGGGGATTGCACAAAGTTGGGTTTTCTCTGGAGTGTCAGAGGCTGAGAAGAGACCTGATAGAAGTTTATAAAAAATAGAGAAGCATTGATGGGTAGACGGTCTGAATTTTACTCCCAGGATAAAAATGTCATATATTTGATTACATGTATTCAATGTGTGTTTTGGGGGATGGGGAGTCCAAGGAGTTGTTGATTTTTTTTTTACACAGTGGTAGGTGCCTGGAACAGTTGAACAGTAGTTGAAGCAGAAACAATAAGAGCGTTTTTAAGAGGCTTGCAGGTAACAACATGAATATTCAAGAAATAGAGCTATATGTATCATGTGCACGCAGCAGTTTTCGTTTAACTTTGACACCATGATAGGTGCAGAAGTTGTGAACTGAAGGACCTGTTCCTGTACTGCACTGTTCTATATTATATAGATGCTGAGAGGATATTTCCTTGAATGGAGAATCCAGAACTGGATGGTATGGACTCAGAATAAAAGGGAACCAATTAAGATTGAGTGGGAACAATTTCTCCTCCTTAAGGGGTTGTGAGTCTTTGGAACTTCTTTCCAAAGAGACTCTATGGGCAACATCTTTATGTATGTTTAAAACTGAGATTGCTTTCTAATTACAGGTCAGAGAATTACAGGTCATGAGGAAAGAACGAGGAAAAAGATCTCCTCTGAAAGGCAGAGAAGACTCGAAGAGCTGATAACCTGTTCCTACTTATGGTCAAACGGTAGACATCAATTTCTAGTCACAAAGGTTAAATATTTGTAACCTTGCAAAACATGCTCTGCAGTGTGAGCCAATATAAATTATAAATTTTAAATGTTACGTTTACACCCCGATAGAAGGCGATTCTGGCCATTTAAACCTGTCCCACCCAATTACTCCCAAATTAACCTAGTCAGTTGCACATTGCCTCAAAAAGGTACAATATTAAATTCTTGATTATTTATGGTGGTGTAGCTTATTTAAATGTGAGCATTTATCAGCTGTTATTTGTTGTGACCTTGGATAAAATTGACAGCGTGACTACATCTTCCGGATATTGTCTTTCAGATGTTACTGTTTACCTGACGAAGCCTGGCTAGCATCCATAAAGCTATACCACAGGAGAAAACAGTAATTTCACTGGGAACAGAAGAGAAAATAAAAACACTTTCAATAAATTTCCTTCTGTTTTTGAGCTTTGTGTCTCTTATGTGAAATAAAGGATTATTTCATTGTAGGTGGGCAGTCTTTTAGGCATATTTTTCAAATAAAACTGCTCGTCATTTAGCTCATTAATCTTTCATCTTAATAACCAGCATAAATGTCATGCTTCAAACTTTTCAAATTGTCAAAGAAATCTGATTGTGTTCATATAAAACAGCATGCTTCCAAATAAATGAGTCACTGCAACACAATGGATATCGGTTTGTTCTTCTTCTGAATATGTAATGGATTGTGGGAAATGAGTTACACACCCAGCAGGAGCCCACTGAAACTGGAACAATTATTGTATTCCTGTGGTTTCTTTCATCCATCTTTCATTCATATCAATAAGATGAGATGGTATATACATTTCACGCAGACTTTAGCTAGAAATCAGAATAAACATTTCTGACACAATTCCAATCCAAACTTCCCCAAAAAATGTTGACAAATTATACTTGTAATTCAGTTTTGCTTTATTGGATTTAAAAAAAGCAAACACTTTATCAAAATGGTCCAGTTGGATGTGTGATTAAATAATAGAAATTAAACATAACCATAGATTAAAAGCTTAATTATATTTTCAATTGAAGTCCTATTTGGGTGGATCATGACGGGATCATTGGAATGACAAATGAGATATTATTCATACTCTAGGTTTTGCACCTTTTTCCATCTCATTTTCGATCAACTGCAAGAGATGAGGACTTTTCAGAAGATCTGTACTCAGATGGACATTTAATTTGCCAAGAACTCGGAATGCACATCATCTTTATGGTCTGCCCACATTAGTCTGCATTCACTGAAGACCATTTCTGTTCTGATCACCTGATCTACAGCAAACTGAAGATTCCCTTGGTCCTTGAAAGGACTTTTGGTAACTGACTGGTGGCTCAATTTGTGACAATGCAGTGCTCCTCTAATGCTTTCAAACCAATTGCTGTATTTGTTTCCATTCCCTGAAAAGGATAGTGAGAGAGAAAAAGATAAAGTAATGAGCTATTATATGAAGCATTCTCTGACTGTTGTCCTAATATTGAGCTAGAGGGTACACTGTGGATGTTCTCGATACAATGTGCTTTCCATTGTTAAACACCCTAGCATTTGGCAAAGGCAATAACACCAGAATACTGTGGAATCCAACAAATAATTGAAAACATAATGTTAAAAAGGGCTCAGAAATTGAATTTAATTTCCATTTAATATTTCAATAATCTTTGCTAAGACAGCTCGTACCACCATGCTGATCTTGTGAGACCATTAAATTTCTATCCTCTGGTAGAAAACAGCAAATGACTAAGGTTGAAATTAGTTCATCTTTTGTGAACAGAAGGGACTGCAATTATGATTGTTATTTTAAAGTTCCTTTGCTGTCATGTACATTAAATAAATACACAAAAATATCAGCTGCTCTCTTACAGTATTGATAGAAGTTCAATTGTCTCACAAGATCTACGTGATATGAATTGCTGGGTATTCAGCAGAAAAGCTTACTGAAAAACTAAGTAGATGTTCTTTGCTTTATATTCACAACTTCCTTGAGATCAAGGACTCACAGAAACAGGCCCCTTAGCCCATCAAGTCTGTATTCACCATCACCATCCGTTTACACTAATCACGCTTTGTCCCTATTGCTTTTTCTCATCGTATTCTCAATTCCCCTGCCCTGAATACTTGTGGAAATTTACAGTGGCTGGTTAACCTAACCACCTGCACATCTTTGGGAGGTAGGAGGAATCCATAGCACCTGGAGGTAACCCATATAATCATAGAAAGAATGTGCATACTCTGTGCAAACAACGCCTGAGTTCAGAACGAAACTCAGGTTTATATCACGTGTCATTTTCCTCTTGCTTCAGAAGAACCAAAATATATAGTGCTGGATTGTGGACTGCTCACATCCAAGTATTGTGTTCTCTTCCATCAGCTGTCTCTGTCATTCCTTTTATGATTCCTAAGAAATTGCAACTGCAGAGTGTAATAAGCCCACAATCAATTAACACAATGTCCTTTCCTGCAGTTGGAAGAGAGCTCTAATATCACACATTAACTCTTCAGGAAGAGAAAGCCAAACATTATAATCAACTCTGGTCTACTAATCAAAGGTAAACATTTGGAAACTGCAAGATTTCTGTAGGTTATCTGCTTTTCCCTTTTTTTTTCATTGGTCGGTCTAGGTTAAACCTGGAGCTTTTGAAAATTGGCAATATTGAGATATTTCAAAACCATGTCAAGATTTTATCAGATATTATAGGATCAGGAGGAAGCTGTATGTTTCACATCTGTGCATGCATTTCCATGATGCATTCCAAGTAATCTTGATAATTGGTGAATTTACAAGTGATTTGAATCATTCAACATGTGGTAACACCTTAGCTGTGGGCTACATGAATAGTTCCAACCAGGCAAAGAACAGAAGTATGTAATATAATTATTGTTGATGGTGGTTTAAATTACAGATTTAAATACAGCAGAAAAAATCCTGTGACTTTAAAGGCAAAGCTAATTTCATAACCATGAAATAACTTGCAAGATACAAAGTAATTTTCTTATTATCCACAAATAAATTAAAGTATTAATTTGAGGGATAATGATAATTGGATGGGAATAGCTTCATAACTTCCAGCTTTATTGTCTGGATGTCATAAAATTCAGTTGAGTTTTATGCAATGTTCTGTTGGCTTAAAGTTCTTAAGTATTATTATACTCTCATTCAACTCATGTGAAAGTGAGTTTTCCTCTTTGTCGGTCCCTTGGATCCGAGAATGACTGACTTCAGCTCAGATTTTGTGGAATCAGAAGCGACTCTTTCACAGAGTGCCTGATGGAGTAGATGCATCGGTAGCATCACATGTTGTGCTCCCATTGCAGAGTCAAGGTCCTGAATACCATCCCAAATTCTCCTTGTCCATTTTGAATCCATGACCCAGGAATTTTCACAAACTAATAGGGATTTTGCAAAATTTCAAGGAGGCTTTGAAAATATCCTTAAATCTTTTCCTCTGTTTACCTTGAACTCTTCCCATGACAGTTTGGCATAGAATGACTAATTTAAGAGTCTAATGTCAGATATGCAAATAATATGAAAGCTACTATGCAATTTGAACTCAATGCTCAGTGTGTGCGTGGGCCAATTAAAGGTGACTGAATTTGTTACACATCCCTCAAGTGAATGTATGGGATTTTGTGACCCACTTTGGTGGTATTCAAGCCCCACTTGGAGCATAAAAGAAGGCTAATATTTGCCTTGTAGGCCTTGAGCTTTCTTCCAGCTCTTAGCTCTTGATCTTCTAAAATTCTTTCCTTCAATTAGCTAAAGGCTGTGCTGGCACATTGAAGGAGGTACTGCACTTCATCATTAATGTCTGACTTCACCAAGTAATGACTCCCAAGATACAAGGACTGTTTTTTGCTGTCAGAAGGCAGTATGGTGCCACAAGGGAAGGTTGGTAGAGGACCTTTGTCTTGCTGATGTTGAATGCAAAGGCAATCTTGTGACATGCTTCAGTAAATGTGTTGTCTCTGCTCCACAGCTTGACTATTGACCTTGATTCTATTGTGAAGTTGCTACAGGTTTCCCATTAGTTCAGAAGATTGGCTCCACTCCCGGGGGAGTTTGTTGGAGTAAGATGTGACATGGTAGCAAACATGTTGAGAAATTATATTGGTGCTATTATGAGCTCCTGTTTTAGTAAAATGGGATTATCACGGTAAGGGATTGTATAGACAGGAGGAACTGAATGGTCACAGTTAACATTTAACATTTCACACAAGCATCATCACAACACGTCACAGCCTAGTGATAATTCAATACTTTGGAAGAACTGAGGGAAGGCTTGTCACCCTGTGACCTTGTGATTTTGCAAGGGAGAACCATACTGACGGCTAGACAGAAAGCAACTTTTTGAAGCAACTCTTGTGGCCAGTCAATTTTTGTGGAATTCAGAGCAAAGCATGTACTGTGAATGACTGGGCCTTTTCAATGGATTGACTGTGCCAGGAGGGTCTTTTGGGATGCAAAGTGCTTCATTTTGAATGTTACTAACAGTGAAGGTCACGTGGAGAGATTGCTGCCAGAGTCTTGGAAGCTTCATGGAGGCCGCCCAGTTTGAGTCTTACCTGCTAAATGACTAGGAGTGTTGTGACCACAGCTTATATGGATGGACATTTCTTCAAAGGCAACACAAGGAGAATTCATGGGTCTGTAGCAACCACAACTCGCATCAGTTCATCATTAATTCTGGGCATCAAATTTCAAAGGCCTATGCTTCAACACTGAATTGGAAGGATTGAACTTTGAAATAACTTTCTAGATTTTGGCCTGGACTATAATGGTTTGGGTATATCACACAGACACACATACTTACACTAGTACACCTGCACATAGTTGGGGATAGATTAAGTGTTAAGGATAGTTTAAGAGTTAAGCTACAGTTTAAGAGTAAGAAATAAAATTAGTGTTTTAAATTAAACACTGTCTGGTTCGTTGCCTATTGCTGTTCATTACACACGACACGTAACAGTGCATAACCTCCAAATATTGATACTTTTATATTGGCTTCCTTGCCTAACTTAAGAAGTCTAGGCCCATTTCTGGACAGAGTGAGACATGCTGGGGAACCGCAAGTTGTGATTGTCATCATGGAGATAAATCCAATTGCCATAGTGAGATCTATCTGCAGCCTGTAAACAGCCTCCTTCAAGAAGGAGTGTATTTAGCTTCTAATTGACAAACATTGACCAAAATTCTATCCAGAATGTCATAGGAAACCATGGAATGATTTAAGCCACAGCCTGTGAACTGGAAATTGCAAGAAAACCATCTTCTTTCACAAGCAAGATTAACCCAAGGATGCAATTTACATTATCTGCTTTCTCCACAATGACTCTGCAGTCTGACTCTCTGCAAACTTCCCATAGAGTGAAAAAACACTTCACAGGAACGGATAAACTCAGACCTCTTCAACATCAAAATAACCTTCTTGTGTTAAAGGATTGCTTGAAGATTAAATTAAGTAATGCATGAACTTATGATGAATACACTGGGCAAAGAAGGGCCTATCATAAAAGGAAGGATTTGCATGAAATATATGTCAGAGTCGTGAATCTTTGAAAACTTTTTTTGTGGGGTGGGGGTGGAGGTGGTGAGGTGGGGGGGAAGGGGTTAAGGGCAGCAATCCTGGGTGTCCGGCAAAGAAATTGTGAGCACATCTGTTCAACTTGTATCTTCAGCACCCAACGACTTTGATCACTTAGCAGACATTCATCCAGAAATGTTGTCGCAACATGAAATTTACCTATTGCAGAAACAGGACTATGGCAGATGCCATCTCACTGGCCCTACACAAAACCTTTGAACACCTGGACAGCAAAGATGCATACATCAGGATGTTTTTATTAGCTACAGTTCAATATTCAACACTATCATCCCTTCAAAACGCATGAAATTCAAACACTTGAGCCTCAAAACCCCACTGAGAAATTGGATCCTGGATTTCCTCACCTCCTGATCCTAATCAGTGCTGATTAGCAAGAACATCTCCTCCACAATCTCTATCAGCACAGGAGCACTTAGCCTCTTCCTCCATTCGCTTCACTTGTGCGCTGCATGGGTCAGTTCAGCAACAACACCATTTACAAATTTGTTGACGATACCACAAGAGTGGGCTGTATAAAAGATGGGGATGAGTCAACATATAGGAGAGAAATTGAAAACTTCTCAGCCACCAAAACCAAGGAGCTGATTGTAGATTTCATCAAGGGAAAACTAGAGGTGTACAATTCAGTGATCATTAGTCGATCAAAGGTGAAGAGGATGAGAAAATTTAAATTCCTGGGAGTCACTACCTCAGAGGATCTTTCCTGGACCCAACATACTAACGTCATCGTGAATTTGCACAGTAAAGGTTTACATTTCTTTCTTTGTTTACATTTCTCATTTGTGCATGCATCTTTTTCTTGAGTATTGTTTACACCACTGATAAGATAAAATTCGACCTGGCTTTGAACTTGAAAGTTGAAGTTATGGTTAGATAAAGTTTGAAAGCTATGCTTGGAAAAATTAGAAATCAAACACTACAATTGTCCAAAGTATATTAAAATAGTTTTGAGCATTTACTATCATATAATCTTATTTCATATTTCTTGTAATATGTTATGCAATATTACTTGTAATATCTGTAATAGTATCATTAATTTTTTAATATTTGATTTTTGATTTTTCAAAGACTTATGCAAATCCAATAAACAGAATTTTACATTCTCTTTCCACGTAATATGATTTACACAGTTCTTACTTCCCCCTCCTTACACCCTCCCCTCCCTATCCCTTAAGTTATACAAATACAAAAATACCAAACAAACAAAAACCACCTAAAATAGACCACTCAATAGTCAATGAGAATTGGAAGAACAAATCTGCAGAGAGATAGCAGGCAACTGCAGGAAACATAAGGTTGTGATAGTAGGAGATTTTAATTTACTGGGACTCCCATACTGTCAAAGGGCTGGATGGCTTGGAGTTTGTCAAATGTGTTCAGGAAAGTTTTCTAAATCAATATATAAAGATACCAACTAACGAGAGTGCAATACTGGATCTCCTATTAGGAAATGAGACAGAACAGGTATCAGAAGTATGTGTGAGGGAACATTTTGGATCCAGTGGGACTGTGAAATGAGCTGCCATCTGATGTGGTGGGTGTGGGCTCAAGTTTTATGAATAAATTGGAAAGATTTATGGATGGGAGAGGTCTGGAGGGTTATGGAATGGGTGCAGGTAATTGGGGCTAGCTGAACAATGGTCAGCACAGACTAGAAGGGCTGAATAGCCTTTTTTCTGTGTTGTAGCATTTTATGGTTCTAGTTTTTCAATGATTTACCAGGAAAGTTGATGAAAGAAAGACTGTGGATGTTGTCCACATGGACTTTAGTAAGGCCTTTGACAAGGACCCACATAGGAGGATAGTCAGGAAGGTTCAGACGCTAGGTATTCATGGTGAAGTAGTAAATTGGATTTGATGTTGGCTATACAGGAGAAGCTTGAGAGTGGTAACGGATTATTGCTTCTCAGACTGGAGGCCTGTGATTAGTGGTGTGCCTCAGGGATCAGTTTTGGGACCATTGTTGTTTGTTTATATCAATGATCTGGATGATATTGTGGTAAATTGGATCAGGTAATTTTGCAGATAACACTAAGATTGGAGGTGTTGTGAACAGCGAAGAAGATTTTCAAAGCTTGCAGAGGGATCTGGACCAGCTGGAAAAATTAGCTGAAAAATGGCAGATGGAATTTAATGCAGGCAAGTATGAGGTGTTGCATTTTGGAAGGAAAAACGAAGAAAGGAGATACATGGTAAATGGTAGGGCACTAAGGAGTAAGGTAGAACAGAGGGATCTGGGAATGCAGATACATAATTCCCTGAAAGTGGCACCACAGGTAGACAGGTTTGTAAAGAGAGCTTTTGGCATATTGGCCTTCATAAATCAAAGTAATGAGTACAGGAGTTGGGATGTTATAGTAAAGTTGTATAAGACATTGGTGCAGCCA
The DNA here is from genome assembly GCF_036971445.1 of Narcine bancroftii. NCBI lineage: Eukaryota > Metazoa > Chordata > Chondrichthyes > Torpediniformes > Narcinidae > Narcine > Narcine bancroftii. The sequence continues at coordinate 37,896,073 of NC_091472.1, forward strand.
AATTTGGAGTATTGTGTGCAGTTTTGGTCTCTTGATTACAGAAAAGATATCAATAAGATAGAAAGAGTCCAGACAAGATTTCCTAGGATGTTGCCTGGACTTCAGGAACTGAATTACAGGGAAAGGTTAGGACTTTATTCCCTGGATCATAGACAAATGAAGGGAGATTTTATAGAGGTATTTAAAGTTATGAGGGGGGATAGACAGAGTAAATGCAGATAGGCATGGGTTAAGGGTGAAAGGGAAAATGTTTAGGGAGAACATGAAGGGGAACTTCCTCACACAAAGAGTGGTGGGAGTATGGAATGAGCTGCCAGCTGAGGTGGAGAATGCAGCTCATTCCATACTGTTTGATGAAGGAGGACATCTCTGATGATCTGATATGGAAGAGATCATCTTGGGAGCGGATGCAATTAAGATGGAGAAATTAAGAGAAAGGAATGGAATCCTGACAGGAGACAGGGTGTAAAGAAATGTAGTCAAGGTAGCTGTAGGAGTTGGTGGATTTGCAGATGTCTGTCGAAGGTTTGTGCCCTGAGATGGAGAAAGAGGGATCAAGAATAAGGAAAGTGTTGCTAGAGATGGACCAAGTAAAATTGAGGTTGGGGTGGAAGTTGGCATCGAAGTGGAGTAAGTCAATGAGATCATCTTGGGTGTATGAGACAGCAGGAAAGTAGTCGTCGATGTAGCAGAGGAAGAGTTGTGGGTTCTTGCCTGTGTAAGCTTGTAACAAGGACTACTCCACATACCTCACAAAAAAAGCAGGCATAGCATTTATTTTTTCGCTTGGGCCCATGCATGTATCCATGGCTACCCCTTTGACCTTGAGGAAGTGGGATAAATCAAAGGAGAACTTTTAGATGGTAAGAACAAGTTCTGCCAGCCAGAGGAGGGTGCAGGTAGAGGAGTACTGGTTGGGACTATTGTCAAGAAAGAAATCAAGGGCATTGAGGCCTTTGGTATGGTGATTGGATGTCCAAAGATGATGTGGATAAGTCCAGGGAACTGAAAGATGTTGAAATGATGAGGAGCATGTGAAGTATCACGTATGTAAATGATAGAGACTTGACCGATTGGACAAAACAGAGTGGAAGTAAGCAGATATCAGTTCAGTGGGGAAGGAGCATGTGGATATAATGGGTCTGTCGGTACAATTGGGTTTATGGATCTTTGGTAGGAGGTAGAACTGGGCAGTTTGGGGTTGAGAAACAATGAGAGTGGAGGACATACTTGGGAGATGACTGTAAGGAATGAGTTCAGAGATGGCATATGAGATAGTGGTTTGTTGAGTTTTGGTGGGGTCCTATTTTGAGGGGTAAGTAGGAAGAGGTGTCTGGGAGTTGTTTTCTGACTTCAGCACATAGATGTCAGTGCACCAGACCACAACAACACCACCTTTATCTGTGGGTGTAATGGTGATGTTCGGATTAGTCGGAGAGAGTGGAGGGCCAGACTTTCCGAGAGGATGAGATTGTAATGGGTTAGGGGAGTGGTTAATTCAAGAGGTTTGATGCCTCAGCAGCAGTTGGAAATACAAAGGTCCAGAGCAGACAGAAAGCTGGAAAGAGATGTCCAGGAGGAGGAAAAGGGTTTAAAGTGGGAGAAGGGGTCTGCAGTTGAGAATCCTGGTTGTAGAAGTAGGCACTGAGAAGGAGCCGACAGAAGAAGTGCTCAGCATGTCAAGAAGGGTAATGCTATTGTGGTCTGGTGCACTGAACTCTATTTGGCCAAAGACAGATATTCCTTGTCCCTCTGCCCCCTATACCTCAGCTCTGCATTCACAGAGCCAAACCCTTCTCCAATCAATTCGCACCTTACCTCTCCCCTAGCCTCCTCTCCATATCCAATTAACACTTTTTGTCTGTTGGTCTGTACTCCTCCCCCTGCCCTTTCCTTTAATTCAGACACCTGCCTGCTTTTTGCTCATAATTTGAGGAAGGGCTTCATCTCTTAAGGAAACTGCAAGACCTGTTGAATTCCTCCAGCATTTCTGTGCTTTTACTATTCTTATCTCTATCATAGAAACAGATTAGTAGCTGGATAGAGGAAACAATTGAACAATATTCTCAAAGCCTCCTTGAAATAGTATACTGACTTGTAGGATTCCAATGTTATAATGTAGAACTACCTTTTACAATGATTTTGAGAACCTCTGGCCCATTCAAAATTACCATGCAGAAGCCCAGTGCAAATGACAGGAGTTTAAATTACCCATCTATCAGCCCCATTTTCAACTCCTGTCGCACCTGTGGCAGAGTCCGCAGGTCTTGTCATCGTCTCCTTCAGGGCTCAGAGAAGTTGAGCCATCTTCACTCTCAAGAGACTGCCTGTGAGGAAAAGAAACACTGTTCATGATGTTTGAGAACTGTTTTGCCAATTAATTGCACTTCAAGTATGCAGTTAACCTAATACTAAAAATGTACACTCTTAATGCCATTGCAAATTCAACAGCAAACAGTGAAATTAATATAGTTCCAAAAAAATATTCCAAATTGTAACAGGACTGATTCACCTTGGGAAGTAAACCTCTGAACATTATTCCAAAAGTTTAATCCATATTTTTCAAGGGTATCCACAAATTCTGAAGGACATTGCATGAAGGATTTAAGGGTGGCCTGATTCTGTCTCCAGTATCACCATAACCTTCCTGACATAATTTGAGGATGTTGCCAGACAAAAAGTGCCAGTTACCCTCTATCCCAGAACTCTTCTTAACAGTTTGATTTATAGTTTTCAGCTTACCAAAAACATAACTGAGAAATATGCCTTGACCACCAGCATCAATTAGTTCACACCTGACAAAGAAATGTCTTCACCCTGCATTTATTTTTGTTCTTGGAAGAACCATTAAGTGTGAAAATGTACAAAATCAAATATCAATTGATTGAAAGGACAGTTACTTGTTATAAAAATGAGTTTCATTGAGGGGAGAATCCTTTCCTCTCTATATTTCTTCTGATGCTCTGCAAATAAACACAGAAAAGTTTGACTATACTCATTCATTCAGGCAGTATACGTTGCGACAAAGAATGCGCTGGTAGCAGGCAAAAGAGAAAATCAGAAAAATCAAAGAAAGACTTTCTGAGAAGCATTCACCCTGCTGGGATAGATTAAAGATTATTTTGTTGCAGCAATAATACATTATAGATAGTATCTCACTTTAATGGAAGTTGATTTGATGCAAAGGCTAAAAGGACAGTGTGACACTTGCACATAAAAGGAGTAAGCTTGATGAGCAAGGTACTCCAATTTGTGAGAAAGGAAATTAACATTTGTGACTGATTAAATGTGTCAAACATAACACAATGTGTAATAATGTATGATCCCTTTGATAAGAACTAATATTTGAAAGAGATCTCGGTATATCAAAACACTTAAAATTCAATGAAATTAATGTAATATGAGTTGATATCTGCAGAAATCATAATTTATTATTCACCAATTAATCTTCATAAAGACTAAACTTCAGAATGAAATTTTGCAGGGCAAACATCTAATACAGAATCACCGTATCAATGTTCCTTTAAAAATGAAATAATTTGGATTCATTTTTGCTTTTGATGTCAGGATTAGCTGGTAGCAATAAGTATGTCTGACAAACTGTCAGAACATGAATTAAAATAACTGATGCCTTTGGTGTCTCAGGCTAGCTCTTTACAATGTGCCATTTATTTCAGAAAATTGGTTTCAGTAATAGGTTAAAGCCGCTGGGGTTATGGATTCTACCCCATTAAAAATGCAAGGTATGTTTTAGAGTAGAAGGGGAAAATGTAAATAGGACTCTACACTGATTCTGAAAATGGTACTTAAAGCTAAATGGAGGTTAACTAGATTATTACTGATGTTTGTGACAACTCTTTATGAGACTATGATTGTGTTGGTCTGTTTCGAGGAGCTTCAGTCTGCACCAAACAGCAGTGATCTCTGTTCTCCTGGAGATTATCATAGTGGCATCCTATGACTAGTTCTGGTGAGACATCACCAATATTTCTTAACTCCAGATCCACAATCAGGGCAATTGTGCCAATTGCAAAAGTGTATCCTTCATCTAGAGGCAAGAGTATTTGCTCTTGGAATTAAAGCAGCATTAGACCAAATGTGGCATCAAGGCATCTTGTGAAACTGATGTGACTGGGCATCAAGTGGAAAAGACTCACAAGGATTGAGTCACAACTTGCACAAAGGAATTTGGATGTAGTTATTGAAGGGCAATTATTCTGTTGCTAAGATATCACTGCACAGTTTCTCAGGGCAGTATCCAAGATCTAAGCATCTCTACCTGCTTTGGTCAATGAATGCCTATCCATTATTGGATCAGATGCTCACTGATGTCCAATTTCATTAGCCATTCAATCTTTTTTGTATTCAGTTTATTTTATTTAAATTAAATTTCAGATTATGACTGCAAGTCAAATTACACAGTTTCCATGATGGAATTTGAACTTCCCTGGATTGCTCGCCTCAACTTCTGAGTTACTTGTCTGCTCATTTAACTACCAGCCTGCCTCTGTTCCTCCATCCCACTCATATACCTGTGGCATGGTCCCATGACAGACTACCTCAGATCCCTTAGAACTGCAGGGGGATCAACTCATCCTTGACCAAGATTGCCTGAAAATAAAAGTAGACCATTCTAAGTACTAAGCTGGAAAATAATATCTGACATTGATGGTTATACTCAGTACTAATACTTCCTCTTCAGGTTGATCTTGGTAACAGGATCACCTCATTCACAGTGCTTCTATTGAACTTGAACTTGAACTTGATGCTGCTATTATTCCAGAATCATGTCCCTCCATTTAACTGTGAGTGTTAGGGGAAGAAACATTTAGCTTGTGGTACTGTCAGGGACATAAAATATTTCTCATAATTGCAAACCAATGGGGTTAATACCACTTTTTGTATTAACTTTGCACATATAATTAATACTGTTTTTAATTCATTCTGGTAGCAGGTAGAAGAATTAATCCACATATGAGACCACATCACATACCTTTTCTTAGTAACACCAAGTTGACTGGCTGATGTTTAGCAACTATGATGGTGGAGTCCTTGGAGCAGGAGCCAATGGTTCATAAATTGAGCAATGATAACAGTTTGTACGCCCTTCAGACTTGTTCCTCCCTTCACTCCATTATTTAATCTAAGCCATGGTAACTTCTGTTTCTGTGGTTTCCCTAGTTCTCCAGTAAAATTCCTGATTCATAGAACTGACAGGTTTACAATATGTTGGCTATAGCTTCACTTAACCCTGCTGTTTTAGGTCATTAGCTGTACAAGTAACCTCATACAGGCATTTCACTAGGTTTGCATGCTACCTCAGGGAATCTCTTTCCTGCACCTTCTCTTCTCTGCATGAGGTCAGGATTGGTTCCTAGGCTTGATGGTGATGACAGATTGAGCATGTTTAACTAGGCCACACATTGTGCATCTTGCATCCCAGCATCTCATGCTGAGCTACAAGATATGTCCTCAGACTATCCTTCTTTTGAATGTAATAATATCACTACATAATTGAGGTTTTCCAAATGAGAAGGCAAGACTTTATCTTGGCAAAGACTGCATGGTGGTCACTCATACTAAATCTATTGTCGACATATGATAAGAAGGATGAGGTCAAAAGGCTTTCATCCTTTGTTGGTTCCTCATTTAATCCAATGCAGGATTTGTAACAAATGGGATTTGCCTGCAGTAATAACATTTTCTACTTACTGGCAGACAGTGAAGTACCAGCCAGAGTATATTCTGGGCTTTTGCTTCTCTCAGCGCTTCCAACAATTAAAGTTCAACATGAAGAAGTATTGATTTATCAATTGAAGAGAAGTGTTTGGTTGTGATAAGTTGAATGCTACCTTGATTTTAACCTGAGGGCGTGAGATTCCAAGAGGTTTAAATCAATTCTAATCACCCCTAAGACCTCTTCTACCCAAATGTTGCCAAGAAATTTAATTGTATAACATTCTCTTTTGCATTGTGCATTTGAATTTCTATTGTTTCTAGAGTATAAAGCAATAATAACCAGGTTGTTTCCATCACTCCAGAAATTCAGCCAGAATATTCAGGGTGTGAGTTATCTTATTTCTCTGATATAGTTTCTGTGTTCTCCATGAAATGTTGCTTTGGGAGAACTGCTAGTAAATTTAGACTGCAATGTCCTTGTACTGCAAGAGAAACGTGATCCCCAAAGGTAGTGCTGAAATAAGACTCTCACATGAGTCATCAACTCACTTTTCAATCTTCCAGGCTCTCTTCACTCCACACTGATCATGATCCTGATTTCCTGAACCCACGATTAATCTAGACTGAAACATTAACCCCCACCAATCTTCAAACACTATAATTTTTCAAGGCCTCCAGTGGAAGCCACATCTTACTTTCTGTCAGTTACTTCGGTCACAACCTGACACTTGATTAAATCCTTTACTCGCCACTCACATGCTCCTTGAGCATAGTACAAAGTCCACCCACCATTGTCTTCCTGATGCTCCTCCCACCATCACCACAAAGGCTTTGATGTCATTTTCCATCTCTTGAGTCCATGTTCCATAGTGAGGCATAGAATCAAGAGAAATGGATTCAGTACAGAAGGAGGCCTTTCAGTTCCTCGTGACCATAGCAACTTCTACCAGAGGAACTCATTAGTTCCACCATCTGACTCCTCCATACCCTTCTAATTCTTTCTCTTGTAATTTATCCAAATCCCCTGTGCAACCTGCCATCATCAGATCTCCAGGCAATGTATTCCAACTGCACAAAATATCGAAAACTTTTTGCTCACGTCGTCATTCTTTTTTTTTTGCTCTTTATTTTATACCAGGGATGTCTTATAGTTGATCCTCTAAGAAAGGGAACAGCTTTCCATTATCAACATAGTCTAGGACCCTGATCACTACTTCCAGCAAGTCTCTCTATCTGCCACCTTCTCTTGAAAGAAAACAGTATTTGCAAACCAACTCTATCCTTACAACTGTAGTTCCTCAACCTGGGAACAATTATCTGGAATCTTTTCTGAACCCTTTCTTAATGCACTGGAAACTAGACATGTTTTATAAAGACCAGCCTTACCTTTGAATGCCAAAGAATGCACAGCAGTCCTCACAATGGTCATAATCATTGGTGAATGGTGATCTATTTATCGTCTTTTTCTGTCTCTCATGTGGAAATTAACTTTGTTAGCATATTTTATGTGGCAGTAAGAATCCACGCTGCTGAAGATCCAGCTGCGTTGGGTGGGTCACGTCTCCAGAATGGAGGACCATCGCCTTCCCAAGATCGTGTTATATGGCGAGTTCTCCTCTGGCCACCGTGACAAAGGTGCACCAAAGAAGAGGTACAAGGACTGCCTAAAGAAATCTCTTGGTGCCTGCCACATTGACCACTGCCAGTGGGCTGATATCGCCTCAAACCGTGCATGTTGGCGCCTCACAGTTCGGCGGGCAGCAACCTCCTTTGAAGATGACCGCAGAGCCCACCTCACTGACAAAAGACAAAGGAGGAAAAACCCAACACCCAACCCCAACCAACCAATTTTCCCCTGCAACCGCTGCAACCGTGTCTGCCTGTCCCGCATCGGACTTGTCAGCCACAAACAAGCCTGCAGCTGACGTGGACTTTTACTCCCTCTATAAATCTTCATCCGCAAAGCCAAGCCAAGAGAGAGAGAAGAATCTCAGTGCATCTGTGTATTGTAATTGTACTTGGGTGTCTGGCAATGATGTCTCATTGCCGTCATCACTGTGAAACCATTCAATTTGTTACAGTGATTCAATACTTTTCACTAATGTTTAGGAGAACATGCCATGATTCCATTTATTAATAACGACTACCAGTAGTTTACTTTTGACTGATTAAGCAGATTTCAGTCTTTTTTAACATTTTAAGTATTTTTGTTGGAAGCTTGGTAATCATTTTCCATGACATAATGCAATAAAATGTGATAAGGTAAAGTTCTGATTCATTACAAAATGAAATTTTTGTTGGCAATGTTTTCATTTCCATCAGCATCCCAGGATTTGCTCTGTTCCATTAGAGAGGAAGGTATTGGCTCTGAATAAGTTTTGCACAGTTTCTCAATCAAAACTAAGCAGTTTATGAGTCAATTCCCAAGGACTAGTTCAGCAGGGGATGAAATAACATATGGCTGTAGCCCAATTGCTTCTGAAGTGTGTCAGGAAAGGGAGGCATTGTGAGGACTGCAGTGTGCAGTCTTTGGAAGAGGAAGGTTGAAATGGCCTTTATAAAACATTTGTCCACTGGTTCACTTTTTTTTAAACTTACAGCACAGTGGCCTGTGCCGCCCAATTAACTTATGTTTTTAAAGGGTGGGAGGAAACTGCAGCACCCAAGGAAAGCCATACAAGTACAAGTTCCTCACAGACACCACCAGATTTAAACCCAAATAGCTAATGCTGTAGTAACATTTTTTCCAAATGATAGCCTCATGATTGACCCTGGTGCCAGGATCAAAGATATCACTGATCAAGTTCATGGCAATCTCAGGATGAAGGATGAGCAGCCAGATGTCATGGTCCATGTATGGATGTGGATAGGAAGGGTGATGAGGTCCTTCAAAGATTGTTCAGGAAGTTAGGCGCAAAGTTGAAGGACAGTACCTCCAGGGTTGTGATCTTAGGATTGCTACCTGTTCCACATGCTAATGAGGTTAGAAATAGGAGGATAATGCAGCTTATCATGGCTAAAGGCATGGTGCATTAGCAAAGACTTCAGGTTTACGTATCATTAGGCTCTCTTCCAGGGAAGGTGGGACCTGTTCTGATGGGACAGTTTGTATCTGAACTGGAGGGCGACTTGTGGAAAGGTTTGCTAGTGCTGCTCCAGGAGGTTTAAACTATATTTGCAGGAGAGTGGGAACTGGAGTGCCTGCCAGAGCAGATCAGGGATCAGAGGAGGGAAGAGATTATGTGAAAATTGCATGTAATGTTAGAAGTCAAAGGTTTGTATATGGTGCATCTATTTCAATACAAGAACTATTGTACGAAGGGCAAATAAGCTTTGAGTGTGGAATTATGATATTGTAGCAATTAATGAAACTTGGTTGCAGCAGGGCCAGGACAGGCAGCTCAGTGGTCCAGGGTTCCATTGTTTCAGATGCGATAGAACAGGGGTGATATATCTAATTCAATACTCAAACATATATTCTGAATCTGGTTCCAATTTAGGAATTTTTTTAAATTCAAAAAAAACTTTTTTTTTCTTCTGCTATCTTGTTGTATTGAAACTGTCACTTCCTGTTGCAAAGAACACAGCACAAAGAACTGGTACAGTTAACTCTTTATTAGACACCAAGTTAACGTGGGAGAACTCATTTTGCTTTCAGGCTCGAAAGCAGTCTCCTTGGGTCTCCTCCTAAACAAAGGGGTGCATCAACTTTTATACACTCAAATAAACAAGTCGAACTAAAAGATTACATCATTATTCTACATAAAAAGTAAGTATCACCCCTTGTTGCCCCCTCCCTTATATCTCTGTATCAAGGTTGAATAATATGTTGTTTCAGAACACTGAGAAAAAACATACATCCCTTATCTGCACTTCCTGCATTCCAAAGCCATCAGTTGGTGCCTCGCAAAAGTCATACCAGTCTGTAACACATTCATGGTGCCCTCCCCCTTAATTTTTCAAGCATCGGGCTTCCATTTTATGTTTTAATTAACTTTAATTCTTCTAAATTATTTTAATATTCACTTTAATACTACAATCTCTCATAATTTTTTCTGACCATCAATAATTGATCAGTCTTCTATATGGAAAATCAAAGTTATTATTTCTTTTGCAAATTTATTTAAGGAAGGTTGTTTATTGTCTGTTGATCAGCTGGCAAATAAATATGACTAACCAAATATTCATTTTTTTTAGATATCTACAGATTAGAAATTTCTTAAATACCATATTACTGGACTTTCCATTTGCATATCCACCTGTTCTAGTTGATAATATTTTTCCATTGAATCCTTCTCAGAAAGGATTAATTATAATTATATTTGATAAATTATTGAAATTACATCCATTACTTCACAATAAGATTTAAAAGGCTTGGGAATTGGAACTTGCAAGACCCTTATCAAAGGATCTATGGGACAAGATTCTTAAACTGGTGAATACATCTTCAATATGTGCCCGACATTCATTAATCCAATTCAAAGTGGTGTATCATGTTCACATGTCCAAAGATAACCTGGCTTGTATCTTTTCTAATATTAACCTTACTTGCGACAGATCTGATATTGCTACATTAACACATATGTTTTGGCCTTGTTCATCCTTAGAAATCTATTGGATAATTCAACCAATACCTTAAGTAACTAATATTAATTGCCCAGTAATAAATTCTAAAGTTGGGTAATGCCAACCCTCCCTCTAGTTTAGATTTCTGTAAATATTTTTTCCCCAATCTAGGATTCTTGTTTTGCCAGATATATGAGGACAATTTAGAATCGACCTTATCAAAAAAAGATTTAGGAACAAAAATAGGTATACCTTGGAATATATATAAAAATTTAGGTAAGATCATCATCTTAATAGTATTAATTCGGCCTATCATGGATAGGGATAATGGTGACCAATTGGTAAGTAAACTGCCGATCAGGTCCAATAGAGGGAAAAAATTAGTCCTAAACAAATCTTTATGTTTTTTAGTAATCTTAATCCCTAAATATATAAAATGGTCTCTAGCTATTTTAAAAGGCAAACTATCATAAATAGGAACCCATCCATTAAAAGGGAATAATTCACTTTTATTTAAGTTCAGTTTATATCCCGAAAAATTACTAAATTGGGCTAATAAAGATAAAACTGCAGGAATAGAATTTTCAGGATTGGAAATATATAACAATAAATCATCTGCATATAGTGATACTTTATGAATATCCCTGCAACGAATAATACCAGTAATATTGGGTGCTTCTCTGATAGCAATTGCCAAAGGTTCTAAAGCTAAGTTAAATAATAAAGGGCTAAGGGGGCACCCTTGCCTGGTGCCCCAAAATAATCGAAAATATGGCGATCTTTGGGTATTAGTAAAAACCGAGGCAACTGGGGAATTATAAAGAAGTTTAATCCAAGATATAAATATCGGACTAAAATTAAATTTTTCAAGAACTGTAAATAAATAAGGCCATTCTACTCTATCGAAGGCCTTCTCAGCATCTAGTGAAATAACACATTCTGAAGACTTATGTGAAGGAGTGTAAATAATATTCATCAATCTTCTAATATTAAAGGAGGAATAACAAATTGATAATCCAATGGCTAAACATACACTACGTATATGGTTTCAATTCCGGAGATTTTTTGGCCTAACTCATTTTATCTTGGAAACTCCTATTGTACTAAATTTCCTTTTTCATCCCTCTCTAATTGATCAAGCTTATTTACTCTGGAAAGTTAAAGGTATAACATGCTTTTCGGATTTATTCTTGGATAACTCTTTCATGTCATTTGAACAATTATCCATGAAATATGATTTACCTCGATCTCATTTCTTTCGATATTTGCAGATTAGGAGTTTCTTAGTTTCGACTTTACCCTCTTTTCCCAGGGAGACTACGACTGTTTTAGAGGATATACTATATTCAAAATTCCCTCCAAAAGGTGTGATATCTAAATTATATAATATAATTACAAAAATAAATTCTGGGACTTTTGAAAAGTTTAAAAATGATTGGGAAAGAGAACTCAATCTTCATATTTCCAATGAAAATTGGAATAAAATTCTGCGACTGGTAAACTCTTCTTCTCTATGTGCAAAACATTCACTAATACAGTTTAAAGTTGTTCATAGAGCTCATATGTCTAAAGATAAACTCCATCGCTTTTATTCTCATATCGATCCTATATGTGATAAATGTCAATTGGAAATAGCTTCCCTTACACATATGTTTTGGTCCTGTCCCTCTTTACAGAATTATTGGAAGGAAATTTTTTCCATTATATCTACTGTTTTGAATATTGATTTACAACCACATCCCATTACTGCAATTTTTGGATTACCTATGATAGATTTGACTTATTTATCTCTTCCTGCGGATCGTATGATTGCTTTTCTTACACTAATGGCTAGAAGATCTATACTATTGAATTGGAAAGAGGTTAATCCTCCCACTGTTTTCCAATGGTTTACCCAAACTATACTATGTTTAAATTTAGAGAAAATTAGAAACTCTGTCTATGAATCCCCTTCTAAGTTTGAGTTAACCTGGCGACCATTTATTCAATATTTTCATTTGTGGTGAGTTGATCTGGCTCTGTTTTCTTTCTATGATTATGTATGATAATTGGGCTGTAAGATGAGATCGGAGTGATCGGCGTGGTTTAGCTATATCTGTAGGGTTTTTTTTTAAGTTTTTTTAATTCAGATTTGTTTTTTCTTCTTTTTTGGGGTTTTTTTTTCTCTTTTTTCATATTTTGTTATTAATTATATCTTTTTTTTTAGAGATAGTTCACACCCTAAACTGATCTAAAAAATTTTTTATGATATATTTTTATTCTGTAATATTATTGTTTAATATCTCTGTTTTAATTCATTACTTACTATGTATTTTTTATATCTCTTTGAACTGTATGTGTTTATAAATTATAATAATAATAAAAAGATTGAAAAAGAAAGAAAGAAAGAAATCTACTGGAAATACATTTTTAATATTTTTTCAACTGTATTTCAGGTGGAGCTTCGACTCAATCCAAAAACTGCTCTTTTTGGAGTTTTTGAACCAGACATAGGGTGGGAGGAGGGGTGCTGTTCCTGCAAAACAGGTTGTGGCCTTCTCTACAATGTTGGCTAGAAGAGCTATCTTATTCAAATGGAAAGACTCTAGATGTCCAACAGTATTTCAGTGGTTCTCTCATATTATAACCTGTTTAATTTTAGGGAAAATTAGATACCATGTATTTGATTCATCGATGAAATTTGAAGATACATGGTGACCTTTTATGTCTTATTTTCATTTGATGTAAATGATTTTAATGTGATTAGATGTATTCACTCTTCCAGATGAGATATAGTCTTGCCTTTGTTTTTGATTCACAATATGAATCAAAAGCTACAATATATATGTAACCTTCAGGATAAGCTTCTCAGATTTTTTTTGTTGGTTTTCCTTTTTTTAATAGAGTAGATTAGGTGGGGTTTATGTGTATAAAATATTTTAATGTCTTTTTTTGTCTTCATCCAGTGCAGTGGACGGGGAACTGTTTATATTTTTTGAAGTTTTTTTAATACACACACACACACACACACACACACACACACACACACACACACACACACACACACACACACACACACACACACACACGTGATATTGTATTTTCAGTTTCGTTCCCTTTTCTTCATTGTACTGTATTAATTATAAAAAAAACAATTAAAAAAGATTTAAAAAGAAAGCACAGGGTGATGAAATGGGAAGGAGTGGCATTACTCATCAGTGAAAATATCACAGCTTTTCTCAGGCAGGACTGGCCAGAGGGCTCATCTATTGAGGTGAATCTGAGGAACAGGAAAGATGTGACCACATTCATGGTTGTATTGTACATCACCCAATAGTCAACAAGAATTGGAGGAGAAAATCTGTAGGGAAATAGCAGTCAACTGCAGGAAACATAAGGGTGTTATAGTAGGAGATTTTATATTGAGGTACCAACTAGAGTGAGTGCAACACTGAATCTCCTATGAGGGAACGAGACAGGACAGGTGACAAAAATATGTGTAGGCAAACATTTTGGGTCCAGTGATCATAATGTCATTAGTTCCAAGTTAATTATGGAGAAGGATAGGACTAGTCCTAGGGTTGAGATTCGACACTGGAAAAGGGCCAATTTTGAGGTAATGAGAAAGGATCTTGAATGCGTAGATTGGGATGTGTTTTTGGGCAAGGATGTACGAAGTAAGTGGAGGAAATGTGAAATTTTGAGAGTGCAGACTTTGTACGTTTCTGTCAGGATTAAAGGAAAAGTTAACAGGCATCGGGAACCTTGGTTTTCAAGGGATGTTGGGGATCTTGTTTGAAAGAAATCTTGTTTGAAAGAAGAGAGAGGTATATAGCAGGTAAAGGGTACATGGAGCAAATGAGGTATCTGAAGAGTATAAAAAATGCAAATAACTCGAAAGAAATCAAAAAAGGTAAAAGAAGACATGAGATTGCTGTTGCAGACAATGTGAAGGAAGATCTTAAGGGTTTCTACAGGTGTATTAAGAGTGGAAGGATAGTAAGGGACAATATTGGTCCCCTTGAACATCAGACTGTTTGGAGCCAGAAGAAATAGGGGAGATCTTATTGTGATTTTTGCATCAGTATTTACTCAGGAAAATGGCACAGAGTCAAGGGAAGTTAGGAAAACAAGTAGTGAGGTCATGGAACTGCTATAGATTAAAGAGGAGGAGGGGATTGCTGTCTTAATGCAAATAAGGGTGATAAATTTCCACAGCCTGCCTGACAAGATAATCCTTTGGACCTTCAGGGAGGCTAGTGTACAAATTGCAGGGATTCTGATAGAAATATTTAAAGTGTCCTTAACCACGGGTGAGGTGCCAAAGGATTGGAGGGTAGTTTATGTTGTTCCATTGTTTAAAAAAGGCTCCAAAAGTAACCCTTGAAATTATAGGCCGGTGAGCCTGGCATCAGTAGAAGGTAAATTATTGGAAAGTGTTTTAAGAGATCGGATATACAAGTATTTGGATACCTGGGGACTGATTCATGATAGTCAACATGGCTTTTTGTGTGGTAGATTGCGTTTAACCAATCTTATAGAACTTTTGGAGGAGGTTACCAGGAAAGTTTATGAAGGAAAAGGCTGTGGATGTTTTCTACATGACTTTTATGAGGCCTTTGACAAGATTCCAAATGGGAGATTAGTCAGGAAGGTTCAGACGCTCAGAAATCATGGTGAGGTAGTAAACTGGATTCGACCTTGGCTACACAGGAGAAGCTACAGAGTAGTGGTAATGATTGCTTCTCAGACTGGAGGCCTATGACTAGTGATGTCCTCAGTGCTGGGACCATTGTTATTTGTCATCCATATCAATAATCTCGATAATAATGTGGTAAATTGGATCAGCAAGTTTCCAGATGACACAAGATTAGAGGTGTTGTGGACAGCAAAGAAGGCTTTCAAAACTTGCAGAGGCATCTGGACCAGATGGAAAATGGCTGAAAAATGGTAAATGAAATTTAATTCAGACAAGTGTGAGATGTTGCATTTTGGAATGACAAACCAAGAAAGGACATACACTGGTAAATGGTAGGAGTGAGGTAGAACAGAGGGATCTGGAAATAGATACATAATTCTCTCAAACCATCCACCATGGTGCCAGGCAAATTAAGCCCACTAAGTCCATGCTGACTTTGTTACACTAATATTAGACACATCTATTTCATTCTCCCAAGTTTCTCACCAACTCCCACTAATATATACTGGGAACAAATTATAGCTGTCAATTAACCTGTCTAAGTGACTTCAATTGACTAAAAAACAATTCAGAACCTCCTGTTCTCTTAGCATTGGCCACTGCATTTCCTGTCTCGTTGAAGGATTTCAGCCCGAAACATCAACGAATCTTTTTCTTTCTCTGATGCTGCTCAACCCATCGAGTTCTCCAGCAGAGTGCGTTTAACTTCAGATTCCAGCATTTGCAGTCTCCTATGCATTTCCAGTTCTTTTGTTTATTTTCAAATAATAATGAGACCATTACTAATCCCTTCCCGCATCCCTATCAATTAATTGACTGGAGAGCATTTACTTGAGTAAAATGTCTCTTTAATTGCCAATTCTCCCTCAAGTAATCACAAACAATTCTAGGATTAACTGCACACATCAAAATTTACCTAATGCCAGAGTGGTATAGCAAGAATTGCAGAAGAAAGCATGAATCTGTCTAATATTAGTTAAAATGATTATTGTTCCCCACCTGAAAAGCTTACGATTTCTTGTTAACTATTCATTATTTGTCTGGGACATCTGTGACCCACTTGTTACAGTATTACCTAGTAATACAACAGATTGTGGAATGCGCAACCACATATTGGGACAAGCACGCAAACTATTGCAGAAAGTAATTACTGTCTGATTTAATGGTGTAAAACAATGTTACATCTGGGCTCATTTGGATCTGAATAGAGAGAGATGGAGAGACTGTCTTAATACACTATTTTTAACTGGAAAAGCAGTCTTCTGCACAAGTATGCATACTTTATGCATGTGACAATTGTCACTCAAATTTACTTTTTCTGATTTGAAATAATGAATGTGTTTCCAAACCTAATTTGAAAACAGCGCTATATCAGTATTTTAATAAATCAGGATCTACATTTATACAGATAAAACTCAACACTCTTGCTTTCCACAATTAACCAAAAATATTCTGTTATTCAGCTCCTAAAGATTTCTATCTTTGAGCTTGTTAATTAGCCAGTTGAGTTCTAACTGGAACTGTATGCCCAGTGGCTGATTCCATCAATCTGGTAGTTGTTTAATTAGTAACTATGTACAATATCACCATTCTGACCTAACTACATCCTGTTCTTACCCTCCATATGACTTGTCCCCTGACTCCAGAACACTTCACTTAATGTCCCTCAATTAATTAATTAGCTGTCAAAACTTGTAACTATGCTCTTTCGAATACTCTCTGCACATTGTAAATGTCAGCTAATTCAGGGGTTGACAGTTTATTTTTTTTCTGTATAATGTCTGTACAAATATCACCATCAGATTTTCATTTACTACACTACCACCTCAAGAATTGACTGAAAGATCTAAACCTCTTTCTTATTGAAGGCCATTACATCAGTTTGCTTCAAGATTTTGTTGGACCTAAAATTTCTTGTTCATTTCTCTTCCCTTCTGCCTGCTTACTGGAGACAAGCCTTTCAATTGGTATTCTCCTGCCTTCTGGACCTTCCTATTCAATAATGTTTTGCCTCCATTCTTTATCAGACAATAATTAAATCCATATGGGAAAGGGTGAGAGTGAGACATAGAAGGATTAGAAGATATTTTATTTTGGTTAATATCAGAATATTTTACATTTCTTGCAGAAGAATGAAGGAGGTATTGGATTGAAAAGGACCCAATGGGTCAAAGTGAGGTGGAAATGGGAACTTGATATTGGCTTGTAAGTGGGGTGAAACACCTGTTCAGCAGTCAGATGAAAACATTTGCAGTTTCAGATGGAAACGAAACACTAGGAGTGGATGGCAGTAGCACAAATGTAAGCTGTTTCTGTCATTGGAGAAAATGCCTTAATGTATTGCAATAGTACATTATTCTTCCAGCTAAAGCAATAGACCTATCCTTTAACTGACTACAGGCACAACTGGTACTGCAAGTGAAATCCTGCCAAAGAAGTGCTTAGAGTCTTTTGAGACTACAGTTGATATGCATTCACTCTTTTAGTATATGATAATGATACAGAAAATCACACAGTGCATGTAAAATATCATATATCAAGAATTTCTTATTAAAGCAAGAGTATTCATCTCAAGTAATAGACATTCAAGGAGAACAAGAGAGAAAAAGAAGTTAAACTATTAAGAGTTACCTAGATTCCCTTTTCCAGCTGGAAAATTGCCTTTCTCACCTGCTTTATTTTTGTGATATTAGGATGAAAACAGGAAATAGATTTATTTTTGTAGAAGACATCACCTAGAACAACAGACTACCTTTCTCTGAAGGATTTTGGTGCTTTAAGAAGGTGGCTCAGTACTTTGTTTTCAAGGGGAATGGACAAAAAAGTGTTGGCCAATTTGGCAGTGCCCACATCTTGAAGACTGAATAAATATAAAAAACAAACTTGCATCTTAGATATCTTGGCAACATATTGTTGTATTGTACATGCATGCCTGTTTGCAAGAAATAATCAATTATAAATATTTTCAGTTACGATGTTCATAATTCGCATGCTGTTTTATAACTCCATTAAATGAGTAAAAACAATCAGTAACTTAAAATTAAAACAATATGCCAGAAAAGCTGCAACATCTGTGGAGAGGAAAATATAATTAACATTTCAAGTAATTATTTAAACCCTGTTCAAGAAGTTTATTTTCCATTTATTCTCCAACAATGCCATTACACCATAGCTTCTGTCTTAATGTGTCACTTTTGAATGTTATTAAAAAGAGCAGTGGTTATTTGGGAATCAGCTTGGTGCTCTCATTCAAGTTCAATTTGCATGAGAAAACCTCAAATAAATATCATGTTGCTTTGATTTTAAAATGGTGCAGTAAAGTCATATTTTAACAGTGTTCAGATAATCCATTGGATCTCTTGGGACTTTTTAAGCAGTATGGAATCAGTTTAATGTCAGAAGAGAAGGGGGGCAAGATGGCGTAGAGGGAAGATGTGTAGTTCCACCCTCCCCCAGTTAAACTTGTAAATACCCAATTTTAAAACGTAAAAGTGGTTAAAAATAGTATTTACAGACTTTGGAATAGTGGAGGATTGAAATGGCTATAAAACGTGAAGAAATCAAAAGCTCAATGCAAAAGAAATGACCTTATAAAAGTGATGAAGAATTAAGGCCTACCTACCAAGTTGAAGCCACGGAGTCGTCGATTGGAGCACCCAAGCCTCAGAGGACTCCTGCTAAGTATTACACCGGCACCCATCGCGCATTCGCAAGATGGCACAGGTTCAGTGATGAGGTTGGCCGGCCCTGATTCAGGTGTATCTGCTGAGTGAGGACAGACTCACGGGCCCTCAGTATTGCTTGGTGGTCTGGGGGCGCACAGTATAGCGCGGTTGGTGAATTTGCCGGGCACGCGTGGTGCATCGTGGGTCCATGAGTTATTGGAAAAGGTGTGGGCTGTGGGGGACCCCAAAAGACGGTGGGCTGACAAGGTCAGCATGCTGTCGGCGGGTGTCCAGACCCTCAGCTACACTGGAAGAGAAGCCACTGCGTTAGGGGAGGAAGAGAACTCAACGTTACTGGAATTAACACAGGAAGAAATGGGGACTGAGACCAGAGAAGGTAGGCCTCAGGGGGAAGTGATGAAACCTGGACTGGATTCTGTGTTTACAATATTGGAAGGGATTGCTCATCAAATGGAAAACATGTCAATGCAGATGTACACTCAGATAAACCAAGGATTTATGGAAATGAAAACTAAAATGAATAATATGTGTGAAGAGATTACTTCTATGAAGAAAGATATGACTGTAGTTAAAAGTGATGTTAATAGATGTATAAAAACAGTAGATACTGTACAGGGTAATTTTTTAAAAATTGAAGCAGCTTTTATTGAAGGTAGAGCATAATAGAGAAAAAATGGAAAAAGTGGAGGACTCTTTTGTGGACTGGGGGATTCAGAAGAAGGAATTATTGAAGAAGATTGATTCATTAGAGAATCAAGGTTGAAGAAATAATGTAAAAATAGTAGGTCTTCCAGAAATATGGAAGGTTCAGATCCAGTAAAAAATTTTAAGAAATGGATTCTTGAGGTTCTGGGCAAGGAATTTCTTCCAGATGGTCTAGAGTTGGATTGAGCGCATAGAACATTGAGGAAAAAACCGTTTCCAGGTCAACCACCGAGGGCAGTTCTGATTCGTTGTTTAAAATATCAAGATAGAGAAATGATATTACGCATTGCGGCGCAGAAGGCACAGCAAAATCAGACTCCAATAATGGTTCAAAATAGCCAAGTGTTTTTCTATGCAGATTTGAGTCAAGAAATTATTAGAAGGTGCTGAGAATTTAATTCAGCTAAAGTGTAGTGGCGAAAGGGTTGCAAATTTGCCTTTTGTTACCCGGCTGTACTTAAAGTTTTTTATGGAAATTTCAGTTTTAATTTTTTGAAAATGATCATGATGCATTAATCTTTGCTAATTTGTTGCCAGATTTGTGAGGAAATGGTCAGTTGCCATTATCGTCACCTAAAAGGAGGGTAAATAGAAATGGGAATGGAAAGAATGGAAAGAAGGTTGAATTGATGCAGTCTTCTTGATATTGAAGACCCAGAACAATCATTGGGATTGGAATCACTGGGTTGAATATGTCTGAATAATTACTTGGTGTAAGTCTGATTGTGGGTGGATGACCCTGAGACCTGATAGTCGTCTGCCACTAGTAGGTTTTAACACACCCTGATTTTTAGGGAGTTACTACTTTTTAGTAGTTTACTGAGGGGAAATTTATATATTTTTTGCTTTTGTGGGTTTAGAATATTTAGGGAATTAGAAAATGTCTAATTTGAACTTTGCAGCTTTTAATGTCCAGGGATTGAATAATCCTATTAGGCGTAAACGGATATATTTAAAAAAATGAAAGTCGATATTGCTTTTTTGCAAGAGACACATTTGACTGAAAAAGAACATATGAAATTGAAGAGAGATTGGGTTGGTCATGTATTTTTTTCTTCTTTCAATTCCAAGGCGAGAGGTGTACCGATCTTAATTCTTAAGAAATTACCATTTGAATTAGAATATTTTTAAGGTAATGCAGGGAGGTTTTGAGGTTGAATTGTAAAATTTTTGCTGAATCATGGGCTTTGTTAAATATCTACGCACCTAATGTGGATGATGAAAGGTTTATGTTGGAGGCATTTTTCTTGTTAAATCAGGCCAAGGAAATATTTTGATTTTTGGGGAGATTTTAACTGTTTTAGATTCTTTGTTGGATAGGTCTCTGAAAAGTATAAGGAAATCAAAGACAGCAATACAAATAGGGTCCTTGATGAAAGATTTGAATTTAATTGATATTTGGAGGAGAGTAAGTCCTGCAGAGAAAGATTTCTCTTTTCATTCATTTAGACATGATTCATTTTCTAGAATAGATTTTTTTTTGTATCGGCACATGTACAAGGTAGAGTACTCCAAGCCGAATATAAAAGCCGGGTCATATCGGATCATTCTATGTTGTTTTTCTCTTGTGCAAGTCTGGAAGTGGTGCAATTGTCTTATAGATGGCAGCTTAATACAATGCTATTAAAGAAACCAGAATTTGTTACTTTTGTTAAGGAACAGATTGCTTTATTTCTGGCTGAGAATATTAATACAGTAAGTAGTACTTTTGTATTATGGGATGCTTTGAAAGCATATTTGCATGGGCAAATTATTAGTTATGCTACGAAAGTTTTTAAAAAAAACAAGATGTGGCTGAAAGCTTAACATTGGAGAAACAGTTACTGAGTTGGAAAAGGAATTTCAGAAAGATGTTACAGAAGATAAAAAGACAGCTTTAGCAAAGCTGAAACTACATTATAATACCCTACAAACCTATCAGTATGAGCATTTAATCAATCAATCTAAGCAAAGTTATTAAGAATTAGGTGAGAGGGCTCATAAGGTGTTAGCATGGCAATTAAAAACAGAACAGACATTGCGAATTATTAATGTTGTTAAAAAGAATTCAATAGTTACCTATAAATCTCAGGAAATTAATGACCAGTTTTATTCATTTTATCAACAATTGTATACTTCTGAGGGAAAGCAGGAAGTTGGTTCTATTGATTCTTATTTATCTAAATTAAATTTACCTGTTTTAGGGGAGGCTCCATTGTAAGCTCCATTTACAGATTTTGAGATTAAAGAAGCTATACAAGAGATGCTAAATGGAAAGTCACTGGGGGATGATGGATTTTCAGCTGAATTTTATAAAGTATTTTCTGAAAATTTATCCTTGGTATTTGGAGCAAATAACTGAGGATCAGGTGTTACCAGAATCTTGTTTGAGTGCTATAATTACTGTGATTTTTAAAGAAAGATAGGGATCCATTGGAAATATCTTTGTATAGGCCTATTTCTTTGCTAAATGTAGATTATAAAATTATGGTGAAAGTATTAGCGAATAGACTTGCTAAATATTTACCTCAGTTGATACATGTAGATCAAACAAGTTTTATTAAGAATAGAAATGTGTCTGATAACATTCTTAGATTGATCACATTGGTCAATGCATCTAGACAGCAACCCAACCACTGGATGCGGAAAAAGCATTTGATAGGGTTGAATTGAATTTTTCATTTAAGGTGTTAGAGAAATTTAATTTTGGCCCTTATTTTATTGGTTGGGTTAAAGCTTTACATAAAAACCCAATTGCTAAGGTGGTGACAAATGGTCAAACTCCTTTGCCATTTTAATTAATGCGGTCAACTCAGCAAGGTTGTCCATTATTATCAGCCTTGTTTGCATTGGTTATTGAACCATTAGCTCAGACAATATGACAGCTTAATTTATTTATAATTTATTTGCAGATGATGTGTTGGTTTATTTGACAGAACCTGAATAGTCTTTGAAATATTGAGGAGTTATCTGGATATAAGGTAAATTGGGATAAGAGAGAAATATTACTAATTGGGGAAGGAGACTATTCAGAATATAAAAATATAATAAAATTGAAATGGTCAGATAGAATTAAATATTTGGGAGTAATAGAGTAAATGCAGATTATCAGTCTTTATATAAATTAAATTATGTTCATTTATTTAAAAATTTAAAATGGATTTGATTAAATGGAAAGATCTTCTGTTAATGTTAATTGGTTGAGTCAATTGCATTAAAATGAATATTTTTCTTTCAAAGAGTTTCTTTCAGTATTTGAATAGTGTGGTACAGGAATTTTTATGGAAGGGGGAATTAGCACGAGTAGCTTTACATAAACTTACATGGAAATATGCATTGGGTGGTCTTCAATTACATCATTTTCAAAATTATTATGAAGCAGCTCAGTTGAAATTTGTTAGTAGATTGATGGATATGGACCAATCTCTGAGTTGGGTGAAGGTGGAAATGACTTGTATTTCTGAAGTTGAGGTACATCAGTTCATATTTAAAGGAATATGAATTTATTGCAGGAATATAATATGATGGTATTAAAACACTTGTTAAAGATATTGGGTAAAAGAAATATGGTTTTAGGGTCGAAGGGTAAACTATCAATTCAAACTCCAATATACCATAATCAACTTATTCCCTTTTCAATGTTTAATAATCATTTAAAGAGATGGAATTCTAAGGGTATAAAGATAGTTCAGGATTGTTTTGAAGAAGGCCAGTTTCTTTCCTTTAATCAATTGAAGGAGAAATTTGATATATCTGTAAATTCTTTATTTGTGTATTATCAACTCAGAGCTTTGATAAAAGATCATTACGGTAAAGAGATGAATTTACCGATGTTGACAAAATTTGAGTCTTTGATTTCCTCTATACCAAAGAAAGGTTATATTTCAGATATGTATCAATTGCTACAAGATAGTATGGATAAAATGGAATGGGAGAAATCTAGACTTAAATGGGAAAGTGATTTAACATATTTTTCCTGAAGACAATTGGGAGGTTATGTGTATGACAGTGTAACTAAATTGATGAATGTAAGATATGGAATGGTTAATTATAATTTTTTACATCAGTTATATTTGACTCCAGAAAAATTGAAAAAATATGGGTTTAGCAATTCGGACTCTTGTTTTCGATATGGACTATGTACTGAAACTTTTTTACATGCTGTTTGGTCTTCTGTTAAAGTACAACCATTTTGGGAAGGAATTAGATTGGTCTTGGAAAAATTATTTAAGATTAAACTACCACTAGACCCATTGATTTTTTTGTTGGGCTATATGGTTTCTTTGAAGGGATCGAGGTTGGATAAATTTCAAATTGCATTTGTATGTTTAGCGTTATCTGTAGCATGAAAATGTGTAGCTAGTACTTGGAAAGATAATGTGGAGATTAATAGAGTACGTTGGCATAATGAATTAAGAGCTTGTATTCCGTTGGAAAAAATTACATGTAACTTGCATGATCATTATTCCTTCTTTGTTAATATGTGGTCTTCCTATTTGGAGTATATGAATTTAGAAATACTTTGAAATATTCTATATATTCTGTTTTGTTTTTGTATTTGGTTCCCCTTAAGGGAGCTGGCTGAAGAGCTGGGAGACTGGGAACAGTTTTTCTTTATGTACCTAAAAAATGTTTGCAGTTATTTGATTGTATTTGGTTTTTAAAAAAATCTTTTAAATAAAAAATGTCAGAAGAGAAGCAATGCTGCTGCCTGTGTTCTCTTAACATTAAAAACTACCCTCCTGGGATTGGGTCTTACTTATGTTCTTGATAAAATTCAGTACACCGCAGAACATGGATCAACTCTGTGCACCATGTAAGTTATTTTAATACCCTTCTCATTCCCAGATGCACTCTGTATTAAGGAGCCATTTTCATAGGATATTTCCTAACACTGGAGGCTGAAAATAAAGCATGCAGAATGAGTTACCTGCTTTACTTTGGGTAAACAGTGATGGTAATCCAAATGAAAAGTTTGCATCTCCACATTAAAATGCCATGTATTGAGGATAGGAGAAATAAACATATGTACATCTTTGGTTGCACTTCAATAAATATCAAAGTATCTACAAATAATAGGTCTTTAAGTTTGAATTAATTTGGTTGAATTGTATTAGTCATTTCACAACAATTTTCTTTGAGTGATATGATGGAATAGCACCCTATGATATTGGCTCATAGTAATCTTAATTCTGATTATCTGCAACTCATACGAAAGATAAAATATTAACAATTTGGTGGAATGTCACTGAAACTTAGTGTATCATCTGAAATACTGTTTTAAACATATATTTTTAACAAAGGCATATATTTTAAAAATCATCAGTTTCTTACTTCAATAACCAGTGACTGTGATAAATCAGATCTTTCCATCAATAAAGTGTATCAATATCAATTGTAGAAAGACATTTCAGAAACTCAGTTCCTGAGGTATGGAAACTGCTGTCATTTAAATCATTTGAAACATAGAACAAGCAGTAGTAATGGTGGACAAAGGGAACCCTCAAGCATGATCATGACTGATCTTCTACCTCATTTACTTTCCTGTCTGATCCTCTTACCCTCTAAGTTCCCTTACATCCAAGATGAAATAACTGTGTGCCAAATGCCATCTGGTATGGAGAATTCATTTGTCTATTCTTAAATAGACAAACTTTTTTGCTATGTTTATTTATAAATTGCATACACATTAGTGATGTACACACAATGCAACAACTGCAAGAATTGATCGTGAATAACTTCAACCTTTGATATATGGCATTCATTGACCTCACTAAAGCCTTTGACTCAGTATCAAGGGAACTCCTATGGGATGTCCTATCCATTTATGGATGTCCTGAAAAGTACATTTGATTCCTGAGATGCCTCCATGATAGCATGTTTGCCACAGTCATGGTCAGCAACTGTAGCAGTGAGCCTTTTCAAGTCAAATCTGGAATAAAACAGGGATGTGTGATTGCCCCAACTTTGTTCACCATCTTTATTGCAGCAATCATCCACATTTTCAAGGATGATCTAATCCCAAGGATTGATATTGTCCACAGAACTGATGACTTGCCTATCTCAAGTCCAAAAACAAGAAAAGGCATCCACAAGTTCCCTCAATGAGTTCCAATATGCAGATGACAACATTGTTTCAGCTCTCTCGGTATACTACATACAACAGATTCTGACGGCCACACATACATGAAACTTGGACTTAACATCAATTTCAAGAAGACTCAAATCATCCACCAACCATCACCAACTAAGACAAATATGATAGAACCATCGATTCAACTTGGCAAAACAACCCTGGAAAATGTAGACCACTTTCTGTTTCTTGGAAGATACCTCTCTTCCAACGTTGACCATAATGGTGAGATCCAACATCTTCTTAAATGCACTGGAACAGCTTTTGGACATCTCCAAATGAGAGTTTTTTATGATCATGACACTTGAACGGACATCAAAATGTTAGTGTACAAAGCAGTGGTGATCCTAACGGTTCTGTATGCATCGGAAACCTGGACAATGTACCAACGACATCTGAAGGCACTTGAAAAGTTCCATCAACACTGTCTTTGAAATACTTTGAATATCAGCTAGGAAGATAGAAGAACTAATGTCAGCATGCTAAATGAAACAAGAACAACAAGAATTGAAGCCTACATCATTAAGAACCGACTAAGATAGAGTGGTCATGTTGTTCGGATGGAAGATGAACATCTGCCGAAACAAATCTTCTACTCCCACCTTAAAGAAGCCAAACGTAAAAGAGGTAGACAACAAAGACATCTTAAAATCCAACATGAAGAAATGTAACATTGACATCAATAATTGGGAAACCAATGCCAAAAACAGGAAACTCTGGCAAACCATCATCCAAGAAGGAATAGCAACTTTTGAAGCAAACAGATGTGCAGAACTAGGAGAAAAGAGAAGTAAATGGAAAGAGAGGCAGCAACAACCAAAGCCAAATCTGCCATCTGTATTGAATGTAGAAGATCTTTCAAAGCCAGGATTGGACTCATAAGTTACTTCAACAGAATGAAGTCCATCATCATCGACCTCGGGGGATAGCCACCACAACAACGCCCTTACACATTCTTAAGTTATTATTTTGGACTGCTAAGGAATTAATCAATTATAAATTTCAACATGACAATGGAAAGCCCTTGAAACTATGATGATGCTTTCTTGATAACACCTTGCACAAGATTTGTTCCACATACAGAAGTACAGAAAATTTAATAATTCATACTAGGACATTTGGCAAAAATCATTTCATTTCATTTTAAACCATTGAATGAAGGAAGATGAGAGAAGGTGATTCAGTAACCTATTCATCTTTGGACAGAAGGTACAGAAACCAAAAGACCAGAACCTCCAAGTTCAAGAAAGTTTCTATCCAACAGCTATTAGATTCTTGAACCTCCCCTTGTTTCACAAATCAGGGACTTCTCCCACACCACATAAATACTGTCTGCACTATTGCAAGTTATTTTACACAAGGATAACAGTGAATATTTATTGTCTTTTTCTTTATATTTATCATCCCTTTTTAATTTATTTAGTATATCACTGTGGTTGTTTTGGTGTTGTATTTTGCAAAGTACCTGTTCAGTTGCAACAAGTAAGAAATGTTGGTGTATATGTACATAATACAATATATATGACTATAAACTAATTATTAAGGTTGATAGGTTGTAAGTTCAAGATTAGTTCATTCATATCCATCTTAATAATATTCAATTTTAAAATTCCCATTAATCAATAGAGATATCAAAAGAAATCCCTAATAGTTTAATCTCATTTTTTTATTACAACCCGTTGATTAAAAACAATAGAAAGAATCACAGCCTGGTATGGGAACTGCTCTGCCCAAGACCACATGAAACTGCTGAGAGTGGTAAGCAAGAAAGTCTGCAGACACTCGGGTCTTTTGCAGTACACAAACATGCTGGAGAAACTCAGCGGATCATTAAGCATCTACAGGGAATAAAAGGGAGTCTACGTTTTTGGGCTTGGGCCTTTTGTTGTGAATGTGGAAAAAACAGGAAGATGCCTGAATAAAAAGATGGGTGGTATTGGGAGGAGGAGAGGAGGGAGGAAGGGGGAGAAACATAGGCTAACAAGTAAGATGTAATACGTAGATACCAGTGGGAAGGTAGAAGATGAGAAATGATAGGGAGAGAAAGGAGAGGGCTAAAAAAAAAAGGAGAGGGAAGGGAAAGGTGGAGAGCTGGACGAAGGGAGACAGAAGTCAGGAGGGAGAGCCTGAAAGAGGGGGTTAATGAAAATTAGAGGTTAATACTGATGCTATCAGATTGGAGACCGCTGCGACAGAGTAGTTCAGGCCTCTATTGATTCTGTTCATACCTCTGTCTCAGGAGAGCTGCTAAAATATTTAGTAACTCGTCATTCACACTCTCTTCTTGCCCCTTCCACTGGGCAGAACACATCCTTGAGAACACTGAAGTCCAGATTCAAGGATAGGTTCTTTCCTGCTGTTATTAAAATCTTGAGTGGATCTCGCACTGGCAAAAGCTGATGCCCTTGTGCTGCCTTTTACAACTATATTTTTTCTGCAATATACTTTCTTCATATTCTGCACTATTTGACCACTATAGTGTTACTCCATACACTGTTGGCTCATTTATTTGTCTATTTATTTGTTCTTAATTGTACTACCTGCTGTTGCAAGTCCGGATAGCACATAAAACAAAGCTTATTGCTGTGTTTTGGCCAATAAATAAATAAATTATTTCATTTGATTGGGAAGTTGTCTTTGAATGAGCATTGTTAGCTGAGATGATCAAATTAACACTATCCAAGAAAAGATGGATAAAGTTGGGCTATATAGGACAAAAGAGAAATGGGAGAAAGATTTAGATATTGAATTGTCTTGGGAGGAATAGTCAAATACGTGTATTGATAGTGTTAATTAATGTGAGATATAGTATGGTTAATTATAATTTTATTCATCAGTTATATTTGACTCCTGAGAAGTTGAAGAAATATGGATTTCGTCTCACAGATGTGGAGAAAAGACAGGTACTTTTATGCATTGTGTATGGACATGTAAGAAAGTTAAATCCTTTTTGGAAAAAGTTACTAAATTTTTGAGAGATTTATTTACAAGCAATTTGCAAATAGATCCAATGACGTGTTTATTGGGTGACATGAATGCTGATACTTTGGGATTGGCTGATAAGCCACAATTGGCATTTTTGGGGTTAGGGTTAGTGGTTGCAAGAAAATCCATAGCGATAACTTGGAAAAATGATGTGGAATTGGATATACAAAGATGGGATAATGAACTGCAATCGTGTTTATATTTGGTAAAAAATAACTTATAATTTGTGAAATAATTATTCTTTTTTTGTTTATGTTTGGATTGCATAGCTATTGATCTTAAGTTATGTAAAGAGTTGGCACATTGATTAATTAATTTTAAATGTGTAATTTTTTGTAAGGCTCTGAGGGGTGGGGGAGAGAGTTAAGATAGTGTAAGCAGAGGGAGGGAGGGGGAAGGGGCGATATTTTACCATTATTTTTTTATATTTTGTATTTTTTCTTTTCTTTTTTATATATTTGTTTTTGTATTTTTGTATTTTCTTTCCTTGTAAAATTTTACAAAATTCTTAAATAAAATTTTCCCCCAAAAAATGAGCACTAACCATTCTTTGTGGCCTGCACTGTACTCTTCAGCTTCTATGGAGAACTGCCAGCCAACAGCATCCCCGACTACACCTTATGCATGTGGCAACATTAAATTGAGCGGCATGCTGAGAAATGTTGATGCATCTAGTCTTCCTCTCTATTGCATGGTTAGAGTTTAGCTGTGTGCAAACAAGAATCTGGATAATCTTTGTGACGGGCCTTTAGTTTTATCACATATCAAGGGGTTGCTACCAGGGTTGTACAGGTATTTTTCCATTAATATCTTTCTCTTTTAATTTTTCTTATATTTCTAATTTCAATTCATTTATGTCAACTAAATGTCAAGTGGAAGATCATTTGCATTGTTTCAGAATAAGTGCATTTTAAAAAATGCAGATGGTGAAATAAAAGCAGAGAATGCTTGAAGTTCTCAATAATTATTTATGTACTTATTTTTATTTGCATGAAGAATTGTCCAGGTAGATTGTGTGCCTTTTTACAATAGCTATAGATGCAATCCATGGAGCGGCCTTCTGAGTTTTAAATATTTTATGATCCAATGAGGTGTGTGAGATTGAGTGAGGCTGCCACAGAGAACTGAACAAATCTCATATCCAGCAGTTGTTTCTGGGTGTAAATCATTCAAACCCATTTCATGTGGATTTTGGACAGTTTTCCAATTATTTGTCGAAGGCCTATTTGGGTATTGTGGTAGAAATACAACTGTGTTTTATCATTGAAAAGTTGGTTAACGCCTGAAATGGTAGGCAACTCAGACAAATTCTGGCTCAGAATGGAGAGCCACTGATACAAATAAAAATAATAACATGAATAATTAATGAGAAGTCAACATTCTGAAACAAGAACAGAAACTGTAAAGCAAAAACAGAGTTAATATTCTGGATCAAGGCCTCATTATCAAAGCCAGCCAGGCTTAAGAACTTGCAACAGTAGATTCGAGGACAGTTTTTTCCCTCATGGTTATCAGACTATTGATAGAAGCTCATTAGTAAAATGATGCTGCACTTGCACTGTTTTATTTGAACCTTTTCTCTGCAACATTATAATCTAAACTTTTGATTTATTTTACATTACATGTTGCACTCAAGGATGGGTTAACAACACCAGATAGTTTTTCACTGTATCTTGATACATGTGACAATAAAGTATTCAATTCTGTTCAATTCATCCAGCTATTCACCACTGACTCTATGTTTATCAATCCTAGTTTTGTATCCAATTATTTTACTCCATTGGCTTCAATTTTGTTAACAGTCTTAATTTATCAAATACATTTTAAAATTCACCCTCTCAGTTACTGCATCAAAAAGCCCAATCAATTCAGTCAAACCTGATTTATCCTTCATAAATTCATGCTGGTTCTGCTTTATGACCAAATGGTTGCAAAAAAATGTTTCTAAATGCTTCCCCACCATCATTAAACTGAATGATGTGTAATTGGTAGGGCTGTGCTTCTCGCATTTTTTTTAATGTTGATGTAATATCTAAGTTCTTTTGTATCACTAAAGGAATTAACAAGATTGTGATAGCACTTTTTCAATTTACACACCATTATATCCCACAGCAACTTAGGGTAAAATCTATTTGAACAAAATGATTCATACAAGGACTGACAGCCTAATATCATATCCAATTTTTATATCATCCTGTGAACCAACAACTTTTTTATTTGTTATGGGCTTTGGCAGTTTTCAGGAGCTTGTTTCTTCCAAATGGATCTCCAGTATCCTCCACAATTGACTGAATTAACCGTTAGGTTCTCTGCTTAGTTTATCACCATTCTATGTTCTATATTTTTTTGCCCATATTTATTTTCATATTTCTCTAAAGATGATAGATTTTGTTGTTAGGAAGAAATAATGAAACTTCTGGATTGAAATTGTTTCATCAGACAGATGGAACGTGGATTTAGGAGGGGTGGGTCATGTTCAGCTAATTTAAGTGAGTTCTTTGAGGATACAATGAGCTCAGTGGATAAAGAGGAACAGGTGAATGGAGTATTTTTGATTTCTAGAAAGGTGTTCAATGAGATGCTGTACAAATGATTTTTCCCATAAAGTAAGCATGGATGGAGTTGCAGGTAATGGATCAGCATGGATCAAGGATTGCATAACAAAGAGAAGGCAGTGAGTTGGAAAGCAGTGATTAGTGGAGTGCCACATGAATTGAGCCCAAAATTCAAAATATACCCAAATTACATCTGGAGAGGACCAGATGTGGCCTATTTAAGTTTGCTGAAGAAATAGATCGGAAAAGCAAATTGTGTAGAGGGCACAAAAAAGTCTTCAGAGAAATAAAGGTAGGTTAAGTGAACAGATAGGATCTGGCAGATGGAGTAAAACATTGGTAAATGAATCGTAAAAATAATAGTTTGCAGGTACCAAGAAGGTAAATGTGATGTTGGGCATCATTGGTAGATGGATTGAATTTAAGAGTGGGGAGGTTCTGCTCCAACTGAAGTACGGCATGTAATTCTGTTCTCCTTACTTGAGAATGGCTTTGAAGGAGGTGCAGGAGGTTCATCCCAGAAATGAATGGAGTTAGTTTATGAGGAGAGATTGAGTAGCTCATTGGATTTTAGAAGTATAAGGGGGAAAGCCTTGTATAAACATACAAAATTAAGAAAGCAAAAGATAGGGAAGTGTTTCCTCAGGGAGGTGAGACTACAACTAGGGAACATAGTCTCCAGATTTGGATGAGTAGGTTTAAGGCAGAGATGAGGTGGAACTGCTTCTCCCTGAGAGTACTACAGCTGTAAAATTCTCTCACCAATGAATCAGTAGAAGTTGCTTAATTCCGTATATTAAATGTAGAGATAAATAGATCTTTGCATAGAAGAGGAATTTAGGGTTATAGGGAGCAGACAAGCCATGGTCTGATAAGCCGTGGTCTTGTTGAATGGCAGTGCAAGCTCAACAAACCAGATGGACTCCTCTCACTCCTTTTTCTTGTATCCTTATCTTCTTACACATTCATTCTAATTTCCCCTTACATTGTTCTATTCACAATTTCTCATTCAACTAGGAACTTCTTCACCATCATGGAAGCTCTGAGTGAGGTTGACCTCTTTATTTCACCTTTTTGGAATGTAACTCAATGGCAGCTGAAGTATGTCCTCTATAAAGTCTGCTAATTATTTCATTGCACTTCTCATTCCAGTTTTTAATTCTGATTTACTTGGATTAGATCCATTATTTTTCATTGAAGTTAACCTTTCTACAGTATTTATTCTAGATTGCTTCTTGTGTTTCTCCACAGTTCATCTAAAACGTTTAAGACTTTGAACACTATTGCTGATATACTCATTGGTTCTCAAGTGTTCTGTTCAACCTATTTTAGTATGAACGCTGAATATAATTCTTGTTACCAAGGATAGTCACATGTGATGTTTGTTACCTGTAAGGGATTCATCTGGAATTATGCTCTCCTTGTAATTTACCTGAAACCTTTCTACATGCTTACATGAACCAATGTGGAATTTTCAACAGGTCAATTTTGCCTTGTTTTGTCCTCCATTTTTGTGCCTTTCTGTGTGTTTCCCATAGGTGTTCATTTTCTTTTCTGTTCTTGCAATCTTATCTCTTCTTTTCACATCTATCTCCGAAAATGCTATGATACCAAATGACCCAATCTTCCAGCAATCTAGTCATCCCATTTTAGGATGGGCAGAATGTTTTTATTATTTAAAATATATTAATTTCACAGTTACCAATTGCCTTCATATCTGTGAGTCGGAGGAGGAGGAGCTTGGTGAAAGTGACGAGAAGGTGAGGTGAGCGGCCTGGTGAGCGAGCGACGCAGCGAAGGAATGGGACTTCCAGGCTTTGGCTCAACAGGCTTAGGTGAAAGCAGGCGAGGAGAAAGGTAAGCGGCATTATTTTAACTCATTCATGCCTATGGGCTTAGTGCTTTGTACCGGGAACCATGGGTAAGTTCCACCCTCCCAGATAGCCACATCTGGGTCAGGTGCACCGAGATGCAGTTCCTTAAGGACCGAGTTGGGGATCTGGAGCTGCAACTTGAGGACCTGCGGCTGGTAAGGGAGAGTGAGGAGTTAATAGATTCAACTTTCAGGGATATAGTTACCCCGAGACCAGATGTGTAAGGTAAGTGGGTAACTGTCAGGGGAGGGAAGAAAAATGCCTGGAAAATGGAGAGCACACCTGTGACTACTCCTCTCAGCAACAGGAATATTGTGTTGGATGCTGTTGAGGGAGATGACCTGACAGAAGCTGGCTGCAGTGATCAGGTCGCTGGCACTGAGCCTGGTACAGTGGTACAAAAGGTAAGAAGGAATGCAGTGGTCATTGGGGACTCCATTGTTAGAGGTACAGACAAGAGATTCTGTGAGCCAGATAGGTATACCCGCATGGTGTGCTGCCTCCCTGGTGCAAGGGTACGGGATATCTCAAATCGGGTCCAGAGTATTCTGAAAGGAGAGGACGAGCAGCCTGATGTCTTGGTACATGTGGGTACCAATGACATAGATAAAAAGAGGGAGGAGGTACTAAAAAAGGATTACAGCGAGCTAGGACAGAAATTAAGAAACAGGACCGCCAGGGTGGTGATCTCTGGAATGCTACCTGTGCCAAGTGCAACTGAGGACAAAAATAGGTTAAGACAAATGAATGTGTGGCTGAGGGACTGGTGTAAAAGACAGGGTTTTGGCTTCTTGGACCATTGGGATCTCTTTTGGGGAAGGCATGACCTTTACAAGAAGGATGGGTTACACCTAAACCCAAAAGGGGTCAATATATTGGCAGCTAGGTTTGGTTCAACCGTCGGATGCGGTTTAAACTAATTTGGCAGGGGGGTGGGAACCTTTATGATAGGGCAAAGGACAGGAAAGATAAAACAGGAAAAGTTAGGTTAGGCAGCGAAAGTAAAAAAATCAGAAAGAGCAAGGAGGGTGAAAAAAGCAAATCTGAAGGCTTTATATCTTAATGCAAGAAGAACAAGGTAGATGAATTGGCTGTGGAAATTGAGACAAACAAATACGATTTGATTGGGATTACAGAAACATGGCTGCAAGGTGGGCAAGCCTGGGAACAACATCCCAGGGTATACAATATTTAGGATGGATCGGCAAGAAAGAAAAGGGGGTGCGGTAGCACTGATGGTGAGAGAAGGGACCAACATGATTGATAGGAAGGATATTAACTCGGAAGATGTAGAATCTATATGGATAGAACTGAGGAATAGCAAGGGGCGGAAAACGTTAGTGGGGGTGGTATATAGGCCTCCAAATAGTAATGTAGAGGTGAGGGAAGGCATAAAAAGAGAAATTAGAGAAGCGTGCAATAAGAGAACAGCTATCATCATGGGAGACTTTAATTTACATATAGATTGGACTAGCCAAATTAGTAAAAATACCAAGGAGGAGGAATTCCTTGAATGTTTACGGGACGGTTATCTAGACCAATATATCGAGGAACCAATTCGGGAGCAGGCCATTTTAGACTGGGTATTATGTAATGAAAAGGGGCTAATCAGCAATCTTGTTGTACGTGGCCCTTTGGGTAGGAGCGATCACAATATGATCGAATTCTCACTCGACATGGAGAGTGATGAAATTAAAACCGAGACTAAGGTCCTGAATTTAAATAAAGGGAATTATTATGGTATGAGACGGGTGTTGAGTAAGATTGATTGGGTGGTGTTTATGGGGGGGTTGACGGTGGATAGACAATGGAAAGCATTCAAAGATCTAATGGAAGAATTGCAGAAATCATTTATACCGGTTTGGCATAAAAATAAACCAAAAAAGGTGACTCAACCGTGGATAACAAGGGAAATTAGAGACAGCATTGGGTCCAAAGAGAGAGCATATCAATTGGCCAAAAAAAGTACCGCAACTGAAGACTGGGAGGAGTTCAAGATGCAGCAAAGGAGGACAAAGGGATTAATCAAGAGAGCAAAAATAAATTACGAAAGTAAGCTTGTGGCAAACATAAAAATCAACTGCAAAAGCTTTTATAGATATGTCAAGAGGAAAAGATTGGTGAAATCCAGAGTAGGTCCCTTGCAGTCAGAATCAGGGGAATATATAATGGGGAATAAGGAAATGGCAGACCAATTAAATTCTTACTTTAGTTCTGTTTTCACAAGAGAGGATACAAATAACCTCCCAAGGATGTTGGGAAACATAGAGACTAATGCAAGGGAGGAACTGAAAGAAATCAGTATCTCTAAGGACATGGTCTTGGGGAAATTGGAGGGATTGAAGGCCGATAAATCCCAAGGGCCTGATAATCTACATCCTAGGGTACTTAAAGAAGTGGACATTCAGATAGCAGATGCTTTAAGAATTATTTTCCAGAACTCGATAGACTCAGGATCAGTACCCATGGATTGGAGGGTAGCTAAAGTTACCCCACTATTTAAAAAGGGGGGTAGAGAATTTCAGAACAAATAAAGTGTTGAGATACATTCCAGGTTGTTAAAGGAGGCGAGGGAGAGGACAATTGAAGCCCTGACAAAAGTTTTCAAATCTTCCATGTTCACAGCAGAGGGGCCCCATGGCTGGAGGGTGACAGATGTGGTACTTTATTCAAGAAGGCCACCAAGGTAATTATAGGCTGGAGTGTTTAACATCAGTGCAAGGGAATATATTGGAAGATTTTCTGAGGGACAGGATTAATCTGCACTTGGAAAAGCCAGTGAGCCTTACATCAGTAGTGGGCAAAATGATGGAATCCATTATTAAGGATATAATAGCGGAGCATATGACTAGCAGAGAAGGGATCGGACAGAGTCAACATGGATTTACAAAAGGTAAATCATGCTTGACAAATCTATTGGAATTCTTTGAGATGGTGACAGGTAAAATAGATGGGGGAGAGCCAGTGGATGTGGTGTACCTGGGTTTCCAAAAGGCCTTTGATAAGGTCCCACATAAACGACTGGCATGCAAAATCAAGGCTCATGGGATTGGGGGCAAGGTATTGATGTGGATTGAGAACTGGCTGGCAGATAGAAGACAGAGAGTTGGATAAACAGCTCATTTTCTGAGTGGCAGGCGGTGACCAGTGAGGTGCCACAGGGATCTGTACTGGGACCCCAGCTGTTCACAATTTACATTAATGATCTAGATGAGGGGATTGGATGTAATATCTCCAAATTTGCAGACGACACTAAGCTAGGAGGGGTTGTGTGCACTGAAGAGGGAGTCAGGAAGCTCCAGTGTGATTTGGATAAATTGGGGGACTGGGCAGATACATGGCAAATGCACTACAATATGGATAAATGTGAAGTTATCCACTTTGGTAATACAAACCGGAGGGCAGATTACTATTTGAATGGCAATAGATTGGGAGATGGGGAAGTGCAGAGAGACCTAGGGGTTCTTGTGCACCAGTCACTGAATGCAAATGGTATGTTGGCCTTCATATCAAGAGGGTTTGAGTATAGGAATAAGGATACCTTACTGCAGCTGTACAGTGCATCCAGAAAATCCACTTTGCAGAAAGTCTGAAAAGAGGAATGATACTGGATCTACTCAGTGGGAAAATAGCTGGGCAGGTGAAAGGAATGTTCAGAGAAGCAGAGAGAGAGAGAGACCATAACTTCCAGAGACCCTTTGGTCCACTGAATCCACGCTAAACATTCTATGCAATGTATGAAAAGACAAGACCTGGCAAAATTGGACAGTGAGCAGCTATTGCAGATGAACCTATGGGCAACCAGAGGGAGGCATTCAAATGAAGAAGTAGAAGCTTAGGCCCAACATGTTCCCATAATGGTGAAAGATAAGGCCTGCACATCAAAGGAAGTCTGGATGTTAAGGAATATTGAAGGAATGGAAATCAAATCTAGCTAGTGACAGGTTTAGAAAACAGAATACATGTGAAGTTCACGGGAGTTTAGATTGTGTAGTGAGATATTTTAAAAGTTCAGAGAGAAAAGCATGCATAGATGGCAGTGACAGGCAGGAGTAAGGAAAGCCCAAAGCATTTTATAGGTATATTAAGGGCAAAAGAGTTACAAAGCAAAGAGTATGGCTCATAAGGAACCATTGCGGCAATAATTGCATTGAACTTGTGATGTTATTGTAATCACAATTGAGAAATATATTACAGTTCTAGAATTCAGGCAGGGGTGGTGGAATTTCAGAACAAATAAAGTGTTGAGATACATTCCAGGTTGTTAAAGGAGGCGAGGGAGAGGACAATTGAAGCCCTGACAAAAGTTTTCAAATCTTCCATGTTCACAGCAGAGGGGCCCCATGGCTGGAGGGTGACAGATGTGGTACTTTATTCAAGAAGGCCACCAAGGTAATTATAGGCTGGAGTGTTTAACATCAGTGCAAGGGAATATATTGGAAGATTTTCTGAGGGACAGGATTAATCTGCACTTGGAAAAGCAGGGGTTGATCAGTGAGCGTAAGCATGACATTATTAAGGGAATTTAATGTCTGACTAATTTGATTGAATTTTTCCAGGAGGTAATTGTGAAGTGGATGAGAGCAGAACCTAACTGGATTTCAGTGAGGGCTTTGATGAGTTCCCACATGGGAAAATGATCAAAAAGGTTTGAGTCCATGAAATACAATGCAATTGAGAAAATTGGATTGAAAATTAATGGTGGTAAGAGACAGATGGCGATGATTGAAGTTGTTTTTATGATTTGAAGCCTGTGGCCACAGGGAGCAGTGCCACAACCCTTGCTATTTGAGGTACACATTAATGATCTGGATATATGTACAGAAGGCATGACAAGTAATTTTGCAGATATTCTGAAGATTGGCAATATCAATAGTGAGTTCCTGATTTGAGAATGATATTGATGAGTTGGAAAGGTGGGCAGAGTGATGACACGTGGACTTTATTCTCGAAAATGTGAGGTAATCATGTTGGAAGAATGAATAAAATGAGAATGTATACAATGAGTAGGAAAACCCAAGAAGGCACTGAGAAACAGAGTGACTTGGCTGCATGAGTCTAAGGACTGCTAAAAGAACCAGAATACAGAATACAAATTACGTAAAGTTTATGATCATCTGATTGTACAAGTACAACCCGACGAAATGGTGTTCTCTGGTCTTTGGTGCAAAGTATACAGACACACAACCAGACATAACACACATACAGTCAAACAAAACATATGCAGGCCAAGTATTCATATACAGGCACTTCCTGGGTTAGGAATGAGATCCATTCCTAAATCAATCTTTAAGTCGAATTTGTAGGTAAGTTGGAACAGGTACATTCAGCTCCTATTTAGTATCAGTTAGTCAAATGTTCATCTTAGCATATAGTACTGTATATATTTTTACCTTTCTATTCATATAAAACACTTAAGAAAGACTTCCAAATACACTAAAACATCTTAAACATAATAATACAGGACCTAATAATAAAAGTATCCACATATAGTACTGAACTGAAAAAAGAGAGCCTGTGTGTCTGTGTATGTGTGTACTGTAAAAAAAAATTAGAGAAACAGTTCTTAAAACAGTTGAGATAGAGAAAAAAGAAAAAAGATCATGATTAAAAGTTAACATTTACTCTCATTCCATCAATGTCTTTTATACCAGAAGGGGAATTTGTGAGGTAACATTGTGGTAACATTAATAATTGGATGATGCAGCAGAAGATGATGGAGAGATGGCTACTGTTAAAGATGATGGGCCTGGCGTTGGAGAGGATGGACCTAAAGCTGAAGAGTCAGGGTTTAATTCTGCTGCTGGAGAGGTGGAGTTTATTACTGGAGTCAATTTCTTGATATTGGCATCAAGGAAGGTTTGTACAGAGCTTTTCTTTTTCTCATCATCAATGGCCTTGCAGCAGCTGAGGCCCTCAGTAACTGTACGGTAAACTTTGGTGAACCTCTCTGTATTAAGATCTTGCTCCTC
Source organism: Narcine bancroftii (assembly GCF_036971445.1). Taxonomy (NCBI): domain Eukaryota; kingdom Metazoa; phylum Chordata; class Chondrichthyes; order Torpediniformes; family Narcinidae; genus Narcine; species Narcine bancroftii. Next base: position 37,934,885 of record NC_091472.1, read on the forward strand.
TAGCTTTGTCATTACTCCTTCAATGAGACAAAATGTTTCAGTTAATTATTTCATCAAAAACCTTTTCAGTTCTGGAGTTTTTAGATCCTAGTCTTCTTCCTCAGATGCTATCATCTGCTGCTCTAGTTCCATAAGGTCTTCATTGGTCATTAATTCAGCATGGGAGTCAAGTAACTCTACAACCTCATTTTAACTTGTGTCTAACTGCAGTTGATTACCAATATCAACCACAGCTTGCCTGGCTTTGGTGATGTCATCAGGGGTAAACGTCTGAAAAGCATACGCAAATTGGGGGCACAATTTGTTCCACACTCCTTTCATATTTGACTGTTTCACTTCATCCCAAGGATCAGCAATATTTTTGATGACATCATAGATGTTATAGTTCCTCCAGAACTCTACCTTAAGCTCATCACATCATCTTGGATAGCCCTGATTGCTTGTCAGAAGGTCCATCATAAATGATAGGCCTTAAAGGAGGCTATGACTCCCTGATCCATTGGCTAAAATAGCAATAAGGTTTTGGGGCGGTGGGGGGTGGAATATGACCTTTACATTGGGGGTGAAGGTCATTACAAGTGCTTGGATGTCTGGGCGCATTGTCAAGCAGAAGAAAATCTTGAAAGGAATTTTCTTACCTAAGCAATAATGTTCAACAGCAGGGACAAAATGGTTCAAGAACCGATCTTCAAAGATGGCAATTGTAACCCAAGCCTTTGCATTTTCTTTCCAAATAATAGGAAGAGATGTCTTAATGATACGGCAAACTGCCCTCATATTTAGGGAGTGATACACAAGCAAAAGCTTGAGCTTGAAATCCAAGCAGTAACGTTAGCCTATCCTTTAATACCTTATGCCCTGATGCACTTTTTTCCTCTTTCAAAATGTAGTTCCTTTCAGGCAATTTTTTTCCCAAATAAGCCAGTCTACGTTAAACATTTGGTCTGGCAAATAACCTTCCTCCTCAACAATCTTTTTCAAGATTTCAGGAAAATTACTCACACCACTTACATCAGCACTCACTGCTTCACCTTGCACTTTAATATTATGCGAATTTGCCCTCACTTTGAAATGAATGGACCAACCCCAACTCACAATAAATTCTTCATCTGACTTAAAATGGTGGAAGGCATTCTTCTTCCTCGAGCTGTTGAACCGCTGAAGCTGTGAGTAGTCCATTCGTAAGTCTGAGTTGTGCATAAGTCAAGACATTCTAAACCCGGGGACTTACTGTAGACTCATAAATAAATAAATATTGCTTCATAAAGATGAGAGTCTCGGAGGTTAGTGGGAGCAGTTCCTTTGCTTGTTCAACATTCTCACTGCCCATGGGGAAAAAGCTGTTCCTCAGCCTGGTGGTGCTGGCTCTGATCCTCCTATATTTCTTTCCTGTTGGGAGCAACTGAAAGATGTGTAGGGTGGAAGAAATCCTCAATTATTTTACATGCCCTCTTCAATCCATGATCCTGGGAGATCACATCAAAGGGAGGGGGGGTGGTGGAGGAAGGGAGACTCCAGTGATCCTCTCTGCCATTCTTATGGACCTGTGGATTGACATCCAGTCCACTTCTCTGCAGCAACTGTACCACATTCTGATGAAGCCAGCCAGAAGGCTCATAATAGATATCTTTGTAGAAGGTTGACATGACAGTAGCTGGTAGCCTTGTTCGCTTCATTCATCTCAGGAAATGCAGCAGCTGTTGTGCCTTCCTGACAAGTGTGGAGATGTTGTGTGTTCACAACAGGTCACTAGTAAAATGAACTCAAAATAACTTGGTACGCTTTTACTCTCTCCACTAGAGAGTTGTTGATATGTAGTGAAGGGTGGTGGTTCCTGGTCCTTTTGGAATCCTCCTTCACCTTAACCACATTAAGAATTGGGTTGTTATTCTCACACCACATCTCAAGATTTTCCACCTTTTCTCTGTAGTGCAACTCCCTGTTGTTGCTGATCAGGCCAACTATTGTTGTGTCATCTGCAAATTTGATTATACTGTTGGACCTGGATCTGGAGATCCTGTTGTGGTCTGTAGTGCGAACAGGAACAGGCTGAACACACAAGCCCATGGTGCACCAGTGCTCCGCGTGAGGGTACTCATCGATCTGCTGCCAACCCAGACAGACTGTGGTCTTTCCATTAGGAAGTCCAGAATCCATTTACAGAAAGAAGCAGGATAGTTGGCTACATTAGCTTGAGAACATAATTTAGAGCAGGGAAATTATGTCACAACTTAAATCAATAGTTCAGTGGCAGCTGGAGTATTATTTGAAAGACTGGTCACCATAAAATAGAAAGAATGGGAATGGACTGGCAACAATATTGAGAAATGTATGATTGTACATTTTGGAAGAAGAAATAAACAGCCAGATTATTATTATTATTTAGATGGGTGGAATTCGTTGCCACATACAGCTGTGGAGGCCCGATCATTTGGGGAGTTTAAGGAGGAGATTGATAGGTATATAATTAGTCAAGGGATCAAGGGATATGGGGAAAAGGCTGGAAATTGGAACAAGATGTGAGAATGGTTTAGCTCATGGTGGCGTGGCAGAGCAGACTGGATAGGCCAAATGCCCTACTTCTGTTCCCTTTTCTTGTGATTAGGGTGGTGGATATTCATCAGGATGTTTCCTGAATTGGAATATTTTGTTTTGAGTGGAGACTGGACAAGATTCATTTGTTTCCTTTGGACCTCAGAAAATGGAAACATGGCCCAAAATGAGAAGGAGCATAGATAGAGAAACGTTTCCCCTTAGCAGTGGCTTTGTGTTTAGAGGTAGAATATTTATGGGGGATTTAAGGGGGAAATCGCCCAGAGGGCGGTTGCAATCCGGAAAGCATTAACGTTCCGAAGGACAGGCAGCATCCATGAGGTTAAAGTTTCGGGTACGACACCAATCAATCTCAGTTTTTCTTTTATTTCAGTTCTACAGGCTGTTTGCTTTTACATGCAAGTGATCTTATAGTTGAGCACGTTAAACGCCACGGCATAGAAATCTATTCGCCGACTGCTAGTGCTGGGAAATGGTATACATACAATTGATAGCCGATGGGCTGAAGGGCCTGGTTCCGACCAATGTGGCTATGACCAGAAAATCCACGCTATTAGCTCCCGTTCATAGCGTTAACCCTGATCTCGGTATCACCGGTTACTCACGTTGCTGCTCACTGTACATTCCACCTGCCTGGATACACTGTAAACCAAAAGTTACCAGACCCACCGCCTTCCCATCCATTCCCCGTGCCTTTGCTCGGAAGTAATCTGATCTCGTCCTTTGGTCTCCTTCGCTTGAGAAAAGATCCATGTGTTTCCGGAGCTGGACTACATGTCTCCTTCCATGGGTCGGAATACGACAATCGACATATATATGTGTACAGATTCCTGCACATTTAGCGTTTGGCCCTTCCATCCAGTGGTTTTTACGCAATCCCGGCAATAATTTTGGGTGCATTTTATTGAGAAGGTAGAAGGCGAGAGGAATGTCATTGTACCACTCGGCTCCCATGAAAACATGAGGTTTTCAATTTGGTTCAGTAGCTCTCTTTTATGTGTTTTTGGTTACCTGCAACTATATTCAGTCACCACTCATAAACAAACGCGGTGCAAGTGGGTCCCAATTCTCAGTGGATTCCGGGTTCTTGGGTCTTCCGACAATTTCTTCCCATCATCTCGGCCTTCCTGCATTTATTTGTTTCCGTTGCTGGAGATAGTTATCCATTATGTCATTATGGGAAGGAGAAAGGAACAGAACAGAGGGTCGTGTTTTCCGACACGAAGTGGCTCCAATGGAGTGCAAATGCCTGCAGCAATAAATTGGGCCGCGGGCCTGTTTGGCTATTGTTTCGTGTTGGTATGGACTAAACGCATTCGATGTCATATTCTGAGTTTTTTTAGTTTTGAGGGCACACTGCATTTTGTGCTTTCAAGTTCTTGCTATGATGCTAGGTTCGAACGGATAGCAGACCATTTATCCTTCATATTCTGCATTAATCCATTAGTCAGAGCTTTTACCCCTTTGTCTAATGGCCACTTTATTTATACTGAACTAACTTCTAGACTACTCACGCAAGGGACGGGGAAAGTCAATACATTAAGACCGTGAGCATTTTGTTTTTGATAATTCCATCATTTAACTAAAAGACTGGCCGACAAAATATTCACTGTAAATTCAAACACATTAAGCTTGGAGGAAGGCGATCTGGACTGCTGGATGATAATTAATGTTAAATGTTTTACCGATGTATTATCAGAATGTGCAAGCATTGTGTCTGGAAACTGAGGTTCATAGCAGCCAACGTTTGTAAATGTATGATTTTCGAGTTAGAAATTGGGCATCGAAAATTCATTAATTTACTGAAGGGGAGCTCAATACCTACTCCTGGTGTTTGCCATCAGCCCAATTATTTGAATATTTATAATTGTTGTGGTAGATACCTTTGTGCTTTTCCCCAGAAATTATGCAGAAATATTTAATCCATATTGAAAGCATGTTCTAGGGCAGTGGTCCACGTTTTCATGGCGTTTAATATAAGGACGTTGTCATGGGTGCATTGCATAATAATGTATTGTGATTCGTTGATATTGCTGGCTGTCACACGTTGATTGCACCACTTTGAACATAGAACAGTACAGCACAGGCCCTTCGGTCCACGATATTGTAAAAAGTAGAAATGGTGGAGGAACTCATCAGGTCTTGCAATGGACATTGGAGATCAATAGAATTCTACAGACTTCCGTGTTTCTTCCCACTATGTTGTGCTGATCTTTATAAACCAACTCAACAATCTAAACCTTCCTTACCTCAGAACCATAACCCACCTTTTTTCTTGCTTGCCTACGAGTCTTTTAAATGCCTCTATTGCACCAGCCTCCACCACCATTCCTGGCAATGCATTAATATTATTTATTACAAATATTCCGCCAATAATTACTCCGGTAATTAATTTATTAATTTATTTCCTTAGTGTCTCCATGTTCCCATCCACAACTAGTTCTGGCCTGGAAGTATATTGCCATTCTTTCATACTGGTGCTAATTTCGCAGTTGAAAGGTATGGAGCTGACTGGAGTAGATTCACAAATGCATATCAGCAATGATCTAATTGAATATTACAATTCCAAATGTCTATATTTTCTCTGCTTTAACAAAATTTTCTTATTTGAATATGACAACAACATTATTTTACCGTGACAATATATTGCCAAGAGTGGCTGTATTATGTCCCAATTTGATGCACGACCAGATCTAATATATGGGGTCTATTCATGGTTTATTGTGGGTTCACCTTGTCAGGTTCCAGCTCAAATCCCAAATGTGAACTTGTTAATCCAATTACTGGAGAAAAAGTAGGATTTTTCATCTTTGTTCCCCCCCCCCCCCCCCCCTCATTGGTGGACTTTAGCCAAGGATAAAGGGATATCAATGATGAAGACCAGATATCGACTGAATGTGTAACCTTTTTTGGAGATCCAGGATTTAAAACTGGTACACCAGCCTTTGCTCTCTGGGTCAGACTAGTGTGAAAAAGGATTACTACCACTGACTGGTAATTAATTCTGGATGCAGGTATCTGACGGGTCGTTGGCTCAATAGACCATATTACAGCATCTACACATCAGGATATCAAATGGGGATCAAATCATGTACCTTCTAAATCTGGAACGGAAATTATCCCTGAGGGCTAGATATAAATTATTCATTTGAAGTCAGCCCAATATTTTAAAACCATATATCCAGTCTTCATTCTCAAGTTTGTCTGAAGCTTATCACTTTATGACTTGGAATCAGGAATATAACTACTGGGCAAGTGATGAACTATATACTGATGCAATTAGATGACTATTTCTCAATTCATTATTTGGTGACCAATATTCCACTGACTAATTGGAAGTTTGGAAAGGCCAATAGGCCACTAACTATTACATTTGAATAATTACTGGATGACTTGATGTGATATTATAACAAGTAAGTATAGTCAGAACTATGCCTTATCACATTTTTAATCAGGTAATAATGGACAGGTTCTTCTAGAATGAAATAATACATTACTGGAAAACAAAAGTATCAAGTAATACTTTCTTTGGTGATTTTTGTTAAAATATTGTCCTTTACCACATTCCATATTATTCTATGATAGCATTATATTTATAGATTGGTGGCATGTTACAAGAGACAACAGGTGCATTTTGTCAGGTTTTTTTAAAAAACATTCCTTATAATAGCCCAGATACATCATCAAACACCAACAAGATGGCCAGGAAATCAAACTTGGGTCCTGTCACAGTTTGAGACCACACTGTTATGTATTGGAACCAATTTCACTAGATCACAGAAGATCTATTTTCTGATTCTGTATTATTGTGCAGTGTCCATGTTTTGTCCTCTGTAACACGCTGCCTAGAATATAAAATGTTTTACTTTTTAAATATTGCAGATTTGACAATTAATGAAAGCAACCTATAAATTGTAATAGATAAGTATAGGCCTCACACTAAGAAGATCGCTTCCTGAACATTATACCCGTATGCTTTGTCACACCTAACCATGCTGTAGCTCAGCGGTAAGATATAGGCTCTGTTATCTGTGTGTTGTAAAGCACTGCCTAGCAAAACATGAGTCAGTGTCACAGATAGTGTTATTTACAATGTCACATGATCATATATACCGCCAAGCAATTATACCAGGGTTTGATGGCAAAACAGTTTACTCTGTTGAGTTTGGCTAAGTGGACTAAATAAAACGCAAGAGTGCGAGAATTTAATTTTCCGGCCCTGACCGATATCATTCACAACGATGTTGTCATTCCATCCAGTGTTGTCAACATGTAGAAATATTGCTGCACTGCTTTCTTTTAAAGCTATGCTTTAGGTGGGACAATGGCACATTTTGTGGTTAAAAAAAACCCCAGCCATTTAGTTACCCCTAACGGGGAGGGGAACAGGGGGTTTTCTAAGTTTAAACATTGGAAGCCAGGTAACTATTTATATTCTTAATAAAAAAAAACGTTGTTCCGTTTCATAAAACCTGAAATTAGCAGAAGATGAAAGAAAAACAATATCGGAATGAAGTTCTATCTTGCTTGATGATGCAATGATTTTTGTTATCCTGTTTGGCAAGAGCTCACAAAAGGAAAACAAACATTCGGGGTGGCTCATGGCATCGTCGGGAGAAAGCTGCAGCCAAGACGCTGAGTACATCCCTTGCGGGAAGGAAGTGGATGCTGAAGAAGGAAAACAAAAGATGGCAGCCGCTCTGACCGCTGCTTGAACCAGACCTCGTCGCCACCAGCTGCTTCCCAGAACTTCCCATTACCTTTCCGTGACACTTCACCCTCCTCTTTCAATAGCAAACGCCAATTTGTTCACTTAATTAAAACGTAAAGACCAATTCACCCTAGACCCATCTCTCATGTAACTTATGTAAATCTTTTTTAAGACTATGCAACCCATAGCCATTCAATTCGTCGATCTTCTGTGATTCGACCCGTTATGTTAGTTGCATTCACAGCTTTGTTTTTCTTTTTTTCTTTCCCTAAACCCCACGTTTCCAGGGCAGGCAGGGGCTTGCTTTGCACGGAAATCCAAAACATGGCTCAAAAAAAAACCCCAAATCCTTTAATTACTGTAGTCTATTTACACGGCAACATGGTTTGGTGAAACATTTGGAAATATAGCGAACTCATGAGAATGTAGGCTTTGTGCAGGGCGAGGAAAGCGAAGTACACCGCATCTGCCGTCCTCACATGTTTAAACAGTAGCTTCAGTTGTTAGCCACAATACATTGGATCATGAGAGGTCTCGGACGACTTGTTTTATTGTTTACCAAAGAAATCAAACTTGGTCAAGTTGTCACCGCACTATCAATGGCTGCTTATGTTTGGAAGAAGCATTGCACAACGCATCAGAACCAGAGCATATGATCTTCTGTTGACGTGAATCGTAGAAAACAAGATGAGGAGAATTAAAGATAAGTTGCTTGGATTTGGGTTCAGTTTAATTAAAATGTTAGATAAATTTTATTGAACCATCACTGATACACGATAAAAATTGGCGTTGGAAACAAGACAGATTATTAAAGGTAGGAATTGCACTGCTCTGTTTCCGAAATCACACAATGCAGAACATGATATGTTTTGCCGATCGGCGAAAGCTACTTCTGAAAAGAAACTTTTAAAAATGCGAACGGTTGACCAGATAAGGTACTGATTTAGAGTCCCCAGTCATCCCCAAATATTTGCTCAAATATTTGCATCAATTCACCGACATCATCAAATAACTATTGCAATCAGACATTGGGAAACTCATTAAATTCATTAAAATTAATGAACGAATAGAGAGGCTGTTGCAAACAGCTGTTCTCGATACATATTTTATATCACAATCAGATAAAGCGTCTATGCACCGTTTAATAATTTAAAAAAATTTAAAAATCCAGTATAGGCAACTGGCTAATATTAGTTTGGAAAGCAAAACACGTACATCTTTCTCTTATAGTAATAGGTAAATAAGCTTTCAGGCTGGCATACCTGATTACATTTTATTTAAAAACTCGTTTGACCCCAACATGTCGTTTCCCCTGTACTTTATTTTGCTTCGGGTTTGTTTTCGTATTTTGGTTTACAAGTATTATAAATGTGTTTATTGTCTGTTTGAATTTTCTACGCAATGCATTTAATTATATGAATGGTCTGGATTTCAATAAAATTCAATAGAACTGAGATGTTAATGACGCAATATTTCCCCGATCAAATTTATAGCAGATAATATTTTCCCAATAAGTCGACTTCAAATAAAAAAAAATACAGTAATAGGAGGTATCTCAAACTGAGTCTTTAATTCTCTGCACCCCTTTGTCGGCCTTATTTGTAAAGCCTTTTAAAAATTTAATGTTACAAGCACCTATCTCAGATAGGTGGATGGATAATTGTTTGGGGAAATCGATCGATATTTGTCATAACGATTAAATCATTAAAGTTTATTCAAAGAGTTTGAAAATGAGCAATGATTAAAAATAGCATACTACTTTAATATCTTTGATCTATAAATTTCGCGACAAAGGTTAGAATTGTGCGCGAAGTTGATTAAACGCTCAAAACGTTATATTTTATTTTACATTTACAGTGAAATCAATAAGGAAACACCCCTAACTTATGAAAGCTGTTTTACCTAGCGTTCGTGCAGATTATTCATGAAACCAACATGTCGTGTAAGTCAGATGTCGTCGATTGCGTACTTATGGATTCTGAGTCCCAAACAAATACTTCGCGAATCTAGCGAAAATCAATAAAAACAAACACTGAAGGTGCTGTAAATCAAAAAATAAAAACGGAGAGTGTCGGAAAGACCCAGCAAGTAAGGCCGCATCAGACATTTTCATTTTATGTGTCTATTCAGATTTGAATTTGGTATGTTTCTGCCCGTTGCGAAGCCATTCAAAAACTCCTATCTATCTTTCTATGTCTCTTCCTTTCACACTCAACCTATCTCTCTGCCTGTCTACCCATCAATCTATCTATCATTACCCTAAACAGTCGACTCTTTGGGATGGGCAGTGAAAGTTTCTGGTGCAGAGGAACTTCATGATTCAGAATGAAACCTGGGGTTAGTCTACAACATAAAGTAGGGCTTGCACAAACGCGATCATAACGTCAAAAAGTCGAGACCTTCCGGCTTTCGTGAGTTTGGAATCAAAACTTCAGCCATTTTTTTCTTTTGTTCCTGTGTTTCCTGGCGGTAATCCCTTTTCTGAAATAAAGACATTCGACAATTGAAAAGACGCTGCGAGTCTTATTAGCTTTTTCTGAATCAAAAATAATGAGAAACATCAGAAAAAGACCTTCTATAGATAAGTCTTTTGGGTTTTTTTTTAACTTTATTTAAGTTCGCTTCTTGTGGCCGGCAAACAAAATATAAACAATTTCGTCCCTCTTGCACTGTTACTAGTACGTTGGACTATGTATTAAGAACGAAAATTAATAAAGATGTGAGTTAGAATATTTTTAAAAAGCCATTTTCAAAGAGTTACAATCTGCATGTTATGTTTAATAAGTTCAAGAAGGAATTTGTTTACAGCAACGAGCCTAATTTGTTGATTTTGCAGTGACCGAATTTCACCTAGCACGCCTCGCCCCACCTCTCTTGCACAAACATTCCGAATCAATTTGTTTTCAGTTTGACAGTTTCCACGGCTCTTCTTCTGGAGGGAAGTCATACAGGAATTAGACAAAGCCTTTTCACTCAAAAGTGCCCCCCCCCCCCCAAATATCTAGGAAGACAACATCGAATAGTTGTCGAATTAATTAATTAAAGGAGGATGGGTTCGTGTTTATTTGTGACAATCACTACTTATTTTTCTATGTCATATTGATCATACTAGAAAGGCACGATCAACTAAAATTCAAGTAAACAGTAACCTCGGAGGCAGTTTCATATTCCCGTAGCCATGAAAGCAAAAGAGAAAATTTACCTATTTGTCTATGAGATTTGGGATCTCATAGATTTTAAATGTACAACTTTTACCAAACAGACCAATTTCAACTAGCGTGTACTTTGTTCAACAAACCTGCAGACATGTACAAGGTGCATTTGGGTATTAGCTAAGTCACGCGGCATAACCTAAATATTATAAACTAAGAGCAAGCGGGTGAATAGATTGACAGGATCCATGCTTATAGTAATTTCATTAGAATTGTTCCAGTCAATTGAGTGACAGAAGTGTTTTCTGTTTTATTTCAGAATATCATCATCTGCAGTAGTTCGATTTCAATATCCTGGAAACTCCGCAGTTTACATTGGTGCAATAACGTTCATTTTTCTGCGCATTTGCCACTGTCCAGCATTTGTATATTTATGGCATTTAATTAGAAATGTAATCAAAACATTTCTGCGGTTTATTCTTCTGTCAATTACTTAAGTAAGGCAGCACAACAATTTATAAAGATGGATCACTTGTTCACAATATATCTGTATATTGTGTTAGCAGGAATAGACTATTATAGAATAGTAAAAGATGTAGCATATTATAGGAGAATAATTGGGGGTATTTCTAAAGGTGACAGATTAAATGGCGTTATATAAGGAATATTAATATGTAGGAATCATTAAGCCTTTGCTCAAAGTTCGATCAAGAGTATGGAACAAAAATGGAAAATTACAGGCATTGGTTTGGAGAAATATTATTTAATGATCAACCAACGTAAACTGGCTTTAATCACCATGCTGTTCTGTATGGGTGCGATTACTAGTTTAACAGACGGTAGTGTTATCTGCAGTTAAATAATCTAAGTAATTCAATATAATGAAAATAAAGCGATCGAATAACAGTGGCGGTCTTTAGCTCAAGATTTCAGTCGTGTCAGATCCTCCATTTGGTTCCAAAGCTGCTTGGTGATGGACAAATGTATGCAAATCTTCACTGCCACTCACTGTACATAGTTGTAACAAGGTTTACTGTCCGCTTCTCTTAGTTGCAATCCCTTACAATAACATGTGCTGTATTGATACGTTTTACAGATGCTGGTGAAATCTAAAGACTTCACAGTTCATTTTTGGAAAGTGGGGAAATTTTAAAGACGTTTACTGTCGATAATTTTATAGCTCCGAAGAAAACGGTGTCGATTTAGCCAGTTGGATTATCTGAATGCTTTTTTTTCTCAATGAAGGTGATAGATCGAGAAAAATCCCAGTCACATCCACTTCAAATGGTTTAATTTCCTGGTTAAACTTTTGTGTATCGTGACTGCAAATTGACCTGTTGCGGTTTTAAAGTTTGGGTATGTCTTTCAGCACAGAGACATAAAAACTTTGTTGCAGTTTCTAAACCTTGCGATACTGCAAAGGGGTGGGGGTTACGAACACGCAGAGAAAATAACTAATTAAATGAGTTTTAAACGCGCCGTTTCCCCTTCCGCTGCCTCCCTGTACACTGTACACTGGTGATTTTCAATAACCACTCAGTACAGTAATCGCCAACAAGCTCATGGTTGAGATGCAGTGCTTTTAAAGCTACCTTTGGCACCGATCAGGGGAGTACAGTATATTGTTCTTGTCACGGTGCTGCTGTTCTCTCGTCTCAGGCTTCAGGCGCCCTTAACCGTATTGATTATGGCAGACAAACCGGGGAAAAGACGTTGCTCATTCGTGAATAACAAGTTCAGCGAATGATGTATTTGTGCCATTATCCTGTAAGTTAATCGAGTAAAATATATTTTCCGAAATATCAAGATCTATTCATAGAAGAGGGCCGTTGTATTTGTGTCTGACCCTCAATTATAGCAGCCACGATCAGTAGACACTTCACATTTGTAGGAGAGAGAGAGAGAGAGAGAGAGAGAGAGAGTGTGTGTGTGTGTGTGTGTTCGTGCGCGCGAGCGCAAGTATGTATCCGTTTCTATGCTTGCATCACAGGATTTGTTTGTCTGTGCATCTGACTAAGGTCCCAGTCTTTGAGCATTTAGTGTAGCATATAGTGTGTGTGTGTGTGTGTGTGTGTGTGTGTGTGTGTGTGTGCGTAATACGTGCCCTAGTGTGTGCGTCAGTCTCCGCGTATGTCTGTTTCAGTCCCTGAGTGTATATGTTACGTAAATGTTTATGTTATGTCTCAGCTTCAGCTGGTTATTAATGCCAGTGTGTCTGTGTCCCACTGTCCGTGTATGTATATACATCTTTCTCGGTGACGACGTGATTGTCACGCTGGGGTTTTCTATTCCATTTATTCACATTTATATTTTCAGCCTACTGCCGATGCTGAGCAGGTATAAGAATAAAATTATACAGATGAAACATCTTTCCACAAAGGTTGCAAAGCAACTAACTGGACCCAGCTGACTAAATCCATTCTGGAAGGGCTGTACATTTTAAACAAAATTAAGCCACTAACGCTTTCAAGGATGTGTTCATATTAGGAATCACGTCATGAGCTGTGTAGCCTGTTGCTTGGTTTGTGGTTTATTCAATATGAATTAATGTCCAAAAGATGGACATATAAAGTGCATAAGTCAGATCAGCCACAACTTGGACTATAAAAAGTGGAACACCATCGCGCCCTCCCATCACTATACATTTTGCAAACCTTGAAATCTTAGTGATTATCTTGTATTAATAAATGATAGATGCATTTTATGTCAAAGGAATTAGTTGTTTGTTTTCAAATTAATTGAACAAAACAAATGAACGCGGTTTATAATTGATTGTAATGTAGCCTTCCATTAAAAAGAATTATACAATTTAATTACCGGCAGGGATTCCCAAAAAAATATCAATTAATTCTAAATGTGCATGGCTTGAAGCAAGGATGAGCTGGCGAACCTAGATTCTTTACAGTGACCGTAATTCCGATTGAAGTAATGTGAAGTGTTAGCATTAAGATAATAGCTTATGTGGAGAGGGGTCGATTTTTTTTTTGGTGGAGAAGACTCGTTTGTCATTCTCACACGGCATTAAGGGGACTGTAAGGTAGGGAGTCCTATACAGCACATAATATAATGTCGCTGTTCTGTGTCTTTTCATATTTTGATCCTTTCTGGGTGTTTTTTTTGTTTATTCCTAAATGCATTCTTAAATGAGGGAGAAGCAATGCAACAGGTGAGGAGACAGACGATGAGTATGAGTGTAAATGAAAATTGTGACCGAGAAAGGACACGGAACGGAAGGAATGAGCACGTAAGAGTCTGCAAAGTCTGAATAAGATTGAGTGCTGAAAAAAAGAAATTTCAGATGGTGTATAAGATGAAGAACAAAAGTGTCCGAGGTAAACAAGGCGAACTTGAATGTGAAAGAGAGAAGTTACAGCATTGAAAGTAAGAGGACAAGCAAAAGAACAGTGGAGCAAGGGTAGTCCGTGAGTTTAAGTGCGAGGAAATCAGAAATGGAGAGAGAAAGAATTAGTTAACTGAACGGACAACAGTCTACTCTCTCATCGAACCTAGCTGTGGCCAGATTAAGCATGATGAAGAGAATTAAAATTAATGGCAAAAATATTGAAATAAAATATTTTCAATAAACCTTAAATAGAAGTAAGTTGGCAGCTGAAGTTTTTTTGCTAGGTTCAGTTCCTTCTTGAATGGTTATTTCGTTGATTCAGCCCTGTTCTTAATTATTTAACTTCTTTACGAACTTTGAAAACGTTAAGCATTTTATACACCACCCCACACTTTATGAATAAATTATGAATTATGCACAAATTATTGGTGAACAACAATATGGATTGAAATGAACTTTGAATTGTCGCCAAACTTTGACAGCATGGTAACATCTAAAATTAGCTCTTCACGAAGTTAATGAAGTTATTGTTAAATTACGCCATTCAGTGCAACTTTATTCACATTTAGCTATTTCTATACATTTCTATAACAGACTAGATCGCTTTTTATTTAGATTACTTTATATGCGTCCATATGTCTGATGTCGTAATATGTTCGTGATTACGTTTTGCGAGTTTGAATAACCTAGCACCGGTAATTAACAGTGGTGAAAGACTTCAAAACGTCAAACTTCAAATATCATTCGTTGGACAGATCAGGAACAGCTTTTGATTATATTTGTAATTTCATTGATGGATGTGATTCCCAAAGTAATCTTATTTCTATAAATTCAAGTTTACACATTTTTGTCGCTTTTTGCTGATCAGAAGGTACCAAATTTGGTTCACATTAGCTTTGAGGTTTGTGCAGTTGCTTGCTGGCGCAAAATTTACAGGTGTTCCGTTTTGGGGAGAAAGGAGGGTTGGAGTTCGCAGGAGAGTGCGGGTCGGGAGCTGGTGCCTTGAGGAGACGGAGCTTCAAAACTCCAATGTTAAGGGCAGCGTCCTCTGCAGGTGACTGAGGACATATCTTTCCTGTTAAACCCAAACTCCAACCAAAAGAAACCAAATCATACTCTTCCGCAGAGTAACAAGGTTCTTCGGTTGTCAGTAAAGCCACGGGAACGTATTTCTTTTAGCATTTAAAATGCCACAGCAGTTATCAGTATATGCACACTTTTTCTCAAGTCGATTTATAAATTAATCTATCTGGATGACTGACGTTTTCATACTCAGAACCCGCAACATATCTATTTATGGGCTTGCCTCTGTCCACTATTCACTCCTCAACACTTAATACCCAGAATTGTTTTAGATGAGAGAAGCGAAGGCACAAGAATGCTCTGCCAAAAATCTCAGATGCGGGTGGCGGATTGGATTTGAATGATAAAATGGGTGATTCTGTACAGTGGGAGAGTGACAGATAAAAGGAGTTTTATTCGCTTACTTCTCGGCAGAATCTGGCCATTTAGTTTAAGCGCAGGACTGTAATATTAATGACTGTAATTATTAACAGCAATTACTCTGGAAGTTCTAAACAGGGATTACAAGAGAAACTGTTACACCTAAATCTTGCACCATTACTCGGCGATGAAATATCTCCGTAGGGTACTTACTAGACCTCTGGAAGGGTGATTCATATCTATTCATATAAGCAGAGAATGTATAGAAGTTTAAGTGTATTCTCAGCAATCACTTCTGGCAGAGATTGCTGTTCGGTGCTATTCAATAAGTAGTCGCGTTACATTTCCAGCTCAGCATTTTACATCAATCAGGTTATAAAGAGGGTGAACAACTTCTAATGACAGTTGTGTTCGCATTTTGGAGCACAGTAAGGTATCCGAGAGTTATGATGATTGTGTTTGTGTGTTGAGTGTGCTTCGTTCTTCTTTGCTATCTGTTATTTGTTCTATATACCATGATAACAGCACAAGAATGACGTCCTGTGTCTCATGTTTACTTTGTGTGTTCGTTGTATGTATTCGCGGTCTTCTCTTGCTTTGTGCCTAGTCTTTATTAAATATGCCATTCTGCCTCATGTCTTTCCTCCACTCTGAAGTGGCGCATCATTATTTCCATTCCCTTTACCTTTGCACTTTCACCTATTGCCATTTCAATCGTTTTCGAATAGTCATTTCAATAACATTTTAAATGCTCTTTCTCTGAGGCGTTTCATCTCATTACAATCAGCCGTGTGCAAATATTCTTCGGAATACCTTCTTTCCTGAGTTACTGGATTTTGAATATAAATATAATGAGTGTATGGCCATAATTTAAACATCATGTGATGCAAAACACCAAAGTCTGCAGATACCGTGGTTGAAGTAAAAACTCAGCATGTCAAACAATTATATAGCAAAGATAAAGATACAAAAGCAATGTTTCGAGCTTGAGTCTTTCATCTAGGTATGAACAAGATGGTGGGGGAGGTGATCAGTTTGTGTATATTTTTGGTAAGTTGCATGTTTTACATTTATACTCCATTTGTTCGTCAGTATCATGTAGCACTAAAGATGCTGGTGGTCAATTTTGCCTGTGCCGGCATGCCTTCAAACTTTGGATTAACATTGACACCGACATCTGCGTAAATGTCTTTCACTGCATGTCTGAACATTAAACTGTTTTATCGAAGTGATCTTTGTCTTTGGTCGTTTTGCAAACGTTTTAATCATAGACCGCGTCGATATTCTATTTCTAAGGTGGCCAGAAATGTAAACTATAACATCCGAAGATATGGGAGTGAAATCATATTCACGAAAACTTATTGTACCTTTTATTGCGTAATATTTATTTGTGAAAGTACATTATTATTGTTTGATGTACATCTTTTTGTGTTTTTGTGGAACTATCCTTCTGGTTTTGTTTTTTTTTAATCATATTAATATATTGGGTTTACTTACTCCCCTGATCATAAAGCACTGTGTAAACTTTCGGGGACAAGGAAGGGACAATGTAAATATATATATAATTTTTTTTAAACTTTTTTAGGTGACGTTTTACCCCCAACAGGTATGGTGCTACTAAACTAGGGAATGCCAAGGTGCTTCTTTTCAATCTACAACCACAGCCATGCGTGTATATTATTTGTTGTTAACAGGAGGATGCCTTTCCTTCCTTCGAGGTTGCACCGTCTCAGTATTCTAATTCTCTCCCTGTACACCTTGACGTCTTTTGGGCCCAGAAATATGTGTTGCTAAAATTGTTCATTCTGAAAAGAAGGAAAGTGCTCCTTCAGGATTCCAACGAAGAAGAACTGAAGCTTTACTGAGGACTATAAGATGTAGCAAATTCATTCGCAACCATGATGTTCAAAAGACGGGCGGAGATGAGTAATGTGTTGCAATTTATAACATCTTGTGATTGGAAGCATAAGGCCTATAGACCTCACATATACGTCTGAATGTAGGCCCGAATGTATTTACCCCCCAAAAAATGACATGAACGGCGTTTGAAAAACAACACACTCTGTGTTACCAATAAAATGTTTAAAAATACATTGCAACACTTCTTCAGCGCCATCCCCTCTAAACACTTTTGCCACACTTGTTTCGAATTAATTCGCAAATCGTGATAGGTTGTTAATTAAACGATAAATACATGTGTACATGTTCGGCACAATCATAAAATGGGGATTTCCGGCCTCTTGGAGTATTGCCATGGACATATCTGAAGAAAAGATATTACTACTAGTGGATTGCCTAACGGAAACTCAAACAACCGATCAAAGACAAGCTAAACCTTATGCAAATATCAATTTCTGGATAGCTAAAGTAGAAGATCAATCAAATATTCATACAATAGTTATCTATCTATCTGTCTGTCTGTCTATCTATCTATCTATCTATGTATGCTTCGCCCCTCTGCCTGAATCTGTCCACCCAACCACCGAATGCACCAATAGCCTAATCACATTTGGAAGTGCCAAGAAAAAAAAATTGTATCCATCTGTAATTGAGTTTTTAACCCATGGAAAAGATTAAATATTATTTAACGTATATGTTTCCATGTACATTGACTTACATACGAGGAGATCGATGTGGAAATGCAATGTAATTCCAATGAATTATAGTTTAAAATATGAAAAAAACATGGCTGCACAAGTGGATATAGTGGTGAAGAAGGCATAAGACATACTATCACGCGTGAGGACATCCAATATAAAACTTGGCAAATCATGTTACAGCTGTGTAAAACTTTAGTTAAGCCACATTGGAAGTGGGCTTTTGTGCCGTTCTGCTCGCCATATTTTCAGAAATGGTGGTGGTGGTGGGGGGGGGGGGGGGGTGGTCGGTTGGAGAGGGTGTAGAGAGGCTCGATATGATGTTGACTAGAATAGAGAGCAGTAGCTATGAAGAGAAATTGTATAAATTTGAATTATTTTCGCTGGAGCGATGGAAGCTGGTTTGAAATATCAAATATAAGAAGCCATAGCTTTAAGGTGAGAAAAGAAGAGATTGTGGGAGACTTTCATTAACAAAGATAGTGGCAGGTGCCTGGAACGATCGGTCTAGGGACAGTGGTGGAAGCAGATAGGATTGAGACGTCCAGGGAGCATTTAAGCAGACAAATTAACCCGCAAGGGGTATCGGGATGTGAACCTTGTGCAAGCAGGTGGACTAAATTCGCATCGTGGTTGGCATAGACATAGTGGGCCGAAAGGCCTTTTTTGGCTTTGCTGTGCTGGATTGTTCTATTCCTCTATCATCACGTGGTGTATTGCCCTTTAATCTCGCGTAATATTGGCATCTCGTGGAAAACTGGTGAGATCGTTTAATATTCCACCCGTGTTTTACTCCGATATAATTAGCAGAGAAAGTATCTCCGCAAAAAGAATGCATAATATTTGATATTACGACGGCAAAAATGTAGCAAGGTCTTCATTATTTACGCATAATAAACATTTTTTTTTAAAATAGCTACGTTGCTTATCTCAAAGTCCGATTTGTGAAGATTATGATAATAATCATGTTTAGATTGGAGGGCAATCAGGAACATTTGGGAAATCGCTCCGCGGGATCAGAATTTGGCTTATTACTATTTTGTTACAAAATACGCGATCGGAATTTCTTTTGGAAATTGGGGATGATACATTGAATGGATGACGACTCACGAAGAGTTCATAAAACAAAGCGGTACATTCGAACAGCAATGGAGTCAGTCAAGCGCAGAGAACCTCACTTCACGCATACATCCACCAAGAGCAAAATTCGCAAAACAATAGAGAATACATTGCCTATTTGAGCAATAATGTCAATTATGCAAATTTGGACAATTGTTATTGGTAAAGCGACTTGAATCTGGATATTATCTTGTTAAGTCCAAGAGTGTACAAAATGTGTTGGTGCAAGTCTTTGATTTTCATGCCATGCCACCGAAGTGGTATTTGCGCTCACTACAAATGTCCCTGGCATCTGCGGGGTATATAGATAATACTAAGAAAGAATTCAAGATAAAATCATATAAAATAAAGGAAGAAGACATTAGAAACTTCTTGGAGTAAAATACAAGGAAGGCGGATACCGTAAAAACACAATGTTGCTGAAACTCAGCAGGTCAAACTTCATAGAGCAAAGGTTAAGATTTCGGGCTTGGCGGCTGCGTACATTTTTCTCATACCTTGATGAAGGGCTCAAGGCCGAAACGTTGGTTATGTATCTTTACCTTTGCTCTATAAAGTAAACCTACTGAGTTTCACCAACATTGTGTTTTTTTTAAGAAAGTTATTGTTTGGCCACTTGAATTGGCAATGGACATAGAACACTGTGAGGTTAAGCGCGTAGTGGTTAAAACTAGAATCACAACCTACGGTTTGGAAATATGAAAAAAACAAAATAAGGATCAAGGGGGGAAGGATATCAAGATCTAAAACGCTTTTTTTTAAAACGCACATTAGCGAAAAATGTTCTTCCAGTCAAGAGAACACAAAAGTGGTGAAATGAGTGAAGATGGACAAATTGTAACCAATTTTGGATGCCATAAAGGAAGGAACAGAGGTATCTTCGAAAAAAAAAGACAAGAGATATGTAGCGAATCAGCGATCAGAATTTCAAAAAAGGGAAAAAATTAGATTTGACCTGGTATCAATATTATAAATGGAATCCAGTGGCAATATGGAAAGAGCATTTCCACAGTGGGATAATCTAAAAGATCGTTAGAAATCACTAATGCATCTTACTGGAACTGGAGATTTCCTCAGAAAAGGGTCAGAGTGTGCCTTCACCATCACAATAATTGCTTGGGATATTTTTTTAAAAACTTGCATATGTTAAAAGAAAATCAAAGAATTACATGAGAGAATGGAGAATAGCTAAACTTCCATGAATTAGACCGATTTGGGAAAAAGTCATGGGCATTAGTGCAAACAGTTTCAGCGTGGTATATTGTATATTTATGAAAGATTAGTTAATAAGTGTTGATAATGGCAATGAGTTGGGATTTTGTTTCGTTTATAAAAATATTTTGTCTGATATTGGAAAATGACAAGTAGAATTTAATCAAGAGAAGTAATAAAATTTGGGGAAATGGAACTGAATACAGAGATAAATAAAAAAATGGGAGAATATTGAGTAAAGTGTAGGAACAAAGCGACCACATGTCCTAGAGTAGCAAGCAGGTAAACAAGGTGGTTACAGTGCCATGGAGGATGTGTTTCTTTATTAGCCAACCCATAGGACAATATACAACTGACTGCAGTATATGTCCATGTATATATTTACACGGATCCCGAGAGGACTAATCGAGAAATTTGCAATTATCAGAAGATATGGGATTGTTTGCTGTGGAACAAAAAAAAGAATGAAGATATACTTGGCGAGATGTAAATATTTATGGACGGCCGAGGTAGATTTGGATTTGAAGTAATCACGAAAAAATTAATGGGAAGATGAAGATTTATTTTTACCTAAATGGTGTATGGAATTTAATCATGTTAGAAGTAAATACAATCATCGTGTTCAAAGACAACTTGAATATGCCCATGGCCTCCTAAACCCGGGCACTAACAATGGAAATTGCCCAAGTTGAGGAAATCCTTTTCCCTCCAGCATGAACATAATGGACCGAGTGGACCCCCTTCCGGGCCATGATTTTTCTTTGATCCAATAGTTTCATACCTAGTATTTTATAATTGAAAGAGATATAGTCAAGATAGATAGATAAATAGATGTTTTGTCAGTCAACTGAAAAGGAAATATAGTTCATCTAATCAACAACCAACTAAAGCACATAAACATATAACCTTTTAACAAATCATTCTCTAAACTATTTTCTCCATTTGAATTTTGAGTTGGCAATGACTTTGATTCATTTGATAATTGTACAAATGGAGGTGTATTCCATGGTGAACCCCTTATTTGTCTTTGCGTTGCAACATGCAACGTATCATATATACCCCAATGTGTTTGTAGATCTATGGCGAATGATGGGACTACTGGTAGCCACCAGATTTAGAATACCGTCAACTCTGTACAGATAAAATGATACTGTTACATCGTTTCAAGTCTGAGTCTAACTGGTAAAAAGTTTCAATAAATTAGAAAAATAAGTTAATTGATTGGACTTATTTTATATAGAAATTGAGGACGAGAAGTGGAATAGAAAAACAATTGACCCTTTCATCTACTAATCAGAACAAGGACATCTTCGTGAAAGGTCTGAAAGTTCAAACCTGCAGCAATATCACACTGAATACATTCGACTGAGACTCGGCACCAGCTCTATATTTAACACTGATCATACTGATGGAACAACATTTCATTATAAAACAATAAACAAATCTGTGCAACTTGTTGATCGTCTTTTCATGTACATTGAGAATGATTCGTGGTAAAATGGGAAATGAAAGAAGAAGAAATAAATTTGCTGACACCATCGCGCCCTTCTGATCATACGGATGAATGCTGAACATCCATGGCTTCCCTGTGACTTATAGCGTGTTTACCTGATGTTCTTCTGTCTGCTGAAAAACACACAAATGCTGGAGAAACTCAGCAGGTCAAACAGTGCCTTTATGTAGCAAAGGTGATGAAGGGGTCCAGCCCGAAACGTTGGTGATATATCTTCACCTTTGCTACATAAAGGCACTGTTTGACCTGCTGCGTTTCTCCAGCATTTGTGTGGGTTTTTTTTCTCTCACTTATCCACGGTGTCTACAGAATCCTGTGTTTTACCCCTTCTTCTATCTGCTGATAGGTCGTGAACATTGAAATAAATAAACAAGTTTTAATCCCGCTGAACCCTGGATGAATAATAACTTGCACACTAGAATATTAGTT
The DNA here is from genome assembly GCF_036971445.1 of Narcine bancroftii. Taxonomy (NCBI): domain Eukaryota; kingdom Metazoa; phylum Chordata; class Chondrichthyes; order Torpediniformes; family Narcinidae; genus Narcine; species Narcine bancroftii. The sequence continues at coordinate 37,956,957 of NC_091472.1, forward strand.
CCAAAGTGAAGTCGCTCCTATTCCAAATGTTAGACGGCCAAGATACACAATCTCTCCCCACCCACACTCTCCCACACACACACACACACACACACACACACACACACACACACACACACACACACACACACACACACACACACACACACACTCCCTTGAAATTATCCGTCATTGCTTGATTTCATCAAACGTATACTCAAACTACAGTGCAAATACTGTAATGAAAAGCAACAGCCTATGCAGTTGAGTATCAGGTCCATATATTATTACGGTTAGTTATTACAACAATCTATATGGCATATATGGTTAAATCAGTCAGCAGTGTGAAAATAGTCTGCCTCCTCGTGTTACTGATTAAGTAATCGTTGGACAAATCAACAGTCCTTCAAATCTTTCAACATGTCGCTATATAAGAGTACTAATTTACACAAGAATGCAATGAGAATCGACAAACAATTGTTATGAGAATACTGCTGCTGTAGAAAGTGAAATATAATTAGTTCAATGCTTGTCATAATTCGTCATAAAAGTACCTGGCAACCATTGTAAACAAAACACGCGGTTTCAGTTTTCCATTGTTTAGATTTTAAAACTGTTAAATTGATAGAAAAAGCAATGAGAGGGTAGGTTACCATTTCTCAATTTCTGTCATTATAGAACGTTTATCTTTTCTAATTTCATACAGGTAGTAAATACAGTGGATTGTGCTTAATACCGGTGCTCAGGCGAAGACTAATCATTGGGATAAATTGCCGAAGCTGATTTAACTCATTTGTGCTTCATTTGGATTTTATATCAAAGCGGGTAATTCATTCGACACGTTTGAATCCGTCCTCTCTGGCTTTTGAATGAAATCCAGCCCGTGCATTGGAAAACAGTTTGAAAAGATCATGATGTTATTATTTTAATTCTATGCTGTCACACAGACTTTTGATTCCTAACTGGCACCTGTAACTAAACAATAGTTGTAACCATAACAATAACGTATTATTCCATCGATCTGTTCATATTCAAACAGTAACAGTTCTCCACTTCAGTTTTATTCACAAGTCCTTCCTTTCCACACACAGGGCAGATGAGAGCATTGGTGCACCACAGTTCCGAGGTTTCTGAGAAAACTTTGCAGGACTTTAATCTCAGTGTTGTTAAGCACATTTTTTCCTTTATAGTCGACGATATAGTTGGTAATAATTTTGAAGAATTTGAAAAAGCCAACATTATTTTCGCAAGGTCCATTAATAGCCGTGGTAAGAAATTGTCATGTGATTAGCCATACATTAACATCTTTCCTAATTTCTTCACGAAAAATTCCTGTAAGGTTCTTGTGGTGTGAATATGCCGATTATTGGTTAAATAAAGTTTTATGCTCCTTCAGCGGAAACATAAGGTTAAACTTTGAGTATATTGCTACATTTTTTTGGAGAAGTATATTGCCCCAAAAATCCAAAGACGGAGATCCTGCCTTCTCATTTATGTATTAAGTATTAATATTATTATTTAGTGAAGTGGCACGATAATCCTCTGGCGTTAAAACCTTGCGCTTGACTGACTCATCTGTTGAGTGCAATGCAGGCGATGGAAATCAATGTATCTGCTGCAGGCTAGGCTAATGGATTAGAATTAGTCTATAGTGTCGAGTGTTCGATAGCATGGGGGATGGTGATTCCTTTGCCAGGATTGTGTAGCCCCCGTTTATCTATAACAAGCTGTCCGTAATCCAAATAAAGTAATCATCACCGGTGTGTAAAGTTCCGGCAGCATTATTTCCTTACAGTAAGGAGGTCGTTCTCACGCGCACAACTTAATGAAGACGCTTAGCGAGTGAAACGGGAACGGATTTGGCAAATTGTTCTTTCACTATCTGTCAGAGGCTTTTTGGAATAAAACAACATTAAAAGGAACCTTTTATCCTCGTTTCGCTCTCCCTCGGGGAGCACTATACATTTGTTTCGAATAATTTACTTTAAGATTTCAAAAGACTAATTGATTTTTAAGTGCTAACTCAGTGGGGGGAAAGCACAATGCCATACGCCAAAAGCAAGCAATTGGCAATCGAAAGGTTGCCTGAATTTCATAGCAATCGAGCATTTTTATTCGGGAGAACTCAAGATGGGCATCTGCTTTGGGCCGCTCGAGGGACCGATTATGTAGAAGCAGTTAAGTCAACTTTTTTTGACTAAAGCAGATTGAAATGTCAAGCCGACTGACCAATGAGCCATGATAGCACCATATGATATTATATTGTGTTGAACTGGATTCAGTGCTTTTATTCATGTAACTAATTCGTTTTGACACATACACACATAACCCAGTAGCAGGAAGCCCGGCCTTCACCCTTCACCCTCTTCTCTTCCCAGCAATCTCACTACCATCCCCATTCCCTCCCCCACCATCCATCACCACAAAAACGCGGCTACATTTCCTGAGCTTGGACTCACAGCTTTGTTCAATTCATTAGAAGTAACGAGTTGACATAAGTAAATCTACGTTAAGGCGCCTTTATTTCTTGTCTATAGGCGGCCTCATTAAATATCGCTAACAAGGCGTGCAAATCTCCTGACTGGACAGATTCCGTGTAACGCTCTGCCCCTTGCAGGATATACATTTAACGAAGGCCACAGGAAAAGTGACAGGCAAGAATTTGCAAATTCCCCAAGAGTGAAAGTTTTTCAACCCATCATTTGATACCTGTTCCCACTCTCGTCACAAACTGCGCATTCACTTCTGCGAAACAGAGGTTGATTGTAAACACATTACGATTGTAAAAGCAAACTTCTCCTTCCATCTATCTGAATATCATTGTCTTAAATGATATTAACATATTCAAATCCACAGCGCAGGTGACTTGGTAATCAGTGTTCCTTTCAAATACAAATTTAAGGGATAAAGCATTCCTTCCCAAATCGTTTGATTATTGAAACCGACTGATAATTGTTTCAATTATCGCAATTCTAATTACAAACACTAAAAAGATTGGTGATTTTAAAAAAAATTCAGCAGTAGTGTTTGGCTGCTACTCCTCATAGACTTCGATTTAAAAAGTCGCAGCTGTGTTTTTAAATCCTTCAGTGAGCTCTTCGCGGCCTACCCCTGTCATCTTGACTGCAGGACTCGAAATGTCTGGCTTTCTGCATTAAGCATTCCCGATTTTAATCGCTGCATCACTGGAGTTTGTGACTTCCACTTCTGGGTCTTAAGCCTCAGAATCGCTCTGCCTCCAGAAAAAGAAACTTCTGCACCCCTTACCTCCTCTGAAGGGCTCCTTGAACAAGCTTTGGGTTATTCGCCCTAGTATCCCTTTATGTGTACCGAGGTTAAGTTTTGCTGGTTACATTGTGTCACGTTTAAGGAGGTATATATTTAAAAAGTTGATTCGGTGATTGTTCTTGATAACCGGCTTTGCATCGCGCTGCAACTATAGGGTTAAACTTTCAACGCTCACTGTTCAGTCCAGATCCGTGAGCGCGACTTTAAATTGAAACTTATTCCGCCCAGGCTGTTTATCGGTTAAATCTTACTATAGTCGCAGTGATACCGGCAAATCATTGACTGAGAAAGGAGAATGTTGTATATTTCTTAATAAATTGCTGAATGTTACGAAGACGTCCATTGACATCCAATAGGTTTCCTTAACCTATTGGTTTTACTTTTGCTTACTCCGTGTATTACAAGGACCGGACAAAGCAGTCTTATAGAATATATGTAATTGGATTACACACTTGCAAGTTATGCAAAATTAAAATGAAATTGTCTTTAAACATCCAATTAACATCATATTTAATAGAATAAATTAATCAACGTAACGTATGCTTTTGGCTTTAATGCTTTTCTACATTGTATTTCAGGTGACCTGGTTTGTTTTTAGAATGATTTAGATTTCCCATTAATATTTAGATGTTTATTTTACTGAGTTTACTTTGTCTTTCACTGAGTTGTCGCCGTGCCCATTTAAATGACTTAAAGTGCAAACGCTTCATCCGCGATAAAAAAAACAAATGCAAAGCAGTCGCTGCAGCTTCAGATGTAAACGCATTCCAAAAACTGTTTGTTAGCGAATAGAAATCATACAGTTAATTTAAATACTTAATCCACGATCTGGTGCGATCATATCAGGAAAATACAATTGAGGGTGCATGCAAAACTAAAAAAAAATGAATCATATAAGTAGTATGTTCCTGCGCTGAGGATGACGGGCATACTGTCCAGGCAATAGTTGTATCTGAGCTGTTCGTGACCCGTTTAGGTATAAAAAATAGTGACGAGGATACAGGCCGAGAAAAGATCATATTTAACCAGCTCCCTTAAAGACACAAGGTCAAAATGAAGAACTAAATGAAACAATAGTGGAGGGTACGAAACAAATCAGAAATTTAGCAAGTATCAGAAAATAAGCGGAACAAACGCCAAATTAACGGGTCTAAATGAATTTGAGACTGCGACACTGACAACACCAAAATATTAAATAATGAATGAGTCAATTCCACATCATGAAAAAGGTAACGTGTCTCAATGCAATGCGACCTACATTATCTTGATAAAAAGAAAACACAATGGAAAGTTTAACCTTTATCATTATGTTATTATTATCCGATACACAGGGTATTCCAACAGACAGAATTAATTATTTTCATAATATTGTTATTAAATACATATGATTTCTTCATTGTTTTGAAGTACAGTCCTTTAGCTCTGCAAACTTTTTCTGGATGATCAAGTCCCACCGGACTTTTAATGTTCCATGTTAACCAGGTTTTAATAGTTTGCAAACACCGGCAATTCAACTTCAATCCTGTGCTGCACTGTTCCATGTTATGAAAAATGCTAAGCGGCCGGACCCAGTGAAAGCTACATGAACTTAAAACGATTCCAATGAAACAGAAACTTACAGGAAATTAACGAAAAACTTCTCGGAGGAAAGAGTCCTGGAATTATTCAACCTTGCTCTGACACATTGTCCATTTCCCGAATTTCTTAATATTTGTGAAACTTTAATGTTTCTTTCTAGGTGGTGGGGGGGGGGGGGGGGGGTACAGTTATTTGAGCCGGACAGAATTCCGAGCTTTGAATGAAGCCGTTTCGTTGACGGTCGCTGCTACAAACAGAAGCGACCAGCTGCCGTCATTAAAAAGCCATTTACACCCAGTACTCTTCGCACAAAGATTGGGCGAATAATTATGTGCTTGTAGCTTTATGAATGTGTCTCGAATAGGCTCCGAGGACCGAGTAGTGCTCTGCTTTTATTCTCAACACCTGCAAATGTACACACTACATATGTAGAGAAAAAAAACTATACATTTTCACCCTTCGACATCTTTGCATAGAATAGAAAATAAATGTTGATACCACCTACCGGTTAAAATGATTTATGTTGAGATGCGTTGCTGGTTGTTCGCAAGTCTGTGCGACGCCATGTACAACGAAACCTTTGCATTTTAAGACGCTCTCCTGCAGCGAGCGGAAAACGGAGGCTCCCGTGTGCCTGAAACCAACAAATAAATAAATAAAACCGGATTACTGCGCACCTCACAGGGTTAATCTACAGGAACAATAATTCAACTTTTAAAGAAACATTTCGCCAAACATTCTTTCCCCACCCTTTGTTTTGTGAAGCAATGAACGAAAATTAAAGTGATTATACAAGTAGAGATTATGCTGCTAGGAGCTTCCTATCCTCTTGTTTTGTCCCTGAATGAAACAATTTAGAGTATTTAAATGGGCGTCGATGATACTTTTTAATAGAAATCTACAGCGAATGTGTAATGCAGCATCGCAGTTTCCAGTTGAACAACCTTCCCAAGTGGATCTATTCATGTGCCATTTGGAATTACTTCATGCGGAGTAGGCTATGACCGGAGCGCAAACATTTTGCAGTCCACTACAGAAGCCATACCACCCATTAACGTTATTATCTTTGTGCAAGACAGATTCGCTCTCTTCCCGTTTTTTTAAAAAAAATTGCTATATCTTTTTCCATGTAAGTTTGGAAACCAGATTGGACCATTGCCGTACATCTCTCGTTTCCTCCGATCTGCACTGGAATGTGGAAGAGAACTAAAAACAAAGTTTTGAATTCCTCAATGATTTTTTTCCCCCGTAGAAAGGCGGCTTAGGATAATTATTTCAGCTTTATTGAAAGCAGATTAGTTGAAGTCTGGATGCTGCGTTTCAATACGCGTTGTACAATCCGGTACAATGTCCGTATTGTTCGCTACTGTGTGTGAACCCATTCAAAATATACACTTTTTAACACCAAGCAAAGTCCTGTCTAAATATACACAGTAAGGCTGGAAATACATCCATGACCTGTACAAATCTTTGTAAATCACACTTCCATAGTAACAGAAGCCAAACAAAAGAGCCAACAGCGCAAGATGCCGATTAAACCTTCCTTAAAGGCAAACATACCTCATCACAAAATATAGTTACACGGCACCGATGGTTAATAGAACGCCTGGCGCTGGTACCAATCGAATAATAACATTTAAACATAAAATATGAATTCAGCAACTTCAAGCCAATTACTTAAAATGAAATAATTGTTTTTTTTTGATACAGCGTGTAACATCTACCTGCGGGTCTATCCACATTCGTTCCTTAGATTCCCACATAGCCCTATCTGCGCGAAGTCCTTAACACAAGCTTCAATGATCCACACTCAATGCCATAACAATGTACAGTATCATTATTGCAGGATCCAGGAAAACTGGCTTCGGGTTGGCAGCTACGCTATTAATTAAGAGGAGTTACGAGCACGAAGAAAGCGCGGTACGAAAGGCAGATTAAAACATTCCCCTTCTAGATATATAGCCATGACATAAAGATGGGTCTAATGATCTCATTTTTCCTTTATTCTCCAGTACTATTAATGCTCATACCAGCAGAATAAAATGAAACTACGTGCAAATCATGTGTAAACTGTCTCAGTTAGGAACCCTCGATTGCAACGAGGATTACAGGCTCTCCCATTTACTTTCCCCCTATCTTCTAGACTTAAGGAGAATCGTTAAGATTCCTGTATATTTTCGCCCTCTAATTACTCATCCCATTCAGCAAATATATGCGCCGAGGCTTTCGCATCTGAATTTTTTCGAGAGGGAGGTGGGCGATATTGAGATTTATTTCAGATAACCCCCACGCAGGTCCAAAGTGGTGAATGCCTCTACGTTCTGCCGGTTGATTGGCACACTTGACAGTGATTGACAGCGGCACTATGGCAACAGTACAACGACACCGCCAAGACCAATAGAAAAAGCGAAAAAAAAATCGGCGCTCCACACAGTATTTTGGGGATATAATATGAGGGAGTGTGACATTAGTCGATTTCGTTGCATCTGACACGTTTTTGTGCGTTTTTTTAAATCATCAGGTCAGTCCATGGTGTTCAGGTCCCAGCTAGAGCTTTACAGTGCTCTTCCTCTCCTGCCAAACTCAACCGAGCGCGCTTTCCTCTTCTTAACTAGCTCCCAGCCACAAGAAGGGTTGTCAATGTTCCAGCTACCGACCATCAATTTTACTCCGGAGCAAGTGGCCAGCGTTTGTGAGACGCTGGAAGAAACGGGAGACATCGAGAGATTGGGACGTTTTCTCTGGTCTTTACCTGTGGCACCGGGGGCATGCGAGGCGATCAACAAACACGAATCGATCCTCAGAGCCCGGGCGGTAGTCGCCTTCCACACGGGCAACTTCCGAGACTTGTACCATATCCTGGAGAACCACAAGTTCACCAAGGAATCCCACGGCAAGCTGCAGGCGATGTGGCTCGAAGCGCACTACCAGGAGGCCGAGAAGTTGCGAGGTCGCCCTCTGGGGCCAGTCGATAAATACCGCGTCCGCAAGAAGTTCCCCTTGCCCCGAACCATCTGGGATGGCGAGCAAAAAACGCACTGTTTCAAAGAGAGGACACGCAGCTTGTTACGAGAGTGGTACTTGCAGGACCCATACCCAAACCCTTCCAAAAAAAGGGAACTGGCCCAGGCAACCGGCCTCACTCCGACGCAAGTGGGGAATTGGTTTAAAAACCGTAGGCAGAGAGACAGAGCAGCCGCCGCCAAAAACAGGTTCGTTGTTCCATTCGAGGTTACTCCTCTGCAGCGCGTCAAATTAACATTTAAATAATGTTTCAGGGACCCAGCAGGTCAGCAGAAACCACGGTAAATAACGTCAAAAGGCAGCCCTTATGTTTAAAGTGCCAGCGAGTTTGCAACTTTATTCAGAAAACAACGTAAGGTCACTTTGGGTAACGGCCGAAGCCAAAAAAAAATCACAAGCTAAACTTTGTAAGCAGTTCGGTCGATAAAGAAACGTGCAAATTGATTTAGGAAGAAGTTGATAGATGTTTTGGGACCAATAAATTATTAGCATTTGTAAAATAGGCATACATCTAGCGACGGTTGGCAACAAAAATATACCAGCAGAAGTCAAAGGCGATTTTATGAAAATTAAAATATTGAAAGTTTTAGTTTTAAATTGTGCTTATTTGCAATTCGTCTGAAAATACACTGCAAACATTTAAAAGACACGCCTATGACGCTGTGGTAAAATATAGCAGCAACATTTTGGTGTGGACCCAATTAAAATAAATTAGATTCTTCTGAATCAGAGACACGCCATTAGCCACGACTGATAGCGATGGACAAGAAATGGCCCTTCATCTTCTTGGTTTTGTGCAGAAACTGGATTGAGAGCAAGGAAAGATGAAACAACATATGACATTGTGGATGTGTAGCTTCCGGGAAAACGCGATACTTTTTAACTTAAGTGAACGGATATCCAAAGCAACGACTGCTTTTTTTCTGACAAAATAAGATAGTCATAAATTAAATGAGTTAAAAATAAAAGGAAAACAGATGCTGAAAGCTCTTTTTAAAAAAAAAAAACCAATGCACATGGTAGTATTAAAAGCGAAATTGCACCAATATGTTGTCATCGGTGTTCAGCAGAACCGGCTCCCGTGTTTGGATAATTTGGCAGAAATAGATCAGCGACAGGAAAGTACTACTTCCTATTTTAACAGTTATTGGGAAATCATCTCAAGATTATAAACATATATTTTTCATCACAGCAAAAATATGTACTTGGCGGACAGTCACATCACTATTTTACATTATTTGGTTTGATACACTTTTATCCAAAATGAACACATTATATTTGCCTGGCTAACCTTTAATGTCCTACTAAACATTGCCATTTGACATGAGAAATAATAATTACTAAAAGGGTGCATTTTATACACCAGATTAATGCATATCTGGAGACATAATGAAAACAAATAAGCCTACTTTAAAATTAAGCTTATGAGGTTTAGTTTCCTATGTAGCCATTAAACCAAGGATAGCTTGTGAAACATTCTGGGGTGCAATTGTTTACAGCATAATGTGTTTCATTTGGGAACTTCACGTTAGCTGAAACTGGCAAGATCATAATTTAATAATCGCGTATGTAAGTTTCTTTCAACTTCTAAATAAGATTTCAGTCCAAAGTATTTTCGAGCAAACATATTCTGTAAAATCCCCACTCAATTTAATTTTAAAACGCAGGACTGTACAGTACCAGATTTCAAGTGATTTTATAAATAATTACATCCCTTGGATTTCTTGTCGCGTATAGGTGAAATTGCCTAATTGTGTTATTTGTCTTTCTCCCACTCTCCTACTTTGTTGTTTGTCTCGGATAGGCTGCAGCATCAGACAGTAGGACAGAGTGGGGTTTGTACCCTATCGGAGCCGGGCTGCACTGCTCACAGCACGGCGGAATCTCCATCCACAGCCGCCAGCCCTACCACCAGCGTCTCGAGCATGACAGAGCGAGCCGAGACGGCCACATCCATTCTATCGGTAACCTCCAGTGACAGTGAATGTGATGTATGATACAAAAAAGACAATTCGTAATACATTCACAAAGGAATTATGGACCTGAGATGTAAGACAAAAAAATTTAAAAAGACATTTAATGACCATTTTTAAAACACACAAAAAAAAACACATCCGAGAGGAAAAAAAAGGTGACAAACAGTTCTAGGACCAGCACGTCTGATCCAGCGCTTTCCATGGAGGCAAACGTCTTGCATGATGTATTTTATATCTGAGGAAATAATAATCTACGTTAATATTTTTTACAAGGAACTGCAATGAAGAGGGAATGAGAGAATTTTCGTCGCCTTTGTTGCTCTCTATAGTCCGAGTGCTGGTCAGACTCAGACCCCGAAGCCAAACTGCAATCGTTTTTCTGTTCCGCAGACAATCATTTTTCGTAAGCACCTTTTTTCTACACTTCTGTTACTGCCTATGTGGGTACTGGTTATGTGAAAGAATAGTTATGACTGTAACAGATTTTTATTTTTATTTCAAAATTTTATATGAATTATGTATATCTAATGACGCGATCATTCTCCCTGTTTGTAATATATGTGTAGAAATGCCTGTATATGAAATGCTTTTGTTTCTTCTTCCTTCTCTATCGATCTGGACCACAGACTCAGTGTTTTTGCATATTGTGTTAAGCGTCCGACGAAAGTGTTGCGTTCTCAACAAAATGGGAAAGTGGGTTGATGCCCAGCTCGATAACTCTCATGCGATGTAACTTTATGCAGAGTGCTATTTTGGGTATTTTCAGTGAGAATGAAGTTATATTATATCACTCCAGTTCATGTTGGGCGCTTATTAGTCACTGTTTATTCGACTACGTGTTTATCTATATGTAAAAAAAGCCTTTCTAACTCAAAATATAGTATTCCGTTTTCTTATATCTGCTAGTTGCTGTGTTTTTCTCTTCAAAGTATTATACTTATCCATAGAAATTTAGCAAACGACGCCGAGACTGCCAAAAGTGCTAAACGAGTACCGGATTTGTCTTTTTATGCTGGATCTTGAAAACAAAAGTTTTTGAAGTTGTAAACGCTAAACATTACGCATTTATGAACCTTGGTTTCCAAGACGGGATAGGTGACTGCACATGCGATTTTTTTTTCTAGGTAGAGGATTCCACACAGTAACCACATTCGAGGAACATATTTGCAGCAATTGATATAGGCTAATTATACAAGAAATGGGGGTTGAGACACTAACTTCCTCCTGTTTATGGCGGCAAATGAAAACAGTAAATACGGGGACTCGCCATTTAATCAGCTAATCATATTACAGCTCCTCCCCGTGAATCTTAAGTTCATTGTGAAGTGTTGAAAGAAGTCTTTATTTGCATGACCAACAGTCCACCACCAGCACCTTCGCACTAATGTCGTTCATTGCCCCGGGCTGTTAATTCAAGCGTGAATTAAAAATAGAACTGAGCCCTGAACTTGTTTTCACTTGTGAAGTTTTTGAAATCTATCCCTGTGTGCTTTGGATAACTGATGGAGAATTTCCGTGACGAATTTTCTGGCAACTAAAACGAGATTTAAACGAGGCCCAACGGTTAAATGAAGAAGCATGACTAAACGACCAATCGTTTTACAAGTTGATTGATAAACATTGATTAATCTTGCTTATACAAAAGAATGCACGGTCCTAGAATTATAATAAACTTCAGAGAGATAGGGATAAGCTTTCCAAACTTTCGGAAAGTTATGAATACTTTGTAGGGACAAGTTGATTTTCTGTTACTTTGACGACGAATAGAGAAAATCCTCTTCTGTTTCTCTAAATGTCATTATTATTAATTAAATTATTATAACTACAACCACGAACTCAGGACCAATGCCGCTGATGACCTATTCTTTATTTTTTTGTGTGAGTAAAGTTTGTAGTCACGCTAATCTTTTTGACTACTTGGCAACGATGTGTTTCTCGATGCGCTGGTCGGTGACAATTGAATCTTTTTGTACTGTGGGGTTCGTGTGAGGGACGTAATCTTTCCGCCGCGGACGTCTATTTCTATTGAAATCCATCTGAGTAGAAAAACTCTTAAAAAGTGAAAAGAAGTTTTGATTACATAATGAAATTGCGATGACATGCTCTAATAGTAGAGTTTTGATATCACCTCCCCTATTCGGTTAATTGTTTATTTTCTTGATTTTGGAAAAAAAGCGAGTTAGAATTTACGAATCAACACAGAGTTTTGGATATTTCAGAACATTGGGTCATAATTAAACTATATTTTAAATACTGCACTATGTTAAGATTTTATGTGAAAAATGCTTGCAATATAACACTGCATTAATACCAGAGTTGGGAAGTTTTATTGTATCCTATACGAACTTGGGTGTAAACATTATGAGATCCAATTTAGAAATAGCTGAAAACTCTATTGATGAATTTAGATTCAACCTTCGGTAGTTTTATTCCTTTTTCATTGAACATACCACACTGGAGAGAAAGGGAACCTAAATAAAAGCCCGCCACGCAAAATTGACAGCAGCTTTTGGTGGAAATGCTGCACAAATGTCGGGCAGATTGTGTTCATTGAGGGCAGGGAGGGAGAGAAGGAGCAAAATGCGGAGCTGGATTATTTCTGGAGCTGGAGTTGCAGGAAGGAAGCAGTACATGGCTCCGCGGAGAAGGCGCGAGCATGCGCGCTCTCGCCCTGCTACTTTCAAAGAGTGAGCTGAGCTCAGCTGCCAGAACAAATCGTGTCAGGCAAGGAGAGATAACATCCACTTATTAGTGAAATCTCCTTGAAATAATAGCCTGTAGTTTGAAAGTGGTAGCGCTGGCAATATATGCCTTTAAAGAATGCTTTTCAATAGAGATCTTAGGACGTTTAATTGAAGAGTAAAGAAAGTCCCCTGATTTTGGATTCGTTTGTTCTTGGGTAGTCGATTGAGACGTAAATCAATGAAAATCCGAATCTAAGCTTTCTGACTTGCTAAATCCCCCTGCCCCAGAAAGATATGGCCTATCGCACGTACCGAGTTAGGGCAGCTTCCTTCTGCCTGTCCAATACCGATGATTATCGACGGGTCTTCTTCAAACCTCCATAGTTTATTATCCATGAGGAATCTAGCTGTTGATGAAGATGAAATTAATCTAAAGCCAATGAGCTTTTATTCACCCTGTTCAAGCCTTCGGCCTGAGATACAAGTTAAACAGATGGCATGGGCAGCATTTGACTTTGATATTCCACTTGGGCGCTGATGTGCCAAATGCACTAACTCACTTAAGAAGCGCAGCAAAGGGGCTGCAGCTGCCGCCTCTCTGCGCCTGAGTGCGGAGTTTGGGCCCTGACACCTTAAATATGACATATCATCGAAAAGGGCCTTCCACAGCCACAGCAACATGGCCATTTACTACTTAACACGAGAACGCCCCTAACTCTGCGTCTATTTACAGTGTCCGCCGCTCTGTTCAGTCTCCAGAAGTGTATAATGATGCCCCCACCTTCCTATTTGAACAGTCTTATTGCCAAACAAATACTCGCTTGCAAAATGATTTGATGGAGATTCATTTATTTACTGAATGATTTCAGCTTGACTTTAGACTGGCTGCATTGCGGTGGCCCCAAGGGGGAAAAATAGTTGAGCGATGGTTTTGGTCTGTTCTGATCTTTCGCTGATTTGGCAGTTTAGGAGAGCAGTTATTTTATTATTCGTGTTTAGTCATGCAGTTCATACTGCAGCACGATGCTGAGCTCGGGTGACTTCGGGATAGGCGGGCAGCTCGAGATTTTCCAGTCAGGGAAGAAAGATAAAGGTACTGTCTTATAAATAATATTCCGATAGCTCTAAGTCCAATAAATTCCACGGTATTATTCAGCATCGTGAAAAACGCACACAAGACACAAGACATTTGGTGTTTTTTTAATGGAATGGAATGATGGCAATGTCTTTAAAAAATCGATAGCTTTTAATTCGTTTTAATTTACCAAAAAAGATGATCATGAATAATGGGGAGAAGCAGTTTTATGAAATTTTAAATTCTCATGAAATCCACCATAAAACTTATTTAAATCATCCTATTTCTTCAGGGTAGCAGATCGCCGATTACGAGCTTTTTTTAAAACATTAAAACGTGTGGAGACCCTGGTAGCTACACGAATAATGAAACTTAATGGCGTCCCAAGATTTTGCAACTTTATATCAGCATTTTTAAAAATGTACTTATGAATAAGATATATAATTTAATAAGGATTTTCCGAATAACTTGTCGCTTCCTTGTTTCTAATTCTCTTCTAACTTTAGAAGATTAGGATGCATAATTATTTTAATTACTTTTAATCATTTTAATATGCTTTCTTGCTCCATGATTTTCAGGACCGTTTTTATATTCTACATTATTTTATTGGAGAGGAAGTCGCGGGAGATGCAGGTGGATCGAGTTGTAGGGTGGCTTCTTTGGTGAAAATTCAGACATTAAAGCATACGCATTCAGGAAGCTCGGAGTTTCTTTCTGTGCTCATCAGCACTGCTTCGAATCGCCGAGACATCTTTAATCGAAAATAATTACTTTTAATTAATAAGCAGAATGTTTTTTTTCTATAAAGTTTGTATTGCTAATTAATATTAGAAAACCTGCGGTGGTGAATTTGTGCTAAAAAACGTTACCTGCCAGTCGATTTCCTTCACTTCACTGCGCAACACATTTGATTCTTCTTTCGCTGTTATGCTCATTCTTTACTGATAAAAATGTTTAAGACTATTCGGATTTAAAACTGTAATTCTATTAAATAGTAATTGAAGGATATGATACAGGATCAACTACGACATAAGCCGTCCGTTTGAACTTTGATTTGTTGTCTCTCACAGATGGGATCATGGCCTTTCCAGGCAGTTTGAGAAACCCAGACATGCAAAGCCTGCAACAACTGTTTAATTAATTTTTCTTCAGTTTAACGAAGAAAATTAATAGAATATTCGCTCCGTTTCGAGACAATTTCGGAGTGTTAATACTTCGTCATCTCTTTTGTGGATTAGTTTGAATTAAACACTTTTTTGTAGATTGTAATTTAAATATTGAATCCCGTAACTGCTATTTTACTCCTCAAAGATACACTATTTGTCGATTATTTCATTTCGGTTGTTTGTAGGTGAAGATTCATTCGTCTGTTCTGGACCATTTCCAAGTGGGGGCTATAAAGTTTGTTGGTTTATTATTAATCAGTACGTTCATTGATTGTTTTCATCAGTAGCTTCGAATCCTGATATTAATCTGAGATGAAGGCAATAAATAAGCCACTGATAACGAAATAAGTGAATTTAACTTTTCAGATTTAGAAGCGTTTTACCTAAAATATAAATTAATTTGAAATGATACAAAACTTAAATGTGACTTTTTCAATGCAGCATCTAAATTATGAAATAAATACGTATACCAAAGCTTATGAGATCAAAAAATCTTGATTATTAAAACTTCCACCAAGCTTACTTAACTATGTGGTGTGCAGGTATGTGAACACCTGGTTTTAATTTTTCAAATGTCACTGTTACATATTTGAATATATCAAATATGGAGTGATCTGTTTTTCTTATTTTCCTTATATTAAAAATCTGATGCGATTTTTAACACATAAACCTTGCATTTTTATGTTATATATATATTGTGTGTGTGTGTGTGTGTGTGTGTGTGTGTGTGTGTGTGTGTGTGTGTGTGTGTGTGTGTGTGTGTGTGTGTGTGTGTGTGTGTGTGTGTGTGTGTGATAAACATAAAGAAACATATTTCACACCTTATACTCAAACTACTTCCTTTAGATATGGTTAAAATTTGGAAACATTTTTATCAGTAAATCTTAAGCAAATGGTTACACACGTTCAAAAAGTGACATTACTATAGTTTTATGTTGAATTTTAATTAATTATAATTCCGAAAAAACATCAAGTTAAGGAAAGAAGAATTTCACATTGGTTTGCAGTTACGTCTTTAAATCAGTCAAATGGGAACTCCGAGCTGCCCGCACAGAAACGACGAGTCATCTTAGATAATACATAGTCCATCGACAATTTGAAGTATTAAATATTACAACACATTTCACCATTATGTTCATTATATTCAAGGCTCTAATAGATCCATTTTATCTGGTTATGTTTTGAAATACAATTTACTTCGACAGGTCGAAGGCACACGTTTGCTCTGCAATTTGAATGTGCAAATAGAAACATGCGTTACTCACTAATAATGTGCACACATGTCTTTAGAGTTAAAGAAGCGATACAAGTTTTTGGTAAGTTGCATGTTGTTGTAAAACAGTGTGTTGCACAATCGTTTAGATTTTTCTAGGATGCCCAATATATGTGTTCTCTTTCTGCTTAACGTGCGGCTTTCCTTCTTCGCTTCACAAGGCTTGTCTATTTAATTATTCGTTTGGGAATGGACTTCATATGATATACCCTCTTCCGAACAAAAGACTTCGTTGTCTCACTTCCGCAATTTCGCTTTCTCTGAGCCAATCTATTTAACCACTTGTGTGCCTAAACCTTCCTCTCCAATCCGTCTTAGATGCTTTTTGTGAGGATAAGAGTGCAGGTGGATGTCCGATGACCTGCAGTTCGCGATGGATTCTTGTGGATCAAAATAGGTAAAGTAAGTTCTTCCAGTACTTCCGCGTTAGCGGTTTCTCCGGGAAGCCAATTGGAAACATTCAGCGGACAAGTTTCCAATCATTCTTCCCCTGTTTCCTGCTATTTACAAATTGGACATTCACATCTTACTCGGTGTAGAGGGACTGCTGCCTGGTTACCAAGAGTATCAGGAAATATGCCCACAGTTTTTCATGTGATTATTTATTTTTCGAACCACATGCTCAACTTACCCGAGTATATGGTGAATTTGTAAATATATGTATTCTTTTCTTGATTATTTTCTTCATTCATCTGTCTGCTCCCTTTTCAAACAAATACTTGTAGAAACACCGCTAAAGCACAGGAGGGTAAAACAAAACAATGACTGGTGTGTAGCTACATTTTTCTTCTCAGTTGAGCTGCCCGTATACATTTAAAACATTTTGCTCGAGAAAATCACTTGATCAATTGCAAGCCTTGTTGCTGATCTCCCTTGTCTGGGTGCTCTCTATCCATATATATATTGTTTAAATTTATAAACGTTTACACATTTTCACATCTGTCGGTAAGATTGATTTTCCTATTCATGTATTTGGACAAAACAATGCACAACATTAATGCTATCCTGGGACTCCAGGTATATTTTGTAAGTGTATTACTGGCCCTCTGTGTTAGGCGTTAAGTTTTGTGCTTTATTACACAGTACCCATGCCCTGCCTGAATGCGGCCCTTAGTCTCATTCTCTATTTAAGGTGGAGGAGAAGGGTGAGGGTTCTCATTTTCATCGAACCTGCGAGTTCTGCTAAACACCGAGAATATTTGCGAATTCCAGCTGGAGCGGCTGCAGCAGGCGGGTCAGGACAACATTTGAAGATCTCGGTTCTCGAATATTCAAATTTGCACATCCGCAGGATTCGCTTTGACAGGAAAAGTAGCGCCCAGCCCTGAATCCGGGTGTGCAGTGGATAACATCAACATTGATACAAAATAATCAGGTGGATAGGTAGGGGGTCGGGTGGGGTGGTAAGAAACTTTTTTCTCTTGTTGAGGGTATCTAACTGGAGAGGGGTGCTGGGGGATTTAAAACGGACATTATTTTGATTTTTTTTTGGTTGGAAAGTGGACTGTACTGCCCCGGGTGGGTGTCCGCATTAATGTATTATCTCAATATTTAACAAATATCCAGACAAGCACTTGAGTCGCTAAGCCAGATGCAGGTAAGTCAGATGCAGATAAATGGGATTAGTAGTGTTGGCAGAAAGGCTTATTTTTGTTGTTGTTGTACGAACCTATGACCCTCTATGTTTAAAGTAAGTTGTCCAGAATCTCCTTTTGCACGCATATGTTTCCAACCAGGAATATTTGTTGCCAGTTACTTCCTGATTGGCCAGCCTGTTTGAGTCGGTATTTGAGAAGGTTCAGTTAGTCTCCGTGGGAAGGACTCCAGTTTCTGCTAACCTTTGCTAACTCTTGTGTATAAGCCCGCTCTGCTGTCCATCATGACCCCACGTCACCCCTCCATATATATAGCTCTGTATGTCAGTAAGCATGTTAGTCTGATGACATTAAAGAATGAAAAAGCACCACGTCTCCTAGTCCTAATTGTGTACGTGGATACACAGCAGTGGCGACTAGGAATGAAATGAACCCCACGCGTGTTCCATGCACCAACCGAGGGACGGAAGCAAAAGGATAAAGGTAAAAAGTAACTACCTAATGAGCTCCACCAGTTCCGGCCAAAAGATCGAAAGTGTGCCAAGATGGGAGAGGGAAAGTCGGAGAATTCAACAAAGCAGATGAAAGTTGGGGTAATTACGTAGAATGGTTTAAGCACTACTACGTAGCCCATAATATTAATGAAGCCCTGGTAAACCAAAAACGTGGCCTATTCCTCAGTATATGGGCAACAAAACATTTGACCTCCCAAAAACTTTGCTGTCCCCAGAGGAATCAAAGACGAAGACATACACCGAGTTATGCACAACACTGGGGAACCACTTAAGTCCCAGACCACCATATAGCAGAAAGGCAACAATTCTATGAAAGGAAACAAATGCTAGGGGAGGCAGTAAGCAAATACCTGGCAGCATTTCATAAACTGTCCAAGCACTGTCACTTTGAGCAGTTTCTGAATCAAGCATTTTGAGACAGATTGGTGATCGGGTTGGCAGATTGCCAAGCAAAGCAAAAATTTCCAACAAGAGAAGACAAAGTAACTTTCAAGATTGCTTATAGAACTGACTTCAGCTCGGAAATGGCAGACAAAAATTTGGGTGTGGGCCAAAAAGTCCTTCTGGACAGAAGGTTTTCCTGCCAACAGTGCTTCCAATGCAGAAAATACAACCATCGCTCAGAAAACAGTTTCTTCAAAAATTCAAGATGCCATCGCTGTAATAGAAAGGGACATATCAAACCAAAATGTCCAGTTAAAGAAACAGTAAAATGCAGATGGACTCAAAATGCTAATAACCATCCAGCCGAGGTCAGAACACTAGCAGGGAGAGAGAGCGATCCTGACAATGACCATAGCAACAGCTCTGAAGAGGACAAAACAACAGCTGTAGTCCTACATATCCAAAAGATAAACAAAATAAACACAGCAATTTATATTCAACTGAAAATAAACAACAAACCTCTGAAAATGCAGTTCGACACAGGAGCAGCAGTGTCTCTAATGCCATTACATTTACCTTCTGGTAAAAATAATTGAGGTAACACTGAGATCTGTTACTGGAGACAAAATCAAAGTGTTTGGGAAATGTACAAGCATCAACAACCAAAAACACTATCTCTCTACATCATAGATACCCAGGGACCATCACTTTTTGGAAGAAACTGGCTACAACACATTCCCCTAGACTGGCTGGAGATCAGTTCAATACTGACTGTTAACCACAAAGACAACACCCAGCCAGAACTCAACCAGATCCTCAATAACCACACTGTGGTCTTCCAACAAGGGTTGGGGAAGATCAAAGGGGTTCAAGCCAAACTGCAATTCAAAGAGAGTATGGAACTAAAGTTCACCAAAACCAGAACAGTCCCATTTGCAATGAAAGCAAAAATTGAAGTTGTTAAATAAATTAAAAGATGAAGGCATATTAGAACCAATAGAATACAATAATTGGGCAGTGCCCTTCATACCTATACAGAAAGCAAATGGTGAGATTTGCATTTGCAGCAATTACAAAGTCACCATCAACCAGGCACTAAAGATACCAGAACACCCCAGGCCCAAAGCAGAAGAACTCTTCCAAGCGCTAAATGGAGGGCAAAAGTTCACAAAACTAGATTTGTCACAGGCATACCAACAAATAGAGTTGGATAAAGAATCAAGACAATCCCTACCTGGGACTGTTCACCTATACACGCATGGCCATATGGAATTTCTGCAAAACCTGCAATTTTTCAAGCTACAATGGACAGATTAATACACAGAATCCGGGCTGAATCTACAAAGAACACTTACAAAACCTTGAAAAGGTCCTACACTGATTACAACAGGCCAACATATGAATATGACAGGATTAGTGTTTCTTCATGCTGCCCTCAGTGACAAAATTTGGATTTACAATTGATAAGGAGGAGGTATGAATGGATCCAGCAGCCACAGAAGCTGTTCGCAAAGCCCCATATCCAGCCAACAACTTGGAATTACAGTCCTTTTTAGGACTTATAAATCATTATCAGAAACATATCTCTAACATGTCTACATCATGCAGCCCCCTAAACAGCTTATTCGAGAAAGATCAAAAATGGTACTGCAATATGGAAACTAAAAACACAGTTGATCGACTAAAAGAAATATTAACATCAACAAATGAGGTTCTGATACACTAAGACCCAAACAAGGAAGTGACTCTAGCCGTTGATGCTTCACCAGTAGGACAACACAGCAGTATTGTCCCAAATCACAGAAAAGGGTAGGCAAAAGGGTGGCATATGCTTCGCGGACATTAACTGCAAGTGAATGCAATTACACACAACTAGAAAAAGAAGGATTAGCAATATTTTTTGGTGTAAAAAGATTCCACCAATATCTCTTTGGAAGAACTTTCACCCTAATCACTGACAACAAACCTCTAAGTTTGATTCTGGGCCCCCACAAAGGAATACCAATATTAGCTGCAGCCAGAATTCAAAGATGGGCCATGCTACTAGCCATATACAACTACAAGGCAAAAATAAACCAGGAACATTCAACAGCCATGCAGATGCCTTATCACACTTACCACTACCCGAAACTGAACGAAAAGAAGAAATTATTAAATGGACAGCAGAAGCACCAGCCATCAACCAAGAACAACTGCAACAACTGCCCATTACAGCCCAGATGATCGGCAAAGAAACCCAAAAGGAGGCAATGTTAAGCAAAGTCTTACACTTCACCCTAATGGATGGCCAGAATCTGAGGTCATATCAGAAGACCTGAAAGCTTACTTCACACGCTGCCATGAACTATCAGTTGAAGAAGGATGTTTACTTTGGGGTACCCATAGAATTATCCTGACCAAATGGCAAAGCATCATATTATCAGAGCTGCACCACAACCATCCAGGAATGGTACAAATGAAAGCACTGGCCTGGATGCATGTTTGGTGGTCATCAATAGATAGAGACATTGAAACAACGGTGGGAGAATGCAAAATAGGTTGGTCAATGCAGCCAAAAATGCTGCAGGCAAAGGCCAACCCATGGAAATGGCCTTCTCGACCATGGCATTGGATTCATATAGACTTTGTGGGACATTCATGGGAGAGACTTTCCTTATAGCGGTGGACACACATTGCAAATGGCCAGTAATTTCATATATGAAAAACACCAAAACCAATTCTACAAATGAACAGCTATAAGCCATGTTTGCCAGATATGGATTACCTCACAAATTGGTCATGGACAATGGGCCCAGTTTACATCAGAACCTTTCAAGAAATTTATGTGCGACAACAATATCAGACGTATCTTGGCGGCACCCTATCACCCAAGTACTAATGGGGAGGTGGATCGCTTTGTGCAAACATTCAAAAAGGTGATGAAAACCAAAAAAAATGCTCCTAAATGCCTCCTGGACTCACAGAATTGTAGATTTCCTATTGGGGTCCAGAAACACACCGCATTCTACCACAAAGCAGACTCCAGCAGAATTGATGTTTGGCCACAACCTGCAGACGAGACTATCCACAGTTCACCCTGATCTGGGCCTCCATTTAGAAAAATCCACATCGCTACAAACTTTACCTAGAACACTGGAGGTGGGTGAGAGAGTACTGGCCCAAGATTACAGACAATACAAAGACCATGGATGGTAGAGGCAATCCTACAAACGTCGAGCTTCTGCTCATACTCCGTTCTAGTGCGAGACAGACTGTGGAAATGACACATTGACCAATTGCAGCCACTATCTGACACCAAGCTCCACAAACTACCTCACGACCCGGAGGAGGTAGAACCAGGCCACGGCAATCCAACTCCTTGGGCCGAGTGAAAGAGGGGCAGAGACGGGTAGCCCAGTAACTGCGACAAGCAGCCCAGCACATAGAACCCTGGAGGCCAGCAAAGGCCGGCAGTTGCCATTGACCTTAATATCGGTGGGTCCCACCCAGAAGAGCCCTGAGCAAATGCCACGCCAAGGCAGTCCAAGAGAGAAAGAAGATCACTCGAGCACTTTAAGGACTATGTTCCATAATTATTATTAAGTTCCTTTCTGTATTATAATCACTCATTATATGTACTCCACATTAGTAGTCATAGGTCTGATGTAGTAATGTAGAGGGAGCCCATTCAACATTTATTACGCAGGGTGGGAAAAGTGTGTCCTGTATAAGCCAACCCTGCTGTCCATTATGACACCTCCGTCTTGATGTCACTCCCCATTCTCCAACCTTATATATCTCTGTATGTCAGTAGCCAAGTTAGTCTGATGGTTTTAAAGAATGAAAAAGCACCACTGAGTCCTAATGGTGTAAGTGCATACACACTAACAACGCTGATGGAACAGACACTGACACCGATGGCGCAGCGTCGGGTATGTGCCACATCCCCATCTCTGGCCATCAAGACTGAGAGAAGATTTGAGGGAGGTTGGAATTGTTGTCAGCGAACCCACCGTAATCCGGAGAACCAGCACGGTTCCCGCTTGCTTTCATGTATTCTGGCCTTTGCATTCACACTATACGTATGCATCAGAAATTAGATTTGAACGTGTTGTCTAACTTTGGACATGGGGGTTAAAGCCAAGTTCGCCACCGTCGCTCCTGGAAGGGTTTTTTTAAAAAATGTCCCGTCTGGCTGGTCCTCGCTTTTGAGTTAAAATGATTCTGGCCATTCGGTCCACCCAGCCGCCCTCCGCATTAGCTGGTCATATTGTCCGGCCCCTTCCCCTTGTCTCCCTTTCCACTCTTTTTCCGTCCACCTCTCCAAAATACTTTTGAACATTGACACAGATTTTTGTATGAACCCTTCCAAGCGACCGCCACCGTCCCACAAGACGGAATTGACACTCGGATGGTACCGGTGTGAGTCCGTACAGCCAATGTGGGACTATGTGGGACCCCGTGGTGTCATGGAAGCTTGTGGGAGTAAATGCGAGCAATTACATTTATGAACGAAATAGATCAAGTGCGTCCGCGTTGCCAATGCAATTGGAAGCATGAGCATCCGAGCAGGCTTATTGGTGCAACACTTACTGTGGTCGAGATTGCGCAGGGACCTAAGGTAATGTAGTGCGAATTAGCCAAGGCAGGTGAATGTGAAATCGCTTCTCTTAACATCTATGTCAAATCTATGAGCTTGGTCAAACTGCGTGTGTGAAATATCTGTATGAGTCTGAATGTTAAAATGAGCTCACCGTGTACTGAATGTACTCGCTTTAACTGTGAGTGTGTTCCTCAGCTCAGTCTCAATATAAATGAGCTCAGTCAGTCTGGATTAGACACAAGCCAAATGGTAACTCTGAGAGTGAAGTATAAAAATGAACTCGGGGTAACTTGATGAGAATGCACCATGTGATCTGAATAAGCTCAGTGTGACTCTTGGTCTCTGGCGCGACTGTGCGCATATGTAATTGACCTCAAGTGAATGAGTCCCGTCTCCATGAGTGTGTAAGTGACCACTGTGTGGCTCTGAGACCTTGTGGAGTATAAATGATGTCTGTGTATATAGGTGTGGCTGACTACACACCAGTGAGTTAAATGTTACTCTGTGTTTGTAAAAAAAAGATTAATCTGAATCTGTGTAAGTGTGCAAGTGCAAATATCATTTGCGTAAGATCTCAGTGTAATGATGTATAAATATGGTGTATAAATGAACTCTATGGTTTCTATGCTAGCGAGTAAATGAGCGAGTAAATGAAAGGAATATATAAATGAGCTCACAGACTATGAACGTTAACAAATTCACAGTAACATAAACAGACAGTGGCAATCCTATTGAAATAAGGTCACTGTAACTCTGAGTGTGTAACCTCCAGTTAACCTTGTGTGAATAACGTCTGTGTGCCTCCGTGTGAATGGCTCTGAGTGTGAGAATGTGCTTAGTGATATTCAACATTCAATCCAGCTCAGTATATCAGACAATGTGAACTGCAAATGTGTAAAAGTGTGCACACAACTGTAAAAGGGAATGTGCAAATGAGTTCAATGTAAGAGCAGGAATAAATGAGGCCAGTGAAACTGTGCGACTGATGTCAGTATAACAGTGTAAATGGGGTTCTTGTGGTGAGCGTGAAACTTTCTTGAGCTCAGCATAACTGTGAATAGTGTCTTGATGAGCTTATCTATAGTGTACCAAAATGAAAATGTGTATAAAATAGCTCTGATTTTATAACCTTGTTGCTTCAATCTGTCCTGGCCCTCCTGAAGAACGAGGCCTCATATGGCAGGCTCATTGACTTCAGCCCAGCGTTTAATACCATCATTCCCCAGAGGGTGGTGGAGACGCTGTCCTCACTGGGGCTCAAAACCCCTCTCCGTAACTTGGTCCTAGACATCCTAATGGAAAGTCCATGGTATATCCAAGTCGGTAGTGTGACGTCGAGCATCGTCACGCTGAGCTCTGGTGCACTTCAGGGGTGTGTGTTCAGCTTTCTCCTGTTCACACTACTGACCACGACTGCATCACCAGATCCAGCTCCAATGGTGTCACAAAGTTTGCAGATGACACAACAGTCGTCGGCCTCATCAGCATCAATAATGAGTATCAATATAGAGAAGAGGTGGAATATCTTGTGAAATGATGCGAGAGGAACAACCTGAGTCTCAGTGTGGACAAGACAAAGGAGATGATCATGGACTTCAGGAGGACCAGGAATGATTGCCCTCCACTACACATCAACAACGCTATAGTAGAGAGAGTGGAGAGCAGCAGGTTCATTGGAGTTCACTTAACAAGTGACCTATCGTGGTCACTCAACATCTCCTCACTTGTTAGGAAGGTGTAACAGCAAATGAACTTCCTGAGAAGACTGAAATGGGCAAGGCTACTAGCCACCATTTCATCCACCTTTACAGGAGCTCTATCGGGAGTGTCTAGGCCGGCTGCAGAACAGTTGCTGCAGAGAAATGGTTCAGAGGTCAATCCACAGGACCATTAAGTGTAGCAGAGAGGATCACTGGAGTCTCCCTTGCCCCTATCCACATGGTCTACCAGGATCGTTGTCTGAAGAGGGTGGCCAAAATCATTGAGGCTCCCTTCCACCCTGCACTCAGCATCTTTCAGCTGCTCTCATCGGGGATTAGATCCAGGAGTATCAGAGCCAGCACCACCAGGCTGAGGAACAGCTTCTTCCCACGGGCAGTGAGAATGCTGAATGATCAAAGGAACTGCTCACACTAACCATCTGAGACTCCCATATGTACAAAACAATATTTTGTAATGGCACTGATTTACCACAGCTTACAAACAAATAAAGAATACACTCACTTGTTTCTTTCAGTCCATCATGAAGTCAACTTTCTTTTATTAGATACAACATTGCATTCTTCAACTCCCCAAACACCACCCAGCTAAACTCCTCTGACCTTCTCATTGGCTCACTGCCACACTACCTCCTACATCTGAGACTCATTATCTGTTTACTGACGCTGAACACACCCAGGCATGCATGCTATTACCCCTATGCGTCACATCGCTTACATCATCAGGGACAGCTGGCACCACTCCCAATGAAGGTAAGGAGACGACCGTGACAAGTTATTTATTTGTATAGATGACCTGCTTGTCGTGCATCTGTATTCTTTGTATGTGTATTATTGTCTAGTTGTGTGTCTGCATGTTTAGCTCCGAGGACCAGAGGGCACTATTTGATTCGGTTGTATGTACACAACCAGATGACAATAAACTTGACTTGATTATGTCAATTAAGTCAGTGGCTGTAATTTATGAGAATGAGCCTGTGTGATGACAGGTGTGTAAATGAACCCAGTGCGAGTATCATTGTGTAAATGGGGTCAGCATCTTTTTGAAATAACAAAAGAGTTTGACTTGATATGTAAATGACATCAATATAGCCACAAGTGTTTATATGTGACTAAAGGGAATGAGTAAACTATGGCTGACAAGTATCTAAAATAAGAGAAAGCAGATGATGTTTTAGGCCTGGCATCACCATCAAACAAGAGTGAAACATTTCACAGCGGTGACACTGAGGGAGTAAGCATGTTCAGTGTAACTGAAAGTGACTTCTGTGTATCTGTGTGTGAATGTTCTGTGTTACAGTAAAACTTTGGTGAGACATTGGATTAACAATTTAAGCTCTGTGTGACTATGAAGTTGAGCCTGATGTATGTGTATATACGTTCTACGTCTTTCTTTCTTTGGCTTGGCTTCGCGGATGAAGATTTATGGAGGGGTATGTCCACGTCTGCTGCAGGCTTGTTGGTGACTGACAAGTCTGATGCAGGACAGGCAGGGATGGTTGCAGTGGTTGCAAGGGAAAATTGGTTGGTTGGGGTTGGGTTTTGGGTTTTTCCTCCTTTGTCTTTTGTCAGTGAGGTGGGCTCTGCAGTCTTCTTCAAAGGAGGTTGCTGCCTGCCGAACTGTGAGGCGCCAAGATGAACGGTTGGAGGCGATATCAGCCCACTGGCAGTGGTTAATGTGGCAGACACCAAGAGATTTCTTTAAGCAGTCCTTGTACCTCTTCTTTGGTGCACCTCTGTCTCGGTGGCCAGTGGAGAGCTCGCCATATAACACGATCTTGAGAAGGCAATGGTCCTCCATTCTGGAGACGTGACCCACACAGCGCAGTTGGGTCTTCAGTAGCATGGATTCGATGCTTGCGGACTCTGCCAGCTCGAGTACTTCGATGTTGGTGATGAAGTCATTCCAATGAATGTTGAGGATGGAGCGGAGACAACACTGATGGAAGCGTTCTAGGAGCCGTAGGTGATGCCAGTAGAGGACCCATGATTTGGAGCCAAACAGGAGCGTGGGTATGACAACGGCTCTGTACACACTGATCTTTGTGTGTTTCTTCAGATGGTTGTTTTTCCAGATTCTTTTGTGTAGTCTTCCAAAGGGGCTATTTGCCTTGGCGAGTCTGTTGTCTATGTCGATCCTTGCATCAGATGAAATGGTGCAGCTGAGGTAGGTAAACTGGTTGACCGTTTTGAGTTCTGTGTGCCCGATGGAGATGTGGGGGGGGGGGGTGCTGGTAGTCATGGTGGGGAGCTGGCTGATGGAGGACGTCAGTTTTCTTCAGGCTGACTTCCCAGCCAAATATTTTGGCAGTTTCCGCAAAACAGGACGTCATGCACTGGAGGGCTGGCTCTGAATGGGCAACTAAAGCAGCATCATCTGCAAAGAGTAGTTCACGGACAAGTTGCTCTGAGTGTGAGAATGTGCTTGCAGGTTCCTCAGACTGAAGAGACTGCCATCCGTGCGGTACCGGATGTATACTGCATCTTCATTGTTGAGGTCTTTCATGGCTTGTTTCAGCATCATGCTGAAGAAGATAGTAAAGAGGGTTGGTGCGAGGACGCAGCCTTGCTTCACACCGTTGTCAATGGAGAAGGGTTCGGAGAGCTCATTTCTGTATCTGACCTGACCTTGTTGGTTTTCGTGCGGTTGGATAACTATGTTGAGGAACTTTGGGGGGCATCTGAGGCGCTCTAGTATTTGCCAAAGCCCTTTCCTGCTCACGGTGTCAAAGGCTTTGGTGAGGTCAACAAAGGTGGTGTAGAGTCCTTTGTTTTGTTCTCTGCACTTTTCTTGGAGCTGTCTGAGGCCAAAGACCATGTCAGTAGTTCCTCTGTTTGCGTGAAAGCCACACTGTGATTCTGGGAGGACATTTTCGGCGACACTAGATATTAGTCTATTAAGGAGAATCCTAGCGAAGATTTTGCCTGCAATGGAGAGCAGCGTGATTCCCCTGTAGTTTGAGCAGTCTGATTTCTCGCCTTTGTTTTTGTACAGGGTGATGATGATGGCATCACAAAGGTCCTGCGGCAGCTTTCCTTGGTCCCAGCAGAGCATGAAAAACTCATGCAGTTTGGTGTGCAGAGCTTTGCTGCCAGCCTTCCAGACCTCTGGGGAGATTCCATCCATACCTGCTGCGTTGCCATTTTTCAGTTGTTCATTTGCCTTATATGTCTCTTCCCGGGTAAGGACCTCATCCAGCTCTAGCTTCAAGGGTTGTTGAGGGAGCTGGAGCAGGGCGGATTCTTGGACTGAGCAGTTGGCACTGAAAAGGGATTGGAAGTGTTCTCTAAGTGTCCCTAGAGATTCACAAATTAGATGCAAACTGCCTCACGGACACATCTCCTGAAATCATCTGGGATCAGCTGAAAACGGCCATACTTCAATCCACTGAAGAGGTACTGGGCTTCTCTTCTAGGAAAAACAAGGACGTTCTATTGCTGTGTGCGAATGACCTCAGTGTGACATTGTGTGAATGAGTTTGATGCTACTGGAACCATTTAATCAGCTTTGTAGAAATCACAGAATAGTTACAGTACTGAAGGAGGCACTGGCTCTATGTGAGAGTGATGTCGATAGTTACATTTCTGCCTCTATCCCCACAGGCCAGCAAATTATACTTTTTTCAGCTATTTATCCAGCGTTCTTCCAATGCTACCATTAAATCTCTCTTCATTTCTATCTTGCCAATGTTTTCCAGACTCCATTCTCTAGCTCTATGAAAGCTAAGTTCCCTGGTGATGATTTTGGCGCCTTTGGCAATCTTCCTCATTCTATTCCCCTAGCTCAATTACTGGGAGCAGTTTCTCTCAATCTACTCTGTTTCTACCATTCATGATTTTAGATACCTTAATCAAATTTCCTCATAATTTTTTCCGTTCCTTGGAGAATATGTTAATGTTAACTTGAGGTTAAAAAATCTTTGCAGCTCTATTTGAGTTTGTTTATCAAACAACCTCAGGGCTACTTTATTGGCATAGTTGGCAGGATCCCAAGACAGGAATCACTGAACAAGTTCGGGCTGAATAAGTGGCCAGGATGCCAACAGGGAGATAGGGCCTTCAAGATAAATTGACCTCCTTCCATTGATCCTCTGGTGGCACAATCCCTTGCCCGAAGTTGGATGACCAACCAGATTACCCTTGTGGGATCCAAAAATGGACCCGCGGGAAGCAATACAAATTGTACAAGGTTCGTATATTTTAAATGGGCAGGGAGTTCAGGATACTCAGTCAATTGAATGGAACTCATTCTATTGGGAATAATTAGCCATTGAGTCTGGGGACTCAGTCTATTGAGAAATGGGAATAATTGGGAAGCGTGTCTGGGTGAACTCAATCTATTGATGGAAGTTGGAATTGACCAGTGAGTCTGGGAAATCAGTGTATTGGGAACTTGGGAAATGTTAAAATGGACCTGAGGTTGCTTGATAAACAAACACAAATACAGCTGCAAATGTTTTTCAATTCACTTTGCAGAGGATGTGACTTTTATTTCAGCAAGAAGCATTGGCATGAGCAGCTAGTCTTACCCCAAGAGTGTCTGACTCATGGCTCACAGGTTGCATATTTAAACAGACAAGCTTCCAGTTTTCGATCAAATAAACTTTTACCATATAAATACATGTTTCTTAGAAGTTCATAATCAGCCTTGGCCTTGCTGAAGTATAAACAAGAGAATAGAATGTTAGTCTCTCTTTCTCCCAGTCGACATTTTAAAACTCACATTCTCATATATCCCCAACTTCTCATAGCTATCCATAAAACTAAAGCCAGCTTTTTCTTATTCTTCTTACCAAATGAAATACGACTCATCATTAATGTCATTTGCCACATGTACTGTAAGCTCAATCCACGGTCTGTTTTCATCTCCTTATCTACAATGTTTAATATTTAAATTTATAGTCAGAGTACATATATAATATCACATACAACCCAGAGATTTTTTTCCCAGCAGGCCAGTATTTCGACTTATCAGTAACTATAAATTGTACTCAAGAAGAATGATATGCATACAAAAGAGAGAAATGTAAACAAATAAATAAATGTAAACAAACTGACTATCTGACTATGCAAATACAGAAAAAATACCGGTATATATTCATTGATAAATAATGAACAAAGTAAGTATCCTTAAATGAGTCTCTGAATGAGTCTGATGATTGAGGAGTAACAACTTTTTTGAACCTGGTGGTACACGTCCTGATGGCAGCAGTGAAAACAGAACATATCCTGGGAGGTGTGGATCCTTGATGATTGCTGCTGCTCTCTGACAACAGCACTCCATATAGATGTTCTCAATGGTGGGGAGAGTTTTGCTTGTGATGTACAGGTTTGTGTCCACTCCCTTTTGCCGGGCTTTCTGCTCAGTGTCCCCATACCAGGCCTTGATGCAGCCAGTCACATCTACTACACATTTGTAGAAGTTTGCCAAATTTCCACAAACACCTGAAGAAGTACATGAACTGACATAATTTCTTCACAATGACGTTAGTATAATAGGTCCAAGAAAGGACCTCTGAGATGGTGACTTCCAAGAATTTACATGTGCTCATCCTCTCCACCTCTGATCCCCCACAGATCACTGGATCGTACTCCTCTGGTTTTTCTTTCTAAAAGCCTACAATCACCGCTGTGGTCTTGGTGAAATTGAGTGTAAGGTTATTGTCAGTGCACCATTCAGCCAAGTTTTCATTCTCCCTCCTGTATGCTGACTCATTGCCCCTTTTTACAGGGCAAGTAAAAACAAAAAAAAGTGCTGGAAAGCATCTGTAGAAAAACAAATTTAGTGTTTCAGATCATCAGAGCTAAGAAAGTGAGTCAAAAAGCTCTCAGGAGTGACACTGAACTAACTTCCTGTTCCACTTCAATTTTCCATTCTGACCTTTTGGCTTCCTTCACTGTTATGATCATGGCCAACCCAAACTTGAGGAATAATGCTTCATTTTCCATCGTGGCACACCAAAATTGAATTCTTCAACTTCTTTTACATGTGTCTCAGAACTGACATTTTCGGCCTACAATTATTTTTGCTTGTTTTTTCTGAACTGATTCATATGGATTGCCTGCCTGGCATGTACTACAGTTTCACAGAAGCGTGAGGTACTGGTTACTGCCCTCATTCACCTATTTGGACTCAGTCTGTCAGAGATTATCCATTTCTGCTAACCATCTCCATTCCCACTTTTCTGTTACTGTAAATTAATTTATTATTCCCTCTTTTTGACAAAGGGACCCAGCCATTTACTCTTTCTCTTTCCATGGATGCTTCCTTTTTTTAATAACTTTATTTATTCATTCAACAATATTATTACATATAGTAAAAAAAAAGTACATATTATGAACAATAACATTTTTTTATATGTAAAAAAAGAAGAGAGAAAAAAAAAGAAAGAAAAACGCCCCCCCCCCCTCAACCAGCTCTCTTTAGGAGAGCCAAAGAGAAAAAAAACCCTGAAATATATTTACTAAAATCTAATCAAAATAAATTTAAATGTAAATATTCTGAATATAAAGACCACTTATTAAGAAAAAAGGAATAATTATCATGTAAAACATGTGTGATTTTTTCCATTACCAAACAAGTTTTCATCTCATTATGCCATCTATTAATATCAATCACATTAGCATTTTTCCATGTACTTGCTATACTTTTTTTGCTACAGATAAAGCTAAATATACAAAAGCAATCTGAAATTTATCTAATCTCAAATCTTTCAAAGGCTTCAACTCACCCAACAAGAATATTGTCGGATCTAAAAGTATTTTGATCTTATCCAAATATTCCAAAAACAATTGAATTGCTTTCCAAAAAGATTGTATATCTACACATAACCAAACAGCATGAAAAAAAGTTCCAACCGAATTACCACATCTAAAACAAGAGACTAATTCACTAAAACCACATTTTTAAAAACTTTTCAGGTGTTAAGTACAATTGATGTAAAAAATTGTAATTAACCATTGCATAATGAACATTTATCAATCTAGTAACACTATCATGACAGATATATAACCAATCATCCTCAGAAAAAATAAAATTAATATCCTTTTCCCATTTAATCTTCGAACTATCCCATCCCTTTTTTCCATACATTCCTGTAATATTTGGTACTTCAATGAAATATATCCCTTCTTTGGTACAATCACAAGAAAATATTCAAATTTAGTCAATTTAGGTAAAATCATATCTCTGCCAAATATTTGTTTTACTAAGGATTGAAGTTGATAATAAACGAATAAAGAATTCTCATTAATACCAAAATCTTCACTCATTTGATTAAAGGATTAAAAATTTACCTTCTTTAAAACAATCTCCCAAGTTTTTTATACCTTTAGATTTCTAATGTAATAAACATTGATTATACATTGAAAAAGGAATAAGTTGATTATTATATAATAGTGTTAAATTCAATAATTTACCTTTAGAACCTATCATTTTATTTTTCCTCATCCATATCTTCATTAAATGTTTTAGTGTAGGCATATTATATTGTTGTAATAAATTTAAATTCCACTGAAACAAAAATTGATGTATTTCAAATTCAAAAATATTCACGTTCTCAATTTTAGCCCAACTAGTGGGCTGTTCCAAATCCATTAATTAACTAATAAATTTAAATTGAGCTGCCTCATAATAATTTTGAAAATGTGGTAAATGTAATCCCCCTAATGCATATTTCCAAGTTAATTTATTCAAAGCTACTCCCGGATATTTACCCTTTCATAAAAATTCCCTAACCATTTTATTTAAATCTTGAAAAATTCTTATTAAGTAAACACAGAATTGACTGAAACAAATATTGTATACGTGGAAAGATATTCATTTTAATTATATTTATTCTTCCAATTAAATTTATAGGAAGATCCTTCCACTTAATCAAATCAGCTTTGATCTTTTTCATTAACGGTACATAATTTAATTTATTATTTAATTTATATAAAGATTGATAATCAACATCCACATTTATACCCAAATATTTAATTTGATCAGTCCACTTCAAATTAATAATATTCTTATAAACTGAATAATCTCCTTCACCTATCAGTAAAATTTCACTTTTTTTCCCAGTTAACTTTATATCCAGACAAAGATCCATATTGTGTTAAACATTCCTTCAAGTGTAAAAGTGATTGAGTTGTGTTTGTTAAATACACCAGTACATCGTCAGCAAATAGATTAATTTTATACTCCTCATCTAAAACTCTCATACCTTGTATCTGTGCATTTTGTCGTATCAACTGTGCTAAAGGTTTACTAACGCAAACAAAGCTGGAGACTAAGGACAACCTTGTCGTGTTGAACGAGTTAATTTAAAAGGTTCTGAAATCTGACCATTAGTCAATACCCGGGCTATTGGTTTATTATATAAAGCTTTAATCCAACCAATAAAAGAAGGACCAAACTTAAATTTCTCTAAGACTTTAAATAAAAAGTTCCAGTCAACTCTATCAAAAGCCTTTTCTGCATCGAGAGATATCACCATCGGATGGTCAGGCCACTGTCGATATTTATTAATCAAACTAATCACTCAAATAATATTATCTGAAGCATATCTATTCTTTATGAAACCTGTTTGATCAACATGTATCAACTTAGGTAAAAATTTAGCCAATCGATTTGCTAATACTTTAGCTATTATTTTATAGTCTACATTTAACAAAGAAACTGGTCTATCTGAAGACACCTTTATCGAATCTCTATCCTTAGGAATTACAGTAATTAAGGCACTAGAGCACACATGCCAAACTCAGGCCCACGGGCCAAATTTGGCCCGTGATATAATTATATTTGGCCCGCAAGATCACATCAAATATTTATTAGAGCTGGCCCACTGGCCGCCGCGCCAGTATAGCGCATGCACAGCTAATACTACAAATCCCAGAATGCTTTGCAAATGCGTTGGCGCCGGCCTGTCAGCCTGCTAATCGCCCCCACCTCCTCTCTTTACTTTCATTAGCACCTGCGACCTGTCGCCCAACTCACATGTAATAAACCCCTTACGAAAAATGGCCAAACCAAAGACAGAAAACAGGACCTTTCAAGACAGGTGGGAGGCAAACTCTGACCCCAGAGTTTGATGAACTTGCATCTAAGAAGAGATGCCAAGTATCTGCTTTAGACCCAGGTGCATCAGAGTAAATCACAGTGTAGCAAGCTAAGCTTGGATTAATATTTTCTTTGGTTAACTTTGGACTGTTCATAGTTGAAAGATTGGATTTTCCCAATCCACTGGGACCTGCCCAGGGTCAAGAGAATTTTGGTAAATGATCACAAATGCCTCTCTGCCATTTCTTTCAGTATCTTGGGATGCATTCCATTGGGAGAAAGGGACTTATCTACCTTTAGACCCACTAGTTCACTTATCAATACCTCTCTAGTGATCACGATTGTATTGAGGTCCTCAATTCCAATCTCATTCAGAACATCCCTCTTTAGCTTGTTAAACATGTCTTCCACCGTGAAGACTGACACAAAATAATCATTCATTCCTCAGCCATTTCTGCATTGCTCAAAATGAATCCCCCCCTTCTTATCTTGTGAGAGACCTACATTACATTATTCACCTTTTATATATAATTTTAAAAAACTTTTATTGCCCGTTTATATATTGTTTGCTGGTTTACTTTCATAATCAGTCATCCTTTCCTTTATTGTTGTCTTGGTGAGTCTTGGTTGCCCTTTAAAGTTTTCCCAATCTTCTAATTTGCTACTACTCTTTATGACTGTGCATGAGATTTCAGTTTGATGCATTCCTTAATTCCTCAGTCACCCAAGGCTGGAACCCTCCACCCTCACTGTCCTTGCTTTTAATGGGAATACAGTTAAGCTCTGTAAAAATCTCTTAGAGCACTGAATTTTCTAACTTCAGATAACTCCCATCCCCATCCAATTCTACTGTTTTCATCTGTCCTTTATCTGCCTCATTTTCTTCACCCCCCCCCCAGCCCAGCCTCCAACCCCTCTTCCCCTCTTTACCTCTCCATTCTACCTCTCCCAACTTCATTTGTTCAGGTTCCTTTTACTTCTAGATCCCTTTAAAGCCCTTTTTATGCTGATTATTTCTCCTTCCCACCTTAGTCTTGAAAAAGAATCCCAACCTGAAACATTTGACTGTTCCTTTCTCTCCACGGATGCTGCCCGACCTGCTGAGTCTCCAGCCTCTCCTTGCTTGCAATAGATAGTGTTAAAGTGTGTGTGTTAATGAATTCTTCAAATAACCTCAGAGCATTAGTGACTGTACCATTGCACAGGCACATTCAATTTGGTGGTGAGTACACATAGGTTTAGCAGTGGAATTCAATTTGTTTATGAATGTGCAAGGGAATATCACTAAGGTATGATTGAACTCAGAGTGACTGAAAGAATGAATTACATCAGTGAAAAGATGTAAAAAACTTTAATGTAGTTGTGTGTTTTTGATTGAATAATGGGTGATAGCAAGCGCATGGATGGGCTCAATGGAATGATAAATGTATGAAAGAGTGAATGTGGTCAGTATGATTGTAAACATAATGTGACAGTGAGTGTATAAATCAAATCAGCTTAATTTTGACTGTGCCGATGAACTTAGTTGCCTGTGTATGCAATAGAAATTTGTGATGGGAATCAAGCAGTGAGCTTAGTGATTCAATGTGTCATTGAATCCATAAATTATCTCAGTGAGGTGGTATATGTGTGGGTGAAGGAAGTATGTGTAAATAAGATCAGTTTTCCTATGAATGTTAAATGAGGTCATGATTGTGAACATGCAAATTATTTCAGTGAAATGCTTAAAAGAGCTCTGTGATGTAAATCAGGTGAAATGAGCTGGTTCTGACTGTGTGTAAATGACTTTTGATCAAGTGTTCAGATGAGCACAATGTGAATACAGGCACTCCCCGGCTTATGACTGTAATTGGGACCGAAGGATCTATCACATCTCAAAATGGATGTAAGTCGGAATTTTGCCCGCACGTGTGGAGTACCAAAGTTTTAAAGCAAACTTTTAAATCAAATGTTGTATTTGACAAACTATAACAGGGATACAGGGCATGTAAGAGCCAAAATGTGCATACTTACTTTGTTCATCGGTGTCTTGGGGTCCATAGGCTGGGTGCAGCCATCTTGATTCCTGTGTGCACGTGCAAGTCTTCGGGTGGTGCATGCGCAGTGGGCTCATATATTGGAGTTTGATTGGCACATGTGCGAGAGTTAAGTGCACTGACGATATTGAATTTGCACCCTTAACACTCGCGCATGCGCCAACCGAAGACTTGTGCATGCACACAGGAATCAAGATGGCCATACCCAGCCTATGGACCCTGGGATGCCAACTAACAAAATAATTATGCACATTTTGGCTCATGCCCTGTATCCCTGTTATAGTTTGTCAAATACAAAATAAACCACGTAAATTTTATATTTTTTCATATATATTTTAAAGATTTGGTCATATGTGTGGATGGACATCAGTCACAAGTTAAGGAGTACATGTATAACATCAAAAAACGGAAACAAGAATCGGCATTCAGTCCCTTCCTTGTATCAGCTCTGCCATTCAATATGACCATGTCTGACCTTTTATTTCAGGGCTTCTTTCCTGCACTAAAAATAATTTCACATAATATCCAAGCATCTTTGTCTTAAATATACCCAACAAACAGGACCTCGAAGGTAGTAATCTCTGGATTGCTGCCGGTGCCACGCGCTAGAGAGGGTAGTAATAGGAGGATGTGGAAGATGAATGCGTGGCTAAAGAGCTGGTGCAGGGGGCAGGGGATAAAATTTTTGGATCATTGGTTTCTCTTCTAGGGAAAGTCAGACCTGTACAAAAGGGACAGACTCCATTTGAACTGGAGGGGGACCAATATCCTGGCAAGCAGATTTGCTAGAGCTGTGGGGGAGGGTTTAAACTAGTTTGGCAGGGGGGTGGGGAGCAGAGTTTGCAAGCAGTGTGTTTGGTGGATGGCCACCTAGTTAAGAATGATAAAGATAACAAAGGAAGGATGGAGGTTAAGGTAAAAGGTAGAATACGGAATATATGTGAGGGTCATTCTCTGAAATGTGTGTACTTTAATGCAAGAGGCACAGTGAACAAGGTAGATGAGCTTAGAACATGGATTGGCACTTGGAATCATGTTGTTGTGGCAATTAGTGAGACCTGGTTACAGGAGGGGCAGGACTGGCAACTAAATATTCCAGAATACAAATGTTTTAGATGTGATAGAACATGGGGTAAAAAAAAGGGGGAGGAGTTGCTCTGCTTGTTAAGGAGGACATTACTGCCATGAGGTGGCAGGATGGTTTGGAGGGATCGTCCAGTGAGGCTGTTTGGGTGGAATTGAGGGGTGGAGGAGGCATGAGGGTACTAATAGGAGTGTATTATAGACCACCAAATGGGCCAAGAAAATTGGAAGAACAAATTTGTAAGGAGATAGCATATAGGTGTAATAAACATAAGGTAGTGATCATGGGAGATTTTAACTTCCCTCACATTGACTGGAATACCCATACAGTAAGAAGGCTGGATGGGCTAGAGTTTGTTAAATGTGTGCAAGATAGTTTTCTTAATCAATACGTAGAGAAACCGACTCGGGACGGTGTAATACTGGATCTCCTGTTAGGGAATGAGATAGGTCAGGTGTCTGAGGTTAATGTTGGAGAACAAATTGGGTCTAGTGATCACAACTCTATTAGTTTTAGGGTAGTTTTAGGGAAGAGCAAAGAAGGGCCTAAAGTTGAGGTTCTGGATTGGAGAAAAGCAAATTTCGAAGGAATGAGAATGGCTTTGGGGAGTATTGAGTGGAACATGATTTTTTCAGGAAAGGATGCAAATAAAAAATGGAGAATATTCAAAGAAGAAATTTTGAGAGTACAGAGTAGATATGTCCCAGTGAAGATCAAAGGAAAGGCTGGAAGTCATAGGGAGCCTTGGTTTTCGAGGAATATTAGAAATTTGGTTAGGAGAGAGAGGGAGGTGTACAAGAGGTATAAACAGCAGGGTGCTGAGAAATGGAAAGAGGACTACAAGGAATGTAGAAAAAATCTTAAGAAAGAAATTAGAAAGGCCAAAAAGAGGCACGAAGAGGCTTTGGCAGGCAGAGTAAGAATAAATCCAAAGGGTTTCTATAGGTACATTAAAAGTAAAAGATTATTGAGGGATAGAATTGGACCCCTTGTAGATAGGGAGGGTAGGCGATGTGAGAAGTCAGAGGAGATGGGGGGAATTTTAAATGATTTCTTTTCCTCGGTATTCACTAGGGAAAATAATAAATATTGTACCAGTTGAAGTAAAGAAAAATAGTGAATCATATAAGGATAACTGAGGAGGTAGTGATGGCAGTGTTAAAAAAGATAAAGGTGGATAAATCTCCGGGTCTGGACAAAGTATTCCCAAGGACACTCAGGGAGACTAGTGTACAGATAGTGGGGCCATTAACAGAGATACTTAGGATGTCACTGGTCACGGGGGTAATGCCAGAGGATTGGAGGGTGGCTCGTTGTTCCGCTGTTTAAGAAAGGGTCCAAATAAAAGCCTGGAAATTAGTGAGTCTGATGTCTGTGGTGGGTAAATTGATGAAAAGTGTTCTGAGGGATGCCATTTACAAATATTTGGAAGAACAGGGATTGATAGGTAGTAGTCAGCATGATTTTGTCAGGGGTAGATCATGCTTAACAAATACAGAGTTTTTCGAGGGGGTTACAAAAAAGATTGATGAAGGGAAGGCTGTGGATGTTGTCTATTTAGACTTTAGTAAAGCTTTTGACAAAGTTCCCCACAAGAGGTTAGGAAAAAAAGGTGGAGGCATTAAGTATAAATAAGGAGGTAGTGAAATGGATTCAGCAATGGTTGGATGGGAGGTGTCAAAGAGTAGTGGTAGAAAATGGTTTGTCAAATTGGAGGATGGTGACTAGTGGAGTTCCTCAGGGATCGGTCCTGGGTCCACTATTGTTTGTTATATATATTAACGATCTGGAAGAAGGGGTGGTGAATTGGATAAGTAAGTTTGCAGATGATACAAAGAATGGTGGTATTGTGGACAGTGAGGAAGATTACCATAGCTTAAAAAGAGATGTAGGAAAACTAGAGGAGTGGGCTGAAAAATGGCTAATGGAATTTAATACGGATAAGTGTGAAGTATTGCATTTTGGAAAGGCAAATCTAAATAGGTCATATACATTGAATGATAGACAATTGAGGAGTGCAGAGCAACAAAGAGATTTAGGAGTTATGGTAAATAGTACCCTCAAAGTTGATACTCAGGTAGATAGAGTGGTGAAGAAGGCATTTGGAATGTTGGCCTTCATAAATCAGAATAGTGAATTCAAGAGTTGGGATGTTATGATGAAATTGTACAAAGCATTGGTGAGGCCAAGTTGGAATACTGTGTGCAGTTTTGGTCACCGAATTATAGGAAGGATATAAACAAAATAGAGAGAGTGCAGAGAAGCTTCACGAGAATGTTGACAGGATTTCAGGGTTTGAGTTACAGAGAAAGGTTGAGCAGCCTGGGGCTTTTTTCTCTGGAGCATAGAAGATTGAGGGGGGATTTGATGGAGGTGTTCAAGATTTTAAAAGGGACAGAGAGAGTCAACGTGGATAGGCTTTTTCAATTAAGAGTGGGGGAGATTCAAACTAGAGGCCATGGTTTGAGATTGAAGGGGGAAAATTATAAGGGGAACACGAGGGGAAATTTCTTCATGCAAAGGGTGGTTGGGATGCAGAATAAGCTTCCGGCAGAGGTGGTTGAAGCAAGGACGTTATTTACATTTAAGGAAAGACTGGATAATTACATGGAGGGGAGAGGATTGGAGGGGTATGGACCAGGTGCTGGTCAGTGGGACTAGGAGGGTGAGGATTTGTAGGGCCAAACTGACCTGTTCTGTGCTGTATATGGTTATATGGTTATATAATTGAACCAATGCAGGTCTTTTGAGTAGAGAATTTCAAAACCGATGACCCACTGGGTGAAGAAACCTTTTCTGGTGTTGTGAGCAGTTCTGGTCACCTGGTTTTAGAATGTTATTAAGCCAAAACTGAGAGATGACCTTACAGTGGTATATAAAATTAAAAAGGACATAGATAATGGCCATCTTTTTCCCAAGTTTTGAAAACATGAAAGTCTATGTTGAGGGTAAGGTGGGGGGTGGGGGGAAGATTTAAAGGCGACCTACGAGCCAAGTTTTTCAAATTGAGGATGTTTGCTATATGAAACATGCTGCCAAAGGAAGTGGTAGAGTTGGGTATAATGCAGTATTTAAAAGATAATTAGAAAGATGCTCAGATAGGAAAGACTCAGAGGGACATTGGCCAAATGCAGAAAACAATGGGTATACCTCTGGTGGGCAGGTTGATCAAAATGGACAAGTTGAGTCAAAGGACCTGTTTCTGTGATGTATCAATAGATCTGATTGTCGGATTGCTTACTTTCAGATTATGGCTTCTGATTCTAAATACCTTAGGCAGTGGAAACAACATTGCTCCATCTACCTTGTCAAACTCCACAAAAAAGTTTTATGTTTCAATGAGTTATCTTATTCTTCTCAATTCAAGTGAGCATAGGCCAGATTTATCTAAGCACCTCAACCAATGATTAAATCTGGTGAATCTTGTTGGACTCGTTCTATAAAAGAATATTCTTCCTTAATAAAGAGACCAATTTGTACAGAATATTCCAGGTGTGGATCAACAAGGTCTATAGAATTGTAGCAAGATGGTTTTCCTTTTGTAGATTAGCTCACTATAATTATGAGCATGTGTACCTTTCTGTATTGTGAGAGTAGTTGAAATATGTGAATGAGCTCAACATGATTTCAAGTCAAGTCAAATCAAGTTTGTCATCTAATTGCACAAGTTCAACTCGACAAAAGCACCCTCTAGTCCACAGTGCACACAGACACACAAACAGACATAACACACCCAGTCAAACAATACATATTCAGGACAAGAATTCAAATATATAAATAAAAATTGTTTCATGAATATGAGCGTCTTGAATTGTTAGTGTGAGCAGTTTATTTAGTGGTTCAGCATTCTCACTGCCCGTGGGAAGAAGCTGTTCCTCATCCTGGTGGTGCTGGCTCTGATCCTCCTGTATCTCTTCCCCAACAGGAGCAGCTGACATATTCCATGCAGAACAACAGTGGTCACAGGCCTCCAATCTGTGCAGGGTGGAAGGGGTCCTCAATGATTTTGTGCACCTTCTTCAAACAATGATCTTGGTAGACCATGTTGATTGTGGGGGAAGGGAGACTCCAGTGACCCTCTCTGCCACTCATATGGTCCTGTGGTTTGGCCACTCATATGGTCCTGTGGTTTGACCTCTGATCCATTTCTCGACAGCAACCGTACCACACTGTGATGCAGCCATCCGGGATGCTCTTGACAGAGCTCCTGTAGAAGGTTGACAAAATGGTGGCTGGTAGCCTTGCCTGCATCAGTCTTCTCTGGAAGTACAGTTGCTGTTGTGCCTTCCTGACAAGTGAGGAGTTGATCTGTGTGACAATTTGTGAATGAGCTCAATTGACAGTGCATTTAAAAAAATTACACTAACGGCAAGTGTTTAAAAAAACTCACTATACAGTATGTACACTTGGAACTAAGTGCAACAGGAAAAGTATAAAACAAAATTTAACTAAGTATGTATATTAGGTCAGTATAATATTGTGTGTGAATAACTTCAGCTAACCAGCAAGTGAATAAATGACCTCAGTAAATGGATGAGACCATGAATACATGAACAAATAATGATTGCTTGATGAATTCAAGTGTACAAGTGAGCTCAGTTTACGCCTCTGGTCAGAAGGCTGTGAAATGAAGGGCAATTCCTGAACTTGGAGCATTAAGTAATTATGGGGAGATTCTCATTAAAGCCCAAATGAGCATATAAAGTTAAACTAAGGCAACATTTGACCTAGATGTAAACTATTTTTTAGAGATTTAGAGATACAACCTTTCTGGCCCACGAGCCAGTGCCACCCAAATGGACCTGTGACAAATTAACCTGCTAACCCTGTAAGTCTTTGGAACATGGTCACCATGCGGACATGGGGGCGGGAGCCACAAACTCCTCACATGCAGTGGTGGATTCGAACTAGAGTTGTGCCAACTGCTAAGGAAAAAAGACAGCAAGTTTTTTTTAAAACACAAATACAGTTACAATGTGCTCATTTACACACTCACTGTCAAACTGAGCTCTTTCACAGATTGTCATGAAGATAATGTGTGCTCTCACCTGTTCCTCTCCCTTTTTTACTTGAGCTATCTACACTCC
The DNA here is from genome assembly GCF_036971445.1 of Narcine bancroftii. Lineage (NCBI taxonomy): Eukaryota > Metazoa > Chordata > Chondrichthyes > Torpediniformes > Narcinidae > Narcine > Narcine bancroftii. Next base: position 37,999,047 of record NC_091472.1, read on the forward strand.
ACCCTCTCAGTCTTGGTGCAGGGTTATGACCTGAAACGTCATCTACCATTTGCCTCCATAGATTTTGCTCAGTCTGCAGAGTTCCTTCAGCCGACAGATGAAAGCAAGTTTGTCATGTTGCCTTCTTCACCACCTTACCTAACTTGGTCACCACTTTCAGGAAACTAAGTTCTTCTCTCCCCAAATATCTCTATTCTAACGAGAGCCTCGTCAATCATTCTATGTCTTGGCCTGGTTTATTTTCCCAAAATGCATCAGATTGCATTCATCTGTGCTAAATTATTTCTTTGCCCAGTTTCCCAGTTTATCTCAATCCCGTTGCAACTTTAGGAAACCTTCTTCACTGTACACTATACCACCAATTTTGATGTTATTTTCAAACTTACTAACCACATGAAACAACATTGTCATTTAAGTATATGATACAACAGTGGACCCAGCATAATCCATGCAGAACAACAGTGGTCACAGGCCTCCAATCTGAAAATCCTATTCTCAATATTACCTTCTGTTTTCTCCCACCAAACCAATTTTGTATTCCACTGGGACATGATGTGATATAATTTTGGAACCGGCTGACTATGCAGGACTTTGTTAAAGGCCTCTCTAAAATTCATATAGACGATATATACCACTCTCTGCAGCCCCCCCCCCACCCCCATCAATCTTCTTGTTCACTTTTTCAAAAAAACAATCAATTTCATGATAAGAGAATAAAACATCTCTTATTCCACAAGACAATGAAAATTATTCCAGACAACATTTTGCCCATGACTTATCCATGAGAAACGAGAGGAAAACAGGAATACCTAACAAAATTGCAGAGAGAAAGTGAAAACTACACAAAGATAGCATCCAGGATCAGGAGAATTAAAACACAGCATCTGAGCTTATTTTTATCTGTTCACTGGTCTTTGTATGAGTATGAGTGTGTGGCGGCCCACCACTAGGCAGGTGAACTGGCCCCGCTTGTAAGCCACCCGGCGGGGCGGCTGGCCAAAATAGCGCCATTGGGGCTCAGAAGCCCGCGCTGGTGGACCAAGTGACGCCCGGGTGACGTCAGCGCTCTCCAGCGTGGTTCACAGCCAGGTCTGGGCTGGGAGTATAAGTACAGCCCAGCAGCCTTCAATAAACTAGTCTGCTCACTGAGCTCAGCCCGTCTGGTTGTGTGTGTTATTGCAGGAGCAGAGTAGCTGCCACTACAATTGGTGACCCCAACTGGTTCAAAAGTCTTTGAACCCATCATGAGCGAGCCTGGGATCAGCGCTATAGCCGTGAAACTGCCCGAATTCTGGGTTCAGGAGCCGGAGACCTGGTTCGGCCATGCGGAGGCTCAGTTTCACCTCTGCCAGATTTCATCTGACATGACCAAATTCTACCATGTGGTCACTGCCCTGGACTAGGCCACCACCAGATGCTTGCTGCACCTCGTTCAGCACCCACCTGCCGAAGACAAATACGAGACCATCAAGCGAGTACTTGCCGGATCCCTCTGACTATCCAAACACAAGCGTGCCATTCGGATGCTGCACCTTGACACCCTGGGGGACAGGTCGCCAATAGAGCTGATGGACGAGATGCTCGCGCTCATGGGTGAGCACACCAACTGCCCACTCTTTAGCGCATTTTCCTCAACCATATGTCCAGGGATATACAGCTGCTGCTGGTCCAGGAGAGCTTCACCGACCTAAGAAGGTCGCTCAGAAGGCCAAAGAGTTATGGCTTGCATGATTCCTAGAGGGCTCAGTGGTCCAGCAGGTTACGAGGCACGTGCATGACCACACCAAGCCCGCTCCTAGCGCTGCGGTAAAGCATCTGGACCCTGCAGGGCCCGCAAGAGCATAACCAAGGCCACAGCATCCACTCCAGGCCTCTACTTCTACCACCAGCGCTGGGAAGCCAAGGCTCGGAAGAGTCGTCAGCCCTGCTCATTCCAGGGAAACAACCAGGCCAGCTGCTGTTAATGGCTGTGGCAGCTGGCCAAGGACACAGCCTCCTTGACCTGCGGGACTCAGTCAGTGGCTAGCGGTTCCTTGTTGACACTGGAGCCCAGATCAGCATCATCCCGGCCATGGCCGTCGAGTCCGGAACTGAACTCGTGGAGTTCCCCTCCGTGCGGCAACACAACAGAAATCCGGACATATGGAGACAAGACATTCCACTTCCAGATCAGCCAACGAAATTTCGCGTGGAGGTTAACTGTCTCATCCCTCCCAACTGTCATCCTGGGTGGAGACTTCCTCCTCGCACATGGGCTTCTGGTGGACATTCGAGGTAAGCGCCTGGTGGATGCCTGTACCTTCCAGGCCATTCGCCTCGATGCCTCCCACTCGGAGCAACCGCAGATGGCCACGATCAGCATGCCCAGAGACGAGTTCCAGTGAATCCTGGATGAGTTCCCAACACTCCTCAAGCCACAGTTCTCCGCTGCCTCACCGTGCCAAGGGGTGTTCCACCACATGTCCACCCAGGGCCCATCGGTTCACGCCAAGGCACGCCGGCTCCCACCTGACAAGCTCCAGGTGGCAAAGGAGGAGTTTTTGCACCTGTTGGAACTGGGGATCAATCGGCAGTCTGACAGCCCGTGGGCCTCGCCACTTCACCTGGTCCTGAAAGATTCCGGTGGCTGGCATCCCTGCATAGACTATCGACGGCTCAACGAAGCAACCGTTCCTGACCGTTACCCCATCCCTCACATCCAAGACTTTACGGCCAACCTGCACTGTGCGAGGGTTTTCTCCAAGATTGACCTGGTGCGCAGATATTACCAGATCCCGGTGCATCCTGAGGACATACTCAAGACGGCCATCATCACCCCCTTTGGCCTTTTCAAAATCCTGCACATGCCGTTCAGGCTCAAAAACGCCACTCAGAACTTCCAGCGCCTCATGGACTCTATGGGCAGGGACTTGGATTTTTTCTTTATTTATTTGGATGACATCCTCGTCGCCAGCAAGGACCAGGTGCAGCACAAGGCCCTTTTCTCCCGGCTGGCCGATTTCGGCCTTACTGTCAACCCGGCCAAGTCGGAGTTTACCACTGACATTTGGCACAAGGCAGGGAAGGACAATGTAGTTGCCGATGTATTCTTGCGACCAGCCATCTGCACGCTGACGCCCCGCCTCGACTTTGACCCAACCAGCTCACCCGGGACCAGAAGTCTGATGAGGAATGAGGGCCTTCAAGACCGCCATCACGGGCCTGCAGTTCCAAGACATCCCAACTCTGAGCGGCGAAGGCACCATCCTGTGCGATATCTCCATGGGCACTCCACGACCAGTGGTTCCCCAGCAGTGATGCAGCCAGGTCTTCTGTCACATCCACAACCTTTCACATCAATCCATCAGGTCCACGGTCCGGATGGTGGCAGAACAGTTTGTATAGCATGGGCTGCGGAAGCAGATCGCGGGCTGGTCCAGAACATGCACCCATTGCCAGACATCCAAGGTGCACAGACACACCAGGGTGCCCGTACAGGAGTTCGAGCATGTCCAGGAACGGTTCAGCCACATTCACGTGGACATCATCAGGCCCTTACCGGTTTCCCGGGGCAACCGTTACCTGCTGACGATGGTGGACCACACCACTCGCTGGCCGGAGGCAATCCCGATGCCAGACGCCTCCACCGACTCCTGCTCCCAAGCACTGTTGCATGGTTGGGTCGCCCGGTTCAGCATCCCAGGTCACCTCACCAGTGATCAGGGTACCCAGTTCACATCTGCACTCTGGGGACAGCTTGCCAACAGATTGGGGATCTAATTATACCGCACCATGGCGGACCACCCGCAGGCCAATGGACTGGTCGAACACCTGCACAGCCAACTTAAGTCGGCACTCATGGCCCATCTCACCAGTCCTGACTGGGTGGACGAACTGCCTTGGGTGCTCCTGGGCATCCGCTCCACTCCCAAGGAAGATCTGCAGGCGTCATCTGCTGAGCTGGTCTATGGTACGCCGCTGGCACTACCTGGTGGGTTCGTCAATGCACCTCACAATCCCCAGCAGTCTCCACACGAACTAATTCCTCACCTCAGGGCACACTTGGACTCGTTCGAACCCCCACCGCTGCCCAGGCATGGTACCCGCCTGTCTCACGTTCCTGGCGAACTGCTTTCCATGGAGTACGTTTTCGTTCGGTGGGGCCCGACCACGGCACCTCTGCAGCGACCGTACGAGAGGCCGTAGAGAGTTGTACAATGTTCCAGCACCACATTCACTCTGGACATTGGCGGCAGGTGTGAGCTGTTTACCGTGGCCAGCGCACCTCGATCCCACTGAGCCCATGGTCATAGCCCAGCCCAAGAAGCGAGGCTGCCCGGCGAAAAAGGACATTGGCGCTGGTTCTGGGAGGGGCTGTGTGGCAGCTCACCACTAGGTAGGTGAACTGGCCCCGCTTGTAAGCCACGCGGCGGGGCAGCCGGCCAAAATGGCGCCGTCGGGGCTGTTCCCTTCCTCCCAGCACGGGGCTCAGAAGCCCGCGCTGGGGACCACGTGATGCCCGGGTGATATCAGCGCCCTCCAGTGCGGTTCTCAGCCAGGTCCGGGCTGGGAGTATAAGTACAGCCCAGCAGCCTTCAATAAGCCTTCACTGAGCTCAACCTGTCTGGTTGTGTGTGTTATTGCAGGAGCAGAGTACAAGTGTTTCGTTACATTTCTGTTCTTATTGCCATGAATAATTCTGCCTGTGTGTATAATAACCTGATATTTCAACGCCTAAAAGTTACTGTGTATGTTGCATCAGATAGATTATGTAATAGAGTATGTATACGTTGATCCAGCAGACAGCCTGTTGACTTCTTTACAGAAATGATACTTTTCATTATGTCCCTTCATCTTGAATGTCAGATTTTGTGTGACCATATCATGCCATATGTCCAAAGAGAAAAGAGGAAATTGATAATTTGTTGCAAATTGTTTTAACATGAGATTTTATTTACCCCAAAATAAATCTGTCAAACTGTTTTAGAATCAACACTTGTTAATGCCATATTTGTTATACAGGTACATGATTCTTTATCCGGAACCCTTGGGGGACAGTGTGTTCCGAATTTTGGATTTTTCAGGATTTGGGAAAGCCAGATTTAAGCCCACCCGAATTGTGCTTCCGTATCCACCCCCCCCCACCCCACCATTCCAGTCGCACTGCTGTCTCCCTCCCTCACCTGCCTGACTCGTGTTGCCAGTCTCCCCCCCGTCCTTGCCCGCCCAACTTGCACCGTCAGTCACCCCCCTCTCCCGCCCGACTCACACAGCCGTCTCTCTCTGCACTTGCCGGTTTTTAGAGCTTTCCGGATTTTAGATGTCTGGATAAAGGTTTGTGTACTTGTATAAAATTCAAGATGGCAAAGAAACAAGAGTTGTTCTTGACTTGCCATTTGTAAATGTGCAGAAAAAAATACACCAAGTGGATCTTTCAGTGCATGTTTATCCTATAAGAAGGTTGTAACAGCACTAATTTAATACAGCTTACAAACAAATAAATATTACTCACTGTCCTCCTCCTGACAAAGGTGAGTATGCAACTGTGATAGCCCCCCACCCCTCAGCCTCCAAGCCATTCAAGGAGATGACTGATTGGAACTGTCCTACTACATAAACGGTCCGAAGGACTAACGGTTCGGCTCGACCTCGTACAAACGTTGCACAGTCTGAATGGCGAGGGTGCAACTGACTTTGACTCTAATGCAGAACATGGACCGTCGATATATGCTAACTTCAACCCGTCGATGGAAACTCCATTAGCTATTCCATTCCTGTTGATCACCAGTGTCTTTGGGTGGTAATTGTAAGACCTGAAAAGGGCCATCATAAATGGGCTGAAATGGTTTGTGAACAGCTTCATGGCAGAGGAACACACGAGTACAGCGTCATAAATTATTCAGCACATAGACTGCAGGTGACGCCTGCTGCGAAGGATTAAGTTGCAGTAATCCCGTTTTCCCGAAGATGATCAACATAACTAGCCAGATCATAGACCGTTGTGCTTGGGTTAGAATTCACAAACTCACCTGGCAAGATTAACGTAGAGCCATGTACTAGTTCTGCTGCTGAACATCAAGATCTACCTTAACAACAGTATGCACTCCAAGGAGAACCATCGGCAAACTTTTGTTCCACATAAATACATCACTATTTAATGCTGCCTTCAATTGTCGATGAAAATGCTCATTGAGGCCATCGACCTGCAGATGATAGGCTGTAGTGCGAATACGAGTAATGCCCAAAAGATCAATGAGAGCTCAGAACAACACGGACCCTTAATCTGTTGTAATAGTAACCGGAACATCAGAAGATGGAATCCAATGATCCATGAAAGCCCTCGTGACCATCTCCGCAGAGATGTCAGTAATAAGAATGGCCTCCTGCCACCTGGTAGTCCGGTCTTCACAAGTATATCCCCGAGATGGCAGAAGCGGGTCCACCAAGTCTGGGTGCACATACTGGAAACGGGAATCCCGAACAGCAAAATACCCCAGCTTGGATTTTGTGTGTCTGGAGAATTTAGTGTTGACACAGCAAACAGGTCGTTTCCCGTAGTACTTGTAATTGCATTAATTTAACACTGATTACAAACAAATAAAGAATGCACTCTCTCTCCTCCTCATAATGAAGGTAAGTACATGATGGCACAAGGTCTCCTTGCCATTTTTCCTCCTTTTGATACGTTTATCCTTACCTGAAGACATTTTATATTTGGGGTGGGGGGGTTTGATTGATATGAATGGCTGTGTTTTTCCACATGTAAGCTGAAAAGTGTCCCCATCTGGCATCCACACATGGATATATTTGACAGCAGTCATTGGATGTAAATCTGAACCAAGAGTTATGGGTGTTTATTTTCACCTTCTGTGGGCATTCGTATCTGGGCCAGGAGTTCTCCTTTGTCACTCAAGCTGAGATCAGCTTCTGGTTTGTACAACCCAATTACAAATTGCACTTAACACATGAGACTGTTTAAAAAAAAAAGCTGCATTTTGGAGGCAGATTTCATAGTGTGATGATTTCATCTGCAATTTTTGAATGCATTTTCACATTAACACAGCTGGATGTAATACAATATGATTCTCATACAAAGTACTGCTGTGCTCCTAAAATTAGAAGCGTTAACATTTCTGTAAAACACAAAGCTGGAGCAGGTCAAATAGTATCCTTTATATAGCAAAGGTAAAAATACATAACCAACGTTTTACCTTTATCAAGGTAAGGGGAAAATGTTGGCAGGTATCTGAATAAAAGAGTGGGGGGAGGGGGAATGTGTGGTCACAAAGGCAGGAGGTTATGGGTGGAGAAGGAAGGAAGGAAGGGGACAGCAGTAAGTAAAGGGAGGGAGGATGGCTAGGTGAATAGATATGCAAGGGGGAGGGAAGGGGAAGTTAGCAGAAACTGGAAAAGTCGATGTTAATGCCATCTGGCTGGAGAGTGCCCAGAAGGAAAATTAGGTGTTGTTCCTCCAATTTACGGGTGGTCTTGGTACATAAGGCCATGGACAGATATGGGAATGTGACACATAACTGAAATGGTTGGCTACTAGGAGGTCTCTGTCACAGGTGCATACTGCAACCACAGTGTTTATAGATTTTTGTGTTTTGCTTCCAATTAACATGTTGAAGAAACCAAAAGGTTGCAGAGAGACTTGGACAGCTGAAGAGCATGGGCAAATAAATGCAAGGTTGAGAAATTTGAATGTACAGAAAATTCAAAATTCAGAACTTGGGGGACCCCATGCAGGATAACCTACAGGTTAACCACCAGGTTGGATTGGCAGTAAAGAAAGAAAATGCTATGTTGCCATTCATTTCAAGAGGAATAGTGTATAACAGGGAAAGAGGTGTTGATGAGGCTCTATGGGGCACTGGTGAGTCCTCATTTGGAGCACTGTGTGCAGTTTTGGGCCCTTTATCTTAGAAAGGATGCAATGATTTTGGAGGAAGTGCAGAGAAGATTTACCAGGATGTTTCCTGGAACACAAGGGCTAACATATGAGGAACATTTATCAACTCTTAAACTGTATTCATTTGAGTGTAGAAGAATGAGAGGGGATCTCATCAAAACATTTTGAATGCTGAAAGGATTGGACAGAGTAGATGTGAATAAGATGTTTCCCTTGGTGGGTGAATCCAGGGCAAGAGGGCACAATCTTAGAATTAGAAAGTACCATTAAAAACAGAGATAAGGAGAAATTTCTTTCGCCAGAGGGTTGTGGATTTGTGGAATTCGTTGCCACATAAAGCTGTGGAGGCCCGATCATTGGTGAACTTAAGGAGGAGAGCTCCTAGAACGCTTCCACCAGCGTTGTCTCCGCTCCATCCTCAACATTCATTGGAGCGACTTCATCCCTAACATTGAAGTACTCGAGATGGCAGAGGCTGACAGCATCGAATCCACGCTGCTGAAGATCCAACTGCGCTGGGTAGGTCACGTCTCCAGAATGGAGGACCATCGCCTTCCCAAGATCGTGTTATATGGCGAGCTCTCCACTGGCCACCGTGACAGAGGTGCACCAAAGAAGAGGTACAAGGACTGCCTAAAGAAATCTCTTGGTGCCTGCCCCATTGACCACTGCCAGTGGGCTGATATCGCCTCAAACCGTGCATCTTGGCGCCTCACAGTTCGGCGGGCAGCAACCTCCTTTGAAGAAGACCGCAGAGCCCACCTCACTGACAAAAGACAAAGGAGGAAAAACCCAACACCCAACCCCAACCAACCAATTATCCCCTGCAACCGCTGCAACTGTGTCTGCCTGTCCCGCATCGGACTTGTCAGCCACAAACGAGCCTGCCGCTGACGTGGACATTTACCCCCTCCATAAATCTTCGTCCGCGAAGCCAAGCCAAAGAAAAATAGGTATCTAACTAGTCAAGGTATCAAGGGATATGGGGAAAAGGCTGGAATTTGGAACTGGATGTGAGAACAGTTTAGCTCAGGGTGGATTTGTGGAGTAGATTCAATAGACTGAATGGCCTACTTCTGTTCCTTTATCTTGTGATCTTGTGAACATATCTACACCGGTTCTGAATTGTGTATATTAATACTTCGAGTTGGCTGGGCCTCTATGTCTCTTTATGTTATCATTGAAAACTCAGCCTTTCTGAGGATCCCAATGAGGATGGATCAATCTCTGCTGAAGAGTTTAGAACCATATCTTAAAGAATTTAATGCATTATGTAATGCACTATTGGATTAAATTGGTCATTTTTCATGTGATTGTTTCAGTTTGATTAAAATATTAATGATGATTATTGCAGGTTTTATACCATGCTGTCCAGAAAATATGAATTAAATTGTGTAATTGCAGTGATGAACTAGATACATTGCTTGTATTGAATTTTATTAATATGTAACATCAACTTCTCCGCTTTCCATTGAACCCACATCCCCCCCCCACCTTCTTCTTCCCCCTGTCACCTTTCCCCCAGCTTTGTCTCTTTCTCCCCCTCTTTGTCTTCTTCCCTCTGTCTCCTTTCACAGAACCAAAATCAATTCTCACCTCTCCTCTTATCATATCCAATTAAAATCTTTTGTTGGTCTGGACCCCACATCCGCCAGTGTTCAGATTTTATTCTGACACCTTTCTGTTCCTCGCTTATTCCTTGAAGTAGGGCTCAGTCCCAAAATGTAGATAATATCTTTATCACCTATGGACGCTGTGAGACTGGCTGAGTTCCTCCAGAATTTCCATAAATGCTGATGTTTGAGAGAGTGTGAAGAGGTCAGAATGTTTGCCTGAATTGAATTGAATTATTTATCATGCGTACTGAAATACAGTGAGAAGCTTTGTTTTGCACACTATCCAGGCCATCCAACCCAGACACCAAATTAAATAGTGCAGATGCAGTCACTATGTTTTTTTTTGTGTTTCAATTATATTTGTAAATGGCAATCAATAGGTTCCTGTTGCAAGACGTGATCATTTCAGTTTGTGACTATTTGTTTGATTGAACATACTGTTTATGGAGCTCAGGTTGATGATGAATTGTGACTATGGAGGCTGTGGGAGAGCTGGAGACAAATCCACGGACACTTGGGGGACTCTCTTTTGCTTCTCCTTCTCTGACTGTAAGAAGCGCCGGCAATTTGAGCTGATGCCAAAAGATGCCTTACAGCAGACAAAAGGCAATTTTGTGTAATATTACACTTTTTTTTAATTACATAAAAAATCCTGAATCTTTGTTCCCATATATACAGTTGCATTCCATATAAGACAGAACACATGAGCTTGTAATCATATTTGAAACCAAAAGTGTGAAATTTGGGACTAATAATGAAATTGTATGTATAATTTATAATTTCTTGTATCATTTATGGTCATTATTGAATTGTATTTAACAGTTTGCAGCCATACATGGGATTGTATTACTGAATTTGTGCATGAAGTACATTTGAGCTTTATTTGTAAACATGATAGTGGGATTACTTGCACAGCATGTTGTAGCCAAAATGTATTATATATTTATGTATATATTTTGTATATTGCTGTTTGTGTCTGAGTTCGTTTTTATGTCTGTGTGTATCTGAATGTATCCCTCATTTAGATTTGTGAGTTTGGGGTTACTGTGGATGAGTTTAGATGGAGGTGAAACGAGAGAGTCAGAAGAAATACACACAAGTGCTGGAGAAACTCAGCAGGTCCTCCGGCTTGCATAGGAGGTAAAATATATAACCAATGTTTTGGCCCTGACCCCTTCTTCAAAATTCTGGAGCAACTCAGCAGGTCAAACAGTATACTTTATGTAGCCAAGATAAAGATACATATTCAACATTTCGGCCTTGAGTCCTTCATCAAGGTCTCAAGGTTAGTTTGTGTATTTTTCTTTATCTCGGCGACTCGTTGACTTGCTGAGTTTCTCCAACATAATCTTTTTACTTCAACCACGGTGTCTGCAGACCACCTTGTTTCACTTCCTGAAGGTTGGTTACATACGTTTGCCTCCTGTGGACGCCGCGGGACCTGCTGAGTCTCACCAGCAATTTTCTTGATGGAGGTGTGAGAGAGGGACATTGATCTTTTAAGCTGGAATCGGCACTAAAATTTTATGTGTGTGTGTGTGTGTGTGTGTGTGAGAGAGAGAGAGAGAGAGAGAGAGAAAACGAGATTCTGACTGAGTCCCAATCTGCAGACTCTAATCCGCCCGATTTGGCCCTCCGGCTTCACAATTAGCGCTCCTTCTGCTGCCCTCCCGCTGTGAAAGGAGCGCTCGTCCCTTCTGTCCGCGATGTTTCTCGGCACCACCAACCGGGATTGAAGGGAACAATCAGGAAACAATTAAAGAAACGGAGTGATTCTGTAAATAATCTTTGACGTCTCAACAAAGACGCCATTGGACAAGAGTTTATTAGCAAGAAACCATTAAAACAGATGTCATGTTAGCTTTTCTTTGGGGTTTGGTGCCACATCTCCAAGAATGAATTGCCGATTGTCTGCCGCTCAGTCAGTAAACACCCGGCCCATTGTTCAACTTTAAGGGAGCTCACAAAACAGAATGAGTTCCTTTGCACGCATTCCTAACCAGCCAGGGTGGACCAAATCTATAATCTGTTAATCCCAAAGCACATTGCTTCTGAGTCCACACCATTTGCAACTAAGTTACTTCACAATGTTAGACAGAAAAAAAGCCAGTGCCTGAAATTCCGATCAAGTTAGGCGAGGCCGTGTCCTGCAGTGGATAATACCCCGATGAGCGTGCCCCCCGATCAAGCCAACTAGGAAATTCACTGTGAACCGTTTTGGATGACCTTGCACGAAGCTTAAATAATCAGGAAACACGGACAGGGAAATGTATCGGGCAAAGGGAGACCTCGATCTCAATCGACATAAAAGAAAGAATGGTTTCGGTCAATCAAGATCTCAATAATCTGAGTTAATTTCCATTCATGGTTGTGCCATTCGATGAGATCATGAACATTTCGCGAGATCAATTAATTTTTAAACATTTTTTCCCACGGAAATTGCTTTCCATCTAATTTGCAATTTTCCTGAAAAAACATAGTTTAGGAATAAATGTCATTAAGCCATAAAAATATCCACACCCAGACTAAAAAAAAATTGGCGTTCAACATGCCAAATGATAACCACATGCCACAAATAACCACAGGTAAACTGTGATTGAAGCCCGTGGCATTTCTCGTTCAGGGTGCCTCATCTCATTATTTTTTTCTTTCAGGTCAAAGGGTCATGATATCTCCTTTAGTTTAATTTCTGTGGACTGAGGAAGAAATAACAGCCGGGCTTGGTTCCGGCGACACGACCGATGTGACTCAGAATAGACAGGGAAACGGTGAGCTCCGCGTACACGAACCCGTAAACGCTGCGACGAAGCGTTCTCCTTCCATATACAACCAGTGGAGGTTTTACTGTCGACGTTCGAGATGGCCACTAGACAGAAAGCTATCTCCCAAAGGCGAGAATGTTAGGTGCCCTTGACGAACCCTCGGATATTTTCAAAATATCAGCCTTCAATATAGACGTTGGGAAAACAGCTTCGGTCAGATGTTTTGTTTCCTGTCGGAAAGGAGCTAAACTCACGACTGATATACGGTTCTCTAAAGTAAAATTACACCACCAGCCCAGTCCCAGGAAAAGCGGCCTCTCAATGATGAAAGTTTATTGTCGCCACCCACCTATTGCTTGCCCCCATTGATCTCTCAGATTCATAAAGCATCCGCAGTGAATGTATTATTCCAGATCCATTTTGTTATTTTTCTCAGCGGCAGGAACAAATCTCTGCAGATAGATCGACTCCACCCGCTCTAATGTTTTTGATCGAAGACAATAAGAGGCGTTTAGTGGGTGCAGAATTGGACCCGAAGACAACATTTTCAGGTGGGGAAAAAATACAGAATTGTACAAAGTGGAACAGGAAAGTCGGCTGCAGACGCCGTGATCGTAGTAAAACCACCCCGAAATCCTGGACGAACTCAGCCGGTCTCCGCAGGAGACAGATCTATTGCCGACGTTTCGGGCCTGAGCCCTTCTTCAAGGAAAGAATAACCCATTCCTTGAAGTTCGGCTGAGTTCGTCCAGCGTTTCGGGCTGGTTTTTGCCGAACTGCAGAAGAAGAGTCGGAGTCACACAAGGCGAATATTCCAATTCGTGCAATTGTAATTATTAGATACGAAAGTCAACGTCCCTGCTCTGGATGTGGTGTCGGCAGGATGCAGGTCAAACCAAGGGCAGACAGAGTAAGTTTGGCAATTTGGGAGCTACATGAACCATGGACTGTGTTCACCTCGCTTCAGCCACTCCGGTTCATGAGATGAAAGTAGACCAACTTCAAGCATTGGAAACAGAAAATCCAGCGAAAGACGAATTTTCTTCTCCAATGGAGATATTCTCTCCAAGTTCATATAAAGCAACTAATACGCGAGTGCAGACAAGCTGAGATCTCATTAGAACTCAAAACGCCAACGGCGAAAAGTACTTTTTTCACTTCAGCTCAGGTGGTTCGTTATGATTTGGTGGAAAGATTTAACAGACAAGTATTGGGGCGCAGGCGGGCTCCCGGGAAACTGGGTCCAGAACCTTAAAGGGCACCAGCCGACACTAAACATACCGAAACAAGCCGATAGGTTCAAGGCGGAAAACGAACAAAAATAAAAACCCGCCGGGAGTTTGCAAAGAACAAAAAGAGCGAAGGACGGTAGAGTCGTCAATCTGCCAATACTTTACAGCCAAGCCACGAATTTAGATTTGGATATGTACATATCCACCGAAGGGAGACGACAAAGGATGAGTAAAGCTTTCTGCTGTAAAAATGATCACTAGGTTAAAAAACCAAACGCAGCTTTGAGCTGTTGTCAGTTTCTCAGCGCCGCTGGGCCTCCTGAACCACAATCACTTCAATTTCTCATGCCTCACACCTTATTTGGTCTCATTGCCTGGGGCAGGTTATAGGAAGAGGCACGGTCTCCGAAAGAAAATAGCCATCGTCCTACGACTTCACAGAGAAGGCTGACAATGGTCGATTTGCACACAACATACCAAGGCACAGGATGCATCCATATCACGGTTTGGCAGACGCATGCACAGGCATGGGACGTCGTTAGGCACCATGCATTAATCTTATAGATGGCATAAATAATGTACTGATTCACCTAATGCTCATTCGCGCGCAAAAGTAACAACAGCACCCCACTTGTAAAATTATAACCTAAACACGCCTATTTATGTTGTTATAGGAGGTTAGGACACAAACCTTCAGCAGGCAAAGATTGTACCTTAATGTTTCCATGACACACTACAACAGCTTAAAGCACTTTTCGTTCTGTCCTGACCTCGTGCGAAAAGTGGTCTAATCATTAAGGCTCGACGGTGCTTCTGGAGACTCGAGCGGTATTGTAGCGCCACCGAGCGGCCAGTCTCCAAGGGTCCTCATTTCAGTCGTGTCCGTCCTTGCGGGACCGCTTTCCTTCTGGTGTCAGGCACCAGAAAAAACGACGGCTTGTTCATTTGACAGTATTTCTATTCGGTTGCTGATCACATACAGAACTATTCTAAATAAACGTGACCGTAAAAGTTTCGACATAGTCATAAAGATTGTTACAGGTTTAAAAAAGCGGGTGATTTATGTAGTTTTACACTAATTATTCTTTCCCAATATTTCAAATGAATTTAACTCCTGCAATCATAATTCCCATCAATCACCTTCCATCAATTATTCCATCAACACTGGAAGTGGGATTTTGCTGATGACGACAGAATGCTCACTTCCACTGCAACTTCTTACATCAGGAAGTACCTGGATAACATTCAGGCTTGGCCGTATAGATGGTAAGGCAGAACCGTTTCCCATACCAGTGAGTTTATTCACCTCCCTCCAACAGCATGACCCAATAACATCCCCAGCCACCTAGATAGATCAGAACCTCAACTGGACTGGGTATGCTGCAGCAGATGACTCACCTTCTGTCACATTAAATCCTTATCTCCATTGGCAAGATTGACATCCCAAGTATATTTGAATAATCTCTACTTGCCTGGATAAGTGGAACATTAAAAACTGAACAGCATAATTGGTGGGCATCTCACAAATAATCCTGAACATTCACCCTCTCCACCAGAACCATGCCATGGGTGTAGGTTGTACAATCCGCAAAATGCATTACTGCAGTTCACCATTCTTTGTGTGAAGATGTTCCCCCTTATATCTCCTTTAAACACTTAACTCATGTCCTCTAGTTCTTGTCTCACCCAACTTCAGTGTAAAAAGCCTCTTGCATTTACTCTATCAATATCCCTCATAATTTTGCAGACATCTATCAAATCTTCCTTCATCCTCTGACATTCCAGAAAATAAAGTCCTATCCTGTTTAATCCTTCCCTGTAATCCAGCTCCTCAAGTTACAGCAACATCATACTAAATCTTCTCTGTACTCTTTCAATCTTGTTGATAGCTTTTCTGCAGTTTGGTGACCAAAATGGCACTCATATTTATCCCCACCAATGTCACCATAAAACCCAGCTCCTCTACTCATGGCATAGGAGCAGCTATTCAGCCCATCAGTTCTGCTCTGCCATTTAATTATGAGCTGATCCATTTTTCCAATCAGCCCCGTCTTCTTCCCATAAACTTTGATGCCTTGGCTAATCAAGAACCTACTAATCTTTGCCTTAAATACACCCGATGACTTGGCCTCCACAGCAAATTTCACAGATTCACCACCCTCTGGTTAAAGAAATTCCTCCGCATCTCCATTCTAAGTGGACACCAACATGCCAAATGCTTTCTTTATGACCCTATTTACCCGTGTTGCCACTTTCAGTGATCTGTATTCTCAGATCCCTCTGTTTTACCTCAACTGGAGACTTCACATCTTTCCTTGAAAATGAGTGTGCACTCCCAAACATTTGCAGTTAAGGTTTTTCCCTGGCCACTTAGCACAGGAGAATTGTCATTTTACCTTTAAATATAATCACACATGCGCAGCAAGCTTAGCAAATATGGATGCCTATCCACCCAGGCCCATAGCATTGAAGGATATATGTAATGTGTAAGTAATCTGGACTATGTTGTTAGCCTGAAATCATAATAATACTGGCACATGACCAGAGCCTTTCATTCTTGCCTACAACAAGACAATTGACCCATGTTTCTTACATCATATGTGCACATGATAATTACACATGACTTCCTTCTTTATTGCACATAAATACAACACATTTCTTTCTTTTAAAACCAGCATGAATCATTTTCATCCTATGAAGATGCAGATTGTTTAGTTTCCTTTATTGGTTTTATCTCAACTATATGTTCACCTCTAACATTGCTTTAGTTCCTTGCACTGGCAAACATGTAACCTAGAGTTTTACAGCATGTAAACATAACTTCCAGCCCATTTTGTTCATGCTGACCAAATTACTAACCCAATCTGTGTTTGGAACTTATGGAATAAGTTAATAAAATTATTAGGTCTCATTTCACAAACAAACATCTCATTTGCTATGCAAGAGCTATTCAAGGGTAGACTTCGAGTCTGCATTTGGCTTTGCAGAGACAATGGAAAGTGCTTGTGAGAGTTTCAGGTGTTAATGGACCAGCATGTTTGAGCAGTGTCTAGGCTCAAGAACTGAGAAATCTTTTGGCTGCTCACCTGGTCCCAGAGTTTTAAATTTCTGGTTAAAGGTTGATGTCTTAAGAAGGGCCACACAGTTTTGCAAATGGAGAGGAAACATCCACTTTTTTTGGGAGAGAGAGCAACTGAGAGTATTCTGCAGCAGTTTGTGGTGAAGGCTGCATGTTGGCAGTCCTGCTGCATGATCCTATTTCAAGACAGGGTTTGAGTTCTGAGTTCAGCCCATTCTAAATCTCTGTAGTCCATTGTAGAGGTTGTGGCTTGTTATCATGTTTCTCCTGAAGTAGGGGAAAAAGAAGAACTCCTTGTGGTAACCTGGCAAAGAAGTTATCTTTTGGGAAAAACCCAAGAGAGGCAAGTTTCTTTGGCAAGACTCTTCAGTGACTGATTAAAGGAGATCAGTTTGTGTGTCCAATGAACAACGAATATCTCTCTGAAACCAACAAAGACCTCCCAGAGCAATAACAACTTAAGTTAAAGCACCAGAACCTGGTGAGTACACTAACAGTCTAATTCTGTGCACAGTGTGGAAGATTGTCTGATGCCAATGAACTTAGAGAAGTGAAAAGTGAAAAAGAACTTTCCTGAACACAAACACATCACATACATGTGTGCTTGGAATTAGAAGGGGGTTAAGCTAGGTTAAGTTAATAGTAATAAGTTAAATATTGATCTTATTATTATGTTTTAAGAAAATAAAACCAGTTTTGTCTAAGTAGCTATTGTCTTGGTGAATTTCTGTTGCTGCTAGTTTTTGAGTTCTTTGGGCCCCGAATGTTTCCAGTCTGACTGTCTTAAACATTGTAATTGTATTCACTTTTACTAAAGTCCTTAGCCATGGGTGTGGTGCCAGATTGGAGGGTACCTCACATTGTTTCGTTGTTTAAAGAAGGCTTCAAAAGTAACCCTGGAAGTTGTAGACCAGTGAGCTTGACATCAGTAGTAGGTAAATTATTGGAAGGTGTTCTAAGAGATTGGATTTACAATTATTTGGATAGCCAGAAACTGATTAGAGATAGTTAACATGGCTGTGTGCATGGTAGGTTGTGTTTAACCGATCTTAGTTTTTTGAGGAGGTTACCAGGAATGTTGACAAATTAAAGGCTGTAGATGTTGTCTATGTTATCTTTAATAAGGCCTTTGACAAGGTCCTACATGGGAGATTAGTTAGGAATGTTCTGGTGAGTTAGTGAAATAGATTTGGCAATGGCTGGATGGGAAAAGCCAGAATGTAATAGTGGATAATTGCTTTCAGGCTGGACCCTGTGACTAGTCGTGTGCCTCAGGGATCAGTGCTGGAACCATTGTGGTTTGTCATCTATATCTGGATAATAAAGTGGTAAATTGGATCAGCAAGTTTGTAGATGACACTAAGATTGGAGGTGTTGTGGATAGCGAAGAAGGGTTTCAAAGCTTACAGAGGGTTTTGGAGCCGTTGGGTGGGCTGAAAAATAGCAGATGGAATTTAATGCAGACATTTGTGAGGTGTTGCATTTTGGAAGGACAAACCAAAAAAAGGACATAAATGGTGAATGGAAGGGCACTGAGAAGTGCTGTTGAACAGAGGGATCTAGGAATACAGAAACATAATTCCTTGAAAGTGATGTCATAGGTGGACAGGGTTGTAAAGAGAGCTTTTGTCATATTGGCCTTCATAAATCAAAGTATTGAGTATAGGAGTTGGGATGTTATGGTAAAGTTGTATAAGATATTGATGGGGCCAAATTTAGAGTATTGTGTGAAGTTTTGTCACCTAACTACAGGAAAGATAAATAAGATAGAAAGAGTGCAGAGAGGATTTACTAGGTTGTTGCCCAGACTTCAGGATTTGACTTATAGGGAAAGGTTAAACAGGTTAGGATTATATTCCTTGGAGTGTAAAAGAATGAGGGGAAATTTGATAGAGGTATTCAAAATTGTGAGAGGGATAGACAGAGTAAATGTAGTTAGGCTTTTTCCACTGAGGGTAGGGGAGATACAAACCAGAGGGCATGGTTAAAGAGTGAAAGGGGAAAGGTTTAGGGGAAACAAGAGGAGGAACATCTTCACACAGAGAATGGTGGAAATGTGGGAAGAGCTATTAGCTGAAGAAGTGAATTTTGGCATCACTTTAAACATTTAAATAGAATTTGGACAGGTACATGGATGGGAGAGTTATGGAGGGCAATGGTCAGTGGGACGAGGCAAAAAAAGGCTCTGCATCAGACTAGAAGGGCCAAAGGGGCCTGTTTCTGTGCTGTAATGTTCTGTGATTCTCTGATTCTATGGTTCAATTTTGGTAGATCTTCAAAGCTACTAACCATTGCTAACTACATTGTCATCAAAGTAATTAATATGAATGATAAACAGCAGACCCAGCTCCAATCCCTACAGCACAACATTGCATGTAATGCAGTCCTTCCTTGGACTTCTCACACATATAACAACCTTCCATGATCACCTTCTGACTCTTGCCAACTCTGTATCTAGTTGGCCTGCTCACTATGTGAGCTGACTTTCCAGACCAACTTGACATGTGGTACCTTGTCAAAGGCCTTCCTAAAGTTCACATGGACAATGTCTACTGCCCTGGTCTATTTGGTTACCTCTTCAAAAGACCGTCAAATTTGCGAGGCATGATTTCTCATGCACAAAGCCACAGTGACAATCTCGACTTAGTTCTTATCAAATACTGGTAGATCATGACCTTCAGAAATCCCTTGCAAAACCTTCCCATCTTAATTCACTGCTGCTTTCTGACTCTTCAACACTGGTTGACCTATGTCACTGTGAGAAAGAGATTCATTATCAGACATCACTTCAATATCTTCATGCAGGTCTCTGCTGTCATCAATGAACACTGAACTCTGAGGTTCCATTGCTGAGTCTCATCCATACTCATTGGTCTGATGACTCCAACTCTTTCATTTAATTAGAATTACTTATATTAATTTTCATTCATTGCCTTTAGCTTCAATTGCTACTTCTTGACACCCCCATCTAAATTAGGCAATATGTTTTCTTTGGATACATCTATTCTCACCCACTCTCTCAGAATATGTTTATGGACTTGCTTCAGTAATCAATTTTGCTGAGTCACTTGAACAATTTCATTTGAACAACCAGGAAAACCTTTCTACTAGTATTTTATATCAGATAACTTGTGTGAAACCCATTTGGCTTGTCAAGATTTTAATTGATCTTTGATGACTGAAATTCAATTGTTTACAGCCATTCACATTCCTTGATTTACAAAAGAGAAGGCCTATCGGAAAACAGCTTGTTAGGTCAGGATGAGTGGCTTGGTGCCAGGCCACTTTGCTCTCCCTTAATGCCAGCAAGACCTGTTAGTTATAGACTTCTGGAAGAAGGGTGGAGTTCACTTACCGATCCCCAACAACGATGATGAGGTGGAGATGGGAGATAACGTTAAGTTCGTAGGAGTAAACATCTCCAGTGACTTGTCCTATCCACCCTGCACCTACATTGATGCAGGTGGCCAAGAAAGAACATGGGTGCTTCTACTTCCATGACATGTTGCCTGCTTCCTTAACAACCTCAGGGAAGTGCAGGGTTGTGAAAGTGGCTCAGGCCTTCGCACATTTACCTCCCTCCCTTCCATCAACTTCATGTATAACTCACGCTGCCTTAAAAAAGATAGCCAATACATTAAAAGACTCATCCTATCATCATGACCACACTATTCATCCTTCTCCTGCCAGGAAGAGGACTCATGAGTTTAAGATTATGCATCAGAAGATTCAAGGGCTGCCTCTTTTTTGCTATAATAAGACCCTCAAAATATTAAAAATTACTTTTGCATTGTACTATCTGATCTCTCTCTGCAATTCTGCCTTTCTACACTGTGTTTTACTTGCTGAACAATGCATGAGATGTTGAGCTGAACTACTTGCAAAACAAACTCTACCACTGCATCTTGGTACACGTGTCAATAAACTTGAAGCTGTACTTGAAAATTTTGTAATTTGAAAAGGCTGGGCAAAATGCGCCTGAGGCATTTAATGTATTGTTATCAGCAAAGAGTTAGTTATGTGATATTCATGATAGCAGAAAAAAATCTTTGTAAATTGAACACGTACCCAATGACGTTGCTGTGAAAATTGGTAAATCAAATGTTAGTAATTCAAGGAATATCTGTAATCGCACTGTAACAGTAAAACTGTCCACCCCTGTATCCTGGAAGCTGTGATTGTTGGAATTGCTACTTCAGGATTGTTAATGACAGTTTGTGATCTGTAATGAGGACAAAGGGTCATTACAGTAAACTTATTCATACCGATGATAATTGCTACCATTTCCTTATCACCGGGAGCTTAGTTTCATTTGCTTTTGTCAAGAAGATGTGAAGTAACTGTATGGGCTGTTCCTGCCCATCACCCACAACATATTTGATGACAGTATCTACGCCCTCACTTGAAGGAATGCAGGCAAGCTTTCAGGTTCTTATTGTAGTGTAGTGAGCCATAATTTATTTGCTACTCAAAATGTGCTTAAATTGATCAACTACCTTGTTTCACGTCAGTCCAAATTCATTTCTGATTCTTAACAATTTGGTACAACATTTTAAGCATCATTGCTGGGTCAGGCAAGCATGTGGAATTATGTTTCATTGTTCTCAGGAAGGAGTAAAGTTCTGCCATGTTGCTTGCCATCTGGCTTTCTCAATAGCATCAACTTGGTCTTTAATAGGTTTCTCTCCAATGGTACTTCCACTCAGTCTGAGATACACACCTTTGTCTTTACTTAGACCACATCAATTTTATATATAATGTTGGACTTGTTTTAGTGCTTCCTCCAAAATATGTAGATTATCCTTAGCACTAACTGTTGCAATATGTTTTCCATGTTAGAGTAAAAGATCTGGTAAGGATTTGTCTCGGTACTTAGTGTCAGGATATAACTCTATTCATTGTGAAGTATTTTTGACTATTCTTATCTACATCCAGCAGCATGGAAATATGCCATTAATCTAGTTTAATAAAAACTTGGATTCTGCCAAAGATGCATACAGGCCTTATCCAAATGGTAAACTATATTGCTCCTTGTTACCTGTCTGATTTAAATTAATTTGTAGTTACTGCATAATTTTACTGTTTTAATTCTTCTAGGTCCCATCATTAAAATCATTTCCCAATTTCTATGCTGTTCTTTGAATTCCATTTCCTTTCAACTTTTCCCTTTCCAATTGGTTCTTGAAGGAATAAGAACTAACCTTGCTTCACAGTTAACTGGCTTAATATCGGGTTTAATCCATGTATCTTCCTTGTATTCAGTGGTTTCTATGTTGGCATTGTTGAAGCTATCGTTGAACTTGGACAACAATACCTCCAAATATCACTTTTGTCTATTTATGTGAATGCTGAGAATGTCCTTAAAACAGGCTTTCAAGTTTTCAGGCCCATTCCTATCGAGCGGGGTCAAATGTTTGGTTTAGTCTGTTAAAAAATGTACTGGGGAGTGTAGGTTAATTCGGCGTAAATTGGGCGGCACTGACTTGTGGGTTGAAATGGCTTCTTACTGTGCTACATGTCTACTTTTTAAAAAAAATTTAAAACTATTGATTCACAATTTCTCCTGAATAGGATTAAGAATGACCTTGTACAAAAGTAAGTTTGGAATAGCTCGTCATACGAATCCTTCCCCACAATGGAACTAATTGCAACTGTGTCATCCTTTATCCTTAATGATATGCTGTGGGGTGAATGTGACATCAAAGCCCTGAGTCTCACACTCCAATTACTTGTTGCACAGAGCATGTACAAATTTAAATGATCTGATCGTCGCCAATAACCATAACACATTTGGATGGTTTAATTAAGCATAGTAAGAAATGCATTTTAAAAATACCAATCCTGTTGCAGTTTAAAATTTTTAATTTTGCTTACAGCATGGTAACATGCCCTTCTGGCCCTCTCTCCCAAATGCACAATCATCCTACAACCTCCAGACATTATGAATAGGGGGGGGGGGCGGGTGGAGGAGATCAACACACCCAGAGGAAACCCACACAAACACGAAGAGAACGTACAAAGTTCTTACAGACAGTGCCAGATTTGAATCTGGTGTTGTGCGAACTGCATTGTCAACTCTCCCCTCCTTCCCCAAGATTACATGGTAGATCAAAATTCTAAAAACTGTTTAAAATTCTACATTAAGTTCAACTTGCATCCAAATATACATTGAAGTTGTATTGTATGAAAGCATTGTAGAATTGTAATACTGGTTTCCAGAGATGCAAATTCAAACCCAGGTTCAGCAAAAAAAGGTTGATGCCTAGTCTTTAGCAGAGAAGGGTGCAAAACCTACCCTTAAGAAGGAAAGTTGCCTAACTTGTTTTTTGCATTTTCCCCCAATGTGCAGCATGGTTAGCCTAGTAGTTAGTGCAACACTATTACAGCGCCAACTATCGCTGATCAAATCTGCTGTTGTCTGCAAGGAGCTGGTACGTTCTCCCTGTTACTGTATGGGTTTCCTCCAAATGCTCTGGTTTCCTTCTACATTCCAGAGACAGGTTAGTATCTTAATTGGTCACATGGGTATATTTGGGAGGTGTGGGCTAAATTAAATGCAGGGGAAACCAGCTTTTAGTGCAGTAGGGTGCAAACAAGCAAAGGAAAAGTGTGCATGGCTCTGAGAACATGGAGTGCACAACATGCACTCTTACAGGAGGACTCACAATAGCAAAGGTAGCTGCAGATCTGTCTGTTTGGGTTGGAAGGTGCACATCCTTCCCTTACCAGTAATGATTGGGAGCATGATTTGGATTTGTCACTTCCAGATGAGGACTGGGATATTGTTCTAAATTTGATTAATGAATCCTCATTATGTGCGTGACATTGTTTGTTGCAATTTAAGGTTGCACACAGAGCAGACATTTCAAAAGTTGTTATCTCGCTTCTATACTGATGTGATAAATGTAAAATTCTCGAGGCCTCTTTGATACATATGTTTTGGACTTGCTCTAGTTCAGAAAGTTTTTGGAAAAATTGCTTTCAAACTTTATCAATCATTTTTTAATGTCAAATTAGAACAATGTCTCTTAATTGCTCTGTTTGTCTTTTCTCAAGAAGATGGAATATTGTTGACTCCATCTCAGAAGCAAATTTTACCTCATTGATACCTCAAGGAAAATCAGGCAATTCAGATGAAATGGGAAGAAAGTATTCCACCTACTCATACCCAATGGTTACAGGAGTTCATGTCATTCCTATGTTTAGAAAAAATAAGACAATGTCAAAGATGTAAAGGTGTACTTTTACAAGACATGGAGCCCATTTATGGAATATTACCATAATTTAACGAATCGGGATGTTTGGATGCTCATGAACAGCACTTTCTGGTTTCTGAGTGTCATTCTTCGTTTCCTATTTTGTTTGCCTTGTTTAGAGAGAGGGCTTTGATTACTGGGGGAGTGGAGGGGTTTAAAAATAATAAAAGAAAAATAATACACAATAGCCCTCACTACTGAAGGGTGCTCGCTTGATCCATATCACACATTGTCCTGAGAATATTGGGTCCTTCTGTATTTAATCCAGGTTTATCATATGCACAGTATTGAGCACCAACCCACCCTTAGTACAGGATGAAACATCTCAATGCTTAACACAAGAGGATGCTCTTCCGGTAGGAGGATGCAGGCCTCATTCTTGGTAAAGATACTGCTCATTCAGCGTTTAGCACAGGCTTAGCACACAGGCCTTTAGGACAGACCTTTGCATGCCATCGCTAAGTTCAGGAGGGTTCATATCTGAATATTAACATAGGGAAAGCACACAACACCCTCCTGTATTAAGGGCTGAATGCATATCTTCATGTGCCGAGGGGAACTTTATACATAGAAACATAGAAAACTTACAGAACAATACAGGCCCTTTGACCTACAAAGTTGTACTCAACATGTCCCTATTATAGAAATTACTAGACTTTCACATTGCCCTCTATTTTTCTAACCTCCATGTACCTATCTAAAAGACTCTTAAAGGACCCTCACATATTTGACTCCACTACAGTTGCCAGCATCCCATTCCAGGAACCCATCGCTCTCTGCATAAGAAAACCTACCCCTGACATCTCCTCTGTACCTACTCCCCAGCACCTTAAACCTGTGTCCTCTTGTGCCAACCATTTCAACCCTGGGAAAAAGCCTCTGATCCATGCCTCTCATGATCTTAAGCATCTCTATCAGGTCCCCTCTCGTCCTCTGCTGCTCCAAGGAGAAAGGGCCAAGTTCACTCAACCTATTTTCAAAAGGTGAGCTTGCTCCCTAAACTAGACAACATCCTTGTAAATCTCTTCTGCACCCTCTCTATGGCTTCCACATCCTTCTGGTAGTGAGGTGCCAGAATTGCACAAAGTACTCCAAATGGGGTCTGACCAGGGTCCTATATAGCTGCAACATCACCTCTCAATTCCTAAATTCAATTCCATGATTAATGAAGGTCAATACAGTGTATGCCTTCTTAACCACAGAATCAACCTGAGCTGTTGTTTTGAGCATCCAATGGACTCAGATCCCTCTTCTCCTCCACACTGCCAATAGTCTTGCCATCATATTTGACCTACCAAAATGAACCACTTCACACTTATCTGGGTTGAACTCCATCTGCCACTTCTCAGTCCAGTTTTGCAATGTCCCACTGTAACCTCTGACACCCCTCCACACTTTCCACAACACCTCCAACCTTTGTGTCATCAGCAAACTTATTAACCCATCCCTCCACTTCCTCATCCAGGTCATTTATAAAACTCATGAAGGTTAAGGGTCCCAGAATAGATCCTCAAGGAAAATCACTAGTCACCAACCTCCAAGCAGAATATGACCCATCCACAACCACTCTTTGCCTTTTGGGAGCAAGCCAGTTCTGGATCCACAAAACAATATCCCCTTGAATCCCATGCCTCTTTACCTACTCAATAAGCCTTGCATGGGGTATCTTATCAAATGCCTTGTTGAAATCCATATACACAACATCTACTGTTCTTCTTTCATCAATGTGTTTAGTCACATCCTTAAAAATTAAATCAGGTTTGTAAGGCACAACCTGCCCTCGACAAAGCCTCATTGACTATTCCTAATCATATTATATCACTCCAGATATTCATAAATCCAATCTCTCAGGATCTTTTCCATCAACTCACCAATCACTGAAGTCAGACTAACTGTTCTATAATTTCCTGGGGTATCTCCACTCCCTTTCTTGAATAAAGGAACAACATCCATCACCCTCCAATCCTCTGTTACCTCTCCCCTTCCCATTGACGCTTCAAAGATCTGGCAGGTTCATTGAATATATTTAAGAGGGAATTAGATATATTTCTTCAGTATTAGGGGTTACGGAAAGAAGGCAGGGACGGGGTACTTTAAGATCAGCCATGATCTCATTGAATGGTGGAGCAGGCTCGAAGGGCTGAATGACCTACTCCTGCTCCTATCTTCTATGTTCTAAATCTTTTGATTATCATTGTGTCCACCAGCTTTTCATCCCACTTATAAAGTACATGTTCTGGTATCTTTTCCCCTATTTTATCTAGTTCTATCTTAGTCCAGTCTGGTTTTTCCCTTGTCTGGTAAAAATCTGATAATTAACCTCAATTGAGCGGCTCTATAATAATTTCTAAAATTTGGTAACTGTAAACCACCTTGATTATACCTCTCTGTTAATTTATCTAACGCTACTCTTGGATTCCTCCCTTTCCACAAGAATTTCCTTATTATTCTCTTTAGTTCCTTAAAGAATTTTTCTGTTAAGGGACTTGGTAATGTTTGAACTAAGTATTGTATCCTTGGGAAAACATTCATTTTAATGCAGTTTACCCTCCCTATCAATATTAGCAGTAATTCTTTCCATTGTTTTAAGTCTTCCTGCAATTTCTTTATTAGTGGCTGATAATTTAGTTTGTACAAGTGGCTTAAGTTATTATCTAACCTGATCCCTATGGATTGCTTGTGCTTGCCATTTAAATGGTGATTCTTTTTAAAATTCTGTATAGTCTGCGTTACTCATTGGCATCACTTCGCTTTTATTTGCGTTGATCTTGTACCCCACTATTTCTCCATATTCCTTCAATTTCTTATGTAATTCTTTTACTGATACCTCTGGTTCTGTTAGGTATACTATGATATCATCTGCAAATAAGCTGATTTTATACTCCTCCTTTTATTTTAATTTCTATTCTTATCAATTCTTCCAAAGGTTCTATTGCTAAGGCGAACAATGAGGGGGATAGTGGACATCCCTGTCTAGTTGACCTACTTAATTTAAAGTGACTCGATACATATCCATTTACTGTTACCTTTGCCAACGGTCCATTATACAATGCTTTAATCCAATTTATATATTTTTCTGGTAGATTTAATTTCTGTAATACTTTAAATAAGTAATTCCACTCTACTCTGTCAAAGGCTTTTTCTGCGTCTAGAGCAACAGCCACTGTTGGGTTCTTATTTCCTTGAACTGCGTGGATTAGATCAATAAGTTTGCAGACATGGTCCGCTGTTCGTCTTTTCTTAATAAATCCAGTTTGATCTTGTTTTACTATTTTAGGTACACAATCGGCCAATCTGTTTGCTAATAATTTTGCTATTATCTTATAAGTCTGAGTTAAGTAGAGATATTGGTCTATATGATGCTGGTCTTAGTGGATCCTACCCCATCTTTGGTATTACTGTAATTATTGCTGACTTACATGAATCTGGCAAGTTTTGTGTTTCTTCTATCTGGTTCATTACTTCCAGGAGAGACAGAATTAATAACTCTTTAAATGTTTTATAAAATTCTATTGGAAATCCATCCTCTCCTGGTGTTTTATTGTTCGTTAGCTTTTTTAATATATCCTGTACATCCTCTATTTCAAATGGTTTTATTAGTTTGTTTTGTTCCTCTTCTTGCAATTTCAGCAGTTCAATTTTAGCTAAAAATTCCTCTATTTTATCATCTTTCCCCTCATTCTCAGTTTGATACAATTGTTCATAAAATTCCTTAAAATTTTCATTAATCTCTGTTGGATTATATGTAATTTGTTTGTCCTTTTTCCTTGATGCCAGTATTGTTTTTTTAGTTTATTCTGTTTTAAGTTGCCAGGCTAATATTTTATGTTTTTTCTCCCAATTCATAATACTTTTGCTTTGTTTTCATTATGTTCTTCTCCACCTTGTACGTTTGTAATGTTTCGTATTTAATTTTTTTGTCCGCCAGTTCTCTCCTTTTCGTTATATCATCCCTTTTTACTAATTCATTTTCTGTACTTACTATCTCCCTTTCCAACTCCTCTATTTCCTGATTGTAATCCTTTCTCATCTTATCTGCCCTCTGATGAAGGCTTTCATTGCGTCCCATAATATAAATTTGTCTTTCACTGATCCTGTGTTTATTTCAAAATGTTTTAATTTGGCGTTCAATAAACTCCCTAAATTCCTGTCTTTTAAGTAGCATGGAGTTTAGCCTCCATCTATATGTTCTTGGTGGGATGTCCTCCAGTTCTATTGCTAATAATAGGGGTGAATTATCTGATAGTAGTCTAGCTTTATATTCAGTTTTCCTAACTCTCCCTTGAATATGGGCTGACAACAAAAACATATCAATCCTTGAGTAAGTTTTGTGTCTACTCAAATAATATGAAAATTCCTCCTCCATATATCCATAAGTTTCATTTCCTGCATTGATTTAACCATAAATTTGGCTACTTTATTCTTTTTACTTGTCTTTTGTCCAGTTTTATCTAACATTGGGTCCAAATTAAGGTTAAAATCCCCTCCTATCAATATATTTCCTTGTGTATCTGCAACCTTAAAAAAAATATCCTGCATAAACTTTTGATCCTCCTCGTTAGGTGTGTATATATTGAGCAAATTCCAAAATTCTGAGTATATCTGACACTTTATCATTGCATACCTCCCTGCCGGATCTATTAATTCCTCCTCTATTTTGATTGGTACATTTTTGTTAACTAATATGGCTACACCTCTAGCTTTTGAATTATAGGATGCTTATCACCAGCTGCCAATCCAGTCTGAAGACCATCCATATACAGCATTTTAGGCTAATGGTCATCTCTATCAATTCCAGAGGGTCCCTTTCAGTATTACTAATGGGGGTTCTATCTTTCAGAGGCAGATGGACAGAATGGTGGATGGGTATGTGTTGAAGGCTACCTTCCCCTACCTCGATAATGTCACCATCTGTGGCTACACTTTGGAAGACCATGACGCTAACCTCCAGAGTTTTCTCCATGTGGCGAAAGCCCTAAACCTCACTTATAACTCTAACAAGTGTGTGTTCAGGACTAAATATCTGGCTATCCTTGGCTACATGGTGGAGAATGGCATCATTAACCCCGATCCTGATAGGATCCTGTTAGAGCTCTCTGTTCCCAGGACCACATAAGAGTTTGAGGAGATGCCTGGGGTTTTTCTCATATTACGCCCAGTGGATCCCTCAATACGCTGATAAGGTTCAACCTCTCTTAAAAGCCACTTTTTTTTACCCTCTCGGCTGAAGCCCAAATGGCTTTTAACTGACTCCGGAACCACATTGCGAAAGCCGCCATATATACAGTGGACGAGAATGTACCTTTCCAGGTGGAAAGTGACACTTCGGACATTGCCCTAGCTGCTACCCTCTACCAGGTGGGCAGACTGGTTGCATTATTTTCTTGGACATTACAAGGCCACGAGCTCTGGAACCCATCTATGGAAAAGGAGGCTTAAGTCATTGTAGAAGCTGTGAGGCTCTGGAGGCACTACCTGGCTGGTAGGAAATTTATGCTCCTCACTGATCAGTGCCCAGTCACATTCATGTTTAATAATGTCAAGAGGTGCAAAATTAAAAATGACAAGATTGCCAAGTGGAGGATCGAGCTCACCACCAATAATTATGACATTGCCTATCAGGCAGGAGCCCTTACTGACCCTCCAGGGGCCTTATCCAGAGGAAGCTGTGCCTCTGCACACACCGACCAACTGTGGTCTCTGCATAATGAGCACTGCCATCTAGGGGTCACCCGCATGGCTCATTTTATCAAGGTGCACAATCTGCCTTACTTCATGGAAGACATCAAGGAAATGACCAGTCTTGCCAGGCCTGCGCAGAGTGTAAGCCGCACTTCTACTGCCCACAAAGGCACACCAGGCCCTTCAAATGGCACAGTGTTGATTTTAAGGGACCTCTCCCATCCACGAACGGCAACACTTTTTTCCTTTCTAGCATTGATGAGTACTCCTGTTTCCCGTTCACCATTTCATGGCCAGACATGTCCACTTCATCAGTCATAAAGGCCCTAGATTCCATTTTCTCCCTGTTCAGGCATCCCATCTATATTTATAGTGACTGGGGCTCATCCTTTATGAGTGACAAACTACATCAGTACCTGCTGGTGAGGGGCATCGCATCCAGCAGGACCTCTAGCTACAACTCCGGGGAATGGACAGGTTGAAAAGGAGAATGCCACGGTCTGGAAGGCTGTCAAACTGGCCCTGAAGTCAAAAGGCCTTCCAGTTGCACGCTGGCATGAAGTCCTTCCTATGGTGCTCCATTCCATTCAGTCGCTACTATGTACAGTGACCAGCTCTATTCCTCACAAGCTCCTATTCACTTTTGAAAGAAAGTCAGCTTTGGGAACTACACTCCCAACCTGGCTCACTACTCCTGGCCCAGTCCTTCTCAGGAAGCACTTGAGGAGAAGCAAGACCAACCCTCTGGTGGAAAGGGTGAATCTGCTCCACACCAGTCTTATGTACACCTATGTGGAGTACCCGGATGGCAAGGAGGACACCATCTATATCAAGGACCTGGCACCTGTCAGAACAGAGAGTCCGTTGCCTCAAATGCCCTGCAAGCCACGGAGCTCATTCTCGCCACCCCCAGTCAGGGCCTCGGGGGATCTGGTTCAGGAGGAAAGTGCATCCCCCTCTCTGGTGGCCAGAGACCCAGCCCTCCTCTCCTCCCTCACAAGGGGACCAGGAGACTCAAGGAGTCCAAGGACCCCAGGGCTAAGGTGCTCCACCAGGATCTCCAGACCCCCTGGACCACTTATATCTGTAAATTTGTAAATATCTGTATATTTTTCAATTTTCTTTCTGAACCCATGTTCTCTGTCTTCATTCACAGACCCTAAATTCTACAGGAAGGGTTGAATGCAGTGAACTGGGATTCACTGGAAGTGTGTAGTGCTGATGGCTGGCCCCGTCCCCATTGGCTCATATATAACCCTGGTTTCCCGCCTAAACCCAGAACCCTTCTGAAGACTACTGTGAGACCCTACCCATAGTTATAAGCTAATAAAAGAGTTGTTCTCCCTTCAGTCATGAGAGCTTTTATTTGCGCCACAACCTGCCTTGACTCTTATGCAGGAGTTGTAAATACATAGTGACAGGATAGTGGAGCCACAGGTAGCTCTGCTTATTCACTGATGTAGCAGTCGAGTTGAGCTAATTTCCATTTGTTTTCTGTATGGACATTGCGTGTCCTCTCTGTGACTGTATGCATACTCTGTTTCCTCCCACATCCCAACACCTTGCGGTTTGGTAATTAATTGATCACTGCAAATTACCCCTAGTGTAGGGAGGAGGCAGGAGAATTGAGGGCAATAGATAGGCATTTGAGAGAGAAAAGACTACAGAGAAATAATTGGATGGAACGAGATTGTTCTGAGAGCTTGCATAGCCTTTGTGGGCTGAAAGTCCACCTATATTGTAAGAAGGTAAGAGAAAGTGGCAACATCTAAAATGCTTCGCTGATGACCAGAATAAAAAAAATGGATGATTTCAAGAACCTGTGGTGTCAGCTTTGATGCGGGTATTCATTGTTTCTAGGGGAAAAGAACAAAAGATCAAGTGAAAATTTAGTCAAAATTTATCTTTGTCTAACTGTTGCTTTATAATTATCATGGATCTGCAAGATATTAATTAACTACTTCTGTCATTTATAAACTCTTTTCAATATTGCAAACTTGTTTATGGTAATAGGCCAAAATGTAGTGAGGATGAAATTCAACATTGTTTCACAAATTCTTTGGGACAATAATGAAATTTAGGGACAATCTTTGTATTTTAGTCTTTTCGGGAACAGTGTTAAACATTACAATACAACTATTATAATGTTGATGCAATCATGAGGAAGGCTGGAAGGGCTAACACAACGCTGTCTGTCAGGAGTTTGTACCTTCTCCCTACGACTGTGTGGATTTCCTTCGGGTGCTCCACTGTTCAAAAAGTACAGGGGTTGAAGGTCAATTGGGCAACAAGGGCTCATGGGCTGAAAGGGCCTGTAACCGTGCTGTGAATCTAAATTTTAAATTAAAAAAATTTAAAAGCTCACCAGTGGCTATATTTTGTTAGAGATTTGAGGAGTTATGATATGTCACCAATGACACTTTCAAATTGCTGTGGAAAGCATTCTGACAGGTTGCATCATTGTCTAGTATGTAGGTACAAAATGCACAGGATAGGAAGATTATAGTGAGTTGTAAACTCAGCCAGTGCCTTCATGGGCATCGTTAAAGACATCTTTAAGAGACCGTGACTCAAGGAAGAGGCCTCTATCATCAAGGACCCTTACCACCTAGGCCATGCCCTCTTCTCACTGCTACCATCAGGGAGGAGGGTACAGGAGTCCGAAGGCGCACACTTAGCATTACAAAAACAGCTTCTTCTCCTCAGCCATCAAATTTCTGAATGGACAATGAATCTACAGACACTACCTCAACTTTTTTTAAAAATCTTTTGTGCACAAATTATTTATTTTTAAATATTGTCTTTATAGAACTGTAATTTATAGCAATTTTGCACCTGTAATGCACAAAATTGCTGCTGCAAAACAACACATTTCATGACACGTTTATGACAAGAAAACTGATTCTGATTCATGTTTAGGTTTCTGGTTCATCCATTTGAAATAGATGCTTTTGCACTTCTTTCATCATATGGACTCAGACCTCCTATAACAAGGTTAACTTGGACTTCCAAGTCTTTTTTTTCAAGATTTAAGATTCCTTTATTGTCCTGTAATAGGACAGAGTATGTAATATAACACAAAATTACCTTCTGTCTGCCGAAAGGTAGACCTAGAGCCGCCTTTAGTGTTGCCCAGTGCCCCTGACAGTACATGAGAAAGGAAAGCAAAACAGAGTTCCTTCAGAGTCACTGAGTGTCCATGGATTCCCCTCCAGTGCTCCCTCGGTCTCTGCAGCCACACAAGCTCCAATTTGACAACCCGAGCTCCAGATCCAAACCTCTGACTCGACATATAATTTAGCACAAAAGTCTATTGGTAAAGGTTAGAAAACCAGGATAAATCTTTGGAAAAGAGAAAAAGTTGTCTGAAAAGTTAAAAGTAGCAAACACGCTTCAGATTTCTGTTAGCAGCCCTAATGTTGAGAAAACTACCATATTTTCAATCACATAACAATCTGCCTTCAAAAACACGATATAAACTGACAAAATTGCTGATAAAACTGACAAAATAGATTATCATTCTGAGAGGGGTGATGTTGTCCAGAAATTAAAGAATTAATTGGATAAAATGTGAGCATAAGCAGATAAACAATTCAGTCCAATGAAGAGTACTTAACATAAAATAAAGGTGACATGCCTGCTGCTTGGAAAGTGTTCATCTAGTTAAAGCTGAATGAGAAAATGTCACAAGAGTTTCAGTGGATTTGACATTTAACATGCTCAGCAAATGAATAACAGCAAAGCCAAAAGAATGGA
The DNA here is from genome assembly GCF_036971445.1 of Narcine bancroftii. NCBI lineage: Eukaryota > Metazoa > Chordata > Chondrichthyes > Torpediniformes > Narcinidae > Narcine > Narcine bancroftii. The sequence continues at coordinate 38,032,321 of NC_091472.1, forward strand.
GAACCACATGTCAGTGCACGAGAAAACTAGAGTGGATTGCAATTAAACTGCACAAGTCCCAGTGAAATGGCATCTTGAGTACAGTGTCCAGTTTTGGTCAGGCAAAATTTAAAATGAGCGCGGTTTTATGCAAAGGATCCTGAATATTTAAGACCTGTAATTCGAGGAAAAGCAAAAGCAGTTTCATATTTTTAGGAGATGATTGAAATGTGATGAACTTAAATGTATCAAATGCTGATATTTATACAGCATTGCAGGTTTCTTCTGTAAGTGGCAGGCATGAGCAGTATTCAGTGCCAGTGACGACCGCAGTCCAGGTGTCAACAGAAGGACACTGAAATTACCAGTCTGTCACATATGAATATGGATTTCCAGAATGTCTGATAGAAAAATAGTGTGAAAGGTGAGATGAACTCTAGGTTATCCTTAATAGTCTTCAAGCCATTAAAAAGGGGGTATGCAATGAAAACAGAAAACTGAAGATGGAGAGTGGCAGAGTTAATTCAAATACAAAGGTTTGGAACTTAAAGAAAGCTAACTTTCATGGTATGAGATGTGAATTGGCTAAGATAGATTGGCAAATGGTATTTGCGGTGGAAATGCAATGGCAATCGTTTAAAGGTAGCTTGGATGAAATAAACAATCCCAGTTTGGAAAAAGAATAAATCAAGGAAGGTCATGCATCCATGGTTAACAAGGGAAATCAGGGAGAGTATCAAATCCAAAGAAGCGGCATATAAACTCCCAGAAAAAAAACATTATTCCCGAGGACGGAGAAATTCAGAGTTCAACAGAGGAGGACAAAGGGATTAATTAGGAAAGGTAAAAGGGATTATGAGAGAAAGCTGGCAGGGAACATAAAGAATGACTGTAAAAGCTTTTATAAATATGTAAAGAGAAAGAGGTTAGTTAGTTAAGACAAATGTGGGTCCATTACAGTCAGAAACAGGTGAATTGATCATGGGGGACAAGGACATGGCAAACCAATTGAATAACTACTTTAGTTCTGTCTTCACTAAGGAAAGGAAAACATAAATAGCCTTCAGGAAATAGTAGGGGACCGAGGATCTAATGTGAGGAAAGAACTGAAGGAAATAAATGTAAGTCGAGAGATTGTGTGAGGTAAATTGAAGGGATTAAAGGCAGATAAATCCCCAGGATTGGATAGTCTGCATCCCAGAGTGCATAAGGAAGTAGCCCAAGAAATAATGGATGCATTAGTGATAATTTTACAAAACTCTAGATACTGGATTAGTTACAGAGGATTGGAGGGTGGCCAATGTAACCCCACTTTTTAAGAAGGGAGGGAGAGAAAAAATGGGAAACTATAGACCAATTCATCTGATATCAGTAGTGGGAAAAAGGCTAGAGTCAGTTATTAAAGATGCAATTCCAGCACATTGGGAAAGTAGTGATATCATCGGACAGAGTCAGCATGGTTTTATGAAGGGAAAATCATGTCTGACGAATCTAATAGAATTTTCTGAGGATGTAGCTAGTAGAGAGGGTAAGGAAGAACCAGTGGATGTGGGATATCTGGACTTTCAGATAAGGTCCTGTACAGGAGGTTGGTGTACAAACCTAAAGCACACAATATAGGAGGGATGGTGTCTTGGGTAAACTTGTACCTCTCACTTTTTTCGTTTTAGATTGGTCACAGTGTTCAAGTTACTGAAAGAAAATAAACACACACACCGAGAGCAATTCAGTTTATACAAGTCTTTATTACTAAATCTAAAGTGAATTCACACTGCAATATGCAAGCCCTTCCCAATTATACTTATCAATGCCTGGACTGGTCCAAACTGCCAAAGCGAGGCGATGACTGCACACTTGTAGTAGGTTGTCTGGGCGCCGGTAGCAGCTTCTCCACCTCCCCGGACCGGGATGTCGGTTTGGAATCTTGAAGTTCTTCTTCTTGCTGAGAGATGTTGCCACCTCTTGGAGAGTCTCAAACTTCAGCAGTGGGACCATGGCTTATATTACCCAAAAGTTGTTTACTTCAGATCTTATCTCTTTGAACAAATGATTTAATTATCTTCAAGGTCTCCTGACAGTCTGCGACCAACAAAAGACAACTGCATCTCTTGACCTCATGGTGGAAGTTGGATAATGTCTACTGATTCATATGCATCCCTGGGGCCCCATAGTGGTAAATTTAGATAATGTCTTCCTATTCAACTGCATCCTGGGCCCCATAGTGGAATTTAGGTGTGTCTACTAAATATGCATCTTGGGCCTCATAGTGGAATTGAGATTATGTCTTCTGATGCAACTGCATCCCTTCTTGCATAAGCTGGTCTAAATCCTCCATTACAGATGGTATTGAGGTGGATAGAGAATTGGTTGACAGACAGGAAGCAAAGAATGCAGGGAGTGAGTAATGGGGTCAGCACTAGTGATCAGCTCTAGGCTCAGTGCTGGGACCTCCGTTATTTACAATATATCTCAATGACTTAGATGAGGGACTAGAAAGCAGCATCTCCAAGTTTGCAGATGACACAAAGCTGGGTGGCAAGGTTAACTGCGTAGAGGATGCTAAGAGGATGCAAGGTGACTTGGACAAGTTAGGTGAGTGGGCTAATACATAGCAGATGCAATATAATGTGAATAAATATGAGGTTATCCACTTTGGAGGCAAGAAAATGAAAGAAGATTATTACCTCAATGGAGTCTGATTAAGAAAAGGAGAGATGCAAGAGACCTGGGTGTTGCTGTGCACCAGTCATTGAAAGTGGGCATGCAGGTACAGTGGGCAGTGAGGAAAGCAAATGGTATATGGGCATTCATAGCAAGAGGGTTCAAGTACAGAGCAGAGAGATTCTACTGCAACTGTACAGGGCCTTGGCGAGACCACACCTAGAGTATTGTGTACAGTTTTGGTCTCCTTATCTGAGGAAAGACATTCTTGCCATAGAGGGAGTACAGAGAAGGTTCACTAGATTGATACCAGGGATGGCAGGACTTACATATTAAGAAAGGCTGGATTGAAAAGTCTTATACTTGTTGGAATTTAGAAGATTGGTTGGGGGGGGGGGGGGGAGTCTTATAGAAATGTATAAAATTCTTAAGGGTTTGGACAGGCTAGATGCAGGAAGGTTGTTCCTGTTGTTGGTGAAAACCAAAACCAGGGGTCACAGTTCTGAGATGAGAGAAAAAAAAAGATCTCAGAGAGTGGTGAATCTATGGAATTCTTTGCCACAGGAAGTAGTGAAGAGTCTAAGGGGATGCGGGGGTATGGGGAGAAGGCAGGTACTGGGTACTGAGTAGATGATCAGCCATGATCATAATGAATGATAATGTAGGCTTGAAGGGCCAAATGGCCTACTCCTACACCTATTTTCTATATTTCTATGAAGTTTTAGCAGGAGTGACACAATGGATTCATGTCAGTAATACCACTTCCTTTGACGATGAACAAAAGGAAATCTTCTTACATGAGTGTCGCATTGTAAAGGGTGGATATCATCAGTAATAATTCAAATGCACCATGTGTAGAATGGCTCACCAAGTCAGTCTATCCAGCACTGTAATCCCAAATATATTTCCAAGTTCTTAAAGAACAGATATGGTAAAGAAGCCTCCCAATTTTGCACACATTTCTTGAAGTTAAAATACATATCAGGCCATGAGCAAATAAAGTTACCTCATACAACTATTATACAGCTATCTGCAGATAGACCTGATGGCAAGTTTCACTGCTTGCACACTACCATGGAGCAAATGTGGGATAGAGTTAAATTTCTGTGGGCAGCCAAATTTTAGTAGGGTGTTCTACAAACTCTCCCAATTGATGGAGACAAAGGTTTTTAAATAAGGGTGAGTAATGGGTGCTGCTTCCTGCATTTTTCTTGGAGCTGTGTCTCTCTCTGTGATGTGGGAGTGGGGGTGAGGCAGATGAGGAACACACTGGCAATGACTTTCCCTGAGACACATAGCAGGGAGACCCATCTGTAATTAATTATGGCTGAGTCTGTCTCTTTTCTCAAAGATGGACATGATTATGGGACCCCTGAGGTCTCCTGATATATCCTCCTCTTCGATTTCAGCATCTTCTTGTCGGTCAATATTCCAAGCATTGAAACTTCAGTTATGCTCAGTTGGTTATAATGAACTGGCCACTTCAATTGTGCACCTGACATCAAATTCCCAAAACAGACATTGTTCTCAGTTCTGCCATGTGAGGAGATGGCCAGATGAATGGAGGGAAAGGTTTAACTTTGTGCTCAAAGTTGTGACACAGAAGTGTGACATTCCTACTGACTCCTAGGTAACTCTGAACCATGGAAGGAAACATTCAGGATTGTATTAGGTACCATAATTCCATGTTTTAGGAGAACACAAAAGCAAACAGCGGAAGAAGAGCACCAACTCACAAATGAGCCATCTGTTTGCACTGCCAACTATCTACTGACCCATCTGCAGAAGTGCCTATGGTTCCCAAACTGGCTTCATTAACCAATTTTGTTTTTTTAAAATTCATTCAAAAGACATGGGCATCCCAGACTAAGCCTGAATTTAACTGTCCCTTCATAATTTCACTTGAGAAGTTGGTAGTGAGCTGTCTTCTTGAACCATTGCACCTGAGAAGTTGGTGGTGAGCTGCCTTCTTGATCCATTGCACTTGAGAAGTTGGTGGTGAGCTGCCTTCTTGAACCATTGCACTTGAGAAGTTGGTGCAATCTTCAAGACTTTTTCTTTTACCAGAATGGGAAGACAGATTATGGTCTATCTTGGTATCTGAGAAAAAGAAGTGTCAGATAATGTGTGTCTTCATTATTACTAAGACTCTCCAAATTTAATGTAACACCCATGGGTTCACACTGAATCTCAGTTTAGGGTTTCATCCAAAATATACCACCTCTGATACTCCAGCATCCCTCTGTAGTTGGCTGACGGTTCAGCCCTCATAATGTCTGTGAAGCTGGTCCTCAAACCACAATCATGACACCAAGACCTGGCAGAGTGGTTGAGCTTCTCAGCAGGAGTACCCAGTATTTGCATTAGGAATGAAGGGCCATGGATTTTTAGGACTCATATTTCTCTACTTGAAAACACTTTTTCCTGTTCAAGTCCCTTTCGATGAAACTCCTGAAAGCATAAGGGCTCTATCTGTAAAGCTGGGGACTCCTGGGAAATCTGTCAGGCAGCAGAAGTTCCGTGATCCCACTCACTAGTATCTTCTATCCCTTTGGCTAGAGGAAGAAATATTTCCCCCAGCAAACGCAATGTCAATCACCTTTTTTAAAAACAAGAATAAGTGACTGATGAGCTTATCTGATATCAATTCCCTGCTGAGATTTGACTGGGATCTTGTTGCAAAGAAGCTTAACACAATATTGACCTTCACAGCAATGGGAGATGACAGTCTTTGATGTTTTTACTCTAAATCAGATGGCAAAACATGAAATAATTAAAATGGGTAGAGCAAAAGTCAATATGATTGAAATTTAAAATGAAAATAAAGGCCTTGTTACATTAAAAAAAGGTGAACAGCAAGCTTCTGCATTGTAGAAAGAAATAAAGAGTAAGTCTGCAGAAAAATTAGTTGGAATAATAGAATTATTAGTCAAGAAAAATGTAATTATCTACTTATTGACAGGGACAAAATGTGAGTTAATGGTGTAAAGGTAACAGAGTTCCTAAAATGTGGCAGGTTGGTTAATCACTTGTGAGCATTTTGGATAAGGTTGCACTTGGAATACTGTGTGCAATTTTGGTTGCCCCACAACAGAAAGGATGTGGAGGCTTTGGAAAGGGCACAGAAGAGGATATTGCCTGGTTTCGAGGGGATGAGTTATGGAGAGTGATTGGACAAACTTGGGTTGCTTTCTCTGAGGCATAGGAAGTTGAAGCGATAGGAGTTTTAAAAAATTTGAGAGGCATTGAAAGGGTAAACAGTCAGAAACTTTGCCCAAGCATGCAAGTGTTGCACACGAGAGGACATACATTTTTATTAAAGTGAGGGGTAGAAAGTTTAAGGGAGATGTGCAGGTCACATATTTAGGTGCCTGGAATAGGCAAATGTAAACAAAGAGTTAGGCAAAGCAAGAGATGATTGTCAATATTTAAAGCATGATTTAAAAGTTTGCATTGATCTTTATTCAATTAAATATTGAGTGATCTCCCAGTACACTTGGTTATCTTAGGTGTCAATACAACTTTACAGTTCAAGTATAGATCTAGTCAATATTCATGTGATTATACAGCATCCTTATATTATATCATCAAGCAATTTAATCTTACTGTAATCCACACGTTTCAGAACTGATACTTGAATGAATACATGAATACAGAAAGTATCAATGTGATTTCTCAGATGACATATTTATAATTGCATAACAGTGTGATTATACAAGCAATTATATCAAGTATAAGTATGATATTACCATAAACATTATATAAGATAACAATATTTGGACAAAATAGAGTTGAATTTAAAAAAAATATCAATGTGATCTTATGATACACCCAGTAATTTAAGCTAATAGTGTGATTTTACAGTACTCAGCATATCTTATATCACCAAAATATCCCTGTGATCTTACAATACACAGGGTTAAATCAGCAATTAGAGTTATTTTATACCACAAAATGTCCAACTTGCTTTGCAGCCCATCTAATTATAGGAGGGTCATTTTTTTTGTCCAGTCCTAGTTGGATGTGTGATCTTGCAGAACAAGGTTAGGTCAGTTGTCAGTGTTGTTTTACAGCTGTAATCTACATGAACTCATAAAGTACTGACTTTACATACATACATGTCTACATAATGATGGTGTGATCTTGCAGTATGTATTTTGTCATAGTGTCATACAACACAGAAGCAGTTCTTTTGGTCCATTGAATCCACCCTGATCAATACACACCCACTTAAACTAATCCCAGTTTATTCTCCCCTCACTCTCATGAACTTTACCTAGTTTCCATGACTAACCTGAACATGGAGGGGCAATTACAGTGGATAATTAACCTACCAACCTGCTCATCTTTGGAAGGGAAGCCAAACATCTGGAGGAAATCCAAGTAGTTACAGGCAAACACCACACAAGCAGTGTCAAATGTTTGAACAGAGCCTGAGTCATTGGAGTTGTGACGCAGTAGGTTCACTACCTGTTCCACACTGAATTTGAACGATATCATTGAGACCAAGGCTATAGTATGAAAATGAATTAAATACTTGTTTATAATAGTCCATGTCTGATTAATTGATGCTGTCTTAATTCCAGATATTGATATGATTTTACAGGGCACAGATGGGTCAGATATTCATGCAATAATACAGTAGATATCCTTTTCAGCTAATTAATGTAATACCATTAGCACAAATTTGGAACAAAAATAAAGTCTATTTCCTGCATTTTTAATGTTTAATCAAAACTGTAGATTGAACACTTCTTGGCCTGACTTTTACCCTGTTCCTTATGACATTTTTCTATTTCATTGTGTATCTGGTAAACTCATTCAAAATTTTGGTCAACAGTTTTGACAAAGTGAATCTGGCATTGTACTGCATGCAGATACCAGAAATACCAGGTAAATTGTTGAAAGAGGAGTTTATTGTTGGAATTTTTTAAATACTGTCGATTTAAATGGAGGATTTAGGCTGTAATGTTTCCAATATGCCAAAAGGTGGCAGTAGATCTACACAGTGAATATTATTCAATTAAAAAGGACTATTGGTATTCTAATTAAAAATGGAACACTGGAGAAACTCAGGAGGTCAAACATTGTACCCTAATGAAGGGCACAAGCCCTTTTTTGCTATTTAAAGTACACTGTTTGACCTGGTGAGTTTGTCCAGCATTGTGTTTTTACTTTAATGACAGTGTCTGCAGACTTTTGCGTTTTACCTCTTGTGGTATCCATTATTGGTTTAAAGCTATATTCTTAAATTACATTTTCTAGTTATCTTCAGCCAGTTAAAGCTTCCATTTAATAGTGAAGAGAAAAATATTATACAAATCCTTCATATGACAATGACACTGGCAATAATTTATAATTCATGTGCCTTCATAAAGGAGTAGGTAGCAACTATGCTCTGACCTTGGAAATTACAACACCAGTGTTGATTCTTTTAAAAATTGCTATTAAGCTGTCAAAAAATTCCTCCTGGGCAAATGTAAGGAGATGCATCGATGATGTTTCCGAAGGATAAGAAAACCAGAAAATGAGATGAGAGAAATGTCTTCATCCCACGAGTGGCAAATCTATAGAATTCTCAACCCTGGAGGGCCTCAGAGGCTCAGTTGAGCATATTCAAGACAGATTATTTTTGCATATTGAGTAATTAAAGTATTACTACAGTAAACCTGTGTTCTCCTTCTTAGCGCCTCAGGGTCAAGGAAGACTTGCTTCATCTTTAATTCTTTGGGTTCTGACATACAGTAGGTGATGATGTCAGTGTGCAATCCACAGACTCTGCATCTGGTAGGAGAGGAGATACATAATGGGGCAGTGGGGGGAGTGGTAACTTGGGGGCTGCACTCTTCTGCCATAATGCCAGGCACATAATGTTTATCAAAGCAATCCCAAATGGTTTTTTTCTATTTTGAGTCCAAGAGTTCTGATGAGGAGTTACAATTTGACAGCACAATAACCACGTGATAAAAGATCAACTGTAAACTTAATAAATGGCGCCACAGGCATAAGGTCCTGAAGAGACTGTTCCTACTTCTATTCATATGTTCATTTACTTTGTTAAATGCTTTTATTTTGCAGTGGATCTCTTAGAATTTTTATTGTTTTGGTAATATCCCTATGTACATTCACGTCATTTTGATGATGTCAAGGTTGAAGGATTTGAAATTGTGTTGGTGGTGAAAGTCTTTTTGAGATATATTCTACTGCCAAATAGAGGAAGGAATTTTCCTCCATTTCAAATGTATTTTTGGGAAAATTAATCCAGGATATCACTGTCAAATGTCTTCCAGAGTGGATTCTTAGAGCAGGAATCACTATTCTGGCGAGATTACTAAGACTATCCAAGGGACTGTCTGGCAAGAAAAATGCAAGGAATCTGTATGGGCAGAAATTAGTCCATTATCAAGATGTCCAATCAAGTCTGCCAAAACTACCAATTACTTTGTGCTTCTATCTGGAAAAGGTATTCATTATTTGTTATGATGGATTTTTCTGAGGCCAACACATTCTTGGTAGGAAAATAAAAACAACAAAATACTTGGTGATGAAGTTTTTATGATAGAACCCTGACTAAAATTGAATGCGTTCTTTGCCATTTAAATTAGACCCTAGTCCTCTGGATCTATTAGACTCTCTGCACGTGACCTAATACAGGAAATGTTGGAAATACTCAGCAGTTCGGGCCACATCTGTGGGAAGAGAAACAGAGTCCATGTTTCCAGTTGGAAGCCCCTTGTCAAAACAAGGAAGAAAGCAAAAGCTTGTGAAGCTGCAGAGAGGATGGGGAGAAGATGTCCCTGATAGGGTAATGAATAAATCAATATAGAAGTTGCAAACTGCAGAGCAGGAGGACGTGCCAGGCAGGTTAGGCTCAGTGTGTCCTCCACTCCAAGAAAGAAAACTAAAAATACAGATGGATGTGTGATACAGGTGAAGAAATTAAGTCACCTAATGTTGTAGGATTCAATATTGTGTCTAAAAGCCTGCAATGTGCCCAGATGTAAAATGAGGCAAAGTTGCTCAAGCTGCATATTGGGGCTCACTTTGTCAGAACAGGAGGTCACAGCAGTAGTTGGAAGACAATTAAAGTGGCAGGCATTGGAAAACTCAGGATCAACCCTGCAGACTGCAACACAGATGTTCCACAATCACCCAACCTGCAGATAGTTTCTCCAATGTAGAGGAGACCACGTTATAAACACTGAATGTAGTAGGTACACTAAATTGGAAGAAGTGCAAGTGAAACATTGCTTCAACTGGGAAGACCAGTTGGGTGCCTGGAAGGCATATATTGCATTCAGTTCACCACGTAGTCTCCATTTTATTGATGAAAGCAAACTTTTTTTTCAGAACATCAATGGGCTTTCTGTTTGTGGCCATTCTAATTCACCCTTTATTTTAAAATCATGCATTACAAATTCACTAGGGCTGTTCAGGAGTGGAAAATTAAGGAGTCTAATAACCTGAAAATAATCCCTTTGCAGAGTGTGAAAGGGAATGATCTTTGACCCTCAAGTGTCAAAAACAAAGACTGCTTCTGAAGCGCTTACTGAACTGATGCAGTCCTGGGTAAATGATGATAGCCAAAGGGTAAGGCATAATGAAATATTGACTGAATTTGTCTGGCTGCGTTTCTTAAAATCACAGAGGATTAGAGAAGTACCTTGAGTGTGCAATAAGAACCTCTGCTTTTTGGCTTTAGGCCCACAAAATACTCTCGATTACCTCTGTAATTCTCAGAGCTTCACCACCCCAGACTAGCGTTAGATAATCGTGTTTGGCTGCGAAGTAAAATGAAAGTACTGACTAGCTATCAAGGATATTAGCAGGGTTAATGAAAACCTGATCTCTCTGTCACTGATAACTGATAAAGCTTGTATATTCTCCCATTACCCATCGTCTTATATTCATCTTAAGCAGGTGGATCATTCAGGGTTCATAGAAGAGAATAAAAGAGTTATAGGAATTATAGTTTTCCAATTTCTTTTGGACTTTATTTTCTTTTGGATATTTTCCAGAAATATCCCCAAGTCCCTTGATTTCCTTAATCTCAAGAAATCCAATGAGATCTTGAGGGCTGCGTGGTTGGTGTAGCAGTTAGTGCAACACCTTTACAATGCCAGCAATCGGGACTGGACCAAGGTTCAAATCCCACCCTGTAAGGAGTTTGTACGTACTCCCTCTGTCTGCATGGGTTATTCCTGGAGGATCCACTTTCCTCCCTTTGTTTGAAATGTACCGGGGGTTGTAGGTTAATTGGTTGTAAATTGGGCAGATGGACTTGTGGGCTGTAATGGCCTGTTACCATGCAGTATGTCTAAATTTAAATTTTGTTTTGAATAAAGACAGCAAATTGAAACCTTCTGAGGTTGGGAATTCCAAAAGTCTACACCTTGAATGAAGAAATTTCTCCTCAACTTAATCCTAAAATGCGAACTTACATTTCTGAAGCCACATCCCCTCGAAGACTTCTAGTCATTGAAAGTATCCTCCCAACCTATTCCAAGTTTGTTAAATTCTCTTGGAATTTTACATATTTCAATGGGATTTTGTTTTGCATTTTCTGAATGCAAGGAATTAATCCCTGCCACACTCAATCCATGTCATCCATCATTCCACCCCAAGGAGATCAAAATTAGATTAAGCATTCCAAGTGTGTCACATGAAGAACCTATACCACTGCAAATGGGCTTCCAAATTCTGTCTTCAAAGTTCCTTGTAATAAAGGCTAACATATTTTTTCCACTCTGAATCGCTGCCTTGATGAATTGCTGAGCTCACACAAGCTTCCAGGGATATAATTGTTTCATTTTTCAGTGAAGAGCAGTGTTCTCTGTCTTTCCCTTGGCACTTCAGACTATAGCTTCCTATCACATCTCACAGGGAAGTGAAAAGCAAAAGGTTGGAAGTTAGCTGAATCTTTTTAAAAAAATTTTTATTTTTCACACTATGAACCATACTGACCAAAATACACACAAACATTTCCCTCTTGAATATACACAGTGTCATTTTATCCCCTTTCCCCCCCTCTTTCCTCCCTCCTTCACCCCCCCCCCCACCCACTCAACGTTCAACATATATGATACATTAATTGTGAAGTCATCTTTTATTTGAGAGCTTTCCTGTAGCAGCCAGCAGGCTTTTCTGTAGGTTATATTGGTTGTAGATGTGCATATTTATAGAAATTGAATTGCTGCATGTCTAACCCTTGTTTCTTTAGTTGGCAACCTTCCACTTGGTGTGGAAACCATGAGATTGAGGCAGCTCAACATGTGGTGTGCTAGCATGCTCTCTGGCCATGCTGCAGAACAGGAATACTGGGATTTTTTTTTCTGTGTATTCACCTGAAGAGATCTCAAACCGAGCTATATCATGTACCAAAGTAAGTAGCGTCTTTGGCAATGCAGAAGGGAAATGAAGATTAAATGAAAGCATGTTTTACTTGTAAAATCCTCTTATCTGATGCAAGCGTATGATTGGCAGTGAGTGATATGGCTATCCCCTCTGCTAAAGAAAGGTGCGCAATGGAAAGAGGCAAAACGGAAGACAAAGATCAAAATGTCAAATGGAGGCCACTCTTTAGTTCCGGTAATGTAAGACAGGTTGAAAAACGACTTTTGAAATAGAATCGGAACAGATAGTGGCAACTATTTTGACATTTCCCAAGGCAAAAATAGTATTACTGTCAAAAGCAATGACATGTAACAAAATTGCAGCCAGGATTTAATCTCTGGGAAAGAATGAACTTTATTTGTAACCCCTTCAGCATGCTGTGATTCAAACAAAATCATACAGTGAAACATCAGGAGTTAGCTGAATCAATATTTTGTTTCAGAGCTGATTTTCTAATTTAGGTTATAGCATCATCCAATTCTACAGCACAGATTGGACCAATTTGCCCTTGGTGTCCAGTAAAAAGCTCTGGGATATGGATGTTACCAACAAGGTCAACATTTCTTCTCCACCCTAAACCTCTGTTGGGAAGATAGGGGTGAGCCTCCTTTTTGTTTTTTGCCCTTTTCCTGGTGAAGGTGCTCCCTCAGTGCTGTTAGAGAGGGAGTTGTAAGATTTAGAGCAGTGGTTTCCAACCTTTTTCAATCTAAGCCCACCTGGCTTCCTGTCCAACATGCCGTGGCCCACTAGTGGCAATGACAGCAATATTTTTAACGTCAAAGGCAACTCTGCAAGTCATGCATCTTTATCTAATTTAAAGTATTTTATTTAACATTTTTAAAGAACAAAAAACACTGCAAGCATATACTGATCATAAAACTCCCAATCAAAATCCAAGCTCAAGCCACTTTAATGAGACCCCTGCTTCTGAAGTTTTTTCATCAGTTCCTAGATCATTGGTTCTGTGGGAGATAATGCATACCTGAGATCTGCCTCCACTTCAATGTGCTTTTGCCTCCGACTGCGGCAACTTCGAAAGGCTCAATTTACAAAGATAAGTAGTCATGAAAGGCAGGATCTGCGGAAGGCACTCCTTCACAATGTTGGGATAACTACTGTATCCATCATTTTTGGCTAAAACTCAGAGATAGACAAAGTCTCGAACATATCTCTCCATCCAGAATTGCTCTGAAGGTCAATGAGTTCATCTTGCAGATCATCAGGGACTTCATTGACTTTAACATGAAAGGGGCTCCCTTACCAGAGCCAGTCCTCAGCTGATTTCCAGTAAGTTGTGCAGGAATTTTTCTGGGAGGCAGCTGAGATGTGAGACAGCATCCTTTGCAACATAGGCATCCATTCCATTATGACTGAAAGAGATTCAAACATGGTGAAGTTCCCTTACTCAATCTCATGCTTCCAGTTTTCATTTTTTGTGTAAATTCGAAGTCTGACAGCATTAGAAGCTTCTCCAAGATGTTTCTCTTGCTGTAGAAATGCTCCACTTCTATTCAAGTGCTGATGCTTTAGGCTCCCTTCCATTCGCTTGATGAAGTCCACATCCTTATGTTGAAGTTGCAAATGAATCTTCGTCAGGATCAGATGCAACTGGGATGGTCTCAGAGAGTGATATCTGAGAACCTTATGACAGAGGGCACATTGACCTTTTAATACTCCACGATCATAGAAGCATGTGAATCCAAACTTCAGGTATTGTTCATCCGACCCTCATTTGTCATTTTCAAAAAATAATGGAATATGAAATGAAAAAAAAATTGAGATATAACACTTTTTAGATTTTTGGAAATAGATTTGTTTATGAGATTAAAAATAATAATAAAAAAGTCTGATAACTGTAATTATTATCTTAATAAACACTGATACTACATTAAAATATTTTTTAAAAACATCTAAAATCTAGAATTACATGCCATTATACGCTGTTTGTTATATATAATAAGTTTGTGTTTCAAACAGTGTACCCAAAGCGTAATTGTGCTATTGTAGTGGCCCGCTATCCAGGAGGCGGCTCAATGCACAAAATGGCAGATGAGCACAGTGATCTCACAAAGCCTGTGCAGGCTAATGGCCTTTCTTCCTGGTCAACAGCCCGCACAGCAGGAAACAGCGAACGCCGACCAATCAGTGGCTGCACACCAGTGACGTCACTTCCGCCGACAACGGTGGGAAAACTGGGCCCAGTGGTGGGAAGCTGTGCCTATATAAGCAAGGGCAGGGAGAGCAATAAAAGCAGTCTTGACCACAGTCACATCGAGTGTGTGTCGTTCTTCCACTCTCTGCTGTAGTGCTTGCTACATTGGTTACCCTGATCAGTCCAAATGGCATTTGGACCTAAAGATGACCAATCAGTCAATGCTCCATGCAGTTTCCTTGAAGCTGCCAATATTCTGGACATCACAGCCACAGGTGTGGTTCAAACAGGCCAAAGCCCAGTTCCAGTTCCAACAAATCTCCACCAATGCCACGAAATACTACTATGTGGTGAGCTCACTCGATCAGGATACAGCAGCAAGGGTCATTGATTTCCTGTGGCAAACTCCAGAACAAGGCAAATATGATGCCCTCAAAGAGCTTTTAACCCACACTTTTGGGCTCTCACGGTGCAAGCGTGCCACCCAACTGCTGCACATGGATGGCCTGGGTGACAGGGCCCCATCCAACATGCTGGCTTTGGCTGAGGGGCACAAGCCTTGCTCGCTCTTTGAGAAGGTTTTACTGGAACAGCTACGCAAGTATATCAGACTGCTGCTCGCCGACGAGGATTTAGGCAACCCCAGGAGAGTTGCAGCCCAGAAAGATGTGCACTGGAGAGTGAAAAGCACAGCAGTGCCATGGTGGAACAGGTCGTTAGGCCACACATGTATCAAATGAAAAGGCCGCAACAATCAATGGAAAGGCAAGTGGATTCCCCCACCAACTAGTACTGTTTCTACTATCAGTGGTGGGGATGGCTGGTTTTCGATGTGTTGCATAACCTGACACACCTGGCCATCAGGACCACTGTCTTGATGGTAGCTAGCAGGTTCATCTGGCATGGACTCCAAAAGCAGGTCAGTCAATGGCCACTCTGCCAGGCATCAAAAGTACAGAGGCATACCAAGGCATCCCCCCCTTCAAACCTTTGAGCTAGCACGACAAAGGTTCAGCCATGTCTACATAGACATTGTAGGACCATTGCCGGTCTCCAAGGGGCAAGATACCTTTTGACAATGGTCAATCAATTCACAAAATGACCAGAAGCAGTCCCATTGGTAGAATCAACCACCGAAGCCTGCCCCAGAGCCTTGATCAACACCTGGATGGCAAGGTTCAGAGTCTCAGAACACAACTTTAGTTAGAGGTCCGAATTTCACTTCGGGGCTCTGGACCGTGCTGGCTAACCGTCTGGGAACCCAACTTCACCACACAATGGCATATCAACCCCAGGTCAAAGGGTTGGTGGTGGAGTGATTCCATAGATACCTGAAGACGGCTCTGATGGCTCGGCTCAAGGGACCACATTGAACGGATAAACGGGGATCCGCATGGCACCAAAAGAGGACTTCAATGCCTCGGCAGCAGGAATAGTAAATGACACACTCTTAGTCAGCCAAGGGGAGTTCTTGGCTGCTGCCAAGGACCCAGAAGAACCATCAGCGGAATCATTGGAAAAACTGAGGGAATGACTATGCAATCTAGTCCCGACAGCCTTCACCACGCAGCCAACCCAAAACAATTGTCCCCAAAGATATAAAGTCATGTCAATATGTCTTTGTGCAATGGGGAGCACACAGCACACCTCTGCAGTGACTGTACAAGGAGCCTTACCAAGTGACCAGGCACAATGGATCCACATGCGTGCTGGACATTGGCGGAAAGGTGAAGATATTCACTATCGACTGCCTCAAACCATCACACCTGGTCACTAAACAGCCCCTTTGATGCAGAGGTAGGCCACCAACATCAAAAGACAGCACCTGGATTGACTGTTCTGGGGGGGGAGGGGGATTGTATAGTGACCTCCCGCACAGTGGGAAACAGTGAACGTTGGCAGGAATGGCGACCAATCAGCAGCTGCCTTGCCGGTGATGTCACTTCAACCAACAACGGCAGGAAAACTTGGCCAAGTGGTGGGAAGTTGTGCCTATATAAGCAAGGGCAGGGAAAGCAATAAAAGCAGTCTTGACTAGAGTCATATCTTCCACCCTGTAGCACGTCCATTTTAATTCAATTAGCCTCATTTTTTCGTGGTTTGTCTGTGTTTTAACGATAAATCTATAGTATCAATTTTTATGTACATAACAGGTACAGTTATCAAGCTTTTATTATTATCATTTGTCTCAAAAACAAATCTATTTCCAAAAGACTAAAAAAAACAAGTAATTTTTTCATACTTTGATGAAGGGGTCAGGCCAGAAACATCGGTTCTGTATCTTTATCTTTGCTACATAAAAGACACTGTTTGAGCTGTTGAACTTCTCCAGCATTTTGTGTTTTTTAATACATCATTTTTTTAATACATAATACATTTAATATATCAATATCTGTCAGTTCATGTTTAATTTATTTCAATGGTGTCAGGATGTTTCCTTGAATGTTAAAGGTTATTCATTTGCTCACAATAGCCAAGTAAACTTGGAACATATCCTACAGTCACGCAATCCAGTCCAGGGTAAATCTTCGATGAAAATTTTTGCAAAAATAATTTATATCCAATTTGAAAGGTGAAATATATAAGTGCCTTACCTTATAGACGGGAGCCCTTTGAGTCTTGACTGAAGTGAAGAACAAGAAGACAGAAAACACACAGTCTGTATCTGTCTTGTGTGAGGGTCGGATTAGGAACTGTGACTGAATGCTGAGAGCCAAGCCTCTTATATTGAGAGACAGCCAGATGACCTCACTGACCTCAGTGCAGATGGCTCACCACCCTACCCAAGGTCATTTGGGATGTCCGAGACATGACCTCAGACTCACCCTGACCTCAGTGGGTTAGGAAGTCTCGTGGCCCCCATGGAGACATGCCATGGCCTACTAGTTGCGAACCACTGATTTAGAGGATGAAGACTTATGAGACCCTGGCAATGCAATACCCAAGTCAGGCTGATGTATGGCTTAGGGAGCAATTTGTTGTTAGTAGCATTTCAATAAATGTCCAGCTGGATAGTGGAGGTTGTAGGTTTTGTAGCCCAGGGAAAAAATTTATTGCCCATCCCTCATTGCTCTCAGCAAGGAGCTGTTCAGCCTGTCTGGTGAAGGTGCTTCCACAATTCCGTGGGGAAGGGAAATGAAGATTTAGAGAGAAACACAAAAGTCAGCAGGACTCTGATTGTAGGAAAAACACAGAATTGCTGGAGGAACTCAGCAGGTCTCACAGCATCCAAAGGAGGTCAAGGTATATAGTCAATGTTTCGGGCCTGAGCCCTTCAAGGTATGACTTCTTCAAGGTTTGGACCCAAGGATCAGAAAAGAATATGTGCATTGCATAAATATGCTGGAGAAACTCAGCAGATCGTGCAGCATCCATCAGAAGTGAAGGGTAACCAATGTTTCAAGCCTGAGCCATTTGTAAGGAATAGGCGAAGAAACTCTGCAAGCTAGGTATGCCTTGAAGCTAGGCAGTAGAGCACCCAAAAGGAATTAAATGAGAAAATCTAGAGATGCAATACACAAATATTCTGGAGAATATTCACGCAGCATCCATAGGAAGTAAAAGGTGGGAAAACTTCTTCAAGGTGGGTATCCTTTGAAGAGACTTTGAAGGGCTCAGACCAGAAATGTTGGTTACCTTTTACTCCCTATGGGTGGTACATGACCTGTTGAGTTTCTCCACCGCTTGTGTATTACACTCGATCCCCAAATGTGCAGATTTTCTTGAAGTGGAAGGCGCGGCTGGTGGTGTTCTCATGTAGCTTTAGATGTCATGTATTTGGGATGTGGCCTTGCAGTAATTCAGATGATGAGATGAAGAAAAAAAAAAGAATGGATAAATGAATTGGATGGGTTTCAAGGAATATGGACTAAATGCAGGCAGGCGGGACTAGGGAATGTGGGAAAGTTTGGTCAGAATGGGCAAGATTGGCTGTATAATTTTATGAGAGTTTATTGTCATACAATGTACATCAAATTTGCAGATGCACCAAAGGTTTTGCCTGCAGCAGCCACATCAAAAATAGTATAAACAGTAACAGAATGAATACATATAAAAAGATATATAAATGTTCAGATTGGCAGTTAATGTATGAAAAAAAAGTAATGCTTCAATCGTGCAGACAAATCTTTTTGTGGTCCTAGATATGGTTAGGATAGTACAGGGAGGTTCAGGTGAATATGTGGATTTATTTTCTTTCTGAACAATATGCAATGCGGCCATGTACTCCAATGTTAAAGAAAGTCCATGGAGTGCCAGTCAAGATGACTGCAATGGCCTGGATGGACTTAGGAACCTTGTGCCCATCTAGGCCAGAGGAGATTATCCCATCATTATGCTCATGGCTGTGGTGGTAAATGGCAAGAAGGAAATAGGTATCAGCAGTTGAGTCACTTCCTGCAACAATAGCTGCTCTTAAATCCATGGTAATTATAGTTCATGGATATGAAAAACATGGCTGGATGGGATTGGGATCTCGGGCAGGGTTTGGCTGCATTTAGCTTGGATATAGTGGAGGGTTGGTGCATATGATGTCCTGAGGTTTGGGGTCATTGATCTGTAAATAAAAAAAACACATACATATTTTGTGTGAGTTATGTCTCCAATCATTGGATTGTACTCCTTCAATTTTCATAGACTTCATTTTTTACCGAGGCTCGCTGCTACATTCAATCAGACACTACCTAAAAAAATGGTCAATCTCCAGGACTGGAGCTCTTTAGCCCACATTTAGGCTGAGGCTGTGATGAGGTCTGGAGTTGAATGGTCCTAATGAAATCCAAACTAATCACCAGTTGGAAAGTTGCTGCATCTTGATAGCAGAACATCGAGCACTGTCACGCTCCTATCATTGGTGCTCCTCAGGGCTGTGTGCTCAGCCTGCTCTTGTTCACGCTACTGACCCATGATTGCATTGCCAAATACAGTTCCAACAGTGTCATCAAATTTGAAGATGACACAACAACACTGAGTTTAATCAATCTCTCCTCTTTTGGTAACCCCAACCTTGCTGGACCCAGTCTGGTGAACCTTCACTGAACTCTTCTTGTGGCAAGTATATCCTTTATTAAATGAGGGAAACTTTTGACAAGGCCGTAAGTGAGCATTAAATATTTTGAGCATTAAGACTCCAGCTCGAATACCTCCTCTTGGTTTACCATTTCATTCAAAATGTACCTTCGCTGATGATGCAAAATGTCCTCAGCCTTTGACAACAATGTTGGTTTGGATTGTGGCTTCAAATTCTGGAATTGAACTTAAGCCAAATCTTAATGACTTTTGGTTACTATCATTGGTTGTGCCATGCCTAAAGTTATGTGGTCCAGATGTGGAGGGCCAAAGGATATTTGGCTCCAGGGGTAAGGGCTGAGTGGCAGTCGGGAATGGTGAGCAGGGGAATGAATGCATTGTAAATAAGAATAATGGGATTTCAATTTGAAATGTATCAGAGTGGCGGTATTGATTTACCACCGAGCGCAATTTTTTTTTCTCTATGTAGTTCTATGTGTAGTTTGTGTTTTGTCAATAAATGTTTTGTTTAAAAAAGAGTGGCAGCAAGATCAATATTTCACAGATGAAGCTCTACCCTTGAAAGTCAGACAGCTTGAAAATTTCTTCCCTCAAAGTTGGCCAATAGACACTGGACATGTTTAAATGCTCATTGTTTAAGGAATATTAAAATGATCAATTTTGAAAACAAAATCAAGAACAATACATCTTTCATTTTTCGTTGCAACCTGGGCAGTAATGACAAGGATATTATTCATTGTCCATCTCTAAATTCCCATGGGAAGTTGGAATTGAATCACCTTCTTGAACCATTGCTATTTAAACATAACAGTTATGTAATACCCAAGTAGCTTGCTGTGTTGCTTAAGAGACAACCTTGTAGTCACAAGCTGAATATGGAATGAAGATTGCCAACAGAATTGTGTTTTTGTTCCATGTGCTGTTTAAATAATGGACCTGTAGTATTGGGGTCATTATTAAGAATTATGTTTTAGGTCCAATTTGTGATCAGAATTTAATCATGGAGATTTGATAGCTGTTTACCAAATTATAAGGGGTATGGATCGGGTAAATGCTAACAGGCATTCTTCACTGAGGCTAGCCAAGACAAGAACAAATGGCATATGGGTTCAGGGAGAAAGATGAAATGTTTAAGGGGAACATTGGGGGGAGGGGGGATCCTTCACTAGAGTGTGGAATGAGCTGCGAGCAGAAGTGGTGGGTTTAACTTCAAAATTTAAGTCAAAATTTGATTGATACATAGATGGGAAAGCTATGGTCTGGGTGCAGGCCAATGCAACTAGGCAAAAAAAAAATATAGTTTGGGACAGGCTAGATAGACCAAAGGGCCATCCTGTGCTGCAGTGTTCTACACTTCTGTGGTTCTATGGAAAGAGTTGCGAGGTGATGGTCAGGCAGGGACTTACAGAAATTTAAGGACATTATTATGAAACAAAGAGAAAATGTATCAAATGCTTTATCACATCATTTTTTATTATCTATATTTATGCCAGACAGATTGGGACACTAATACTGCTTGCCTGAGACAGCAGCAATATCATGTAATCACTCATCTGATAATTCATTAATGCTGATACCTTGCTCAGTTTCATCACTGATCAATCAGTAGTGGAGAAAAGTAAATTGTAGTAATCACATTATTGAAGCCCAAGGGTTGATTTTCTGTAAAGCTTTAGCTTCTAGAGATAGTCCTTGTTAATCTACCGTCACAAACATTAATAGTTGTCATTTGAGCATCCATGTAGGATCTAAGAATGCTGCTGTGTTTCTTTAGACCTATACTGAGGGTGATAGGGTGATTTGCACCTGGGCTAGAGTGCTAACAATGTGTGAAAGGGAAACTCCAGGCTCCTGTCTGTTTCTTGCTGCAAAACAATTAGCTAAGGGTAGGCAGATTGTAGGTGAATGAACGTGACAGGCATGTAATGAACTTCATGCTGAATTGCCATCAGTCAGAATTACTTGAGGTTTTGTTTTGTCTGATGAAAATTTGTGTGCCATGTAAAAGTAAAGAGGGAAGAACACATTAAAACTATGCCTGATATACTCTTGTCATTGGCCAATCTTCCATCAACTCTTTAACAGTTCAAAAGCTTCCTTTTCTCGAATTAGAAACTGGATTCTGAACAAATCCTCACTTGTTGCAGTTATCTGATCCAGCTTTAAAAAGGAAATAAGCCAAATGGATCTTTTCTGATTTCCTTGAAAGCTGATCCCATGTAGTTGGCAGACAGCACTATGCCTGGTGAGAGGGCATCCTGCTCATGTAACACAAAGTCACATGAGTTTTTTGAAATATCAATTCATGCAAGAGTGCGAGTGAAGGCACAGAAAAGGGACATGATGGGTTGTGCAGAATCAACTGCATAACGAGAGTGAGATTAGGAATTTTAAAACCACGGGAAGGAGACTTTAACTGAAATTATATTCATTACCCAGGTTCATGATACCAAAGACCCTTCTTCACACGAATGCTCTGGGAAAGTTAATAACTTGCCTACAATGCAGAAATAATGAATGTGATATAAAAATAATAACTACTTGTGATTGCAATTTTATAGATGAATGTTTGGATTTAATATCAAATATATACTCCTGTCCATGTTTCATATAACTCAGTTTGTTCCATCAGCCATGCTTGAGTACTATAGCAGGGGTGTCAAACTCAAATTCACGGAGGGCCAAAATTAAAAACTTGGACTAAGTTGAAGGCCGAACTAAATATTTATTGAATATTTATTTATTCAACAACATCTGCATGTTTTCTCTTCTTTCAACATATGTAATGTTAAACTTTAGGATATAACTTTAGGAGGATAATGTTACAGGTCAGGAGTAGGTAGCTCAAGTTCACCCTTTGCTTGACCTGAGGGAAACATATTTGGTCCCTGTGGAGATGTAGTCAGCATTCACAGGCTGTGTCCATTTTGGCCTGCATCAGGACTCAGCATTTCCTGCTCACTCCTCAGGCTCTAAGCCTCTATTCACCCTTGACCCACCATCTCTCTACCTGACCAGTCCTTTACCCAACCTCTACTCACCCCTCACTCCACTCGCTCTGCCTCTACCCACCCCATCCTATACACGCCCCTCTACTGCCTCTCCCCTCAACCTGTTCCTCCCTCTACCCATCTCTCACCCTCTAATCACCCCTCCCCTACTCGCCCTGCCCCTCCCCTTTTACCTCTTCCCTATCCACCCCTCCTTCTACTCATCCCTCCCTCTAACTGCCCCTCGCCCCACCATAACTACCCCTGCCCATTACTCCTCACCTTCACCCTCTGCCCACCCCTGCTTACCCACCCACTCAGGCCCAGCGCACTGCCGATCAGCCTTTGAGGACAGCCACCATCTCTCTCTTCACGTGCAGGGCCGAATCAGCCGTCCCTGGGGTCCGCACGGGTGCAAGCGCTGAAGGCCGTGGCGACCGGGAGAAGTGCGCTCGCACTGTGGAAAGTGCGCTGCCTGGGGGCCGTGCGCAGCCTGCCATGCCCGTCGCGCCGACAGGAAATCACAGGCGCTCGCCAATCCGCCGCACCGCTTGACAGGTGGGAGAAGTGACTGGTTGTGCGGGGAGCCTTCCAACTGGCTTGCCGGCTGATGACATCGACAGACTTCTCGTGTTACAATTTCTCGTGTTACAATGGGGAAGGATGTGCAATGAAGGGGGAGGATGGTGGGGGTGACATTACCAAAAAACAGCATCGGCTCTCGCTGCAGGGCGGGCCGCCTCTAATACACTTTTGAAATGATCTTGCGGGCCACATATTTGGCCCGCGGGCCAGAGTTTGACATGTGTGTACTATAGTCTTACTTACACAGACATTCTTGTGAAGCCTTTAAATGTAATTGAGTGTACTAACTGCAATCCACAACAACATAAAAGCCAGTTTTCATCCAATGTATTTAACTTCACATGATATCAAGCAATGGCTGGTCACACTATAAATTCCAAAAGCAATATTCCAATTGTAATTCTGGAGATCTGAGCTTGAGAACTATCTGTGTCATTAGACAGGGTGTTCCATTACAGTTACAGCACTGATATCTACCTGACAATTTGGAAAATTGTTCAGATGAGTCTTATTCACAAAAAGCAGGACCAATCCAATCCAATCCAGTGAATTGCTATCCAATTAGTTAACCCTCAATCATTAGAAAGAAGATATTGTTGATACTGCAATCAATATTCATGTAGTCATCAACAATCTGTTCACTGATGCTAATCCAGATCTCATCAAAGACTTATTCTAAAAATGGAGCTAAGCTAGATTTCGGAAAATAAAACAGAAAACACTGGAAAGACACAGCAGGTCAAGCAGCATCCATAGAGGGTGTTTCAGGTTGATGTCAATAAAAATTAAGATAGTGAAAGGGTACATTGACGATTAGAAGTTATGTTGAATTCCGGAGAGAGTGAATGCCCTTGACACTGAGGCATTTGACCAAGGAACAAGAAGTTAAAGGCATCAAGGTTTGAGCCATAGCATGCACAAAGAAGGACGATTCACAAGGAATGGGAAATAAAAGATTGACTTGCTGGCTATTCCAAACATTTGAAAGGAATTAAAATAAAACTACTTCCGTCAAGTAGAAAGGCCAGAGCTTTGTGAGACTCACTTGTGAACTGACTGAAAACAAGGAGCAACACAGCAAGTGCTGGAGAAACTCACCAGGTTCACTGATTTTATCTGGAATAATTTCAATCTGGCACCAGGCAACCCAGGAGTACACTATGTACAGTAAGAGGTGGTAAATTTGTTCTGAAAACTCCTGAAGTATTGTTCATAGCTACACTATCCACAGGAAACACACTCCTTGTTCAGTAACATTCAGAATAAAACAAGGATAGCATTGATTTCACAGGAAGGGTCTGATATGATGTTTTCCATGCAGCTGATGAATTCATCAAACTATTGATCTTCATCAACAGCAATCTGTTTTGGTGCCTATGTCTCCTTCAAGCATTCAGAATAAAAATAAGAATTTGACTCCTTTGAGCTTGATCTTATTTCTAACTAACAGCAGGTGGAGCTGCTGCTTCAGCCTTTCTCTGTTTCAGCTTTCTTGTCAGTACATGCACATCACATACAACCCTGAGATTCCTTTTCCCTGCGGGCGCAGCATAATTAACCCTAATTTGTAGTGCAAAAATTAAACGGCACACAGCGTAAAACATGTAAACAAACAAAGAGCTATAAACAGATAACAACTCTAAACAAACTGTGCCATAGAGAGAAAGAAAAGAAAACCCATAAAGTGGACAATTAAGAGTCCTTGAATGAGTCTCTGGTGAAGTTTCTGAAAAGAAGGCGTGTGAAGGAGGAATAATGAAACAAATCTAAATAAAGAACAGAATTAAGATAGGACATGATTATGGTTTTGATTATTTCATGGTTACATCCTCAAAATCCCATAACACGGGGGTACACTATATATTCTCAGTATGCCACATTACCAGTGCTATGCAAGACATAATGCGTGAAAGGATGTTCTCTTTTCTTCAGTTGCTCTCTCTGTTCATATCATTCCTTAGGGCCACCCCCATTACAACATTTGACCTATCCTTACTTGATTTGCCCAAATGCATCACCTCACACTTGCTAGGGTGATTTAAAAAAATGATTATTTAGGTTTGACAGACACTCATTTCTTCTTCCCACCATTCTCCATCCAAGAATCACCATTCTTTCTAGAATGATGCCCAATAAAACACACCCTCCTCAATCTCAACACCTTTCGCCTTTCCAGCCACAGTTTAAAAAAAAAACTTTATTTATTCATTCAAAAAACAAATAATATGACATATGCAGCAATTAAACATGAACATGAACGTTTTTTATATATATATATATAGAAAAAAAAGAAAAGACCCCCCCCCCCCTTCAGCCAACTCTCCTAAGGAGAGCCATAAAAAAGGAAAAAAGAAAGAATATTAAAGAAAAAGTTAAATATACATATTAAAATCTAGTCGATATAAATTGAAATGTAAATATTCTGAGTATAACAGCCATTTATTAATTAAAAAAATTATAATTATCATGTGAAACATATGTATTTTTTTCCATTATTAAACAATATTTCATCTCATTATGCCATCTATTAAATCAATCATATTTGTATATTTCCACGTACTAGCAATACATTTTTTTGCTACGGATAAATTTAAATATACAAAAGCAAGCTGAAACTTATCTAATCCCAAACCTTTCAGAGGTTGCAAACTACCCAATAAAAACTTTCCAGCTGCAGTTGACAGCACTGCACATCTTTGTCGTTTTGGGCCGAAGAATGACGTCACTTAAGCAACTTCTATGAAACGAATGCCACATATTTTATTTTTCTCTGAATAAATTGCTGAATAATTCTTTTCTACTTTGAGCGTTCTCCAGGATTAATTGCAATATAGTACATTCATCTCTTCGGTTGCCCTTCCGCATAATGGATGGACATAGGTTAATGGAACAGAAGTTAATGAAGTGTAGTTTTTAGTCAATCTGTTCTTTCACACTGTCAAAAGAAGATTTAACAGTTTGGTGCAATTGTAGGATGGCGTTCATTCCCATGTTGCTGCATTTATACGATGCCTTCAGCACAATTGCATGACCAAAGGAACACAATCTAATACATACAAAAGAAAAAGAAATTGGTTCAGGTTTTAAGTAACATTTTAATAGATGAAGGCAGAGACAAACATCCTTTGAATAATACTGCGAGACCTCCATTGACTTTATTTCACCAATTTGCACTTTATTGGCCCCTCTGTCAGCTCCCCCCCCCCCCCTCAAATCCGTCCGATTATTGTGGACCACGTCCGTGATAGATTAAACTGAACTCAGAGAACATGTTCAAACTTCCTTGCTCCACAATGAAAAACGTTTCAGTCTCAGTACATTCACCGAATGTTCATGAACTCAGTTGAGCGGCGACCAAAATGCAACCAATCTTCAGACCATGGATAGACATGGTGATTGCAGCCAGATGTTGGAAGCACCGGTCCCATCACTTCCACGTAACACATTAGGAAATAGTTTCTATTCATTTTAATTGCACAACTAAAGTTTCGCACACTGGAAAGAGAGACTTCCACAGCAGTTTTATTGAAATAAGTAAGTGTCAGTGTATGTGGTTTTGTTGGAACCATTCAGAAGTAGATGAAATTCCAAAATAAACATCTGGGGGGAAAAGTTTCGACATTTATGTCCTGTTTTGCTTTTTTTATGCTCACGAATTATGGCGCAATTGGAAACTGGATTTACTTGACAATTCCTGCAAAAACACTCAAGTGACAGGTATACGAATTACATGACCTGAAATGCTGAAAACCTCGATGCACGGATCCAATCGTGTTCTCATTGTACTGCCACACATCTCATGATGGGATTGGCATTCAGACCCGACTTGCAGAAGCTATCTTAAATGTACCCATATCAGATGATACCAATCGGGGTTTTATTTACAATCTGATCCAGCTGAGAGTTTCAGACTGTTGCCAGCCTAAAGTTTTAGCTGTCAGTTTCTGGCAAAGGAAAGTCTAAACAAAATCTGAAATAAGTATCATCCGGGATGATATCAGAAGCACTTGAAATCTAAATGTGATATATGCGTTTAATCACGATGTGATTACATTTCCGTTAAGATTGAACATTAGCATGAATCTATTCACACGAGGTCCAAATTTCATATTGACGATATTGTATGAAATAAAGATGGATCGTCGACACCATTAATTTAAAATAAAACTTAACCGTGCAGTTATTTGTGTTTCTACGTGGAAAAGGTTGATTTAATAAAACGAGATGTCACGCTGACTTTGAACAATTATGGCGATGAGTTACAATGGAAGTTGGATTGTAATTAGGGTGACAGTTTCAGTACTTATGTGCACATCCTGATGTTTTATTTACGATTCTAGGAAGTTATAATATATTTCCATCCATGTTGCATGAAATGAACTTTCATGGTCCTAGTGTCGGCGGAAAAGGTGACATATTAGAAGTGATAATTTTTGTACCTCTTAAGATAACATTTCAACCACATTGTTCTCATTTTGGAAAGTACTTTGGGGCAGGATTTAAGGAACGTGTGAAGCTGGAACAAAATTCTGTTCCGAAAAGTATGGACTTAGTGAAGATTGTTCTTGCGATCTCCGGATTTACCAACTTGAATCGTCAGGCAGGAGTTGTGCAAGACGTTAAGGTCCAGTTCAAGAAGCAAACACTTAATGGGGCTGTGGTCTTGCGAACAACCCCGTATATAAATCTGGAGACGTTTTGTAACGTGATCGCCATGTTATTAATATACATCTGATGTTCTCAATAATGCTCTTGTTGATTGAAAAACAGATTATAGAACAAAAATTAACATAAAATTTGACCCAAAACGAGGAATTCTGTTAGTAATTTAACGTTAAGGTGTCATTCTGAAAGAATTTGACGTGTAAAATTGGCGTTGAGTGGGATTGTTAGGTTTTAACACTTGAGAAGGGTACAAAGTGAAATCCCACTTGTTAGATTAGGAGTACAACATCCGATCGCTTATGTGCTTCATTCGGTATCAGAAAGCATTTCGGCCCAGACCTTATTGCGCCCTTCCCCGCCATTATGTCGCTATTGTTTTGTTTTGATGAAATGCACTAATATTCTTCATATTTGGTAACCCTCTGTTCTCTATACAATGTGTACTCGCTATATAAAACTAGAAAAAGACTGAAAGAGATAAGCCGCCCATCTCAAATCCCATGGTAAATGGCGTGGGACGCTTTATGGCGCGGTCTGTATGTTTCACAATCGTTCCTAACTCCTGTGTTGATTAATCATCCAAATAAATCCCATTCTTTGCGCAAAGCTCCACTTGGTTGGTCACCCTCAATGCAAAAGCCAGCCCAGTCAATGAACCACAGATGAACTCCAAGACATCCACAGCCCAGACAGAGATGAGGTCGAGGAAATTTGAACCGAATTTTAAAATCTTGCTCGGAAAAAAACATCTACACATGACAAAATCTGAAATAAATTCTGTTCTCTCCACAGATCCTGACTGGTCTGGCGAGTGTTTTCAACGTTTTCTATTTGTAATGATCAATTCCTGTTACGTGCTAGCCTTTTGTCGCAGGGCTCTGGAATTGGATGGGATTTCAAATGCGAAATTAGCAACAATATAAACGGAATCTTTGCTTGCAATTACTCATGCCTTATTAGGCATCGAATGAAATAAACTGCAGACGCTGAAATGGAAACAAAATAGAAAATAAAAACGAAATGCTGGATAAACTCAGAGGTCAAATAGTCTATATACCAAAGGTAAAATAAAATATTACCCACGTTTCGGGCTTGAGCCCTTCAACAGGTATATAAAGATGAAGGGCTCAGCCCGAAATGTTGGTTTTGTATCCTTATCTTGCTCTATAGTGTACAACTTGTTTATTCTGCTGAGTTTCTCAAGTATTGCGTTTTTAACTGCCATCACGGTACCTACAGACCTTCTCCTACAAAAACAGAAAATGCTGGAAGCACTCGGCAGGTCAGGCGATGTCCCGAGACAGAGGGGATTGCAAACTGTCTGGCCTGCAACCCCACGTCAAAACTCTGGTACTCTCTCTATATAAAAAAAATCTAAATGGCAATTGCCCGCGAGTAGCTGGATCTGAGGTGGATTTGCTACAATCTCATTGCAGGGGCGGAAATACCGAGAAAAAGGTTTTGGAAGTTACAGCCCGTGTCAATATCGATCGCACAAAATCAGAGTTGACACGAAGGAGGCACATATTGTTGAAGAATCAATCTAACATGGAAGCACGATCAAGGTTTATTTAGCGTTGCTCTTTTAGAGAACTTAGTAACAAACGCTGCAGTTTCATTGCGGATACTTTAAGAAAAAAGCAAAGCAGGTCTTAATCTTGCACTGGACTTCTTGGCAATACATCCAACACACACACACACACACACACACACACACACACACACACACACACACACACACACACACACACACACACACACACACACACACACACACACACACACACACACACACACACACACACACACACACACACACCAGAAAATTGAGAGACTGATATTACTTATTTGTGTCCCCATAATCCAAACACTATTTTATGCGTCCGTTAAAATTTCTTAGCGATTTCGCATACATATCGAAAATGGGTTGAATTTGTTTCGCTGCAGCTAGTTTAAGACATCAGTACACCACTTTGCTACAATTGTCAGGGTTGTTAAGTAAGATTCTTCTGTTTCGAAAAAGGTAATAAATGTGGTTTGGATGGCGCCGCCAGGCGTGTTCCTATTTTCTAAAGCCAAATAACTTTCCAGGACCCCAGCTATTAACGAAAAGCAAAGCACTTAGCACAAGGAAATGTGTCCATTTAAAGCATATATACTTTCCAATGAGCTAAAATCTAAATTTTACCCGTCTTTAATTTGACAACGGGTTAGTTCTATGGTTGAAAGCTGTTTCAACAGGTACTTTGGTGATATTGCCCAGGGGCCTTTGAACATGAGAGATGGACAAACAGTCTTAGAATATGAGAATATCTGTCATCGCGGTTAGTCGGGTTATCTCTGGGCAAGGTGTTTCCCACGGGTAACTGAAAACTAACATTACGGCGGTTTTAGTTGATGGCGAGACCTTCTCGACAATGTTATTTTTGAATCCAGTTTTTAAAATCTGTAGCAATCTGTTTTAAAATTCCCTCTCCCCTGTCCCTGTCGAACTTGGAGGCACGGGGAAAACAGAAATGGTTCAGAAGCAGCGGCCAGCGAATTTTGAGGCCATTAAAGAGCTGATTTTAATCGGATAAATGATTCAAACCACAATGTTATTTTTTTCGTCAGACCTCAAATCCATTCAAAATATTTGTTTTAAATGCAACATGGTAAGAAAAGGACGGTGATTTTATATAATAGTGCTATATTGTTGGTCAAAGTGCGTCCTCTGCTCCGAGCAGCCAGTTACAGCCGAACCAAACCCAATACGAGAACAGTATATAAACAATTTTATCAGGATATTAATGAAACATCTACTAATGGAAGTTAGATGCGGCCATAGGACGCGCGTGTGTTAACCAGTCCCGCAGTTTATTTGCATTCTTATTGACACTTAATTTCTCAGACTGGTCGAGTTGGTGTTACATTTCCTGAAAAGTTTTTTTTTAGTTTACACATATCACACTGGCTGCTTCGTTCTCTTGGGCTTTTGGCGGCCCTGCGACCGCCAACTGGGCTGCATAAGTGCAGATCTATATTTCCTCTTGCGGGAATGATTTTCTGCACATGTTTAAACTTCAGTAGATCAATAAGAGTACAGTTCTAATCACATCCACTTGCTTGCCTAATCCCTTCCCAAATACTGCAACGTGAGGTTATATCTTTTTTTTATTTACAGGGCATCACTCCATTTGAAGTCCTCAAGGTGCTAGCCAGTCACAGGCAAAAAATGTCTGTCGCAGTTTGCACTTCGGTGGCTCACTGCCTCAGAGAACTGCCCAGTTTAAAGGGTGAGTCGCAGAATCAGCTCAGAGACGTGAGATTTAAACTTGAAAAGGCCGTTGGTGGAGCGAGATCTGGGATCCCAAAGCTCGGTCGCTTTGTTCAGCGAAGAGCGACTGTACTACTCTATCGCGTTTGTAACACCTTTTCCCACGGGCACCTTTCGGAGCAAGCCCAGAAGCTGCTTCTCCTTTGTTCGCTTTCAGGCGAGCGTACAATGTGGAGAGGTAGAGTTACACGAATTGGTCTGTAATTGATATTGGCCACTGCACCCTCTGAATTCCTGGAGACCAAACACCACTTACATAGCTCGTTCTACCTGTTTAACTTGAATTGAAACAAATGAAAGTTTCCCCAAACCCTCAGAGAGAACAGAGAGAGTTCTTTGTTCTTGCCCTAAATTATGTTAGTGTGGAAGTAACTGCCCTTTCGCAGCGGACTCAAGAGGTGACCTGATCTTTCTGGGAAAAGGAAAACTTCAAAATGCCTTGACTTTGGCACTCGAAGGCGCAACTTCCAGACAAAGGGGCCTCGCAAAATGCAAGTCAGCCTCATCAATGCAAAGAGAGAAGTGCAATGTCAACCTTCACATTTGGCTTTGTTGACTTTAATGAGCACTTTAGTGATGCATTTTATAGAACTTTAACTGTCATTGTCGAAAATTCGGGCATTAGTGAGGTCTGGTCTGAGGAAAGCACAGGCGTGGAAGCGAGTTTAAACATATGGCATTAAATAAACACTCGAACGAATAGAATAGGGCGGAAAGGCTTCTAACATCATTTTTAGAAACGTCTGCTGTGAGGATCTCCTGACGTTGGCTGATTCTTCTGCAGCAAAGGCCACATTCGGCAGGCGAGCAAGAACCAGGGTGCCCGCGAATTTATTGCAGAACTGGAGTTGGGTTTTCTTTATTATTACAACCAGGATGTGCCAGGATTTAGAGTTCACCTTTTCTTTCCCCCCAAAATGTGTGTGTGTGTGGAGATGTTTACACTCTGGCCAATTTCCGACAGAGAAATACACTCTTGTTATCCGTTGAGTATGTTTTATCAATTACCAGAACGACTCGCCGCTCACTATAAACTGGTCTGCTAAAATATCCAGAAGTATTTTTAGGCGTTGCTAGCGACAGTTTAAGGTTACTGCTGCAAGGACTTTAGCAGGTGAAAAGTGTCAAAAATTTCACAAAGCAGACTCCGGAAATGATTGCAGGGTGATGCTACAGAATAAACTTTTTACATCTGGTTTGTTAATCTGTTGAAAGCATACAAAGAAAAAAAAACCCCTGTAAGGTGTGGGTTTTTCACGGCCAGTGCGCTTTTCAACGGTGGATTCTTCGCTCAAAAATTTGGACGAGTGAACTATATATATTGGATGAGTTTTCTTTATTAAAAGAACAAGTGTCTCATTCTGTCCGTGGCTGTTATACACCGCAATGAAATCATTGTCTGGATGCAAAAATATCATTTTACCCCAAGGGTATCTTCGAAAGCGAAATGAACAAAAATGCATTTATATGAACGGCATCACATTAGGGACGTACCGTTTGCATGAGGTTGGTAGAGAGAAAAAGAGGAGGGTGTGTGTGAGAAGGGGGAAAAGATAAAATAGATAATGTACACTTAAAGAAATATATATGTGAGAGAATTTTTGTATGAACTATCAGTGAGAAAGTTAAGTGTGTGTGAAATGAAAGCGAATTGATGTGGGTGCGAGTGATGAATGTGCCCAGTAAATGGCTTATCATAAACTAATATATGTGAATATTTTTTTCTTTGACTTGGCTTCGCGGACGGAGATTTATGGAGGGGCTAAATGTCCACGTCAGCTGCAGGCTCGTTTGTGGCTGACAAGTCCGATGCGGGACAGGCAGACACGGTTGCAGCGGCTGCAAGGGAAAATTGGTGGGTTGGGGTTGGGTGTTGGGTTTTTCCTCCTTTGTCTTTTGTCAGTGAGGTGGGCTCTGCGGTCTTCTTCAAAGGAGGTTGCTGCCCGCCGAACTGTGAGGCGCCAAGATGCATTAAACCAGAAATATTAAGATAGTCAAGCTGAAGTTGCACTTTTAATGTTCCTGAATCTCATTTGTCAACATTTGAAATCCATAATTTTTTTGTTATGCCCAAGAATCTGTTTACACTATAGAAAAAAAAATCCTCATGAACTTCACATCTTCTTTCATTGTCCTCTCTTTGTTTATGGGATTCTTTGTGCTTAAATTTTGCTTCTTCAGAAAAAAATACTTGGATCTAATTTATTTATGATTTTAAACACGTCTGCTCATTCCCCATTCCCCACAATTCTATTTTAATTTAATTCCCTTTCCAGAAGATATTCAAACTTTCTTCATGCATCTGGGATTAACGATGCCTCTCTATTCTATGCAATAACCCTTTGAATAAGGAAGATAAAAATTCCAGATATGATTCTGATAAATAATGTTTCAAAGTAAACTCTTATGCCTCCCTAAGTATCTCAACATTCTGTTGCATTTCTAGCAATTTTTATCAGCATGTGGATGGATTTGCAGTTGGTTGAACTCCAAGATTTTTAACCTGCTTTAATTGTAGGTTTCTTTCCGCAGGGTTCAAGACATTATCCTGGTACCCAAGAGGCAATGATAATGGGCCTCAATGACTACTGCCCTGTGCCACAGACCTCCACCATTATGAAATACTTGGAGCATCTGGTGATGGAATACATGCAAGCACACCTCTCAGAGATGATGGATCCATTTCAATTTGCCTATAGAAGAAACCATTCCTCAGACGATGCTGTAGCCCATCATTTCACTCCATCCTGGCCCATCTGGAGAATGATGCCTCATATTCCAGGATGCTGTTCAATGACTTCAGCTCACCATTTAATATGATCATTCCCCAGAAGCTGGTGGAGAAGCTGTCCTTGCTGGCACTCAATACCCCTCTTTGTAATTGGATCCTTGACTTCCTAACAGAAAGACCACAGTCTGTCCAGGTCAGTAGCAGAAATATCGAGCACCATCACGTTGAGCAGTGGCATACCTCAGGGCTCCTGTTCACAATAGCAACCCATGAATGCATTGCCAGATCCAGTTCGAACAGTGTAATCAAGTTTTCAGATGACACAACAGTAGTTGGCCTCATCAGCAACAATGATGAGTCACATTACAGAGAAGAGGTGAAAAATCTCATGAAATGGTGCAAGAGTAACCACCTGAATCTCAATGTGGACAAGATGAAGGAGATGATCGTGAACTTCAGCAGAACCAGGAATGACCACCCTCCATTAGATAACTCTGTAGTAGAGAGTGGAGAGCATTAAGTTCCTTGGAGTTCTCTTAGTTAGTGACCTATCATGATCACTCAATGGCTCCTCATTTGTCAGGAAGGCATAACAGTAACTGCACCTCCTGAGAAGACTGAAATGGGCAAGGCTACTGGCCACCATTATGCCAACCTTCTATATGAGCTCTATTGAGCGTATACTGGCTAGCTGCATCACAGTGTGGTTGCTGCAGAGAAATGGATTGGACATCAACCTTCAGGACCATTAGTGTGGCAGAGAGGATCACTGGAGTCTCCCCACCCCCACCCATTGATGTGATCTCCTGGGATTGCTGTCTGAAGAAGGTGCACAAAGTCATTGTAGACCCCTCCACCCTGCACACAGCATCTTCCAGCTGCTCCCATTGGGGAAGAGATACAGGAGGATCAGAGCCAGCACCACCAGGCGGAGGAACAGCTTCTTCCCATGGGCAGTGAGAACGTTGAACAGCCAAAGTAACTGCTCACACTAACTATCCAAGACTCTCATTTGTACGAAAGAGTGTTTATTTATTTTTATAAATATGACACTTGTCCGGCATATGTATTATTCGTATGTATGTGTGTTATGACTGGTTGTGTGTCTGCATGTTTTTGCACTGAGGACTGGAGAATGTTGTTTCGTTGGGTTGGACTTGTACAATCAGATGACAATAAACTTGACTTGACTTGACTTAGAATTACATAGTGTGATGCAGCAGTGAAGGTGAAATTTGAGTCTCGATCCCAATATGACATCTAAGTAATATCTGGAACATTTGTTTCTATCTCCAATGCTTAATCTGTTATGCATTCAGCATTGTCAATTTTATTTCAAATGCCAGCAAAGGCATGTTTTGCTTTCTTTTTGACTCCTTTATGTTGGTCTTCATGATTTTTGTTCAAAGACTATTCAGGTACCTTTAGTAAGGCTTATGTTTATAATTTAAAGAACAGAGTTACATTAGCTATCTCTCAATCCTATGAAATTTGGTATGTCCAATGAATTCCAAATAAACATTTATAATGATTTACAATAATTTCAGATAATTTCTTCAAAATCCTTGAATTAAAGTGCAAGGAACTTTGTGTGTCTTGAGCAACAAATGAGTATTTCACTGCAGAATGTTCCTGCATCTATACCCCATTTCTGGAGTGAACACAGCGGACATGAAAAATGAAACATTTCTACTATATGGAAACTCAAAACAATTCGAGAGATGCAATTTAAGAGGGAAATTATAAAGTTTTTTTTGTGGCAGGAATAATGGTAGTCCCTTCCGACAAATTTGTAAGTGCTGAGCCAATAAAATATTCAAAATATCCAGATTTTTTTGGTGAAACATCAAACTGTATGGAACAAATCGAGCTGAGGTGTTTGAAGTAGGAGCTCAAGTGTTTGGCTATACCTGCTTCTTTGTTTCTTTCAATGCCACACAAGTACCGCTGGACGGCACAATGCTGCATGTTGCCCTACATGGAAATGTAGCAAAGATTACAGTTGTAGGTGGAAGAGGCCTTATGGGGAGGAAACTGAAGGAACAGCAAAACAAATTCAAGCATAATGCTTTGGCATTTGGAAAGGACAAAGATAATTGATTTGACATAATTTTCCATGACGTGGTTAATCCTCTTTTCTGAAAAGTAAAATATAATTCTTTACATTAAAAGACCAAGCCCTTAACTCCAAATTAAAGAATGCTAAAATAATTCAACCAGTTTTTATTTGAAAAGCAGACTGAAAAATTCAGACTCAACCCGACCTGAAAAAGCACATATCGCCAAATGTGTCAAAGGTTTTTATATTAATACCAAACAATACAATAGATTTCATTTTATTCATGCTCAGCATTAATAGATAATCAAAAAGCAATAAACACAGATGCCAGATGTATAAAATAAAATCAGAATACTCGGCAGATCAGGTAGCAATTATGGAGAAAGAATCAAAGTGAGCATTCATGTCAAAGGGTTTTTCAACAGAATGAAGCTCTGACCACAAGTCTGGTGAAATGTCACTGACCTGAAGTATTAATTAAAAACATAAAGTACTTTCAATACTCAGCAGATCAAGTCACATATGTGGGTAGAGAAATAGAGTTAATATGTAAAACTGAAAACTCTTCATCAGGAGTGAGAGAGAATAGATGCTTGCTAAGTTGCAGGGAGAATGTATCCAAGCAGAGTATGGTAATCTTCCTAATGACTACGGACAAGTGACACTCACATCCCCAGTGATAAAGTGTTTTGAGAGGCTGGTGTTGAAGCATATCAGATCTTGTCTGTGTGGAGACATGGATTAGTTCCAAGTGGCCTGCTGCAACCTGCTGCAGATGCCATCTCACTGGATCCACACAAATCCCTGGAACACCTGGATAGCAAAGATGCTCTTCATCGATAACAATTCGGCATTCAACACCATAATCACGTGTCACTGGGGGGGGGGGGGGGTGTGGGTGGTGCAGACTGCAGCAGGTGACACCATCAGAGGGGTGAAACCAAAGTGACTGTCCCCCCCGACCAGTGTCACCACCCCCACATCCACTCGCTCAGCGCCGCCACTACCACCCCCCTTGCTTAGTGCTGCTGCCACCCTCCCTCCAGCTCAGTGTCACTGCCACCTCCTTACTTAGCACCCCTACCACCCCTAGCCCACTCAGCACCATTGTCACCCCAGCACCACCTCTACCCTTCCTGCTCAGTGCCACCACCACCCTCCTCCTAGCACTGTCACCACCCCTCCCCATTCAGCACTGCCACTAACCCCTCCCCACTCAGTCCACCGCCGCCACTTTGGACATACAAGGAACACACACCTGTTTCTTCTATGCTCAGTACACTCGTACATTTTGTTCATGGAGGGGGTGACACCATGAGTTACCACACCAAGTGACACCAATCCCAGTGGCGCCACTGACCATCATCCCCTCGAAACTGCTCAGCAAACTTCAAGACCTGGGCCTCAACATCCCACTATGTAATTAGATCCTAGATTTCCTCACCTCAAAACCACAATCTGTGAGGATTGGTAAGAACATCTCCTTTACAATCTCCATTGGTACTGGAGCACCATAGGGCCGTGTTCTTAGCCGCCTTCTCAACTCATTTTACACCTATGATTGTGTGGCTTGATTGACAACAACATCATCTACAAATCTGCTGCTGATACCACGGTAGTGGGTTGTTTGAAAGAGGTGATGAGTCATCATACAGGAGAGAGACTGAGAACTTGGCTCAATGGTGCACCAACAACAACCTCACATTCCATGTCACCAAAACCAAGGAGATGATTGTGGACTTCAGGAAGGGAAAAACAGAGATGTACAATCCAGTGATCATTGGGAAATCAGAAGTGGAGAGGGTGAGTAAGTTTAAATTCCTGGAGTCACTATTTCGGGGGACCTTTCCTGAACCCAAAACATGAATGTCATAGTGAAGAATCCTACTTCCTCAGGAGTTTGAGGAGGTTCTGAATGACCTCAAAAACCTTGGCAAATTTCTACAGATGTGTAATGGAAAGTGTGCTGACTGGACGCATCAGAGCCTGGTATGGGGATACCAATATCACTGAGCTGAAAGCCCTGCACAGATAGTGGACACAGCCCAG
This sequence comes from Narcine bancroftii, assembly GCF_036971445.1. Taxonomy (NCBI): domain Eukaryota; kingdom Metazoa; phylum Chordata; class Chondrichthyes; order Torpediniformes; family Narcinidae; genus Narcine; species Narcine bancroftii. Next base: position 38,069,929 of record NC_091472.1, read on the forward strand.
TACATCACGGGCAAAACTTCCCTCAACCACAGTGAATATGGAATGCTGCATAGGAGAGCAGCAGCAGTCATTAAGGAGTCACACTCATATTTTGTTCTCACTGCGGCCATCAGGAAAGATATATAGGTGCCACAAGACTCATACCCACCAGGTTCAGGAACAGTGGCTACCCCTCCGCCACCAACAAACTCCTAATCCATAAACTCAATCAGAGACCCATTTAAGGACCCTTATTTTGCACATTATTTATTATTGAATATTTATTTTCTGTATTGAACAATTTGTTTGCACTTCCTTCTTGCTTACATCTCTCTTGTATATGTACCTTCTCTTGAGTAATTTATTTTTTGCACTAATGATAAGAAGAAATTCTACCTGGCCTGCAGGAAAAAGAACCTCGGGGTAGTATGTGATGTCATGTATGTACTTCAGCAATAAATCTGAACTTTGAACTTTAAAAGTGGGGGAGGAGATGTTCTGATTGGGTAAAACTGGGCTGGCCATGTGGATAACATGCAAACAAAATTATCTGGTCAATGAATGAATGGGATCAGTTAGAATGTGAGAATATGGACAAAAGAATGTTGGAGTTGAAAAGTGCAGAACAGTTGCACATGTCCTGCATGACCATCTGGCCATGATGTCCACTCTCAAAGGAGGAAAAGGGGTGGGGGGAAATACAAACAAGCTGAGCCAATGTCACATAAAGACTCTTAAAGACAGAGAAATCAACTTAGGTGAAGTTGTAGAATTCACAAATGAGTCCCGAAGGCTGCAACCCCCAAGATAGAAAATGAGACTCTGCTCCTAAACCTTGTGTTTGTTGAGCCTCAGTATAAATGTAAGAAGCTAACAAATGAAAAGGTCAGAGTTGGAGGGGGATGGAGGACTGGATGCAGCTACTCTGTAAAGCAAAGGCAAAACCTCTCTCTAGTTTCTCCAAACGTGGATTATTGCCGGTGGAGCATTGGAGGCTGATGGGTGACCTGGTAGGTTTACAAATTTATGAGTGGTATAGATAGGGTATATAGTCAGAGTGATTTTTTTTTCTCTCAGAGAGAAATGTTAAATACCAGAGAGAATACACTATGTTCAAGCTGAGAGAGGGACAGTTTACAGGAGATATATCGTATTTTCTCACAGAGAGGAGGAGCCTGGAGGTGATAGAAGCAGACATGATAGTGAGACTAAAGGTTCAGTTTACAGACAAATAAATGTTCAAAGGACAGTGCTGCAATTACTTAGATTGACATCATTGTGGATGTGATGTAGCCTATTCCTTTCCTGCTCTGTTTTGTGTTTTAATATAGAGGAGATTAGGAGAAATGCAAGTGAACATATTTCCTTTATTAGAAGAAGCATAAAACATTAGAGCAAGGAGTTTGAGTACTGCATGAATTTCTGGTCATCGCATTAGGAAGGATGTGATTGAACTGGAAAGGGTGTAGACAAGATTTACAAGCATGTTGTCAGGAATGGTTAATGTTAGCCATTTGAATGGTTTGAAAAGCTTGGATTGTTTCTTCTGGTTGAGGCTGAATGGAAAATTAATTCTGTTGTTTAAATTGATGAAGGGCTAGGTAGAGTAAATAGAAAGGTCCCATTTCCCTTAGCAGACCAGGCCAAAAAAAAAGTAATTAATTCAATGTAATTGATAGAAAGATTTGAGAGGAGATTAGGGGGAAAATTCACCCAGCTGGTGGTGGGGATCTGGAGCTCATTGTCAGATAGAATGGTGAAAGCAGCATCCTATAAAGTTCAATTTCATGTTCAAGCTCAAGTTTATTATTATCATTCAATTGTCTAAGTACAACTGGATGAATCAGTGTTCTTTGGTCCTCGGTGTAAAATCATGCAAACAAATAAATAGACATAGCACACATATTTACAACTGATTTATATGGAGTACTTACTTAAAAATAAATAAATATTTTAAAGTAAATAGAGTTTCAAAGGGATTAGATGAGCAGTTCATCAGTCATTCAGCAATCTCACTGCCCGTGGGAAGAAGCTGTTTCTCAGCCTGGTGGCTTTGGCTCTGATACTTCTGAATCGCTTTCCGATGGGAGTAGCTAGAAGATGCCATGTGCGGGATGGTAACGATTTTTTGAGCCTGCTTCTGACTTCGATCCCGGTAGATCATGTCACTGGGGGGTGAGACAGACTCTACTGATCCTCTCTCCTGCTCTTATGGTCGAGTGGATGGACCTTCGATTTAATGCTCTACAGAAACTGTACCACACTGTGATGCAGCCAAGATGGAGCTCCTGTAGGAAGTTGACCAGATGGTAGCCAGTAGCCTTGCCCACCTAAGTTTTCTCAGGAAGTGCAATTGCTCTTGCATCTTCCTAACAAATGAGGAGATGCAGTGTATCCATTGTACTCTCTACTACAGAGTTACTGATGTGTAGTGGAGAGTGGTCATCTCTGGTCTTCCTGAAGTCCACAATCATATCCTTTGTCTTGTCCACATTGAGACTCAGTTTTGTTATTCTTGCACCATCCCACAAGATTTTCCATCTCTTCTCTGTAGTGCGACTCGTGGCTGATGAGGCCATTTATTGTTGTGCCAACCTCAAACTTGATGACTCTGCTGGAAATGGAGCAGGTATTGTAGTTGTGGATCAATAGTGTGAATAGGAGTGGGCTCAGCACACAGGCCTGAGGTGCGTCCATGCTCAGTGTGACGGTGCTTAACATTCTGCTAATGACCCGGACAGACTGTGGTCTTTCTGTTAGGAGGTGCATGAAGCACTGTGACTGGAGTACTGGAACATGGGATTAGATAAGATCTTCCTGAACTGGGTTGGACATGATGGATCAAATAGCATCTTTTTTGTATTGTATAGTTTCCATATCCTAAGAAAATGGCAAAGATTAGATAAGACGTGTTTGAAATTAAAGCTATAAATGAATGGGAGGGTATTGTTAGGGTATTCATGGAAGGAAAAGATTGGGAATGGGAAGGGAGTTTGTGGCTGGAAAATAAAACATGGAAGTAATCAGATATGATCTTGTCTGTAAATTTTTTTGAATACTTTATTTTAATTTTGTGGTCAAACAAGTATCAAGAATTAACCATTGCAAATACATAAAATAAAATGAAAAAAAAATCAATCATATAGGTTGTCCATGGTTCCAAACAGCCCCATCCCCCCTTCCCCCAAACAACACCTCAAGATAGAAACTAGAAAGGAAAGAAAGAGAAAGTGAATAAAAGGGATATTAGCAGAAAAACAGGAAAAGAAGAAAGAAAGAGGAACTGTCAGGATCCGGAATCCATTTCAGAGGATTAAATTTTTTTTCTTGCCTGGATCTCAAATAAGGGAAAGAACAAGGACGTAAAACTCAGGAACAGAATAAATATCTTAAATATTCCACCTTGCATTGTGTAAGTATGGCTGCCATACCTTCAAGAACATATCATACTTCTTCCTCAAATTATAAGTAATTTTCTCCAGAAGAACATAACTATGCATTTCCACATTCCATCGGACTATGTCCAGAAGGGAATCACACTTCCAAGTAACCGCAATACATTTCCTGGCCAACACCAATGCAATTTTAAGAATTCTAATTGGTACTTGTATAGCCTTAGTTTAGGTCTTATGTCCATAATATTTCCAAGGAGGAACAAATTCTTGCCTCTGTGACAATTGTTTCTCAATAGTTTGGCCTAATAAAATTCTTAAAATTTCCCAAAACAGTTTCATTTTAGAGCATGAGCAGGTGGAATGTAAAAAGGTTCCTGTTTCTAAAACATATATCCAATATATTAGAATTTAATTTATGCAACTTCTACAGGGTAAGATATAACTGGTGCAAAAAAATTGTATTGCACCAATCTATATATCACATTAATTGTATTGGTCATGCAATACAATTAAGAGCTTTTTGTCTGTGATTGATGCAATGAAAATAACATAGCTACAGTGATAAGAGAGGAAATGGAATTCCTCTGAGATGAGTGAGGAGTGTTTGTATGGATAGAAACAATAGGTGGGGGGAGGGGGGTCAGAAGAGCACTGAACTCTGTGGAAATAAATCAAGATGAGTTAAATGGAGATTTAAATCAATGAGATTGCAAAAGGCATCTGAGTGAAAACATTGGCTCAATTAAGATGGATTTTAAACAAGAGGAATAGTTTCCCATGGTAGGGGAGTCAAGGACAAGAGGACACAATTTCAGGATTGAAGGGTGCCCCCTTTTAAAACAGAAATGTGGAGGAATTTCTTTAGCTGGAGGGTGATGAACCTTTGGAATTTGCTACCACAGGTGGCTAGTGACGCCAGTCCGTTGGGTGTATTGACAGGTATCTGAATAGTCAGGGTATCAATGTTTATGGAGAGCAGGCATGGGAGTGGGGCTGAGTGGAAGAATGGATCAGCTTATGATGGAAAGGCAGACTCGATGGGCCAAACTTCTGCTCCTATATCTTATGGTTTTATGGTCTTGGATTTGCACTCATGCTCCTCAGCAGGCAGCAGAGTGCTGATGCCATTTGATTCATCCATACTTGCAGCCATAGTGCTTGAACCCATTGTTTATCCTTCTAACACAGTAGTTCCCAACCTTTTTCTTTACACTCACATCCCACTTTAAGTAATCCCAATGCTATCGATGCTCTGTGATTAGTAAGAGATTGCTTAAAGTGGGATGTGAGTGGGAAGGGAAGGTTGAGAATCACTGCTCTAGACCCAATTGTTATTGAAATATTTTGCTCAAGACAAATTGTCATTGGCCCATTTCCTTTGGAGTTATGAACCCGTGCACATAACGAGTCAATTAGGTACAATTAAAACAGTGGTTTTCAACCTTTTTCTTTCCACCCACGTCCCATCTTAAGCAATCCCTTACTAATCACAGAGCACCGATGGCATAGGGAATACTTAAAGTGGTATGTGAGTGGAAAGAAAAAGGTTGGGAACCATTGTTAACACAATGTTTAGCTGCAGGGATGCAGAGAGCAACTCCTTTTCCTGAAATCTGCATTCAGCTTTTGCAATATATCCAGATTCTAGAAGGTTATCTTCCACTCTGCCAAGTGACGTCTGCCTCCGCTACCTACTGCTAATTCATGCTGAGGTAAATCACTACTTGCAGCGACGCAACTCATTCTCAAATCTAACTAGTGTGTCACTTTCCTTACTAGAACTTCAAGTGGATGAAATGCACAACATTATCTCTTCAAAAGGACTGATGTCCCCAGCTTGTCTTCATCCCGAGGTTTTTCATTGCTCAGGCAGACACAGAAAGGGAGATTAAAAATGAGCCTGACCCAATATTTTATTAAAGAAAGCTGAACAGATATTTTTTCAGGCATTGTCATTGTACCCCAAAAGTTGCCCAAAGAATTGCCTTTATAATGAATTAGAAAATGATAGAAGTGGAGAATGAATCAGCCAGAGGAATGACATAGCATAATGTTTGTAAATCATTAACCTCATTTGTTAGTGTGAAATATTTGATTTATAAGTTAGTCAAAGATGTTAAATGGAGTGAAACAAGTCTGCAGACATTGTTATTGAGGTAAAAAACACACAGAAATGCTAGAAAAAATTAGCCAGTGTGTAAGTGTTCATAGGAGGTGAAGAGCCTGAGCTCTTCTACAAGGAATAAGCAAAGAACAAGCTGTTAAATACTCATTTCTTAAGGTAACCTCTATAGATTAAATCATTGGAATTCAGTCACTTTTTCATTCACCATCTACAGTCAATAGGCCCAATTATGGCAATCTTCTGAATTGCCTGTTTAAACTTTGCCTCATTTGGTTGAATAATTCCTTAAATCAAAATGTCCTTCACAACTTTTGGATAAGTTATTTCTCCTGAGGCAACTTGCAACTTTTCGAAGGAAACAGCCCTCATCCAGTCATCAATGAGGAAAGGTTGAGTGGGAGGTGGGGGTGTGGTGCTGGGGTAGGTTCAGAACAAAGACTGTTCCACATAGCCAACAGAGAGGCAGACATAGCTGGGAAGGACAAATGTAAAGGGAAAGTTCAAGTGAATGGCGTAAACTTTGGGAGCAATGATGTACAAAGGAATCTTGGAGTGCAATTCATATCTCCCTGAAAGTGACAACAGAAGTAGATGAGATGGTAAAGGAGGTTTATGTCATGTTTGTCTTCATCTACAGGGCATTATGAAAGTCAGGAATTCATGTGTGGCTGTAGAAAATATTGGCATTGGAGAAGGTGGAAAAGATGTTCACGAGGATGTTGTGTGAATTTGACGGTACAAACTATAAGGAGTTTTTTTTTGGGAGCATTGTAGACTGAGAGACAACCTGACAGAAGTATGCACAACAATGGCAGCCAAAGAGAGGGTAGATAGTCAGAGTCTTTACCCAGTGGAAATGTCAAATCCTAGCGGCCATTGCTGTAACATGAGTGCGGGGGGGGGGGGGGGGGTTTAAAGGGCATTTATGAGGCAAGATTTTTAAACATGGCATCAGGTAGATAGACTCATTAGGGATATAGGCTATTTGCAGGCAGATATGCTGATTGCATCACTGTCTGGTATGGAGATGCCAATGTTCAGGTCAAGAAAAAATTCCAGAGGGTTGTGAACTCAGCCTGTGACTTCACAGACACCAGACTTCACTCCATCAATGACGTTTACACAAGGTGGTGACTCAAAAAAGCAGCCTCTATCCTTAAAGACCCCTCCACCCAGGCCACACCTTCTTCACTCTGCTACCATTGGGAAAAAGGTACAGGAGCCTAAAGACAAGCACTCAGCAGTGCAAGGACAGCTTCTTCCCCAGTGCCATCAGATTCCTGAATGATGAATGACCCAAAGACACTGCCTCACTTTAATTCTTTATACATTATTTTTACTTATTTTTTTTGTAAAGTGTTTTTAACAAATATTTTTGTCATGCAGTCACCAAAAAATGAATTTTTTGACTTGTTCATAACAATAAATTCTGATTCTGATATGCCATTTTAAATTGGTTGATACAGAGATCATGGGCTGAAGAGTTATATTCCCATACTGTACTGTTCTGTTATATATTAACCAACATTTAAACACGGTATACAGGTATAAAGGTACATAAATCGCTGAGAATGGCAGGCTATGTTGAGAGTTTCTGGTAAAGTAAATGGCATCTTAGGGTTCATCCAGTATAGAGGAGGAGAACACAAAGCAGAGTAGCTATGTGTTCCCTATGTGATACACAACACTAGCTAAGTCACAGTGGGACACTATTCTAAATTGTTTGTAACCCTAGGAATCCATGAAAGACTGTACACAAATGTTTAAGGACACTCACAAAGGAAATTCTAGCTCTAAAAAGTTCACAATCTTTGTCATGCACTTTTGTAATGAACCTTTTTAATTGAACCCTGAGCTGTGGTATTTACTCTTCACGAATGTCTCTCAGCACACTCAAGAAATTGTAGCTTTTAATTATAATACTGAAGATCATCCACTAGCAGGAAACATTGTATATATTTTGTAACCATTCAGCAATGACAGCGTTTCACCTCCCCCCACCGCCCCCCGCCCCCCCGGCTCCCACCACCTCATCTGAGTTCTCCCATAACAGAAAGTAATTCCTCATGGGGTGGGTGCTTCAGGAGCTTTTAATTAAAAAATGACGAATTTGGTCAACTTTTAGTCCTGATTCCTCATAGCTATTGTTACAGAGAATCAACACAGGCATTTGTGACACCCATTTAAAGGGAACACTAGCAGGAGCAGCATCCTGGTGTCAGACGACACCCCGAGAAACAGGGCACTCCCATGAGAATATGGGTACACCCTGTGTGTATGCTTGCCAGCCAGTCCTCTGCCTCACTAAGGGATAACACGGCAAAGGGCTTCTGGGCTCTGTGGTGAGGGAGTGCCCAAATGTGAAGCCAAGATGCAGGATGCGTGAATCAAAAGAGGGCCTTGGCACCTTATGGATGATCTTGCACTGCCTGCTAGCAGACGTTGGTGGTAAAGGTGCACACATATGCCAACTAAGCTGAGAAACCAGGCATGCGAGTCAGTGCACAAACAATTTTCTTTCTTTTCACTCCCCTCTCAGTTGGGAGCAGTTCCCACAGCACCCAGTTGGGGAAGGGGTTGGGGGAAGCCGATTTTGCGCAAAACCTGCAAGGGGCAACAATATTCTCAAAAGTGGACCTCGTGCGAGGATATCACCAGATCGCAGTGCATCCTGATGACATCCCTAAGACGGCCATCATCACTCCATTTGGGCTGTTTGAGTTCCTAAGGATGCCATTCAGGCTCAAAAATGCGGCACAGACATTCCAGCGACTGATGGACACAGTGGGCACTTTCGTCTACCTCGATGATATCCTCATGGCAAGTAGAACCCGACAAGAACACCTTCAGCACCTCCGAAATCTCTGTAGTCGTCTGCAAGAGTTCGACTTCACCATCAATCTGGCCAAATGCCAGTTTGGCCTGAACACCATCGACTTTCTGGCCATAGGATTATAAAGGACGGGGCCACTCCGCTGCCCGATAAAGTAGAGGCCATCTGCAGCTTCCCAAAGCCTAGTACAAGCAGGAGTTCATGGGGATGAAAAACTTTTATCACAGGTTTATCCCAGCAGCTGCCCGAGTGATATGCCCTCTGTTCATCCTGATGACTGGCAAGACCTGGGACGATGAATCCACACGTGTGTTTGTGGAAACCAAAGAAACCCTGGCCAAAGCTGCACTCTTGACCCACCTCAGATTAGATGCACCCACGGCCCTCACAGTCAATGCCTCAAGAACAGAGATTGGTGGAGTCCTGGAGCAGCAGATAGAAGGGTTGGTACCCACTAGCTTTTTTCAGCAAACATCTGCGGTCCCCTGAACTAAAGTACAGTGTTTTTGATAGAGAGCTGCTGGCACTGTACTTAGTCATCCACCACTTTCGGTACTTTCTTGAGGGAAGGGCTTTCACGGCTTTTACGGACCACAAACCACTAACTTTCGCCCTGGCTAAAATCTCCGATCCTTGGTTAGCCCACCAACAGAGACACTTGTCTTACATCTTGGAGTACACCACCAAGGTCAAGCACATCTCGGGCAAAGACAACGTGCTCGCGGATGCCTTGTCAAAACACAGAATCCACTCCCTGGTCAATGATCTGGACTTCACAGCACTGGCAGAGACACAGCAGCAGGACGATGAGATCCCACAGTACAGGACCACTGTCACAGGCCTTCGGTTTCAGGACGTTCCAGTCGGCACAGGTACTACCACCCTCCAGTGCATCGTGGCAACCGGGCAAGTTCGACCTATTGTACCAACGGCATGGAGACGACGATTTTTTGAATCCATCCACGGGCTGGCACACCCATCCAACTTCTGCTTAACTCATCTATGGAGCCCTATGCATGGTTCCCGGGGATTTCGTTCCACAGGTCAGAGGACAGCAGAAGGAGATAACCACCTTCCTGGACAGGCTGCGCAAAAAGGTCAGTAACCTGGCTCCAATCCCACCCTCCAGATTTGGACAAGCCAAGTCCAACATCCGAAAGAACTCAAGGACTGTGAGTACGTGTTTGTACACAGAGGACCCCACCGTCCACCACTGCAGAAGCCAAACGAAGGTCCCTTTCAAGTCATCCAGAACAACGGAGCTACCTTTGAGCTGGACATCGGTGGTAAACCAAAGGTCTTCCCTATAGACAGACTCAAGTCTGCCCACACAGACCCAGCAGAACCCATGAAGTCACCAACACCTTGACGCAGAGGCAGACCACAAAAGACTTTGGCGACTATACCTACAGACACAATAGAATATAATGCTGGTTCTGGAGGGGGTCATGTGGCGGCCTGCAATTGCGGAGATCAGGCTGGCACATGATGCGGCAGCAGACGTGGACAGAGATCACTAAAGCGACTCCCAGGACAACGAACCGGCGGGGGTAGAAGCTGGGGCAGCATCAGACGAAAAGCCCTAAATGGCATTGGTCAAGCTGCCCAGCTAACTCAGCAGAAACAGGCTGGGGAAGAAGGGCATTCATATGCATGATGTTCCTGCCTGCTATTGTTATTCATACGGCTGACTCCGTTAATCAGCAAAAAATGGCAGGAACTTGAACAGTATAAAAGCAGCCTTTCCAGCTCTAATAAAGGAGTGAGCTTAACGGGCCAAAACTGGGAGTGTGTTGGAGAGTCCGAGTCCATAGAGTGTGTATGTGTGCGTGAGTACGTAGAAGATAGTTGGCCACTGGTATCGGAGTCCAACCTGGGTCCAATGTGAATATCTATTGTTTAGTACTAGATTAGTTAATATTGTTTGTCTCCTGATACTCTTCCAAACACAACAGTTATTCGTATGAATTTCTAAAAGATGAAGTTCATAATAACAAATTTATAATAAATTTCATGACTGTTAGCTGAGTTCATGGAATAAAAGAAAATTATTGACCTGATTCAGAAATTATCTAAGTAGCAAAAGACAGAGAGAAAAGGTTCTTAGTAGAAAAACACGAAAGTCTGCTGTCATCATGGTTGGAGTAAAAACACCATGCTGGATAAATTCAGCAGGTCAAACAGTGACCTTTATATAGCAAAGATAAAAATACATAACCAGTGTTATGAGCATTCTAATGAAAGCTTATTAGCTTGAAGTTATGAAAACAGAGGATACTGGAAAGCATAGCAGATCAGCCTGCATCCAGAGAAAGGAAAGCAGAATCAATGTTTCAGGTCAAAGATCTGTGATGAAAGGTCTGCAACCTAAATTGTTAACCCACAGATGCAGCCTGATCTGTTGACTGAATTGAACTGTTTATTTATTGTGATATGTTCAAAGATACAGTGAAAAACTTTGTTTTGCATGTTATCCAGGCAAGTCTATTAAAATGGACCTTTGGTTGTTTGAATCGCAAAAAGTTAGATTGGAGGTGCAGCAGGTTATTAAGAAGGCAAATGAAATGTTGGCCTTCATTGCTAGAGGAATTGAATTCAGGAGTAGGGAGGTAATGATGCAACTGTATAAGGTACTGGTGAGACCGCACCTGGAGTACTGTGTCCAGTTCTGGTCTCCATATTTGAGGAAGGATATAATGGCTTTGGAGACGGTCCAGAGGAGGTTTACTAGGTTGATCCCTGGGATGAGGGGGTTGACTTATGATGAAAGATTAAATCATCTAGGATTGTATTCGCTCGGGTTCAGAAGAATGAGAGGAGATCGTATAGAAACATATAGGATTATGAAGGGTATGGATAGGATAGATGTAGGAAGGTTTTTTGAGCTGGCTGGGGAAACTAAAATGAGAGGACATAGTCTCAAGATTCAGGGGAATAGATTTAGGACAGAGATGAGGAAAAATAGTTTTTTCCAGAGAGTAGTGAATGTTTGGATTCTCTAACCAGGGAAGTGGTTGAGGCTGCCTCATTAAACATATTTAAAATTCGGTTAGATAAATTTTTACATGATAGAGGAATTAGGGGGTATGGGGAGAAGGCAGGTAGGTGGAGTTAGGTCATAAATTAGATCAGCCATGATCTTATTGAATGGCGGAGCAGGCTCGATGGGCCATTTTTGGCCTACTCCTGTTCCTACTTCCTATGTTCCTATGAATACATCTGCACAGTGTTTTATTCACTCTGCAAAGCATGAGAAATCCGTTACAGCAGGAAACACCACAAAGTGCAACTAGTCTTACCCCAAGAGAGACTACTGTGGCTTAAAAATCATCTTTTATACTTTCAGAACTCTAGGTTGCTAGAACATTTGAACAGACATCTCCATATTCCTTGGAATTTTCTTATGGATTCGCTAATCAGGGTCATGTCCCATACCCAATGGATAACAGTAGCCCCTTTCATAATTGCATCCAAGTAAATTGGCCATTCATTGTCCCAGGATAGGAATAAGGGTTCAGCCTTTCACACGAGACCACTCCTAACTGGGACACTGAACGCTTTCACACTTGCAAGGGGTTATCCCGGAATTTGGTCTGTTCTACCTTTAATAGGAAGTGCCTGAAATACAATTGCCTGTTTCAACGTTGGCATCTGATGATGCCGGGGATTGTACTAGGGGTTGAGGCCAGTAACCCCAGCGTGAGATGAAGTAATCTGATGCTGGTATTGAGCAGATTTTGCTTTCATGCTTGCCACTTTAAAGGCTGATTGGTGTTCGATTCCTGGGATCACCAGTAAGTGTGAAAGGGGCTAGTCTTTTACAGTCTTTGCCAAATATGGAGTTGTTGTTACTCTTTAACCTTGCTGAGTTATCAAGCCACACCATGGAATGTTTTCTATGATATTAATTTGGTTAGTACTTAAAAAAAAACTTCCATTCACAAGTCAACCCATAGGTATGTTCAACTGGCCATGCAAAAAATAAAACACAAATACAAAGTATAGTGTTACAGAGAAAAAAAAAATGTTAAAACTGTGTAAGGGAAGTGATGAGGTAGGGCTTTGTGAGATCAAGAGATCATATTTTACTCATGAGATGTCCATTCAAGAATTTGATAAGAGTGGGAAAGAAACTGTCCTTGAATCTGGTGGTGTGTGTTTTCAATCTCATGTATCTTTCATCCAAATGGGTGTTTCCTGATTTTCCTGAGTAGTTTCTATTTTAATGTTGATGGATGGATTCAAGTAATTGGGGAAAATATGGCAAATGTATTTCAATGTAGATGAGAAATGAAACAGAACTTATTGTAAACACCCAGCAGGTCAGTTATCCTTCTGTGGAGGGAGAAATGGAGTTAACATTCAGGCGAATGACTCTTTATCACCAATTTCATTTTTTTTAAATTTCAGACTTTCAGATGTGGAGTTATGTATTTTAACAAACAGATTAGTAGGTGAACATCATTCTTGGATTTAGAAAGTAGTGGCAATATATCACAAAATACTAATTCAAAATTAAAGTACTGCAAAGGTTGTGAATGTGAAATAAAACAAAACGTGCTGGTAATACTCTTGACTCAGGTGGCATCCACAGAGAGAGATTTAATATTTCAGTTCTGATGAAAGAATGTCCACCTGTAATGCTTAATTCTCTTTTCTGTTTGCACGTGCTGTTTGACCTGCTGAATATTTCCACCATATGATATTTATGTCAAATACTTGTGAGGCCAGTTAAAATGCTGTATATGGTTCTGATCACTACATTATAGAGAGGATGCTAAAACAATACAGATTATGCAGAGTACAGAGCATGAAGATGAACACTTAGCGGCAGAAGGACAGCTTCTTCCCCTCTGCCATCAGGTTTCTGAATGGACAATGAAGCACAGACGCTACCTCCCTTTCTCTTCATTTGGACTATTTACTTTAAATGTAATTTATAGCAATAATGCTGTAATGCTGTCGCAAAACAATTAATTTTATGACATGTTAATGACCATAAATTCTGATTCTGAGGAGTTTTATGTTGTGGCTAGCTAGGACTGCAGTATTTTAGTTATGAGCTGAGACAGATTAAGTAAGATGTCTTGCCAATTTTAATAGATGAACCATGGAAAGTATCCTGCTACAGGAACTGCTCTGCTCAAGAACTGGCAGAAAGTTGCGAATGGAGCTCTGGTCATCACACAAACCTGACTCTTCTTCATCAATGCTACCCTCATCTCCTGCCGTGTCAGGAAAGCAGCCAACATATTAAAGGACGCATTCCATCTCAGTCACGTTCATTTCTTCCCGTTCCCTTCGGACAGAAGAAACACGAGTTTTAAATCTTACACCTCCAGTTTCAAAGACAGTTTCTTTCTTGTTGTAATCAAAGTCTTGAATGGACCTAATTCTAGTTAAAACTAGTATAAGATGATTTCTTGCCCTGTCTAACTTTAACTCTTTAACACCATGCTCTGTGCTTTTGTGTGATGTGGCACTGTACCTTACACTTCTGTTTTATTTTAACACTATGTTTTTATTTATGCACCTCCTGCTGCTCTATGTAAAAGGTGTCCTGTCTGGATAACATAAAATAAAGCTTTTCATTGTATCTTGGTTCACGTGATAATAAACCATAACTGTTATCAAGAATGGCATGAAGTTTGAACAAAGGAGATTAAATGAGATTTAACTATAGATAATTATGAGAAGCCAATTACAAGGTGGATAGAAAGTACCTGTTGCTCTCAGCAGAGTGGTTGATAATCACTGGAAATTGTTTGAATATATTAGCAAAAAGAATAGGAGGGAATAGATGATACTTAAATCCACAGTGGCAAAAAGTCTGGAACTCATTGCTTGAAAGAGTGGTGGCAGCAGAACCTCCCTGCAAATTTAAAATATATGGATGGATACTTGGAGAATTAAAATCTAAAAGGCAGGGAATCTTGATACATCTAAAATGCTGGTAAAACACTGCTGGAAAAAACTTGCAGGTCAAACAGTGTACTAACAAAGACACATAATCAACATTTAGGGCTTGAGCCTTTCATCAAAACACCTAAAATGCTATTTCTTTGGCTGAAAGGCCACTTTATTTATCAAAATTTTATGTCAGTCCTTAAATCTCATTTAAAGTTAAGATTGGTGTTCCTGGCTAAATGGAATGTTCCTTTTCCATTATCCCTAATAATATATTTCTATATTATTAGAGTGTAGCAGTATTGATGCAAAGAAAAGTGCGCACGAGCAGGATAATAAATAGTAACATCGTCTGCCTTGTGAGGAATAGTGAAGGGTATTTTGCACCTTGTTAATACTACTGTGACGAATCAAGAGTTGTATTCATTTTTCCAAGTTTCATTGGGCCAGTTAATCAAGGAGGTGAGAACATTGATCCCAGAGCTAATACACTCAGCCACCTACATCTGTTCCATAAATATTAATTTTGAATAATAATAAGAACTTTCTTTCTTGCTGGAACCTTTTTGTTTGTAGAAGTTTCATAATATATGATAGCATTCCCCTCCACCCCTTTCAGTACAGTGGGACATCTTCCAGAAAGGAATGCAAATTACATTTAAGAGAAGCATTTCTGCTTTAACTAAACTGAGAGGCCTGTTGGAATTTTCAAATTAAGTTGGTATTCAATTTCCTGAAATAAATCAATATATGACTTCTGCCAGAGGAAAAAATAAATGAGATGCACAGATTGAAATATCTTAGCTTTGGGTTTTGGTCCACTGTGTAGTTTATCCTTATCCTCGCCTCTGTCCACCTAATCAGACCTTATTCTGCGTGTGCGTGAAAGAGAATCTATAATTATTGAGAAAGCATAAATGTATGAAATGGGGGGAAAAAACTGAAAGTTTGCAAGAGAATAGGCAGAATCTGTGAATGAGAAATCAGGACAAAGATTAAAAGTCCTGGTGAAGAAGAATGTGTGTGTGTGTGTGTGTGTGTGTGTGTGTGTGTGTGTGTGTGTGTGTGTGTGTGTGTGTGTGTGTGTGTGTGTGTGTGTGTGTGTGTGTGTGTGTGTGTGTGTGTGTGTGTGTGTGTGTGTGTGTGTGTGTGTGTGTGTGTGTGTGCGCGCGCGTCTTGTTTTCACAGTATTTAAACACTTAACAGATTCTCCTTTATCAGTTATTATTCAATATTACATGAACTGAATTATCTTGTGTTGACACCTTCTATTGACTACCACTTGTACCTTTTCAAACATCATAGCATCTTCTGAAAGTGCTACAAATGGCTACAACATACCAGTAAACCAGTGTTTAGGGACTGTTTGGATAATATCCTTGCTTTTCTACCATACATCTCAATCCTGAGTTACTGTATTTTCTCTGGAACATTGGAAGCTAAGGAGCGATGTGAAAGAAGCTTATAAAATTATGAGAAGCACTGATAGCCTAGACAGTCTCCAGGGTAAAAACATTACATAATAGAGGACATGCATTTAAAGTAAAGAGACAAGGCTGTGGGGTAGAGGCTGAGTTTAAGGGAATCTTTTACGCAGAGAGTATTAGGGGCCTGGATTAGGTGACCACAAGAATTGGCGGAGGCAGATACTATAGCAGCATTTAAGATGTTTCCAGGTAGACACATGACTGGAGGGACACAGTATCAAATGCAAGCAGCAGAGTGTTACTTAAAGTTTGGCATAATGTTCAGTGCAGACACATGGGGTGATGAGCCTATTTCTGTGCTCTGCTGTTTTACAATCTAAGTGCAAAGACAAGGTCCAACTTGCTTCTTTATCATTCTTCAAACATTTAAGCACACATAGTCCTGCCTCTCCTTCTACCAAAAATTGCCAACAAATTTATATTATTTAGTTAATCACAAGATAAGGGAGCAGAAGCAGGCCACTAGCCCATTGGGTCTGTTCCATGACTATGCACTAAGCTAAACTAAACTCACACCTAGTTCCATTTACCAGCCTTTTCCCCTTATCCCTTGATACCCTTACTAATGAGATACTTAACCATTTCCTGTTTAAATACTCCCAGTGATCTGACCTCCACTGCTTTGTGGGGCCGTGAGTTTCACAAATCCATGACCCTCTAACTGTAGTTTTCCTCCTCTCTGTTTTGATTGGATAACTTTTAATAAATTCTAATGACCCCTTGTCATCGACTCGCCCATCTAGGAAAACATCTTATCCACATTCACTCTGTCAAAATCTTTCAATATTCAAAATGTCTCTATGAGATACACCCCCCACCCCCTCGCTCTTTTATACTCAACGAGTACAACCCAAGAGCTGACAAATGTTCCCCATGCTCCAGCCCCTGCATTCCAGGAATCATCCTAGTAAATCTCCTCTGCACCCTCTCCAACAACATCATATCTATTCTATAAGGGGCTAAAAAATGTACATAGTACTCCAAATGGGGTCTCAACAGTGCCCCATAGAGTCTCGTTAATACCTCTCTACTCTTATACACTATACCTCTGACAAATGTTCCCCACACTCCAGCCCCTGCATTCCAGGAATCAGGCCAGCAAATCTCCTCTGCACCCTCTCCAACAACATCACATCTATTCTATAAGGGGCTAAAAATTATACATAGTACTCCAAATGGGGTCTCAACAGTGCCCCATAGAGTCTCATTAACACCTCTCTTCTCTTATACACTCTACCTCTTGAAATGAATGATACCTCTTCTTATCCTATCAAAGAAAACCAGTTCATACTCACATTAAATTTCAGCTCATGCCAACTTTGACATTATGTCCAGAGAGCTTTAAAAAAAAAACGATTTTCTACCAGCTATTTATCAATACTCTTACTTGGTCTCTCTTGGTCAATTTGGTATCTACTCAAGCATGTCCTTTAATCATGGGGTGTTATGAAAATCAGAAAACATCTCCTTGTAATTTATTTTCAGATAAATAATTGCTTATGGTCGTCGTTTTAAATTACATTGGAACAAAATTCTCTTCCCATGTAGCCAGTGAGTTCATTTTAATGTAAAGTTTATGATTGAGCTCAAAGATTAAACTATAGGTCGCACGAAAGTCGAAACCAAACAATGCAGTCGCCATGCAGATCCTCCCAATTCATCACAGTCGATATGATCGATTACTACCGTTGGTCATAAATTACCGGAGCAAGTAAGTAATCGAATACCTGCTGAATTCTGACAAGAGCCGTCCTAGTTTAGATCGCACGTCCCAGTCATCAATGACGGAATATTTTTAGATTCTGAAATGCCTGCAAGAATGCCGGAGGACCATTTCCTTCTCGACAGTGCAACGTCATTCTGAGACCCATAACGCACGAAAACCGGGTACCGAGGCGCGTTTGCACTGTAAATTTGCAGTGTGCCTTGAGAAATCTGCTCTCGCTCTCCGCAAAATACTTGAGGGTGGACCAGCCCTTGTGCAGCTATTCATCGGAAACCAGGTGGGGCGGATGAATTCCGATGTAACGCCCAGGTTTGCTTTCCTCTTTTCAAAAGGATTCGTTTGGAGCTTGAGAGCTGACATTAGACTTCAGTCAATTTTATTTAGGCTTGGAAGGGGGAGTATAAATGATTGGATAAAGGACAGAAATTAATTGTTGCAAAAGCATAGTATAAGATAACCAGTCTTTGTCCATAATACTGACGGTGCAGGTTAACGTTGCTGCAGTTGTTTTATACTTGCTCACACGACAGTAAAATTGATCATATTGCTAAAGTCATACAATCGTGTCATATCATTGCAGCCTTCGTTAAACAAGCAAGAGTTGACCCAATAACTGCAGTTGTACCTGATTTTCAGCATGGAAGAGGTGGGCAGTATCAGGGATATAATGTTGGACCCCGAAATAGGAGAGCAGCTACTCGAATTTTCAAGCACAACCACCTGACCTCAGGCTCATAGCGAGTTGTGCAGGATCAGCGCTGAACAGAGCTCGACCCTGAGTCATTGCAATATTTGCGTGGTCAAGAACTCTCCGCAAGTCATTGGAAATATACGAGGTGTAAGTAAGATTAGGTTAAAACACGAAAGTACGCAGACAACCGTGATTGAAGTGAAAACACAACGCGGGAGAAACTCAGCAGGTGAAAAATACCTGCCGACAATTTTTTTTCATGCCTTGATGAAGGGCTCAAGCCCGAAACGTTGGTTATCTTTATCTCTGCTAGATAACCTCCTCTGTTTGACCTGCTGAGTTCCTCCAGCTTCGTGTTTCTGTTTCAATTAGTTAAATTCTGATTATGCTGGAGTCGTTATATTTAATGTTCCTGTGTGTTATCTAAACTTGCTTTGCGCCCATCTTTTGACCAATATTGTTGCATTTTCACGAAAAATCGGGCAAACCAACATGCAAAGACTATCTTGAGCTTGACGTTCACAAGCTGTAAAATTTTATTTTCATTCCAAGGGCACAGCTATTATACACAAAGAGCACACACTTGCGTTTTTAAATATTTTCAGATATGACCATCTGAAACCAATGGATGTGTGACAAACTTTAGAAGTGGCCCAATAGAAAGAAAAAGTGGAGGTCAAAAGAAATGCGTTTATGAAGGGGGAAAAAAGTTCTATTAGGGATTGGATTTAGCCACTTTTGATGTAGTGAGGACCAGCATCTTTTTCTACCAAATACTACTTTCTGAAGCGGCGCTCGTGGGACCGGCAATTGGTGCCTTTTGTCGCTCTCTCCACAGTAGACGGGCAGCCCTGAAGATGAAAAGTGTTGTGGCTTCCGGAAGAAGCATGCTGCTATGTTCAAGTGGATGGCCAGAAGTGACCGGCGGCATTCTACTTTCTCTTCAGAAATAGATTTATGCAGGGTGGAGAGTATTTAGTTCTGATTGCTTGGGGATCCTTTTTTTTTAATCTCTTGTACATTTCCCGTGATAAATACCGTTTCAAAATAATGAGTAAAACCTGAAGCGAACACACATATTGCTTCTTCCCTGTACTTGCTAAAAGGAAATTACAAAGCTGTTTGCTTTTAACGTATGCTAATTTAATTCAACGGGTTTATGGAGGCGAGCTATTAACACACAAATAAACTCACCAGTTGTTCCGCCAACAGCAAATCTCCATTTGTTAAAATAACAAATAACTGCCTTGCAGTTCCGTGAATATCATGTCAATATAAAAACCGGGCAATGTTAACAAATTTGTTTGTTTCCTGCTTGGTCTAATTAGCCGAAGCCCCCCCTGAAATCCTGTATGGTCAAGTTTTTGCTCTCATTGGTGCGCAAGACCATCATTATTCCGCACTTCCAAACATTCGCATTAACACGTTATGTGTTTAAACGCGACTAAAACACATGTTTTTAATGAAGTCTCTTAATTAAAAAACAACTCCTACGTTGACATTTATTGTTTCCTTATGTACTTTAGGAAACAACAATATTTCCGGCGTCAAAGGGCTGATAACAATCTTTTCAAGTGTGCTTCCCTGCATAGGTGACACGATAAAAAGATAACTAATGAACTAATGAAATATTTGAGGAGTTGTTTTGAACCAAGAATTTCGCTCTCAGTGTCGGCTCCATCGATATCCCACTTATTGTGCATTTCTGGCCTGCCCTGATGGAAAGAAAGAAGCACAAGAAAGAAGTGCAGCAAAAGCGAATTACAGGGCAATGGGCAAAACCAGATTTTAAGTTAAAATTTAAACCCTTAGGCTGGAGCAACGGCATGGAGGCGGAAGAGATTAGAGTAAGAGGGAGAAGGGACTGTAATTACATATAGAGACATCTATGAAGGTATAGGGGAGAGATAGTAGATTAGGGTCATGGAAGGATTTAAGGCAGCCAAGTGAATTTTTTAAAATTGATTTTATTATCTTTATTATGCATATTAGGGTGAGAACAATTCGCCCTGGTGACTACACCATATTGTCTCTCTTTGTGTGTGTAACAGCCATCTTAAAATTGATCAAGTAATAATCAATAAAGCTATTAGAGATTTACACACTTATAAATGCATTCAACTTTTGTTCCAGTCTTGAAGAGCACCTTTAATTGACTAAGTATGCTTTTTAGTGCACCAGAGATACTTGTTGCCTCCTCACTAAGTAAATTATCAATTCGTAGTCATATTAAAATTCCTTCTTTAAAACATTATAAGGAGTCTAAATGGCAACATTTACATTAAATTAAAATGCTAGATTATTAAGTCTAGAGAAAAGGAAGGAAAGAGGGGTGGAAGGGTTGATTGCTGACACAGTTGGAATTAGCAGGGGATGGGGAAGGATATAGAAAGGAAGGCAGGTAGATAGAAGGATATCGAGAGAAGGTGGGGAGAGGGGAAGGGAGAAAAATGGATCCAGCACTTTTATACTGATTAAACCTGTGCAGCGTCAAAGATAAATGCAATGAATTATGCATTGCACTGACAGGGCTACTTCATAGAATTATCTAAGGATTAAAGTGAAAAATCAAAGCATTCTCTGTGAGATCTAGTAATAGAGGGCAGGAGGGTGGGGTGGTGTTATTCAATGCATGCTTTCTGTAAAATAAATGAAGGCATTTGATTGTGATATCATATGATGTATATGAATATTATTTTAATTCTTTTATTTTTTTTTATTCATCCATTGATTTGAAGTAATATTTTTATTTCTCCATAGAAAATAAGAAGCAATTCAACCCATCAATATGATCAAAATTAGGGCAATGTTATGGAGTAATAAATAACAGTGCTCCACTTACAAGAACAAAATATCTAAGAATCAGTAGATAGTCTATTTTTATATCATCTTTTTGTATAATAATTATATGAACCACATTGAAAATGTGAAATAATTATTTCCAAAAATGCCCATTATGTCAATTTTAATGCATTTAATTCTGAATTATTGTCTTTTTCACAAACCTACGTATACTACTCTACATCTCTATTGCTTCCTGTATATAAATACGAATGGAATTTGTCTTGGTGGAAATGGATGGTAGAAAATTTGATTTGTGGAAAAATCAAATAATAAGCTAAAAGGGATATTTTTCCAAGTTATCTGAAGTATTGTAATCCTTCAATGTTCCAATAAAATGTATCATCTCACATTTGTTTGTATTGAAGATCATTCACACATAGTTGGCCAGCCTGCAGTTTTAATCTCTTCATCACTATTTCATTCTTTCTTGGTATTATAATGAATGTCCCTTTTTCCAAATTGTTAGCACAAGTATTACAGAACGTTGTTTCCCAATTTCCTTTCATACATATAACCATTTACGGAGCGGAAATAGGCCATGTTGGCCTCCTTAATCCCCAATTTTCTATATTTTGCTATTGGTCAATTTAATTCTTGTTCCTTTTCAATAAATTCTCCAGCCTGCACAATCCCTAATATTTATTATGATCTTACAGTGTGGTACTTTAGCAAAATTCTTCCCAGAGTTCATGCAGATGATTAACCTCATTCTTTTGAAGAGAAAAATGGATAAATGTTTGGAAGAGCGAAAGAAAGAAAAAACTGTCATTGTAAAACTGTGTAATTAATTTACAATTGGTTTTGTCATTTAAAAATTCTGGTCTAAATCTGGAAGTTTTATCCTGAAAACTGTTATCTGTACACAAAACACAGAGCTGATGCTCTAATAATGTGCATAAGTTATTGCAGGGATCCTGATTCGGTTTTGTACCTAGTCAATGACTTTCTTGTCTATTATTCTGCATTATTTAGACAAAAATAGAAGCATAAATTACTTAAAGTATATTTGCAACATCTAAATGCGACTTTCAGAGCACATCGCTAATCATATCAATGTAATTATCCCCAATGTTATTCACTTAATTAAATAAGGCAGAGAACATCAACTGTGATTATGGTGTTCACAGCCAGAATGAAACAACACCATCATCACCACACCACCAAATGTTGCAGACAGCACCGATTATCGTCAGGAAGAAGATCCAGGAGCATCAAAACACTCGATGCCAGGCTGGGAAATAGTTTCTTCCCATAGTCTGTGATATTGATGAACAGTATCCTGTAACGTTGGGTCTGTTGAACATGAAGAAAGTACATTTTTTTCAAAATGTATGTGTGTGTGTATGTATGTGTGTGGATGTATGTATGTATATACACAAACTCACGTGCGCACACACACACATGTTTATTATCATCTGACTGTACATATACAACCAGCTGAAACAATGTTTCTCTGGATCACAGTGCACACGCACATAATAAACAGCACACAATACACACATATGGATACAACTATATTATCATTGTGTGATAATAAACAAATTTGAAATGTTGTTTTTAACCTCTTAAAGTGGAGGTAGACTTCGGGTCCAGTCAATTATAATTGATGTTAAGTATTAACAGGCACAGTAATAACTGTAAATAACAGGTGAGGGAGTAACTGTAAGGGTCTCATCTTTCTGAAAGTGGATTTCTGTCTTTGTGAATTATATCAAAATCATGAAGTCGAATATGGATTAAAAACTTCAGCAATGGTTTCAAAAAGGCCGTAATGGTAAGGTTGGTGTGTGTGTGTGTGTGTGTGTGTGTGTGTGTGTGTGTGTGAGAGAGAGAGAGAGAGAGAGAGAGAGAATGAATGGCAAACTATACCAAAAGATAACAGCTAATTTTGTTATTAAACTGTAAATATATCAAACTAGATGTTCAGTTAAAATTAATAGAAAGATAAGAGAGGAGTTTTTTTTTACCCTGAAGCTCTGGAACTCAATGTCTTGCTGGTTTTGGAGATAACAGCCCAGGTGACATTTTTAAAGTACTTGGACCAGTACTTGAAGAACTCTTCCCTGCAGGGCTGTGGGATTAGAGCTGGGATTAGTCAAACCTGCTGGTTTTTGTCCAGCATGGATGCAATGGGCTTTAGAAGTATTTGCAGAGCAATTACAGACTATTTAGCCAGTGTCCAAAAAACATGATTGGTATAATATGATCATCTTAGTTGAATGATTTTTTATTTTACAAATTTTTTAATTTAATGCCTGTAAATTTGTTCATTTCTCACAAAAAGTTGATGTTTTAAAATTGTTACACTGCAACAGGTGAAATAGCAGAGCCTGAACGATAATTTTCTGATCTTACACTGAAACTTTGAAAAAAATTATCAGGGAACATTTTATAAGCTGACCTGTTCTTGTCAGCTATGTTTATTTTGCTAAAAGGAGGAATCCCCTCCCAGTGATGGTAGTCAAAGGTAAAATTTAGCCTTTAAAATGATCAGGAAAAAAGGGGAACAGCAAAGGTTTGGACATAGTTTTGAACAGATTATTCTGGCACACATTATGTAAGAGTCTCAGTCCACAAATACTTCCTGAGGCTGCAATTACTAATTCCACAAATGAAGTGTCCGGGAATAAACTATTATATAGATTTAAAAAACACAAATGCTGGAGAAATTCAGCAGGGAACAGTGCCTTTCCACAGCAAAGGTGAAGATACATCACCAACATTTCGGGCTGGAGCCCCCTTCATCAAGGTGTGGGGAAACATGAGAGAAGTCTGAACAAAAGGAGGACGGTGGGAGGGGGGGGGTGTTGGTGAGGGTGGGGAATGATAGGTGGAGTGGGGGGAACTTCTTTCCCCCACCCCCACAACCCAGAGATTTTTTTTTCTCTATCACAAGATAGTCTACAGAGGAACCTTAAGAAAGCATTCACCTTGTGTGTAATAGCAAACTATTTGTCATGGTTGGTAAATCGTCTTTAGATGTCTATATTCTATTCATGTAATCATTTGCAAAGGCTTGGTGTCAGGGCTTGTGTCGATCAGTCAGGATGAAAGGAGTGCCTTTGAGTTCTGGATTCTGAGCTGAGGTGTGTGTCTTTTTGCCCAATTATCACTGCGTTTTCGGCGTCTAAATCGCGTTTGCTTTGAAGAAACGCATTTTGTAGGGGTCAATCTGTCCGTCATGTGCATTGTCGTGTGGCAGTGCTTCATCCGCGACTACTGGAGGCTGCCAGAGTGCGTGAAGCCCAGATTGTGAGATGTTACACACTCAATTCTCCCAATACTTACATTTATTACAGATTGTTGAATAAGATGTGAGTTGTTTTCGGTTATCGGTGGAAGCTTTTGCAATTGCATCTGGAGTAATTTCGTGTTGTATTTTGAATAAAGCTGCAGCATTAACGATGCAGCAAAGCCGATGGGTTATGCAGCTATTCTCATTGTTTCACCTTCCAAGAGATTTAATTTGCAGATTGATTTCGTTATGTGCCGGACACTTTGGGATATGCCACAAAAGCGATTGAAGCACCCACAAAAAGAGACTGTGACAAAAGTTAGCAAAGGTAAACGCAAAACCGAATCTCTAGATTAGCAAGATGCATACTTCTCTTGCACCTTTTTGCGATTGTACTGGCGCACGTTACCAAAAGATCTATTACTCGTCGTTTTGTATTTCAAACGAAGAATTATGTCACCAACTTTCACTATGAATTATGAACCAATAACAAACCAAGGTACTTGAAAAGGAACAATAATCTGCAGCGAAGTATCTCTGTATTTTTCATCGATTTTATTCACTACACGGAAGCATTGCTGTTCATGGTAGAAATGGCATAGAGTTACATAGCACAAAAACAAGGCCTTCTACTCAGCTTGTCCATAGTGACCAAGGTGTTCACATGAGTTCGCCCCATTTGGCCACATTTTCCCCATATCCTTCTCATTCTTTCCTATCCACGAACTGTCCAAATATCCCTTAATGGTAATTGTCCCTCTCGCTTCCTCCGGCAGCTCATTCCATATGCCCACCATCACCTGTGTGAAACGAATCCTCTCTCACCTTAAAACAATGCCTCTCGTTTTACACCCCTATCTTGGGAAAAAGACCGTGACTGTTCACTTTATCTATGCTGTTCCTGGTTTTATACACAATGTTACACTCCAGCCTCCTTCTTTCCAGTGAAATCAGTCTCAGCCTATTTAATTTCTCCTTATAAATCAAATCTTCCAGTTGGGGTAAAGTTCTTGTGAATACATCTGCACCCCCTCTAGAATATTATGTCGAACAGATCAGCTCACACAATCCAGGTGCCATCTCACCAATATCTTTTCCCGGTGTAGAATGACTACCCAACTCTTGTGGTTAAGGCAAAAATTTTTTCACCACCTTGTCTCCATGTGTTGCCTCTTTTTGGGAGTTGAAGCCAAAGGTTCTCTGACCTACAACACCTACCAAGGCCCTGTGCATGTCCTACGCTTGATTCATTTCCCCAAAATGCATCCGATTACAATTGTCTCAGTTAAATTCCATCTGCCATTCTTTTGTCCACTTTAGGAGTCCGTTGTAACCTCAGACAATTGTCTTCACCGTCCTTTACACTCTCAGCAATCATATATCAGGCGTTATGGGAGGCAAGGATTCCTGGAGCTCTGATAAAACTGCGCTGGCCTCTGGCGAGGTGCCAGGTGACTGAAGGTCAGTGAGTGGATTGAAGGAGGACAGCAGAGATAATCCTTGCGGAAACCTACTGGAAACAAAATCTGAGGGTATGTGGTTTCGAAGAGCTTTTTTGATACTTCGCTTTTAATCCGAAAAGTACATTTTCCTCCACAGAAGCTACCTGGCTCGCTGAGTTCCTCCAGGGCGTAAGTTCTTTAACTCTCGATTCCAGCATCTGCAATATCTTGTGCCAGCAAGATGTCTGAGAATGAACAAATCCATTCGGTCTGGCGGCACACAAAGGTCACCGGAAAAATAAACAGTTGAAAAATTTATCAGAAAATGGGTTCTGATGTGATCTTAGGAGAACTTAGGAGTTTCTTCTCCTCCCCAGACTGCCCTTCGAAAGCGTTGCCAGGAATATCCTCGGCCAGTTTGTGCATTCTGAGATCTCCTTTCTATTCAGGAGGTTGGAGCTCCTCATCAAGCCTAGAGGACCTCCAGACTACCTCGCTGGGCAGACTCCAACTTTGGTAAATTGGAGTGAGCGCTGCCCATTTTTCTGACATTTTTCTGGTGGCATTATCCCTCTCAACCCACTATGTCTCAGCCTATGTGATCCCCGCACACCACCTTCCTCGGACCCTCCTGTATTTGTGGCACGAGGCTCCCTCTCACACTCACCTTTGGCTTTATTCTGTACAGGACCTCGAGTTCGAATTCCCCAGGGAGCTTCTCCTCCGTGTACAGCCTGTTGGTGAATCTGTCAGTTGGAGTGAATCTATACTTCGCACAGTTGATTTAAAAAAAACAAGACAAACGCTCGAGGAAGGAATAGAGAGATATGTTGGTTGGATGAAACGAAACAAGGGTGTATGATGCTTCTCACCTTAACCAACTGGAATGTTTGCTCTACGAAATTCATAATTTTATTGTTAATCGCCAAGTCAATGGTGGCACACGCAACTGCGCACTTGGAAGGACTGCAGGTGGGAAGAAATAGGCAGAAAATTAATGCCCACTGAGAAGGAACTGCGTTGTCTTCAAATGTTCTTTGGTGTCGTCTCCCAAAGGAAGGTATAGTTGAATATAGCCCGACCAAATCGTTGAAAATAAATATTGCCGTTATTGGAATTCTGACGTTAGAAAGAACAAAAGGCTGCAAATGTGCCGCCTTACCTGCTGAATAGCTGTTCAAAACTGGGGGCAATCTGGGCAAATAGAACATTACGCCGCCTTTCTTACTCTAGAATTTGTGCGAGATTCAGGTGATATCCTTCAGATATTGTTAAGCTTGAACTATGAAAGAAACAAGCTAAATTAAGCAACCCTCGTTGACACTAAAATCTAATCCTTCGCTGCGTTTCTTGATATCAAAATAAATTGCAGGAAACACTTATTAAGTTAGCCAGTACAGGACCTGATAAGCTATGATGAAAAGTTATTGGCGTGAACTCTCTCTCTTCGCGGATGCTGTCCGGTCTGGTGGCTATTTCAGCATGCAGTGTTTAAACATCTGTTTTATTATTTGTTATTTAACAATCAGTGATTCGCAGGAATTAGTAACTTTGCCTTAATGTATTTGTTTATTTAAAAAGAGATAATCACATCTGCAATAATAAAATAACATGTTGCCAGTGAACCATATAACACTTTATAAACATCCATTCCTTGTGTTATGTTCGCGCAATGCCAGCAGATGGTGATAGCTAGTACTTCCACTTTCATTTGGGACGCTTCTTTACATTGGTCCAAACGATAAGGATAGTTCTTTGTTACGAATCCAAGGAAGAGAAACGCTGCACATTTCCCTTTCCACGGCCAATGGCATAATGTAATTACATTTTACTTCAAATAAAGTCTATAAGGCACCGAAAATGAAACGCACATTAAATATTGTCTGCTTGAGATATACACAGCCACCAGAGTGAAAGGTACACAATTAAGCAAAAATGATGAAACGGTACCTGATCTTTAACGAGAAAAAGGCGATACAAAATATACACGGTTTTGCCTCGAAAATAATCCATGCAATTTAATTCTCATCCTCTCTGTTGCGTGCGATACGGTAAATAATTAAGTCACAGGATTCTAAAAATGAAACGACTCTAATAAATTAATTGGAATCAACTGACCGGACAATTCATTCCTTCTTGGCTTGACTAAGCGACTGCCGAAATGAAAGGTGAAGAATTGGTCTGTGACTTTGATACGAGACTCCTCCAAGCACATCCAAGCTGTTCTGCTGACTTGAGTAGCTTCTTCGATATTGATCTTTTATATCAGTGTTTCCTATAGCCAACACACAGCTATTCAGATGAGATTTAAAATTCATTTTTCTTGTGGTGGACATTGACAATATTCACCAATTGCGCCAATTTCTGACGCCAAATGCAGATAAGAAGGGCAGCGAGATCTGGTCTGTTTTTCTACTTACGCCTGTATCCAATGCCTGATTCTTTGTCTGAAAAAAGACAACGCTGCCACACCACGTCTTCACAAAGGGGATTCTGCCTTTCATATATTTTTAGATCTCTAAATAAAATCGTGATTTGTAAACAAAAAAAAGCAAATAACAGAGTGGCTGGAAATGGTTCTATCCAGCGTCTTCGATGCATATGGTTCTGGAAAGGCACCAGTGGAATGCGATCGGTTACAACCCGGACTTATTTTCAGCCTCTTTAGCAAACAAATTGGATATTTCCTCTCATCTCTATTGCTCTGTTCTAAGAGATTAACCAGTTAATGTGCTGACTATGTGAAGAATCTCAACGTATTAAAAAAATATATTTTAAAGTATTGCGGATATATCAAAATGCTCAATTGTTCTGTTTTGTTAAGCTTTTCTGAAGTACAGATGTAATAAATGGAAGCGTAAATTGCCCTGGTGACCTCTTCTGTGGCTCACACACAAAAAAATGACGGTTAAAAGTAAAACAATTGTATGGGATTAGGAAAAGTGACATTGAAATTCGGTAACAATGACTTTAGTTATGCCTGTGAGACACATTAAAATTCTCATGTACATATTTTTTTTGTCATTTGGAGCTGATCAGAAAGCGGATGACTTTCTAGAACAACAGAACATCGCTGGAAGAGGGCCGATGGTTAGAAAATAAAGTATATGGAGCGACAGAAATGACAGTCTCTCACCCATCCTCCCCGTTTGCCACTGGGCACATTCGAATGAAATAACCCTCCAATAGTCCCCATCTGTGACTAATAAGAAACCAGTTGTTTATAAGAATGTAGTTATTACATCTTCAGTTCATTCTAATTATTAATTTATTTTCACTTAAGTCAATTAGCTAAATAATATATTGTTTACGCATCTGGAAGATAAATTGTAAAATTAATTCCTTGTAACTGTCGCTCATCGTCTTTTATTCCAATCACTGGGTTTAGAAATGCTTGAAAAAATATAAATTACGTTTGAATCAACGACGCTGATTGTTTTCACTTTTTTAAAACCTATATTACTTAGCATATGTTGAAAAGTCAGCACTATGGATTATATGTGGATTATATATAAAAACGAATCTGTTTTTTGAGAAAACAATGCACATGGAATTATTTAGAACATTCGCGTTCACAGGCGAATAATCAACATGTGTCATTACTAATGTTTTATTTCAGATTTTAACAGCCTTTTTGCTGAAAGGAACCAAACCCAGCAATCCAAGGGAAATTCTTCGTCATAGATGTCGTACAAATGCTCCTTTTTTAAAATAACAAAGCAAAATGATCATTCCAAAGGGAAATTTAGGGAAACACGTTCAACCGAAAGTGAGGGGAATATGGATCATGTTACCATGCCGAGAATTGAGGCAAATAGCATCCTTGCATTTAGGGCGGAACTGAACAGGTACAATGGAGCAGGGGAACGCTGGTTGTCTTTGACGTTAAAGGCTGGTGTGGGACATTGGCGACTGCACCGTCTGGTACATCAGCGTAAGGATGAATTACGCACGCCAGAAGATCTAAATTCACACATTTAATTAAAGTGTAGGTGCATTTTCAAGCAACAAGGAAGAAAAAAAAAATGTGTTGTGAAAGGACGAGATGGTTTCTTCAGAACGTCTCCCTAACGTTCTGTGTCAGGGTATTTCTGGATGGACTGTGCAATGACCATTTGATGGAATATATGATCTTAATTTAGATAAGTAATTACGTTTCCGAATACCATCTTATATTTTACAGGTCTTGATGAATTCACCTACCTATGAATTTTTTTGCTAGGACCTGAACGCTTTCCTATTCTTAATATTATCAGGCTCACCTGTTGGCTCTATGGAAAGTCAAATTAGAGTTCGCGACTGGGCAATTACATGGCAAACCAAGTGATTTCTGCTTGAAGCTAAACGTGGCATACAAATTGGGAATCAGTTCCCAATTTTAATCCAGATTGAATCGGTGTGAGAGAGTGTTGTTTTAGTTTGGCCCAGTCGGGTATTTGGTAACACCAAATTTGACGCGAAATATTCGAGACATTTTTTTTAGATCCCGCTGCACGTCGGACCTGTCAAGTCTGACTCACTTGATGATAAGGTTTAGAAACAGGGCTTCTACCCTGACCACGCTGTAAATATTGGATCACAGCGTTTTCCAAAAAAGGACAGCAAACATTCCAGGCAGGTAGGATTCCAAGAATGCAAACATGGTTTGACAGGGCTCAAACCTCAGCTGCAGTAAGCAGTGTCAATTGGAAGCTTCAGTCCAAAGATTCCCTTAAATCTATCTTTAATACAAATTCGAACTCATTCTATCAGCCCACCGAGTAAACAGATTTGGGCTGTATAACTGCGTGGAAATATTTATCTACTATTTCAAATAAGATGCTTTCATCTTTTAAGGTGGGTGTAAACCTGATCTAACTATCCGCGAATTTAATAACATTGGATTGACCACCAGGTCATAAGAGATTGGAGCGGAATTAGACCATTCGGTCCATCGACCCTGCTCAACAATTCGAATCATGACTGATGCATTCTTCCATTCAACCTCTTTTTTTGTGCCTTTTTCACATAAACTGACGCCCTTACTAATCAAGAACTTATCAACCCAATGACTCCACATCCGCCTATGGCAACGAATTTCACAGATCATCTGGCTGAAGAAATTTCTCCTCATCTCTGTTCTACAGGGACGTCTTTTTATTCTGAGGCTGTGTCCCACAACGGGGAACACCTCCATGTCTCTATCCAGCCCTTTCAATATTGGCTATATTTTAATGACCGCCGTCCCCCCCCCCCCCCCCCATCCTTATAAACTCCATGAGCTCCTCGTACGTGAACTCCGGGATTATTCTAGACCTCTGGACCTTAACTAACGCCAGCACATCTTTCCCTGGACAAGGGGCCCAAAACTGCACACAATGCTCCAAATTTGGTCTCAGCATTGCACCTTTGCTTTTATGTTCTAATCCTCTCGAACAAAATGAATTGTTTTTGCCTTCCACACTACTCACACCACAGATCACTGTCAAGTAATCCCGCAGGAGGACTCCCTTTTGGATTTCCACTTTCTGAAATTTCTCAGCATTAGGAATATAGTTTACTCTTTTATTCCTTCTACTGAAGTGCTTCTACGCTGCATCCCATCTGCCCATTTTCCCAACCTATTGGTCCCTCTGCAGACTCCCTGCTTCCTCAACACTTCCCGCCCCGTCATCAATCACCGCCTCATCGACAAACTTAGCAACAAAGCCATCATCTACATTGAAAGTCAAGTAATACTGATTATTCTAATTATTTTCAATAACAACAAGCGAAATGGTTAGGTAAACACAAATTAATTTGAAGTATAATTATTAAATAGCTGAAAAGTTGGTGGGCTTTCAATACTGTGTTCAAGTGGAAACAGTATTGGATACTGACATGCAATTTATGAAGCAGAAATATGCCTTTCAGAACCTTTGGTCTATCTGGGATCATTAACCGTCACAAGAACAACTTGGCTCCCTGTTTTATTTAATCTATGAAACATACATGTCAAATAAATCTTCAAGCAGAAAACATCGGTCAAGAACAACTGTTAAATTGCACAAATAGGAAACGTATGTATGTGTATGACAAAATATTGAATTACGCAGATCGAGATCAATACTGAATATATAAAATACAACAAGAAATTAAAAATTACGTTCTACGAGAGATTCGTCGAGAGAAAAGACTAGATTTAGAAATTACGTAATTCCATTTATGTGCGTGCATGCTGAGGGCTCGGGAGACAGTAGCACAAGCGATTGTGGCTGATGCGTTGAGAAGGCTTTGTAGATTTTGCTCTGTACTTCGAAAATTTCTGCTTCGTTGTCAGGTTGTGCTTAGGTAACACCACCATCTACAAGTTCCCCTCCGCGTCACACACAAATGTCTTTTTTTCGTCACTGGATCGAGGATCTTATCCAGCATCACTCTGGAACAACGCTCAGCAGAAAAAAAACTGCAATGATTCGAGAAGGTGCCCGTCTCTACATCCCAACCCCTAAAGGACAATTGGGGGTGAGAAATAAATGCTGGCCAGATCCTGAAAATGAGAAATATACTATAGGAAGAGAGATGGGGTAGGAAGAGGGGGAAGGAGTGGACTTTTGCATATCTACCAGCACTTCTCCCAGCTTTCGAAATGTAAGTACTTCAGAGCAAGAAGATGAGAATCTCAGCTTTTCAGAATTCCTCTGGAATGTTTGCTCTCTGTGAGATTGGCACTGTATTAATTTCAGACTAAGTCTAACAAAACTATTCATCTACATCCAACATGGATTCTACTCTCGTCTGTGGTTGACTTTGCCCTGATTTCAACCTCATTTTTTGCCTTCTCCACATGAACCTTGATTGTTTTATTCCTAATATCGCCATTAAAAATGTATACTTGTGTGAAAACTTAAGTGAGTTAAATTTAATTCTTTCCACAGTAAATAAGCGATCAATTTCTCTGTCTTGAATTAAAAAAAAATTCTCTTAGGGTTCACTGTCTACTTCAAAGTTCAGAGATATTGTCAGAGAACACGCACGACATCACATAACAACCCCTCCCCCCATATCAATTAATCTGGCAATTATCGGATGCGCATTCCCACCCAACAACTATATTTAGTAGGGATGTGGCTTAGTTCATAATTTAGGTACATCATATGTAGTTAAAGCGTAATAAAACTGCAACGTGGAATTTACCATTTTCCCGTCAAAATTAACCCCTAATACTTAATGCAGCAGAGCTTTACCAAAACTAAATCTCGTGATTATTCAACTAATTAATTCTCACTATGTCGCAATTATTTAAACACTGACTTATACTTTGTTGAGACATAGACAGAAATTAAATTGGCTCATCAAATCTATGATTGATGTCAGGTCAATCCCCTCAAGGAGGTCGTGATTCTAAAGCCATTTAATAATATATTTTCAAATTTCAAACTGGACTTCAAAATGTAAAAACAAAAGCGCCATCAGCAAATTGCCAAATAGATGAACAAATTATGCAACTGGTCAATCCTTGACTCGTCCTTGTCTACACATTACGCACCCCACAAGAAAACATGGAGTCAGTTTCCTCATCTACGTTGACAAGTTCTACTTCATTACCACCTATTTTCTCTCCTTTCTGGATTTAAACTACCCAATTTATTGTTCCGCCTCTATCAATGTATTGATTTTAACTGAAGAATGGGAAGACTAGAGTTATTGTCTTTCAATCCCGCCACAAGTTCAGTTTCCTATATCATACCAAGTATTAGATCAGTTTTCCTAATCTGGTATCTGCCTGAGACGGAGTTGGTTAATACACAATCCAGCAATTTTGCCCATTTTCACTTCCAGTCACCTTTGTGTTTTCTCGAATCTAAACTGCTGGTCAAACCTTCCTTTGAGACTCACACGCAGATCTAATAGTTGGTGATTTCTGCTGGTTTTCAGAGGGGCAACATTTTATTTTAAATTCTCCTCTTTTTTCCAAGCCTATCTTTGGAATATCCTCTGGTCCGAGGGAGCAGTGGAGGCACCAACGCCCATTTCTGCAGGACATGGATGTGTAACTTATCCCCTCCGAAAGTGGTCAAAATAGAGAATCCTAAGGTCATGTTTGTATCGGACGAAGCAACGATCATTTGTCGAAATGTCTACATTTGTGGCCTGGTGACAAATGATTCTTTATCAACACACCTGCGAAGCGCCTTTGCGCATTTTTCCACGTTAAAGATATATACTTATTGCTGTTGATTGCAACAACACAGTATGGACAGGTGAAATTGTACAAAATCCAACCTCAATAGCCCTGCTTCTACCAAGCATTAGACCAACTTTTCATAGTGCGACTGCTTAAATAATTATATTATAAACTATTCTTCTATCCCACTGTTAGCAATTTATTCTACCTTCATCATTTTCCTTTTTTTTTCATACGCAATTGAACGCAGCTAATAGAACAGTTTCTACTTTAAATTCCCATCGTGTCAGTTGTCAAACAAGTTACTTGTTGATTGACCCGAAGGTTAGATTTTATGTCCGATCCCGCTAAAGTTCAAATAATTAAACACGAATCTATGTTTTTCAGGGTTTTCAACGTTTGCATGTAATTACATGTATGTGCTTAATATTCCCCCAGTCTTCCAAGCTAAAATCAACTTCTTGTCTTCCACATATCACTGCTTCAATTCGCTGTATTTCAATTCGATTCAAAGAATCACATTTGTTTTCTTTTCTCTGACTTAAAGGGGGCGACACTGGCGTTATCGATTTTTGGAAAAGTTAAACTTGTTAAACAGTCAAATGTAAAAGTCAATTTTGGCCCAGAAAGTACGGGTAAGTTTGATCTAACGCTTCGCAACAAATACCATGAATCTGTTTTTCGTTTGAATCAGTTCACAGGTTAAGTTTGCATGTAAAGTTCTTTGGCAAAATTGAAGGAAAAAAATCAACATATTCCCTAGATTAAATTATGGATAATTGCATGGATATTCTGTTCCATCATATAGAGACACACATCAGAATTGATAGAGAAAACATGGATATAATTTAAACACAACGTCAGTTTTCTCTCAAAAATAAGATGATGTGCTCGTCCAAATGCACGGGAATCAAGCCCAATTTATTAATCCAAGCTCTAATCATTGAGTAGATTTTTGGAAAAGAGTGAATTCAATGGCTTAACAATATTCCCCTTGTAAATGGAATTTGCAAGCATTGATTTTTAATATTAAATGCTGCTTCGTTTCGCGAACTAAACTGGTACCTCAGATATGATCAGACTTTCTTGTCGCTAGTTGAACTGTGTTTAACGTGTAATATTCATTTTAATCTATATTAAAATTAAACTGAGGTCAAAATCCAAATTGACACATTTGTTTGAACAAATTTAAATAACGTTATTTCGATGTTGCAAGAAAAATGATTTGACGTGAGTTTTATTGATTGCTTCGTCTGGATTAAAATAAATTAATAGCACATAGGCCATATTATTATTTATATATTTGATCAACAATTTTGTATCGAAAATGCAAGAATGGTTCATCATCAAATTTAGACTCAATGTCTCTCCAGAGTTCTGGCCCCTGTTCTCTCTCTACCTTTCTCTTCACTCTGGTTTCAATCATGAAAGAATCACTACCTACATATGTTACCACTGTTAAAGTCAAATTTTAATTGTCTGAGAGGATGAGCAAATGTTGGTTCTTGGGAGTCACTATCTTGGAAGATCTTTCCTGGAACCAACACACCAATGGCATCTCCTTCCTCAGGAGTTTGCGGAGGAGCTAGTGGAGTTGTTCAAGTGAACCGGTACGGACTTGAAGGGTCGACATGGCCTATTTCCGTGCTGTAAACGGTTATATGGTTGTATGGTTGGGTGTATCAATTAAAAAGATTTGTTCAATATAACGATCCATCTTATTTTGTGCTCCCTCAAAAACAAAGAGAAACCAAGAAGGTTCACCTAAACGTAGCGCCAAACTATGCTCAACTTACGACGGCCTGTTAAGTAATCACATTAATCCTATTGCATGTTTTAATCTTGATTAATTGAGATGCTTTAGTTTAAATATTGTTTTTGAATATCAATCTTCGTTTAAAATTGATCAAATTATGAGATTGTGAAGAGGCTTATTTATCTCTGATAAATAAGCAATATTGAGTCGAACGATAATAATTTCAACAATTTATGAACGGTATCCTGCCTTTGACCGAGAACTTTGACATGAAAAGAAGCTGGGCTGGTTTTCACGTCTCTGAGTAAGAGGAGCGACATCCCCTGGTGCCATTTAGTAAAGGCAAGAGAATTAACAAAAACCTTTTGGCCCACCTGTAACCCTATCATTTTTGTCAAAAGGTACAAGCTCTATAGAGATTTATGTTTATTTCTGATGTCGGGACATAATTTTGCAAATCCTCCTGGTCAGAATGATTCTTTCGTCTTAAATTCGAACAGCAGTCGGCTATTTGACCGAAAACGACATCTTTGCCTCAAGATATTTTTGCTTGGTCGAGTTGAAACATATTTCATGTTAAAACAAGCCAATCTGATGTACACAGCACAGATCGCCACTGCTTGGTGAGTAATGAAATCAATCAAATTAATAAAAATGGAAATATTCGTATAAACTATTAACATTGCAGACCTACAGGGGGCTCTGGTTGTGTTTGAAAGCAGGGTATATCCACATAGATGGTCGGCTTTCTTCTTGCACGGAAAATCTACGGTAACATTTAATGGTCCAGATCTCACAGCTTTTTGCTTCTCCCACATTTGTATTCTCCTCACTTTAACAGAAGTGCTTTGTGTTTCGACCAGAATTGGATCCTGGTTCTTCTTGCGGAAATCTGTGACCGCACATACACAATTCATCGTTATTTCTCTTAACATGTGCGTGTCGGTTGTCAAGTAAACGCACATGAACATCTTCCTTCGTCCGGATTAGATGGGAAGAGAAAAGGAAGATAATATGAAGCCAAATTGTTGTTAAATATTGCATGCCCAAATCCTAATTCCTTTGTAATTTGGCCCGAGAAACATTGATGTACGCAATTTTCTTATACTTGATTGCCAGTATAAAACGTTATTAATTAAAATCCCAGGCATTTCTGAGTATTTATAATATAGCATTTTTTTTTCTGGCTAGTAAAAGAATAATACTCTAATTGAAATTCCAGATTGGCATACTGTTAATCAACATTTGCAGCATTGCTTTTCACCTGCAATCATGGTAACTAAAGGTTTTAATTGCATATGGATGCATAATTAAAATTTGAACTGCTTCACATCCGTGATAATATGACAATCTAATTAGAACGAGTAATTTAAACACTAATTTATTGAGCGGTACTATTTCGACAGTGGCCTATGTGCTATTAATTTATTTTAATCCAGACGGAGCAATCAATAAAACTCACGTCAAAATATTAGAGATTAAAAAATACATTTATGTTCGATATTTGCGCATGGAAATGTCTTACTTAACAATAGAAAGAATTGCAATTAATTTGCATCGTGCGTATATTTCACATGTATACGATCAATCACAACATAATCAATGGGATTTTTAGATATCAGTTTGGTGGAATCAAACATTTAATATTCATTAATCATTTCTATATATTTATTCAGATAAAGAAGTATTTTGCCTTTGTAAATGGAATTAATACTGCATACTGCTCTTAATTCTTCTGTACTCTCAGAATATGTTTTCTATGGTATGCAGCAGTATAGTTTTGGATCAAGTATGATTCCGTTTTAAGCCGAGCACTAGCATCGAAGAAGATGATCTGATAAACTTTGCGACGCCTGCAGTGAATGGCGAACACGAATACACTGCTACTTCAACTGTAATTACTTCCGACCGAGCACGCACAATTAAACACGACTTGTTCTTAAACGCAAAGCAGTAATTCCTCCACTCAACTTCGTTTCTCTCAGCTCAAGCTCATTTCAAAATAAAAGGAAAGAACATTTAATGGAATCGTGAGCGAGAAACGTCGCGGAATTTGAGGATTGGGTAATTTAATATGTTTACTTAGCCACAGGAACATTGTATATTTATGAATTTGTTGCTCCATTACCCATGTTGCAACACAGTACGGGAGACTCTGTTCGGCAGTTGACGAGTATATAAACATTAAAAACAGCACTCCCTTCTGGCATGAATGAATCAGGTTTGGTTTGAAATTACTATGAAAGACGATTGTTGGTCAATACATGGCATCACACTTGTCTGCTATCTTAAGGAAACGTTTCTTTTAAAAAAAAACGTATCTCTTATATTAGGTTACTGATACGTGATACATTGCGCAGACAATTTTCAAGCTCTAATATTCATTTGATGCCTGCTGGTAATTAATCCATCCCGAATCCTATCTACACCTACGTCACCGTCACCTTTTACCCTTTGGCACGTTTTCTTGCTTTATTGCAGTTTTCGATTTATTGACAAAATCGCCCCGAAGCAATGGGAAATAATCAGGTCACGACTGGTAACTGCTCGAAACTAAAATAACGCAGTGTTGCATGGCAATCGGAAATGGAAACAAAATTCTGGACATGTGGAACGCCTAGTGATTATTGTATGATTTCGATGGTTTATTATAAAAAGCAGCAAAACTCGTCCTCTATGAAGATAGACACGAAACTCGTCCTATATGAAGATAGACACGAAAGAAGATAGACACGAAAGACCTTTCCAGGGTGATAGACAGAGAAGCAGATGGGTAACAGAGAGATTTACAATTGCGACAGACACCGAAAAAAAAAACCTCCAAAGATATCTGGTCTCAATAAATGCAACGTAAGGAACTGAGAACAAATGGCTGAATTTTATAGATTTTGTTATCCCACGAGTCACATTCGCTGCCTGCTTTATTTGCCCAGTGCAGATATAAACGCACAATTAGCTTCATTCGCCACTGAGTTTTATTGTGGTGAAAAGTCTGCTGGCTCAAAAACTTTAAACATAAGAAAGAAGCCTCCAAATACAAAAGGAACGTAGCGCCGACCTCAAATAAACACGGATTTCCTCGGTCACCAGTACAATTTAATTCCAGCATCGGAAGCGTAAGAAATCCCAAATTTGACAGTTGCCTTTGCTCCGCGAAAGCCTGCTCATGCATACCTCTTAAGTTGCTGCAAGAGTCTGGGAAAGTAACTACAATTGCTCACACTTCAAGGAATAAAATTCAATATCCAACCACTGGTTTTAAGCGCATCTTTACGTCTGTTTTGCAATTTAGAAAACACTATTGAAAATGGCTTCAGAGTCTAGAAATAACCATCACATGAAAACATTTGTGGCTATAAATAATAATTTGCACTTTTTACACTTTTCTTTGTTATAATAATTTTAAAGACCATTATTCATTAAGATTTGTTCAATCTCGCTACTTTGTTGAATATTGAAATTATAACGTAATAATTAGATTAAATAATAAAATGGAATATTTGGACTGATGCAATGGCATCGTTAACTTCTACCTGACGTGTATTATTTAGCGTGAAACATAGTTACAGGAGAAGCGACAGTTAAAGGGCTGCAAATTATTGCAAAAGCTGTCTAGCAGTTAGCGTGAAATATAAAACCACTTTGAAGTCAACATTAAAATGTACATAATTGAATTGGAGCGTAATATTTGATGGGTGGGAGGGAAGAAAGTAAACGTTTCAGACGTTAGATGTGTCTTGTTTTTATTATAAAATAAGCACCCCCCCCCCCCCCCCCCGAGATTGTAGTCACGGAATATAAACAGTAATAAAACAATTCTTATCCAGCGCATGAGTATCCCGTCTTGTAGACCGATATAATTCATAATGCTTATTCATTCTTTTAGTGATTGGTTGCAGTCCAATACAGCTGCGATTATACGTTCCACGCATTCTACGACAGGAAAGCCAGCTTTCTGTACAGGTTTCACCTACAGGTAAATGATCTCCCTACAGCGTGTTTTTTAAAATTTATCAAAACGTAAAATATTCGCTTCGCACGCGATTACAAACCTATTCACTTTTATTACCTGGATATATAGATATGTAGTGTATTTTTAAGTGGGAGCAAGGATTCAACATCGTGAACTTGTGACCAGTAAAATAAAAAAAAGTGTCTGTCTAAACAAATCATCTTCCATCATATAAAAACCTTAAGACTTTGCTGCGCCAATCTCTTATGTGATCTAATACAGTACCTTAAAACTCGCAATGCTATATCCATCATTCTTTCCCATGGTTGACAAAATATCCGCTAGATTTTTATGCACATCGCTTAAATGTCAAGTAAAATATATAAAGGATAATCTTGAGAGTGTCTTTACTTGTTCGACGATAAAAGGAAATTGCGATATTTTTACGAGCCAAGATCAACTAAATTGGATGACATGGGATTGAGCATGGAGTCCTGTAAAGCATGATGGTGTATTACATCGGAGTTGGGCACCGCAACAGCACTAGGACCCGGGGGCGCGGCTAAAGAGTGCAGTGGCTGCATGCTGGAGTTGGAGCTTTGGCCCAGAGATCCTAACAGCAGCGCGGGACTGCTCGAAGAGTGATCTGGCGTTTGGGATGGAGTCTTTTCCTCGTCCGAGCTTGCTAGCATATTTTTGTTGCCATTCATTGAAGGGTTCATTTGGTTGTGGCCGCCGGCTGTGACGTTCGAATTCGAGTTCTCACTGTTTTCTCTGCGCGAGGAAAGAAAAATAAAACGAAGCAATAAAGTGAAACCAGTCTTTGGGATCATAAAAGTACAAAACTGCTAAAGCTTCAAATCTACTCAACATCAAGGCAAATTCAAAATAAACCCCAAAATGTATGACAGACTACGCGGCAGAAGCAAGAGGTTGTGATCTTCAAGTTCATATCACCCTCCTCAAAGTTTTTGATTTATTAGCAACACTTGAATGATGTTGGGAGGGGCTCAGAAAGTTCTTAATCGCCCAGTTCAGATTTCTAACTGTTATATTTATGAACATCCCGAGCAAAACACGGAAGCTCTGTCCTGCAATCAGCGGAGAAGCTGCACAATTTAGAAAAATCTGTATTTGCTATTGTGACCTAAGGCGAGAGTCATATCCCATGCATACGTGTGTCAGAAATGGTAACATGACACGCCGTACGTTTGGTCACCTTTACGGTCCCCACTTAACGGTTCGAGGCTTTAGGAAGAGAAAAGTTGCACAAAACTTTTTTTTCGCGGCCGCAACATCCGCCTTTCGCGAGCAGTGCGGAGATTTCTTTTTCCACAGAAGCTGAGACCCACTCTGCTCTGGTTTCCGATGTCACTGTCAGCTTCGTTTTTTTTAAAAAAAGAGACGTAGGTATAAAAGAAACCCGTGAATTGCTTCTGAATTAATCGCGGAGGGAGGACACGGTTTGATCGGAGGGCTGCAAGCAAGGCACGTTGCTGTTTGCACTGGGAGAGATCGGTAAAAGTAGTTTATTCTTTACTTACTCGTACCTTTCCTTGGCTTCGGCGGCCCGGTCCCTCTGCCTCCTGTTCTTGAACCAGTTGCTGACCTGTGTTGTGGTGAGGCCGGTGGCTTCGGCCAATTCTCTCTTTTCCCGAGGCGAAGGGTACGGGTTGTGAGCATACCATTCCCGCAGGACGCTGCGCGATTTCTCTTTGAAGCAATAGCTCGTCTCCTCGCCGTCCCAGATCGAGCGCGGCAGTGGGAACTTGCGCCGGACGCGGTACTTGCCCACGGCCCCCAGCGGCCGCCCCCGCAACTTTTCGGCTTCGATGTAGTGAGCCTTTAACCACAGCTGCTGCAGCTTGGGGTGGTTGTGCGGAGAAAACTGATGACTCTCCAGGATCTTGTAGAGTTCGCGGAAGTTACCCCGGTGGAAAGCCACCACGGCCTTGGCTTTGAGAACGCTCTCGTTTTTATGCAGATGCTCGCAGGCTGGCAATGACCAGAGGAAACGGCCGAGCCGCTCAATGTTACCCCCTTGCTGGAGGACTTCGCACACACACGCCACTTGCTCTTGAGTAAAACCAAAAGTTGGAAGCATCGACATATCTCCCCCGCCTTGAAATAGTCTAAAAAACACATCCAGGTCCTCAGTGGGGGAAAACAATTCTCCGTGCCTCTCCTTCCCAGGAAGGTTGAAGTCTCTGCCAGTGTTTTTTAGCTGTAGACGTATAAAAATCTTTCTTTCACAGAAGTCCCAACATACTGCATTTGAAGACGTCCAGAGGGCTCTCCCTTCGTTTTTAATAATATTATTCTAAGTTGGCATGAATAGTCATTATGTAGGATTTGATTGGTTGGTTATCTGACCTACGGATAGTGAGGATAAGACAATAGTTAGTCAAATTATTTGCCATGGAGACGCTGTCACTCAAAGTAACCCGATCCCCTTTGAGGTGTCTCCCTCGCTGAGCTAACAGATTGCAGCCCTACCTTGTAACAGTGCTTTGCGTTATACGATTCCGGCCTGACAATCGAATCAACTACACGGAGAACAAGCTTCGCTTTATTAGTCTTATTGCCAACTTATCCTTCTTCCTGTTCTTTTGCTGCCTATTTGTTTGTTTCAGCTGCTTTGACAAGGACCTCATGGAGCCCCTTGGATGATTGACATCGCAGTAAGCCGCACAGGAAAGCACATTTTTTTCGGGGCAACGGTGCAGAAGAACACCAGGGTGGCGCCAGTGATCTGGAAATAACGCGGGGACGTGATCGTGGTGGGCTCTGGTATCTGTAGTTACGTCGACTATATTCCGCACTACTTTGACCCCTGGGGTTGAAATACAACTCCCAATATGCTTTGCGGACAGGGAGGGCGTCGAGGGAATTTATTTTTCATTCATTGAGGTTGGACAGAACGACTGCTTTGATTATTCAGACCTCGACTTCTGATTTCATACAACAAACATAAAATATCATAAACAACATTTAAATAAACAGAGCTGAATTTGGGCATTCAACATTTCTCACCAGAATAGCCTCCACGATCATCCTTAGTTGGAGCAGTTTTGAAAGGACGCTGAGATGTTTAAAGTGAGTAACCAACATCTCACGGGATGGGATTTAGATACTATTTTGTTCGCAGTAAACCGTTAAGGGACACGCAGTTCTTTCGTAGCATTAAAATTTCAACAAAATCTTCATGCGCTGATTTTTCTTTGCAACAAATTCACTTTGAGAAATTCGCAAGGTGTTGTGCGGCTTTTCTTCTGGTGGGGAAAGAGATTAAAGGCCAGAGATGACTAATATAACCTTATCTTTTGAGGAAGCTTTCGACCCATGGCACAAGGGGGAAGGAAAGATCAGTGATGGTGTGTACGCGTGTGTTTTTTGAGGGGGTGGGAAAGAGGCGATGGTCGGAATAAGCAAACAGCTGTTTTATTTTTTTTGTGCCGGGAGCAATGTTGCAAATCTGCGGTAACCAGTCACAACTTCAGTAAAGACCAGAAAATTGGACCAGCCAAGTGTTGCTCCATTACAAGCAACGCGCTCTTCTAGCGTGTTCGTCGGCAACACTTTGAATCGTAAACAACGCGAGAGCATACCTATCGAATGAACAAATTTAAGTGTGGATCCTTATTCCGACAAGGTTTACTTTCAAAGCCGCAACTAAATCTCTCATTCCTTCTTCCGCAGATCTCCCACGCGGGAATCATTTGTAGCAACATAACGCTCATAATAATCTCTTCACCGAGGACAAGTTCTAAAACCTCCGTTTCCCGCCTTTTAGTTAATAGGGTAAGTCACAGAGACGAGTTAATTAGAAAACAAATCCTTTATTAGCAATTAGCGAGCTACCAGTCGACCTTTCACCCCAAGCTTGGGATCTTTGACAATAAGGGATGCGCGGCATTTATTTTTCAGAATTTGCAAGGGTAAACCATTACTGGAAAAAAAAACAGTGATTTTATATGTCCAGAACACAACAAATAAATTCTACGCTGCGGTTACAGCTTAATTGTCCATATTTATTTAACTTCTGAGAAGTATAACATGGGCCTCCCTGACGTTTCCACCACGGATTCCTCACTTTCAACTGATCCGGCACATCCTGTTCATTCATTTTCACTAAATTCGGAAACGTCTTTCGCTTTATCCTAAATTATCTGCTTTTTCTTTGTTTTTAACCGAATTGTGTTTGAAAGGCTCTGCATAAGTTTCCACTATATTTAAAAAAAACGCAAACAGTTAAACGTTTTAATTTGATGCGATATTATTATCAATGGCAAAATGTGGCATTTTTGGGGTTATAAATCAAGTATTCATTCCATGTGACTACCACGGTAGAAGCTACAACTTGTACGCGAGTTTGTCGTCGGAAGTCTATCTGGTCTGTTGTGAATTAGTATCGTCCCAAATGAGATCGACCCTTTGCATGGCCAATGCCGGAGATTAATGCTGTTATTAATATTATGGGGTGCCTGAAGTTTGTATCTCTACACATGCAGATTGCAGTGCACTTTCCCTACATCATGTTGACACACATAT
This sequence comes from Narcine bancroftii, assembly GCF_036971445.1. Classification (NCBI taxonomy): domain Eukaryota; kingdom Metazoa; phylum Chordata; class Chondrichthyes; order Torpediniformes; family Narcinidae; genus Narcine; species Narcine bancroftii. The sequence goes on from NC_091472.1 coordinate 38,113,998, forward strand.
AAATAATGTAATGGATCGCTCAACGGGGGGTTCGTTAGTTATTTTAGGGCTAGCGACGTGTTAGTGTCCTACTCGAGGCGAGATCGATTGTAAATGGAAGTCAGCATATTATTTTTAATCCGGAAGTGAGGGAGAAAAGGAAAGGACGAGAGAATAACAATACTCTATTTCCGCATTAAGTCTGTCACTTATATCAATTAGGTTTACTTATCATGCGTTTGGATCTTACAACAACAGTGGCATATTCATCCTAATTCACTCCATACGACGGATTGTTTCACCCATAGTGACATATCACTAACGCAGTGAGAAACGTTTAAGAACCAATTCCTACTGACCCCAAAAGAACATACTTAACAGAAACAGCATATTAGTAGAAACTGAGAAATGACTTCTGGACTTGCAAAAAAAAATTAAAATCTTTAAAATGATAATTATAGTTACAATACATTGCTTGTCGATAATTGTCGAACAGGAAATCTCACCGGCTTTCCATGACTATTTCATTTTAACTCAACGTAAGTCATGATCTTTTAGAGGAGCGGGAAAAAGGAACAAAATTGCAGCGAACAAACTACTACCGGAGAGAACGGAAGGCTTCGGCGGGGCCAGCAGCGAATGACAGACTCAATGACGGTACTACAATCAATTTGACAACATTTGTAAACTCCTTCCAGTCAGGGCTGCATAACTGAGAATGGAAGGCTTGAGGCTTCGGCTAAGCCTGACCAGTGATTAGACTTGCTGATGAATGGATATCACGTTTCTACTAATGGCTGCCCCGTATTTTGACAACCTCCTACTACTAACCCGAGAAGCTGGTAGGTCGACCGGCCTTAATTTGCTTGATTGCTCCAAGATGTCAAAGAAAACTAAAGTGATAGAAGCTCCTTCCTGTTGATATTGGAAAATTACAAACCTATTATGTCGTGTAATATTTTCTTTCACGATGTTTCATAATTAAATATATTTCAACCCTTCAAAACAAAATCTTTGCTAATTTGAATCGCACAATTTCTAACTTTCTGGTTGAGCATATGTAATTTTTAAAACTTTATTTAATTAATTCAATGGATAGAACCGCAAATATCTTTGTTATTGCTGAGAGCAAAAGGTCCGATTGTTTTTTTATCACTCGTTATAATGTTCCTGGCAGTGTTCAACGTTTTGTAAATTATTCTCAAAATAATTAGAAATTTCCATCTTTTCATTTGTTCGTGTATTTTGTCTCTGTTATTCTGATCGTCTGTGAGGTAGGATTAAATGTGAGATGATCCAATCTGGCGTGCAAATGGAGAATTTACGTGGATGTTGACTGTCTAATTTTATTGTTACTGTGACATGAAAGGATTTTTTAAAAATGCCCAGTTCTTTGTAAAAAAAAATCCTTTCTAGCGCCGCCGTTGTCTTAATTTGTTAATAAGACTATTTAAACGCCCTTGCTTTATTGCCTCCGCAAAGCAAAGCCCCGACCCTTACCCTTCTTCCTATAACGTAGGCTCTCCTGGGTCGCTTTTGAGAAACGCACAGGCACTATTCGAACTCTGATCATTCAAGCTTCATTTAGTAATAGATCTGTCCGAAACATGGCGGTCCAACCCCCGATCTGTCAAACTCCACCGCAATGATTGCTCTTCAGTCCGCTTTTAACTAGGACTTTGAGGAATGCACTAGAAATCCAACCAGAGACGAGTTGCAGAAAACTGTCGATTAAAATGATTTATAAATCTGGTTTATTTAAGATATTATTATATGTACATATCCATATGTACATATCCATATGTACATATCCATATGTACATATAATAATATCTTAAATAAACCAGATTTATAAATCATCCATTCGGATCGCCCCCCAGCCCTTTAAAAGCTTAACGGATACTCTCTATTTCATAAGACTTAGGAAATACTTAAACATTTGCCATATTCCATTTTCCGCTGTCGCAGAACGGTTGGCTCGTTGCATTACCAAATAAGTAAAATGGGAAAAAAAAAGGTTTACGACGGACCAGAGCTACAGAAAAGGGGTTGAGTTCATGTCCTAGTGGTGATAATGGGACATGTGGGAAAAAAAGCAGTTTCAATTTCTCAGGATATCAAAGGTTGCAAATCAAATGAATCATCTATCTGAAACTTGCTAATTTTCACATGCACAGAACACCTGACCCTTTAAAAAATGAATAAATATATGCCAGTGATGTCACATCTTTGAACTATTGGACAATTACTTCAGAACTGATGCTATTAATTTTATTATTAGTTTAATCTAAAAATACCAGCGGTTTTGTTTTCAGGTATTCCAATTTTCTTTTGTAAAATATCACCAACAATCCTTCTTTATACTGTATGCACTTCTATAGTGCTAGCTACATGTGTTGCTTTATCATTATTCACCCAAAGACTGTGTGCTCTATAGCACAGTAGCTTAGTATGTAATAAAATAGGTTACTAAATAACTGAAGACATTGGTACCATTTCTTATTGTAATCAAGAGATTTAACAACTTAATATGCATACTTTGTTCACTGATGTGCATTCTTTGTACTTTCACTTCTTAGTAGATTGCAATATATTTTCAGATTCAATTTTAAGTATGCAAGTATTCTCAACATCAACCTTTATAACTAGTGTTCATTTGCATAAATAATTGGGCTTTTTATAATGAAATCATTACCTCTTCATGATTATATTTATTTGGATAATTAATTTGCCAAATGCTGAAATATTCCCTATTTAGATTTTTTTTCATCTTGAACAAATTTTTTAAATTTTAAATCTTAAAACTGTAATATTTGTTCAATTGTGCAGGGAATTATTCCTTTGATAATACATAAAATATAGTGATTATACAAATGATGAATTTTGAATAGATTTCCTTCTTTCTATGTTATTTCGGAGGACCATGGCGTTATTTCGGAGGACCAGTATGGGCTCACTTGCCCATTCTTGCTTTATTGTAAGCTATATCAAGTGGCTATGTTTTTTAAACTTATCTGTTCTGACATTTTTTTTCTAATTTCTAAAAGATATGTCATTATTTAAAATATAGTTCAAAAGGCAGTGAAACCTTTACATGACTTTCTAAAGATAATAGATTTATACATTTTCTTCATAGACAATTTAAATTGACACATTCCAAAATGTGAACTGGCTTGCAGTTTCACCTATTATTAATGCTATTAAATATTATTGGTTTGACTGTTATATTCAATAGATTCTATACTTCCTAATATAAAACAGCTGATCATATATTGGTGGAATATGGATTGATACAAATATTGCAGATCACATTAGTTGAAGATTATCATCAGTTTATGCTTAACTGAGTTCAATCAATTCGCACATAATTTTTTACAATTAAAATTAAAAGCAACAAGACATTCAGCAAAATGAAACAAACAGAAGTATTTTTCTTTGGTGAAATAATTACAATTGACACTAATGGTCCTGCATTTATGAAATATAATATTGCTCTGTCCTAGCCAGTCCAATGGAAATCATTTTAAGTATTCCAAGAAAATAATTAGCAGAATGCCATGTAAGTAAAAGGCCATCTTGGTTTTAAAATTAAAGACATCTCATTGAGAGGTTGAATAGCCTAGAGCAATAGTATGTTTACTGTTGGGGGAAATGGAGAGCAGTCTAGATGACTGAAGAATCAGCTCAAAGTGCAAACAACCAGTTTTACTTTATGACCTCAATGTGAAAATACAGTATAAGCATGTGTGTTCATTGCAATATAATGGATACATTACTTAAATGGAATCAATAAGAAGATTGAAGCTTTAGTGATTAGATACAAATGATTTGTAAAGGTCATAATTTGTTAACAACAAATTAGTTACACGAAGACAATAACGTATTATCAACACAAAGGCATGTATAGTTAGGAAGAAAGAACAACTCTATTGTCAGAATAAATACAGGCAAAATAATAGATCTAGTTTCAGGGCAGGAACCTCATTTATTGACTGATGTATACTGCATATATTCCGTAATCATACTCAGTGATCCATTTTGTTGAATTGGAAAAGAATATTGGAGCAATTATACTCTGATCTTTTCAGTGTATTAAAAAAATTAACTGACATTGGCTATTCGAATGTTTTTATTTGTGCCACAAAAGCTTGAATCAAAATTAATGCTACAGCACAAAGTTATTACTTGTCTTCAAGAAAGATCAGTTGTCCTTAGTAAGTTGAAAAAACCTCAATCAGTCCGTTTCTGGAAGTCAAATATGTACTTCAATCAATTAAATCACAGAATCATTTATTTTGAAGAAGGAGATGTTTTAGCCCATTGAGTCAATACAAGTCCTTTCATTAATCTGTCAATCCAAAATACAATTGGTCCACAATTTAAAAGATAACTATTATTTTGCTAAATTCCATTCAAACTCTCTTTTATTAACATTGGTTCAGAACCTAAGGGATGTAAAACTGAAAATAAAACATCATAACTTAGGGGATGGGCCAGGTCAGTCAACCCAGGTTTTAGTTTATTATTTTAGGATGGATTCCATACCATTTAAATGCGGTTTAAATGTAGATTTATGGTGTTTATGGCCTACCTCACTGACAAAAGGCAAAGGAGGAAAAACCCAACACCCAACCCCAACCCACCAATTTTCCCCTGCAACCGCTGCAATCGTGTCTGCCTGTCCCGCATCGGACTGGTCAGCCACAAACGAGCCTGCAGCTGACGTGGACTTTTTACCCCCTCCATAAATCTTCGTCCGCGAAGCCAAGCCAAAGAAAGACTATGGTGTTTTGTTCTATGGCCATCATGTAGCTGCAGTATTGCTGGACGCTGGTGGAATTTTCATTGCAAGTGAAGTACTGGGCCTCAGCGTGTATTTGATTGAACCACTAATCACAATGAACCTCATTATGTAACTACAGACTTTCAGGGAGAAGTCAAGAATCTGCAATATAGATGGAAACCAAAATAAAGAAGCAGATAAAACTAGGGAGGGCATTTGAGAAATTCTGGAGAGTTTGAGAACATGAAAAAAGTTTGCATCTTATGCACTGAGACTATAATAAAGAAATAGAGAGAAGGGCTTTCACTCGTTTGCTTCTAAAAAAAAAACCAAATATTTTCATTATTCATTGAATTGCTGCCCAGAAAGCACAATTTTATGTTTAAATTCTTCCATTAAAAATGAAAAGATGAAGTAAGTAAATTGTTATTTTTTTAAACTTCTACCAGAAACAATGGTAGAAGTGGAACCATGGCAGTTATTACAAGTGAAATGTATTTGTAAAATTCATTTTGGAAGGAGTAAGTGGAATGGGGAGGGACATATGGTATAATAAATTGTTTTTTTCATACTATCATTCCTGGAAATGACATTCCTGTTTTCCTGTATGTCTTGTCTGTGGTCTATGAATGTTCGAACCAGTAAAGATAGACCATGGACCATAAACTTTTTACTCTTTCCACAAAAGGGTCTAGTATTTCTAGTTTTTAATTCTGAATAATATGTTATCATTGTAGAAAAATAATTGGGAAGGAAGGGAGGCACAATTTGACAAAGAGATTGGGCAAACAGATGGAGTAGGAGGCCCAATTGTAAAGAAACAAAACATCTATTTTTCTCTTTTTTAATATTCAAGTTAAATTTGGCTCCACTTATTCACAAGTGTTAGTGGTTATAAGCACTGTTCAATCGTGCTGTCAATGTTGGTGTGATAATTTCTGTATCCTAAATATAATCAAAATGGCACTCCAATCCAGGATAATAAGTAAAGCAACATTATATCGAACAAATAATAAGTTTCATTCAATGTATATATACTTGTGTGGTGTTGAAGAAATGACACATTTTGAATATGTTGGAAACACAATGACAAACACAATTTTCTGCCAGTTATATTCTATTAAATAAGAACAACACTGCAATCTTGCTAACCTGCCAAATGCTTTCTCAATTAATTGAGTTAAGCCGAAAAATCATGCCTGTTACATTGGTGAGCAGGTGCCAGTCAATTTAGGGAAAACCAACCACTGGATCAGATGATTGAAGGCATGACTACAAATAAAATTTAAAAAAAGTTTAAAAAAAGTTTATTTATTCCAAGACCAAATACAATTTTTTAATTTATCAGAAACACAACCCTATAAATCAATTTTATTCTTGAAAATGAAAGTTTTATGAGGAAGGCATATTCATATGTAAATATTGGTTATAAATGCCACAAATTGCAAATAAAACTAACATTAAATTAAATTGTCTATATTGCATGTGGTTTAAACAATGCAATAATATCAATTTTGTGAAGCAAAGTTATTCTGATATTTAATTGAAAATCATATTAAGTGATATCCAAAAGCCAGGTGGAACTATGTTAGTCAGTTTAATTGAGTTATGTGAACTGGGTTTGCCGGTAAAGTCAAATTGAAAGGTTGAATGCCTGCCAAAAGCTTGATTTATCTCATGAAAAATTATATATTCAGTATTCCTCTTGATTACCGTCAGATATGTTGGGTCCCCATTTTCATGGTTTTATCATATATCAGGCATATAATTTGACCCCCAAAAATGAAGCAGGCAAGTGATTAAAATAACAGTTTAAAAAAGAACCTTTGCTTCTGGCCAGCTGCTGGGCCCAAGTCTTCAACATCAGCTGCAGCTGGAGTCGGGTGCTGAGCCACCTGCATCAAAGAAGTCGCCTTGTTGCCCAAGTGTGCTCGGTGCAAGAACCATGGTTATGTGTCAGCTTGGGTAGGAGCAACGACCTCGGCCTCCTGGGCAGGGGCAGCAACTTCAGTCTCTTGGGCAGGAGCAGGGACCTCAGGCTCCTGGCAGGAGCAGTAACTTCAGGCTCCTGGCAGGAGTGGGGATCTTGGGCTCCCAGGGAGGTGTGGAGACATCAAGCTCCCAGCAGGAGTGGGGACATCAAGCTCCCAGCAGGAGTGGGGACATCAAGCTCCCAGCAGGAGTGGGGACATCAAGCTCCCAGCAGGAGTGGGGACATCAAGCTCCCAGCAGGAATGGGGACTTTGGGCTGTTGGCAGGAGCGGGGATGTCGGGGTCCTGGTAGGAGTGGGGATCTCGGCCTCCTAGGCAGCAGCAGGGACCTTGAACTCCTGACAGGAGCAGGAACCTCAGGCTTTACAATTGTAAAATATCTGGTCGGGTTATGGTGGCAGTGGGAAGGTGCCATGGAGCAGCGGCGCTGGTGGTGGGGGGGTTGCTTTAGGATTGCCTTACACCGAATCTATGTCCAGATTTTATTTCTGAGTTGAATTTAAGGTCTCATTTTTGTATCTGATTTTTGAGTGCTTTTTGAGGGTTTTAAGACTTGACTTGTACGCTAAAATATATGGTACTTAATTATTCTTATGTAATGCTTTCTGTATTCTATTTTATGTATATTTACTTATTTGTTTTCTGTTTTGCAATTTACTGTCCAGTTTTAGTTTTAGATATTTTTAATCTCTTAATCTTAAGAATGTTTTGCTATGAAGTAATCTTGTCAAGAAAAATAAAACCAGATAGTTAATTTGAAGATACTAGTCAACAACACAAAGATTATGCACATTCACTAGCTTTGAAATAAAGCAATTAATATTATTTCAACTACCACGAAAACAATTTGCCATCAGAGAACAATATATTTTACATGAGTTTTAATTAAAAAGTTTTCACTTAGTTTTCATGGTCCACGAATAGACCACACTTTTATTGACAAATGGCTGTTGTAAGATTGTGAAATGCAATTACAACTCAAAACTTTACAAATAATTGCATGATTTCATAAAGGGGCAACTTGTCAGGAAACTGATGGGGGTATAAAGGGAAAGTCGTTTGGAAATGACAATTAGGAAATAATCTGAACTGTGTACAACTGAATAGCATCTACTATGCTACGTGTTCCAAACGTCTACAGCAAAATAGTATAACCTAAATTTGTTATTGGATGGTTATAAGTTTCATCTCTCCTCAAACTACCAAACCAGTCAGTCACAAATTAATTGTAAATCCATTCACCTGTAACTCTATGTCCAACAGAAACGTCCCAAGTTTTATTTTGAAAAAAAAAGGCTGTTAATTTCCATTCTGGCTGAACTTTAGCTGCGTGCTAATTTATATTTATATTTCTTTGGGCACATTGATTTCTCAGTAGTTTGTCTTTTAAACTTTTTGGGGAAATGTAGGATTAAAGAACGGGAGAGATAGATTTAGCGACTTTTCAATGGTTTTTTTTCGGTGGCTTATCTTACCTTATGTTTTGGCTTCTCTTCCGCGCATGAGACAGTCAGGAAATGTGGGCAGATTAGTTGCTAAAATATCAAACCCCAAATCCGACAGGACAGACGGATTTAAGGATCTGAAGCATCAAGGTGCTCTTTGGCGCCTCAAGTCGAGCCATTTCGACCAAGATCAAACGTCAATTTGCACCCTGCGTCCAATTCTCCCGCGAGTTACAGGAACAAACCAGCTGTTAAGGTAAACTTGAAGTTTTCACCAGAGACTTGTGAAAAATTAGCCAATAATTGGCATGGCCAATTCAACTTCTTCCTTTAATAAGTTTCCAAAAGCCTCGACCGGGCGACCGATGTAACTATTTGGCCTGGTCTAAGGCTCCACCAGCCTTATTCCCCGTCAAAACGATGCTTCATGGTGGTTGACATCTCCAAAAAGAATATTTGCATTGCATTTGTGGTTGATATAACATACATTGTTTACCTCAATAACGCTTTGAGCTTGGCATACACCCCGGGTCACTGGGCTGCGCGGGTCAGCGAGAGTCACTGTGTTCCCTTGGTCGCCGCTGCAGCGGCCGACAGGGCAAGTTCGCAGCACCCAAGCTCTGTTCGGAAAGTGGGGCGGACAAGACCACAACCTCCAGCATCGCTGAACACAATTAGGATTTTGCAGGTTATTCTCTTCCTCGTCTCCGCCCCCTATGCAAAACAGGAGGGCTGTGGAGTTCCTTTTGCAACTTTTTGAAATGTCAGCACCGCTAAAAAAAAAACACGTTCTGCTCATTTAATTCATATTTATTGTTTTTTTTTCATCAAGGCAATCTGCTGTGAACTTTTGCCTTTCGCCGGAGGTACTGAGAACAACGAATGATACATCAATTGATGCCATGAAAATTCTCCAGTCTAATACGCGGCAGATGGGAGGCTAAGAAAGAGTGAGTTGAGAGAGTCACAGCTAAATAGTGTCATGCAAAGGGTTATTAGTCATCCTCGCCCAGATATTGGATTTTACTCTATTTTGATACGCTAAACATCTGCGGCAAGATACTCACAGTGGTAGAGAATGGTGCTTTAAGACAGCAGAGATAGGACCAGGGTACAGCACTAATTTATCAAAAGTGCAGCACTTGTTCAGCAACAATGAGAGGAGGGTGCCGGCTCTTAAAGGTACGTTCTTCATGGCAGCTTCATACCAGAAACACACACGTGACTGCCATGATAGAGGAGGAGCCTGCAGAGAATTTAGGTAGGAAACCTCTGATGGGAAAGGCCTGGATATTTTCATCAGTATTGATGGTCAACCAGCCGAAGAGTGAAGGGGTTAAGACTTGTAGTTCACAAAGAGTCTTGGGTGACCAATAAACACTCTCCTCGCCAGAGAGCACACTCAGTGGCAGCCAACATGAGAAATAGCAGCAGGAGGAGGCCATCTAGCCCATCCAGCCTGGTCTGCCATTCCATGAGATTATGATCTGACGACCGGTTCATCTCCATCTACCTTTTCACCATATCCCCTAATTCCCCAACCTTATCTTAAATAAATTTACTGAGATAGTCACTACAGCTTCAATGATTCCATTGATTCGCCACCCTCTGGGGAAAGCAGTTGCTCCTCATGCCTGTCCTAAATCTACTACCCTCAATCCCTAAATCTTGAGGCTAGGCCCTCTAGTTCTAGTCTCCCCCACCAATGGAGATAACTCATCTACTTCTATCTAATCTATGCCTTTCATAATTATATACATTCTATAAGACCCCCATCATTCTTCTAAATTCCAGCTAATTCAGATCCATACCAGGCAATTTTAATGATGTAAATCCTACTTGTTTCTCCCTGAAGTCAAAGTAGATTAAATTATTTTTCCACAAATACGTGGTTGGGTGCTCTCTTCAATGCTGCAATAAATAACAGATTGAGAAGGATTGTAGAGAACTGATGCTGGTGCTTGTAAAAAACAGTGTTGGCAAGCACATGGTTTCCTTGACATTCATGGAGGATGAAATCATGGCCAAAAGCCTTTGGACATCTCAGAGATCATGGCTTTGGAAAACCTGAGCCATAAAATAGAATGCTCATCATGCAGCTTAGGTATGAAATATCCTCTGTAAAGTCTGTCAAGGAGTATGATATTGAGACAGAAATCCCAGATTGCTTGAGATCAATGGTAGAGTTGTTCTGGTACAATTGGATGATAAATAAATGTGTAACCAAGTGCACATAACTTTTGAGAAGGGTGTGTAAGAGAAAGTAATGAAATGGGAAGCAATCGATGGACAATTACTTCTGTTATCTTCCTAGCTTTTGTCAATTATTATTGCAAAAGGATCACAAGCAATCATTGTCCTATCAAACAATGTCAAAGAAAAAGAGAGGGCTCTGAGGTAGGGAGAGGGGTTTATTTTGGTTGGTTTATATATGTCAGCACAACATCATGGGCCGAAAGGCTTGTACTGTGCTGTTGTGTTCTATTGAGATCACTGACTCATGTGGTCATGATGGGACATACAGTAATGTTATGGCTGCCATTGTTGTCACCACAGAGGCATCCATGCAATGAGGATCTCATCAGTCAAATGCTGAAAAATCACATCTGAAGAGGTTAAGCACATTTATCAATTTAGTCACCTATGGTGAGTTGCAACGCTGACCAACTGGTATCCTGCTAATATGGTGCATTTGTGAAAAAGCAGTACAATATAAATTGACTTGCACTGACAGTGTTCACAATTCCCAATCTATGCCAGCAAGGAGGAAGCACACCGACATTAAGTGCTTGATTGATGCCAGAAAACCATCAAAACTAGGATAATGAATCGATAACAGATACTGGTTTAGGTGTACTGTTCTTGAATGCTTGGAGCGTTAGGAATAAAGTAGAGGAACTCGTTGGACAGTTACACATTGAAAGTTATGACATTGTGACCATCACTGAGACATGGGTTAATGATGAATATGATTGGGATCTGAATGTCCAAGGGTACACAGTGTACAGGAAAGATAGGCAGGTAAGTTGAGGGGGTGGCGTGGCCCTGATGGTAAGCAATAATGTTAAATCTCTAGAAAGAAGCGATATAGGGTCAGATGGGGTAGAATCCATATGGGTTGAGTTAAGAAATGGTAAGGGTAAAAGGACCCTATTGACAGTTATATACAGGCCCCCAACAGCAGCCGGAAGTGGACTATGAGTTACAGCTGGAAATAGAAAAAGGAAAATGTCAAAATAATTATTGGGGATTTTAATATGAAAGAGGACTGGTATAATCAGGAAAGTACTGGATCTCAGGAGAGACAGTTTGTACAATATCTAAGGGATGGGTTTTTGGAACAGCTTGTCGATAAACCCACCAGGGGATAGGCAGTTTTAGATTGGGTTATGTGTAATGAACCAGAGGTGATTAGGGAATTGAAAGGTAATGGAACCTTTAGGAAGTAGTGATCATAACATGATTGAGTTCAGTTTCAAATTTGAAAAGGAAAAGCTAATATCAGGTGCGTCAATATTTCAGTGGAACAAAGGAAATTACAGAGCTATGAGAGAGGAACTGGCCCAAGTTAACTGGAAAAGTAAGCTATATGGGGGGATGGCAAAGCAAAATTGGAGGATATTTCAACAAGAAAGAAAGAAAGTGCAGGATAGATATTCCGAGAAAAAAAATTTTGAATGGAAAAATGGCACAAATGTGGGTTACAAGAGAGGTTAAGGCTAAAATAATAGCAAAAAGGAGGGCATACAAGGAAGCAAAAATTAGTGGAAAAACAGGTCTGGGAAGCTTAAAAACTTACAGAAAGAGACAAAGAAAGTCAATAGGAAAGATAAATTATGAAAGGAAGTTGGCAAATAACATACAAAGGAATACTAAGAGATTTTAAAAATATATAACAAGTTAAAGAGAAATATGGGTAGATATCGGACTGATTGAAAATAATGCTGGAGAAATTATAATGGGTAACAGAGATGTCAGAGGAACTAAATGAGTAGTTTGTGTCAGTCTTCACTGAGAAAGTCAATAGCAATATACCTGATAGAGGTCTCAGGGCAAAGAAGAAAATACAGTCAGGATTTACTCGAGAGTTAGTAAGCTGAATGGACTAAAAATAGATATGTTTCCCAGAGCGGATGAAGTGCATCCACAGGTTCTGAAGGAGGTGGTTTTGGAGATTGTGGAGGCATTGGAATTGATTTTCCAGAAATCACTAGAGTCTGACATGGTTCTGGAGTATTGGAAAGTTGCAAATGTAGTTCTGCTGTTTAAGAAAGGAGGGAGGCAGAAGAAAAGGAAATTATAGGCCTATTAGTCCAATGTCAGTTGTCGGGAAATTATTGGAGCCGAGGTTATAAAATACCTAGAGATGCATCTCATGATGGGTCCAAGCCAGCATGGGTTCATGAAGGGAAGATCATGCCTGACCAACCTATTGGAATTCTTTGAGGAAATCTCAGGAAGGATGGACAAGGGAGAGGCTGTGGATGTTGTGTATTTGGATTTTCAAAAGGCCTTTAATAAGATGCTTAATAAGATGAGAGCCCATGGAATTACAAGAAAGATATTAGATTGGGTGGAACATTGGCTGATAGGCAGGAAGCAAAGGGTGGGGCTGTTTCTTTTTACAATGTTTATTGATTATTTAGATCAGTGGTTTTCAAATTGCACCCCTAAACTCACATTCCATCATAAGTAATCCTTATGCCATGAGGTCTGTGATTGGTCAGAGATGCTTAAGGTGGTGTATGAGTGGGAAGGGAAGGTTGAGAACCACTGCTTTAGACCCAATTATTACTGAAATATTTTGCTTGATAAAAATTGTCATTGGCCAGTTTCCTTCTGAGTTATGAACCCGTGCACATAACGAGTCAATTAGGTACAATTAAAGCAGTGGTTTTCAAACCTTTTTCTTCCCACTCACATACCACCTTAAGCAATGTTTTACTAATCACAGAGCACTTATGGCCTAGGCATTGTTTAAGGTCGAATGTACATATAGGGGGGCAGTTCGAAAACTACTGATTTAGATTATGGACTGAATGGTTTTGTTTGCAGTTGACACCAAGATAGGTGATGGAGTGTTGAAGAAACCTAAAGATTGCAGAGAGACTTGGACAGCTTGGCAGAGTGGGCAAAGCAATAGCAAATGAAATACAATGTTGAGAAATGTACGGTTGTACATTTTGGAAGAGGAAATAAACAGGCAGTTTATTATTTGGATGGGGAAAAAAATTCAAAATTTGGAAGCACAAAGGGACTTGGGAGTCATAATGCAGGATAACCTAAAGGTTAACCACCAGGTTGAATCGGCAGTGAAAAAAAGCAAATGCATTGCATTCATTTCAAGAGGAGTAGTGTATAAGAGTAAAAAGGTGTTGATGAGGCTCTCTGGGGCACTGGTGAGACCTCATTTGGAGGACTGTGTGCAGTTTTGGGGCCCTTATCTTAAAAGCGATGCAATAATATTGGAGAGAGTACAGAGAAGATTTACCAGCAAGGTTCCTGGAATGCAGGGGATAACATATGAGGAAAGTTTAGCAGCTCTTGGACTATGAGAGGAGATATAGAAACATATGGAACGGTGAAAGGATTGGACAGAGTAGATGTGAATAGGATGTTTACTGTGGTGGGTGAATCCAGGACAAGAGGGCACAGACTTAGAATTAGAAGGTACCCATTTAAAACTGAGATGAGGAGAAATATTTTTAGCCAAAGGGTCGTGGATTTGTGGAATTCAATTATGTCATGATTTGAAGGGATAAGGCAGGAAATTGGAACTAGAAGTGAGAACAGTTTACCTCAGGGTGGATTTGCGGAGCAGACTCTTTGGGCCAAATGGCCTACTTCTGTTCTTTTATTTTGTTTTGTACAATGGAGTTCCCTGCTTCAGTTTCACCTGGAAGTAATCACTAAGATCATGTAACTGTGGAAAATCACTTTTAGTTCAATTCCTATAGAAAAAGAATCAGAACCCAATGGACCGAATTTCCAGGCAGTTAAATGAAGGAATCGTAAACCTTTGTTCAACTATCTTGTTTGTAAGCATCAAAGTTTTGTGGGCCAACACATGTTGCCAAAATGGAGAGTGACCACATTGCAAGCTTGTGTCTAAGCCAGAAATAATATTATAACATGACTCATCAGGATCTGCTGAATGTAACAAGGATTCTCGAATAAAATAAGAATTGTGAAAGATTATTGTACATTCAATGGTGTCAAAAATTGATTTGAACATGGTATATCAGATTTAGAGATAAGATTGCCTCTTACTCTCCTATAAATAAAGTGAATACAGGCATAACTTATTTAGTTCACCTCATGTGACAAACTCACCATCCAAAGAATCAATCTGATAAACTTTTTGCAACATTAAATATGTATTTTTCCTTTGCTATCGAAACCAGAATTGTACACAACATTCCAGGTGCATTCTCCCCAAGGATCTTGATATAATTGGTGCAAGGAATGAAAGAACACATGAAAATAGGAGCAGGAGTAGACCACCAGGCCACTCAAACCTGGCATGTCATTCCATATGATCATGGCAGACGTATGCTAGCCTCAGCTCTTCTGTTCCATTTTCCCATAGTCCTCAATCCTTGATATTTCAAATATTTATTGATCTCCACCTTAAATACTTCTGAAGACCTGGCCTCCGCCAATCTCTGGGCCAGAGAATTTGCGAGATTCACTTATTTTTGAATGAAGAATTCTCCATGCACCTCTGTTTTAAATGTGCAGCTCCTTTTCTTCAAGTTCAAATTAAACTTCAGTTTATTATTATCCAATTGCATAAGCACAACCTGACGAAAGAGCATTCTTTGGTGCAAAACATGCAGACACACAAATAGACATAACACGCAAATGGACAAACAAAAGATATGCAGTACATATATGCGTATATAAAAATAAATAAGTATTGCTTAATAAATAGTAGAAGCTCAGAGGGTTTGTATGAGCAGTTCCTTCAGTCATTCAGCAGTCTCACTGCCTCTGGGAAGAAGCTGCTTCTCAACCAAGTGGTTCTGGCTATGATACTCATGTATCCCTTTCCTAAAATGAGTAGTTAGAAGATATTGTATGCAGAGTGGTAGGGATCCTCAATGATTTTGCCAGCCCTTTTCAAACAACAATCCCAATAGATCATGCGATGAGGGGGAGGGAGATTCCCAGTGATCCTCTCTGCCTTTCTTATGGACCTGTGGATTGACCTCTGACCCAATGCTCTACAGCAACCTTACCACACTGTGATGCTCTCAATAGAGTTCCTGTAGAAAGGTGACAGAATGATTCTAGGTTGACAAGGTGATTCTTATCGAACTATGCATAGAAGATTTTCAGTCTGTTCGGAAGGAAGGTGTCATTGTCTTTAACTCATAAGGTTGTCTTGTGACCTGTTATAGTCTTGATCCCTTGCCACATAATCGTCATGTCGCCAATGTCACATTGATCTTGGTGCCATCGTGGCTCCCCCTGAAGGCTGCATCACAGGCTCTGAGAAGAACTCTGCATCAAACCATGGTTTCTGGTTAGCCCTGTATAGTGATATGATTGTATGTGCTGGCTGGCCCTCCCTCTGGGTGTCCTTCTACCTTGGTGCACCAGTTCTCAGTGATAGAAATGCACAGCCCCCCCTCCCCCTTCCTTGAGTCTTGCCAGAAGCAACAACATCTCTGTCTGCCCTGAAGGAGATAAGGCCATCTAGTTGGATGGTTGAATCTGGAATGGAGTCCTGGAGCCACGTTTCTGTAATCACCGGAGCTCAGCAGCCCTGCAGTTCTCTCTGGTTCAGATGCAGCCTCAGGCAATCTATTTTCTTCTCCAGTGTTAGGATCCCCTTGTTCCCTTGTCATAAGGTCCCCTTACTTCTGACTCTCTCAATGATGAAAACATTTCAACATCCACCTTTATCAAACCCCTCGAGGATCTTAAGGATAAAATAAGGTCACCACTCATTCTCGTAAACTCCAAAGGTAATACAGTCTGGCCGCTCTTATTTTAGATCTATAGCATAACAGGCTTCTCCTGCCCAGGGCCCATGCCCCAAGTTCATTAATTAACCTACAATCCCCATATGTTTTTGGCCACTCTTGTACTCTAATCCATGTACAATGGATGTCAACATACTGTTTACCTTCTTAATTGCTTCCTGAACTTGCCTCTAAGCACCAACACCATTGAATAATTTACCAACCAAAATTGACTACCTTCCACTGTTCCACATTTGATTAATTCTGCCAGCTCCTTGCACATTCACTTACTCTGTCTCTATTGCACCCCCATCCCTGCCCCCACCATGTCCCTCCCCCAACCACCTCCTCTTCCCCCACTGAAGCCTCTCTGTCTGTATCCATTTCACAGTCCACATTGCATTTTCTTACAGGAAAGAGAGATCGCAGACAGAATTGTAAAAAATTTAATATGTTCAACAATCAGCAATGAGGATTCTTTGAGAAGTCACGTGAGGTAGTCAAGTGAATGCTAAAAGAATTGTATGCAGTTTATATGAGAAGATGGACTAGGAAACAGCAGGAGGTTCCATACAGTCATGCTCTGTACTTTTGAATGAGCTCAGTTCTTTGAAGGATTGTTTTAAGAGGTGAAACAGTTCAATGATGAAAGACACGTGAGAGCAAATGCATTCATCACATTGCGAGAGAGCAACTTCTGGGGAGAGGTATCAATGCAATATGAAGTGTGCATATCAATGGACGCAAGGTGACAGAAAAAATCTGTGCTTTCACAGAAGGTGCGGCATGGATCTTGTGCTAAAGTAACAACAAATCTTTTCATTGTTGAAGGCAAAAACATGGTGATGATTGATTATTTTTCCAAGTTCCTGGAAATAATTGACCTCAGGTCAACTACATCTTCAGTTATCATTGATAGTTTGATGGCCCAGACTCTACCAGATACATCATTTCTGGTCCCACACATTTTGTTTTTGATTAGTTTGCAAACTTTTCAACTAAGTGGAAATTCGCTGCAGCAACATTGTTATCCCATGGAAAGATGAAGAATGCAATAAATGTGAAAAACAAAAGAATTACGCACAGATGCACACCTCAGTATATTGGTATACAGAAATATTCCAGTGCCAGGATTTGCTTCTTTCTCAGTCCAGACACTGCCAGTAGCCCCAAGAAAAATGGCAGCGCTGCCACTGGTCCGGACGCACGGAGAGCTGGGAGTGGAGATACAGTGCTTCCGCGGGGTCCAACTGCCCACTTAACTTCTGTCAGCTCCGGATATGCTTTGAACTGCCCATTAAAGGATTTTATTTAAAATCCCGTGACTGCTGGATCTGTGCTCAAGATGGCGATGCCTTTGATTGGCAGCAGCCTCGAGGGGTTACAGATTCAAGGGGAGTGGAGGACTGGTGCAGGGCACCAGAAAATGTGGCAATCAACCCCATCTGAGAAAGAGAAGCAGAGGAGATGATCCACGGGACTGTGATCATGGTGACAAATCAGTGAGGGGCTTTGAGGCTGAAAGACCCATGCATGCGGCGGGCTGGTGACGACTCGAGGTCAGGAACCCATGGAGGCTATAGGTTGTTGGAGACTGCTGTTGGGGTACTCATGCTGGGCTGCTGGACACTGGCTCTAAACTGGCTGAAGGGGTCCCAGATATTGGAACAGGGATGCAAGGAGGTGCTGAAGGGTTAATGATCATGTTGGAGGTTCGGATCTGGAGCTCGGGTTGCCAATGGTTTGGTCTGGACTCTGCGTGGCTGCGGTAGCACTGGAGGCAAATCCATGGACACACAATGACTCTGAAGGAACTCTCTTTTGCTTCTGTTTCTCTGACTATAAGATACACTTCAGGCAAAGTTTGCTGATGGCAAATCTGTCTGCCTTACAGCAGGCAAAAGTAATTCCGTACAATATGACACTGTTTATAAATTGAATCTTAAATCTTGAAGTTGCTGGAGTGTAAAGTTTCAAATGGAATAAGAAGATAAGGGAAATATTGAGGAATATGCTACATATCATACCCTGAGAAAGGGTGCAGAAGAGATGTGGGAGTCTTAAATGATAATGACCTCACAAGATCCACTGCAACTTCTGTCACAGAATAAAAACACAGTTTATCCAAGACAAAATGGGTGCATACAATGAAACATCACCTGGATTTCACTTTTCAAAAAAATTGCAGTATCTAATTTGTTTCAATATTTTAAGATGACAGCATGGTGGATTATGTTATGAAGTAATTTAAACTGCTCGAAAACTAATGCATATTAATTCACTATTTATTACAACACTTTGGATTCTTCACTGAGTTGAATAATGAATCAATTACTCTTAAATGTGTATAAAGTAAGGGAGGATGTAAATAGTTCAAAATGGCACTTCACGTAAACATAAAACATCAAGCATTTCAGGGTTTGATGCATTCACAAGTTGGAAGATATATTACAATATTACATATTACAATGTCACTCAGAATATAACCTTAAAATCTGATGAAGTCAGATAATGTGACAAGGAGCATTTTATGTAAAGAAACAATGATCATTAGAGATAATATAACACAGCACAAATGTCACATAACCATGGTGAATTTCTATTGGTCCATATAATTACTTAACAACAAATCAAGACATAGCTAAATATTTTAATAAGGATCAACTCAAAAGGACTGTGAATTCAATTCATTGATTAGATAATTATTTTTAAGTCATGTCCAGGTGTATATTCTTATTCACTTGGATTTAAGTGCACATTGAAGATTAGTGAAATGAACAACCCAATAATTTTGGAAGAGATACCATTTGAATTAATTCATAAAGGGTTGAATTATTCCTTGTGCATTGGTGCACAATGAACGGTATTAGATTGGGTGCCAATATTTCATGGGTCTGATATTTAAAGGAATAACAGATGACACATACAGTATAATGTCTACTCTATGTGATTCATAGAATATAGAACACAACAGCACAGTACAGGCCCTTCGACCCTCTGTTATGCTAACCCATAAATATTTCTTAAGAAAAAGTAATAAACCTTCCCTATCTCTTAAACTTCTATTTTTATTCCCTCCATGTGCCTAGCTAAGAGTCTCCTAAATGCCCCTAATGTTTCAGCCTCCACCACCATCCCTGGCAAGGGAGTTCAGGCACCCACAAATCTCTGTGTAAAAAAACTTACCCCTGATGACACTCCTAAACTTTCCTCCCTTCACTTTATACCTATGTCCTCTGGTGATTGTTGATCCTGCCCTGGGAAATAGGTGCTGGCTGTCCACTCTATCTATGCCTCTCATAATCTTGTAGACCTCTATTAAGTCTCCTCTCATCTTTCTATGATCCAAAGGGGAAAGTCCCAGCTCTGCTAACCTTGCCTCATAAGATTTATTTTTCAACCCAGACATCATCCTGGTAAATCTTCTCTGCATCCTCTCCATAGCTTCCACATCCTTCCTATAATGAGGTGATCAGAACTTCCATTTCTACCGCCATTACATGTTCTTCCACATTTTCTAATCCTATCCCTACATTTGTTATGACCAGCTCTATTCTATTCAGTTTTTCTTTTGTACTTTTCATTTTTCTTTTCATTTCACTAAATTCTAGTGTCAACCATTCTTTTAATGCTTTAATTTGTTCTTTAAATTTTTAAAAATCTATGTACCGTCCATTCATTTTACCTTCTATTCCTCTGTGCAGAGCTTGGTGCTCTTCTTCTTCTTCTTCTGTGTCTGCTCTTGGGTTTGTGTCTTCTATTTCTCTTCCTTGTATCTGTGTCTCTTCTGACTTTCTTGTTGAGCTGCTTGTCTCAGTTTGCTGGGTATATTTTTTTCATGGTTTCTTGATGTTGGTCCTCATTTTCTGGGGTGGTTATCTGTTGGGTTTCCTACTTCCGTTTTTCTTTCTCACCCCTCCCTTGCCCGTTGCTTTCTTTACCTTCCAGCTGGGAGCCCTGGGGTTGGGCATCTCTCAGCTGTTCGTGCTGAGGAGTTTCACTCCACAGCTGGTCCCCCCTCCCGTTGGTGTTCTCCTTGTCGTGCACAGTTGCGCACCTCTGTTTGGCTCAGTGAGCCATTTTTGCAGTCCTGCGGTCGGTATGCGACCCTGCAAGGTCACCACTAACCTTGGGGAGCAGGCTCCTCTTTCCATGGTGGGTCCCTGCTTTTTCGTGCAGGTAAGGCCTTCACCTTTCTCTTCTGGTGTCTTTCCTTCTTTTTTTCCCATTGTTTTTGGTTTTTCTTTCTTAGGTGCTATTTTCCCCACACCTTTATCTTTTATTCGTTGTGTTTTGTGTATCTGGAGCTTTGCTTTTTCTTCACCTTTTTTCTTCTTTTCTGGAGAGGGCTGGTATTCTCCTATTGGCCACTACTCCATCACGTGACTCCTGAGGTGACCAGAACTGAACGCAATACTCTAAGTGTGGTCTCTTCAGAGATTTGTAGAGGTGCAACATCAGCTCTCTACTCTTGAACTCAATCCCCCTATTAATGAATCCCAACATTCCATAGGTCTTCTTAACTATCCTATTAACTTGTGTGATGATCTTGAGGGATATATGGGTTTGCACCTCAAGATCCCTCTGTTCATCTACATTCTTGAGAAAATGACCATTAACCCTGTACTCAGCCTCTGGTTTGTCCTTTCAAAATATATCACCTGACACTTATGCAGATTGAACTCCATCTACCACATTTCACCCAACTCTGCATCCTGTTTATATCCTTTTGTAACCAACGACAATCTTCAGCACCATTTACAACTCCTCCAACTGAGAGATTATAGCATAGATTGTATAGATTTGCTTCTTTTTATAAATTTTGGCAGCAAGAAAAGGCTTAAAAATAGTATTTTTATGGGAAAATACTAGTCTGTTAAAGAATTTAATTTGTTTTAGTTGTACAGTTGCAAGACGTAAGAATCAAGGCCATGCTGTTCTTGAAACTCGTGCTAGATGCTTTGCTGAAGTCTGCAGATTGCAGGTCATATAAATAGTCACAAACAGGCTGTAAAAATGGGGGAGCTAAACTATATAAAAAGGCTTGTGCTCATCCGCACATAGGTTTTCTTGTAACCTATTGTAGGTTACAAGTCTTCTCGTGTAACAGACCACCTGCTTTCCAAAGCTAATAAAGTTGTGCTGTACTTGCATTATTTGTCGTGCACTTCTTTATATTTGATCGAAGTTAACATGAACTTTGTATCATCCGCAAACTTACTGAGCCATCATTCTGCCTCTTCATCAAGGTCTTTTATGAAGATCACAAAAAGCAGGGGTCCCTGAACAGATCCTTGCAGAACTCCACAAGTCACTGATGTCCAGAATGGAAAATTCAGATGGGAAATTATGTCAAAACTGTAATTCTCACCCTTAAAATGACAACTAGAAGCTTATGAATACAAGTCTATCCTTTGGGATGGAGGCTGGAACAAAATGTTACCTATTGTTGGAAATTTCATTTTCATAGACGAGCATAAATATATCCAGAGAGGGCCACCATTATCCATATTTCATGATAGGTAAGGACAAGATCTTGGAATGTGAATTCCTATTGGATAATTCATTTTGTATATGAATGCTTGAAAAACAGAAGTTGAATCTTAATCTTGCTTTTAACTACAATTCTCAGATTTTGCTTCACCAGCCATGAAGAAAATGTACAAATAACTGCTGTACGCCTTGAAAAATGGAGAAAAAATCAATTTTAATCAGTTGAATTGAGTTCTGGAGCACTTATTTTCAAAGTTAAAGTTCAGATTTAATGTCAGAGTATATACATAACATCACATACAACCCTGAGATTCTTTTTCCTGAAGGCCAGACAGAATTTCTACTTATCGGTAACTGTAAACTGTACTCGAACATAAATATGTATACAAAAGGGAGAAATGTAAGCAAATAAACAAATGTAAACAAACTGTGCAATGCAGAAAAAATATATTCCGTAATAAATAATGTGCAGAGTAAGCGCGTCTTTTAGTGAGCGTCCGGTTGAGTTTGTTGTTTTGGAGTCCGATGGTGGGGGTGGTAGCAACTGTTTCTGAACCTGTTGGTACAAGTCTTGTGGCACCTACACCTGTTTCTTGATGGTAGCAATGATAACAGAGCATGTTCTAGGTGGTTGGATCCTTGATGTTTCCTGCTGCTCTCCGACAGCAGCCTTCCATGTAGATTTTCTCGATGGTGGGGAGAGTTTTGCCTGTGGCTATGTCCACTACCTTTTGGAGGGCTTTCTGTTCAGAGCTATGGTGCTCCCATACCAGTGTGTAATGCAGCCGGTCAGCACACTTTTCATTATGCATCTGTTTGCCAAGATTTCCCACGATATCCAGAACCTCCGAAAACTCCTGAGGTGCTGATGTGCTTTCTTCACAATGACATCAATATGTTGGGTCCAAGAATGGTCCTCCGACATAGTGACTCACATGAATTTAAATTTGCTCACCCTTTCCACCTCTGATCCCCCAATGATCACTGAATCACACACCTCTGGTTTTCCCTTGCAAAAGTCAACAATCAGCTCCTTGATATTGGAGACATTAGGTGCGAGGTTGTTGTTAGTACACCATTCAGCCAAGTTTTCAGTCTCCCTCCTGCCTGCTGACTCTTTGCCCATTTTTATGCAACCCACTATGGTGGTATTGTCAGCAAATTTGTAAATGTTGTTGTTGTTGTACTGAACTGCACAGGCATCCATGCAAAGCAAGTAGAACAGAAGCTAAGTACACAACCCTGTGGAGGAGATGTTCTTGCTTGCACTGATTGGGGTCTGGATGTGCGGAAATCCAGGATCCTATTACACAGTGGGGTATTGAGGCCCAGGTCTTGGAGTTTGCTGAGTAGTTTAGTTAGGATGATGGTGATTAATGCCAAACTGTAGACAACAAAGAACCCCCTGATATATTTATCTTTGCTGTCCAGTGTTCCAGAGTTTTGTGTTGGGCCAGTGAGATGGCATATACTGTAGACCTGTTGCTGCAGTTGGCAAATTGGAACAGAACCATGTCGCTGCTCAGACAGAAGCTGATATGCTTCAACCAGGCTCTCAAAACATTTCATCATTGTGGATATGACTGCCACAAGTCAGTAGTCATTTACGCAGGTCTCCACACTCTTCTTGGGTACTGATGCAATTGAGGCCAGCATGAAAAAGGTGTGTACCATGCCCAGGGCTGATGCCAGGCTATTTTGTGCTCTAGGTTGGGCTGATTGTGGGGGGAGGGGAGTAGCTGAGTGGGGGGGGGGGTGTTGAGTGGGGGTTGGGGCTGGGCTGAGTGGTGGGTGCAGTACTTGAAGTGATGTTCAACATGCACCATACCACATCCATACCAATCAGAATCACGTCATTCATGACACAAAGGTGCTGGAGTTGTTGGAATCTCTCTTCAACAGCGCCCCTCTGAGGTCTGGACCCTAGGTGGCTGTCTAGTTGGCCTAATGGTAGTTCAGACCTGATCATGCCCTGTCAGAGTGATAAGTTGAAGATATCCATAGCTAGTTGGTCAGCACAGGCTTTCAGTACTCAGCTGGGTACTGTGACCAGACTGGATGCTTTCCTTGAATTCACTCTCTTTTTTTATTTTTTTTTATTTTTCACACTATGAACCATACTGACCAAAATACACACAGACATTTCCCTCTTGAATATACACAGTGTCATTTTCTCCCCTTTTCCCCCCTCCCTTCCCTCCCTCCCTCACCCCCCCCCCACTCACTCAACGTTCAACCTATATGATACATTAAACCCGTTAAACAATGTCATCACACAATGAAAATAAACAAGAAATTTGTGTCTTCTACTTTTACATACTGGGTCAGTTCATTTCGTCTTCTTCTTCTTCTGTCATTTTAGGCAGTTGAGGTCCGTGGTAGGACTTCTCTATTGCGTTCCATGTACGGTTCCCAAATTTGTTTGAATACTGTGATGTTATTTCTTAAATTATATGTTATTTTTTCCAATGGAATACATTTATTCATTTCTATGTACCATTGCTGTATTCTCAGGCTATCTTCTAATTTCCAGGTTGACATAATACATTTTTTTGCTACAGCTAAGGCTATCATAATAAATCTTATTTGTGCTCCATCCAAATCGAGTCGAAGTTCTTTATTTCTTATATTACTTAGAAGAAAGATCTCTGGATTTTTTGGTATGTCGCTTTCTTGAAGCAGCCTACATGTCATCTTTCGATATTGACAGGAGAGGATCATCAAGGGAGATTGTGGTGCACAGTGTTTGTTCTGTTGGTCAAATCAAGCGAAGAAGCCATTGAGCTCATCTGGGAGTGAGGCTTTGCTGTCTCCTACTGCACCAGATTTGGTTTTGTTGCAGGTCATGTCATTTAATCTCATATTTTATTCCAATATCCATATCTGTAAATTAAAAATATTATGCAGTTCCTTATCTTCCTAGTGCTCATAGTGAAAATGGACCTAAACCAAACCTTTATTTAAATGTTATTGTATGCTGCCATTTGGACAGAAATCTCTCTTCTCTTTTAGCTCCTAACATTTGAATTAGAACCTCGAACATTACAGCATAGAAACAGGCCCTTTGGCCCTTCTAGTCTGTGCTGAAGTATTATTCTGCCTTGTCCCACTGATGTGCGTCTAGACCATAGCCCTCCATCCCCTCCCATCAACGAACCTGTCTAAATTCTTCTTAAATGTTAAAATTGAGCCCGCATTCACTACTTCTGCTGGCAGCTTGTTCCATGCTTCCAACACTCTCTGTGTGAAGATATTCCCCCTAATGTTTTCCCTAAACCTTTCCCCTTTCACCCTTAACCCATGCCCTGTGGTTTATCTCTCAACTACCCTCAGTTGAAAAAGGCTACCTACATTTGCTGTCTGTTCCCCTCATAATTTTAAATACTTCCATTAAATCTTCCCTCATTCTTTTACGCTTCTGGGAATAAAGTCCAAACCATTTTAACCTTTCCCTATAATTTTGTTTCTAAAGTCCGGACATTATCCTAGTAAATCTTCTCTGCACTCTTTCAATCTTATTGATATCGTTCCTGTCGTTAGGAGACTAAACTTCACACAATACTCCAAATTTGGCCTCATATTTGGCCAATGTCTTATACAACTTTACCATAAAATCCCAACTGCTATACTCATTAATTTGAATTATGAAAGCCAATATGCTGAAATGTCTCTTTACAGCCCTATATATCTGTATTCCAAGATCCCTCTGTTCTTCTGCACTCCTCAGTGCCATACCATTTACTGTGTATGTCATTTCTTGGTATGTCCTTCCAAAATGCAACACCTCACACTTGTCTGCATTAAGTTTCATCTGCCATTTTTTAGTCAATTTTCCAGTGGGTCCAGATCCCTCTGCAAACTTTGAAAGCCTTCTTCACTGTCCATAGCGTCTCCAATCTTTGTGTCATCTGAAAATCTGCTGATCCAATTTACCACATTATCATCCAGATCATTGATGCAGATGACAAACAACAATGATCTCAGGACCGATCCCTGAGGCACACCACAAGTCATAGGCATCCAGTCTGGGAAGCAAACATTCACTACTACTCTCTGCGTTCTCCTGTATGGCCAATGTTGAATCCTGTTTACTACCTCACCATGAATACTCAGCGGATGAATCTTCCTTACTAACCTTCTATATGGAACCTTGTCAAAGGCCTTACTAAAGTCCATGTAGACAACATCCACAGTCTTTCCTTCATCGACTTTCCTTGTAACCTCCTCTAAAAGCTCTATAAGATTGGTTAAACACAACCTACTATTCACAAAACCATGTTGACTATCCAAAATTAGTCCCTGGCTATCCAAATACTTATATATTCAATCTCTTAGAACTCCTTCTAATAATTTACCTACTACTGATGTCAAGCTCACTGGCCTATAATTTCCAGGGTTACTTTGGAGTCTTTTTTAAATAATGGAACAACATGAGTTACCCTCCAATCCTCCAGCATCACACCTATGGCTAAGGGCATTTCTGCCAGAGCCCCTGCAATTTCTACACATCTCCCTCAAGATCCAAGGGAATATCTTGTCAGGCCCTGGGGATTTATCCAACCCTATTTTCTTTAAAACAGCAAGCACTTCCTCTTCTTTAATATGTATAGGTTCCATGATCTCACCGCATATTTTACTTACTTCTGCAGACTCTGTGACTGTTTCCTGAGTAAATACCGATGCAAAAACCCCATTTAAGATCTCCCCCATCTCTTCTGGATCCATGGATAGCCAACCACTCTGATCTTCAAAGGGACCAATTTGTCCTTTTGCTCTTAATATTTTCCTTCACATTGTCGGCCAAAGCAACCCCATGTCTTCTTTTAGCCTTCCTGATTTCTTTCTTGAGGTTTTTCTTGCTTTTTTTAATACTCCTCAGGTGCCTCATTTGTTCCATGTTGCCCATACCTGTTATACACTTCTCTCTCTCTTCCTTCAAACCAGATCCCCAATATCCGTTAAAAATCAAGGTTCCCTATGCCAGTTTGCTTTTAATCCTGACAGGAACATAAAAAAATCTGTATCTCTTAAAATTTCACCTTTGATCGTCTCCCTCTTACTTTGCACATCCATGCCAGAAAATAACTTATCCCAATCCACACATTCTAGATCCTTTCTCATTTCCTCAAAATTGGCCTTTCTCCAATCTATAATCTCAACTTGAAACTAATGGCATTTTGATCACTGGTCCCAAAATGTTCCCCGACACATAGTTCTGTCACCTGTCCTGTCTTGTTCCCTAATAGGATATCCAGTATGTATTCTCTCTAGCCTACATATTGCTTTTAAAAAAATTGGCGGAAGACATTTGACAAACATCAAGCCATGCAACCCTTCTACAATATGATTGTCCCAGTCAATATCTGGACAGTTAACATTTCCTCCTAACACAACCCTATGTTTCCTGCAGCTGACTGCTTTCTCTCTACAGATTTTCTCCTTAAATTCTTGCTGACTATTAGGCGGTCTATAATACAACCCCATTAATACGGTCACACCTTTCCTGTTTCTAAGATAAATAAAACCTGCCCTTACCTATACCCACCAGCTGAATAATTCTTGTTCCTTGAATAAGGTGGCCATTACTTACTTCATCCTTCACCACCACCTTATCGTCTTCTCACCAAAACCTCTTGAACCAAAACCTTACCATTCTGACTCAGACCATTCTGATGATGACCACTTTTGTTTTTATTTAGAAAAAGGCTGCAAGGAGAATCAAGGGAATTGAATGCCAGAGAGCTTGAAGTCAGTCACGTGTAAGTTACTGGATGGGATTCTGAGGAATGAAATGCCTGATAAGAGATCATTTGCATGGTTTTGTGTGTGGGAAATCATTTTGCAAGAACTCAATTGAGTTTTTTTAAGAGGTGACCAATGAGACATGACAGTAACCATTGTCAGCAAGACAAAGTCCCACATGATAAGCTGGCCTGGAAGGTCAGATCACAAAGGGTGAGCTGGTCAATTGGATGCAGAATGGTCTTGGTGGTATGGGTCAGGGGTGGTAGTGGAGGGTTGTTACTTAGTTTGGAGGCTTGTACCACAGGGATCAGTTCTGGGTCCACTGCTGTTATTTATTTATATCAATGACTTGGATGACAGTATAGTTAGTATGGTTTCAAAGACAGTCTGCTGGAAGCACTTAGTGGGTCAATTAGCATCAATGGGAGACAGAAAGAAAAAAGGGCCCCGACAAAGTTTCAGCTCAAAACATTGACCATTCTTTCTCTCCCACTGATGCAGCTTGACCCGCTGAGTTCCTTCAGCAGATTGTGTTCAGTTTCATATTTCAGCATCTGTGGTCTCCTGGGTGTCTCTAGTTATTATTAGTAAGTTTGCAGATGACACCAGAATTGGGTACAATGGACAGTAGAGAAGGTTATCTAAGACCACAGCAGGATTTAGATGAACTGGGAAAATGGGACAAGGAATGGAAGAATAAAGGAGAGGCTGGATAGGCTGGAACACAGGGTGCTGAGGAGTGGGGGGGGGGGGGGGAGGGTGGAAATCATCAGGTGTATAAAATCATGAGGAACGCAGATAAGGTAAAGACATCATTTTTCTCAGAGTAGGTAGACCTAAAGCCAGCGGGCATAGATTTAAGGTGAGAGGGGAACAGTTTCGAAAGAATTTGAGGGCATCTTCTTCACACAGAAGGTGGTTGGTATTTAGAACGAGCTACGAGGAAGTGGTCAAGGCAGACAAAATTCAAGCATTCAGAAGGTATTTAGACAGGTACATAGTTAGGAGAAGTTTAGAAGGACATGGGCAGAACACAGGCAGATGGGACTAGCTTGGTTGGCATGGGCAAGATGGGCCTAATGGATTTTTTTTTGCTGCTGTAGAACTCTTGAACTGTGGCTCGATGATGGGTGACAATGTTCAGTTATTAGCAAATACAGCAAAATCCCTGGTATCTAGAATTCAAGCAACTGGCAAAATGAAAAAAAAAATCAAGGAAAATAAATAAAAAAATCAAAACAAACAAGAATAAAATGACAGGTAAAATTGCAAGTTTAAAATTGTAAAAAATGAATGTACTGTTATGACCTCAAAACCCAGCAGATATAGAAATTCACCAAGACAAATGGTTACTTAAACAAAAGTTACTTTTAATTTTCTTTAAACAAAAAACAAGATCAAACTTTAACTTATTACTATTAACTTAACTCCCTTCCAATTCTCAGCACACATGTAAGTAATGTGTATATTTTCAGGAAAGTTCTTTGATTCACAGTCCACTCTCACTTCTCACTCCTCCAAGTTCACCGGTATCAGTAAAATTTTATACTGTGAACAGAATTTAATGTTTATGAATTTTCACCAAGCTCTGGTGCTTAAACATAATTGGTTACCACTCAGGAAAGTTCTTGATGGTTTCAGAGAGAGATTTGTTGCTTGTTGGACACACACAAACTGATTTACTTTCATCAGTCACTTCAGTATCTTGAAGATGAAACTTGCCCCATCAGGGTTTTCCAAATAACCACTTCTTCCAGGTCACCACAGAGTTCTTCTTGTTTCCCTTATTTCAGGTGAAACACTCTAGCCAGCCATTTCCTCTTGTAAGGACCAAAAGGGATTTTCAACAGGCTGAACTCAGAACTCACAACCCGTCTTCAAAATGAGGGTTTCAACCAAGCTTGCCTCTTTTCATGTTGCAGACTCAAAAGCCACTGCAGAACTGAATTCTCTCTCTCTCTAAAGAATCTTGTTTTTCTCTTTCTCTGCTTGTAAAACCACGTGACCCCCAAGGCTTCAGACCCTATCTTTAAAAGGTCTTATCAGCCTCTTGAACCGGACCCTTCCATTTGCACCTGCTTTTGAAATTCTTCAGCAAAGCATTGTCTTTGCAAAATCACTGGTGCCTGACTGTCCAACTTGAGCATTTTAAATGAGATCTCTTTTGTGAAGTGTTAATGTCTGTTTGTGAAGTGACCTACTCTAAACTCCCACAATCTATTTCTTTAAAAGACATATTTATATATAATATAAATTATGATATAACCCATCACAGTTTTCTGAAGTAACACATAAATCTTTGGTGAAGATGGGAGCAAATATTCAGCCAGTGGAGTGTCTTGGTCGTGCTTTGCTCAGAGCAGCTGTTTGAATAAAGTTGTTTGAAACAGAAATGGCATCACCTGGGATGAAGAGCTGGTTGATTCTGCTCCCCTTTTGGGTGACTCTCTTAAAGTGTCTCCTTATCCCTATTGGAGGGGGTCCAATATCCTGGCAAGCAGATTTGCTTGAGCTGTGGGGGAGGGTTTAAACTAGTTTGGCAGGGGGGTGGGGAGCAGAGTTTGTAAGCAGTGTCTATGGTAGATGGCCATCTAGTTAAGAATGATAAAGATAACAAAGGAAGGATGGAGGTTAAGGTAAAAGGTAGAAAAGGGAATATATGTGAGGGTCATTCTCTGAGATGCATGTACTTTAATGCAAGAAGCATAGTGAACAAGGTAGATGAGCTTAGAACATGGATTGGCGCTTGGAATTATGATGTTGTGGCAATTAGTGAGACCTGGTTACAGGAGGGACAGGACTGGCAACTAAATATTCCAGAATACAAATGTTTTAGATGTGATAGAACAGGGGGTTAAAAAAAAGGGGGAGGAGTTGCTCTGCTTGTTAAGGAGGACATTACTACCATGAGGTGGCAGGATAGTTTGGAGGGATCGTACAGTGAGGCTGTTTGGGTGGAATTGAGGGGTGGCATGAGGGCACTAATAGGATTGTATTATAGACCACCAAATGGGCCAAGAAAATTGGAAGAACAAATTTGTAAGGAGATAGCATATAGGTGTAATAAACATAAGGTAGTGATCATGGGAGATTTTAACTTCCCTCACATTGATTGGGATACCCATACAGTAAGAGGGCTGGATGGACTAGAGTTTGTCAAATGTGTACAAGATAGTTTTCTTAATCAATACATAGAGGAACCAACTCGGGACGGTGTAATACTGGATCTCCTGTTAGGGAACGAGATAGGTCAGGTGTCTGAGGTTAATGTTGGAGAACATATTGGGCCTAGTGATCACAACTCTATTAGTTTTAGGGTAGTTTTAGAGAAGAGCAAAGAAGGGCCTAAAGTTGAGGTTCTGGATTGGAGAAAAGCAAATTTTGAAGGAATAAGAATGGATTTGGGGAGTAATGAGTGGGACATGATTTTTTCAGGAAAGGATGTAAATGAAAAATGGAGAATATTCAAAGAAGAAAATTTGAGAGTAGAGAGTAGATATGTCCCAGTGAGGATCAAAGGAAAGGCTGGAAGTCATAGGGAGCCTTGGTTTTTGAGGAATATTAGAAATTTGGTTAGAAGAAAGAGTGAGGTGTACAAGAGGTATAAACAGCAGGGTGCTAAGAAATTGAGAGGACTACAAGGAGTGTAGAAAAAAATCTTCAGAAAGAAATTAGAAAGGCCAAAAAGAGGCACGAAGAGGCTTTGGCAGGCAGAGTAAGAATAAATCCAAAGGGTTTCTATAGGTACATTAAAAGTAAAAGATTAGTGAGGGATAGAATTGGACCGCTTGTAGATAGGGAGGGTAGGCTATGTGAAAAGTCAGAGGAGATGGGGAAATTTTAAATGATTTATTTTCCTCGGTATTCACTAGGGAAAAAAATATTGTACAAGTTGAAGTAAAGAAAAATAGTGAATCATATAAGGATAACTGAGGAGGTAGTGATGGCAGTGTTAAAAAAGATAAAGGTGGATAAATCTCCGGGTCCGGACAAAGTATTCCCAAGGACACTCAGGGAGACTAGTGTACAGATAGTGGGGCCATTAACAGAGATATTTAGGATGTCACTGGTCACAGGGTAGTGCCAGAGGATTGGAGGGTGGCTCATGTTGTTCCGCTGTTTAGGAAAGGGTCCAAATGTAAGCCTGGAAATTATAGACCTGTGAGTCTGATGTCTGTGGTGGGTAAGTTGATGAAAAATGTTCTGAGGGATGACATTTACAAATATTTGGAAGAACAGGGATTGATAGGTAGTAGTCAGCATAGTTTTGCCAGGGGTAGATCATGCTTAACAAACTTTATAGAGGTTTTCGAGGGGGTTACAAAAAAGATTGATGAAGGGAAGGCTGTGGATGTTGTCTATTTAGAGTTTAGTAAAGCTTTTGACAAAGTTCCCCACAGGAGGTTAGGAAAAAAGGTGGAGGCATTAGGTATAAATAAGGAGGTAGTGAAATGGATTCAGCAATGGTTGGGTGGGAGGTGTCAGAGAGTAGTGGTAGAAAATTGTTTGTTAAATTGGTGGCCGGTGACTAGTGGAGTTCCTCAGGGATCGGTCCTGGGTCCACTATTGTTTGTTATATATATTAACGATCTGGAAGAAGGGGTGGTGAATTGAATAAGTAAGTTTGCGGATGATACAAAGATTGGTGGTATTGTGGACAGTGAGGAAGATTACCATAGCTTAAAAAGAGATATAGGAAAGCTAGAGGAGTGGGCTGAGAAATGGCTGATGGAATTTAATACGGATAAGTGTGAAGTGTTGCATTTTGGAAAGGCAAATCTAAATAGGTCATATACATTGAATGGTAGACAATTGAGGAGTGCAGAGCAACAAAGGGATTTAGGAGTTATGGTAAATAGTACCCTCAAAGTTAATACTCAGGTAGATAGAGTGGTGAAGAAGGCATTTGGAATATTGGCCTTCATAAATCGGAGTATTGAATTCAAGAGTTGGGATGTTATGATGAAATTGTACAAAGCATTGGTGAGGCCAAGTCTGGAATACTGTGTGCAGTTTTGGTCACCAAATTATGGGAAGGATATAAACAAAATAGAGAGAGAGCAGAGAAGGTTCACGAAAATGTTGACAGGATGTCAGGG
This sequence comes from Narcine bancroftii, assembly GCF_036971445.1. Taxonomy (NCBI): domain Eukaryota; kingdom Metazoa; phylum Chordata; class Chondrichthyes; order Torpediniformes; family Narcinidae; genus Narcine; species Narcine bancroftii. The sequence goes on from NC_091472.1 coordinate 38,146,504, forward strand.
TGTGAGTTACAGATAAAGGTTGAGCAGCCTGGGGCTTTTTTCTCTGGAGCGCAGAAGATTGAGGGGGGATTTGATGGAGGTGTTCAAGATTTTAAAAGGGACAGAGAGAGTCAACGTGGTTAGGCTTTTTCAATTAAGAGTAGGGGATATTCAAACCAGAGGCCATGGTTTGAGATTGAAGGGGGAAAATTATAAGGGGAACATGAGGAGAAATTTCTTCACGCAAAGGGTGGTTGGGATGTGGAATAAGCTTCTGGCGGAGGTGGTTGAAGCAGGGACGTTATTTACATTTAAGGAAAGACTGGATAATTACATGGAGGGGAGAGGATTGGAGGGGTATGGACCAGGTGCTGGTCAGTGGGACTAGGAGGGAGGAGATTTGTTCTGCCATGGACTAGTAGGCCCGAACTGGCCTGTTCTGTGCTGTATATGATTATATGGTTATTAAGAGTTGCCAGAGTTATAGGTTTTATCTGTAAACTTGGGGGAAGGGGGTTAATTATCTTTAATTTTATTGTTCATCTTTTGGGCAGCTCCTTGGAGGGGGAGGAACCTGCAAATGCAGTGACAGTTAAATGTTTTCAAAGAATGTGACTGAAAATAAAGTAAAATGCCTGAAGGTATTGTTGTCTTTCGAACTGTTTATTCTTAATGCAGGTGTATTAATTATGTATGGTAAGAGTAAGTCTCAAGCATCTCAAGTTCCTGCACTATCTTTATTTATTTTGGAAGGTGGTTTATATAAATGTCTGCATTGTGACGCTTCTGCAAAATAGCATATTTTGTGACACGTTCATCCCAATAAATTCTGATTCTGATTCTGAATACACTTATCTGGCATCGACCAACCCCCAAAGATGCCAGATACCAGGGGTTTTATTGTAAGTAGATTTTCCTGGTAGACCCATTGGCTTTGATACTTCTAAAGATATATAAATATCTCTATTATGCTTTAACAATAACAATTTACGTGCCAGACATTAGTTTCCATCTTGAAATTAGTCCAATTGGTCAGTGGGAAAACATTCAAATCCACCTCAGCACCAAAAGTGAGGATTAAAACACTAGTACCCAGAGCTGCAAAGCAGCAGCACTAACTGCTGTGATACTATGTATTCGGCAGGTATCAGGACTTGGAATCTGATGGTTATCAAAAAAAATTTAGAAATTATGTGAAACGAGTTCTCGAATTCAGAACAATGTTGCTGTTCATATAAATTCTTGAACACATATCGTCTATTTGTGGTGGCCCCTCGCAGCCCCTTTCAGGGTGCCTCACAAAATGAAGGACGAACGCAACGATCCAGCAGACTGCACGAGGCCCGCAGCACTGCCCTCCTAACTGGCCTATCAAGGAAAGAGGATCGCAAATGCACCAATCTTCGCTGAGGGGACTTTGACCACGCCCCTCAGCTTGAGAATAAAAGCAGGGCTGTGAGCCCAATAAAGCTCAGTGCTAACTACATTCAACTGGGGTTCATGTCATTCTTTCTGGTAAAGGTGTGTTCTTTCTGAGCTAACCTGCATACAGCTATAACTTCTGTGCTCTCGGCTCCACAGAGCCATAGCTTGTAGCAGCTAGCTACATATTGTTGTTTTCTCGCTGTAACTGAGTATTCCTCTCTGAGACGTCATATGCCAACTTCCCTTGCAATAAATAAATTAATATAGATGAGAAATTAAATGTGCTTGTATAATTTATAGAGAAGTTTAGAGTGGAAAAAGTTGCTTAAACACAAAACTGTTTGGGAAGGTGTGGACAACTGGGAGGAACTGATAGCTCTAAAATGGATGAAATGTGTAAAGTTGGCATTGCCATTATCATTTTCGGAGATGGATTAGTTTACTGGGCAAGCAAAATGTGTTATGATCCAATGATCAAGTTGCTGAATCTCTTGCACAACTTTTCAGCATTCTTTGCTATGAATGAGTTTGTAAATATTATTAGTGACAGCATATTCCTAGAATCATGAGTAATATTCTCAGCTGTTGACTGGCTCTCAAGGACATCATTATTCCCTTCCTATCTTCTAACTCATTCATGTCAACCTTCAGGAAGCTGAAGTCTCCTTCCTAATCCTCATTTGTAATGGAGGTCTGTCATCAGTGTTTACATCCAAGTCCATAGAATTCAATGTACAACGTTTCTTGTGTGCTATCTATTCACACAATTCTTGAAAATTCATTAACTCTGTTGGATTTACTTTCCCTATCTTTCCAACTTTTTTCTTTTAAGACTTCAATTAAGTGAGTTAAGTAAAACCTCCCCTTCAGCAATCCATGATGACTGGCCCTGAATAAATCATATTACAGCAAGAATTCAGTAATTTCATACTGTAATATAAACTTTTGTAGTTTAACTACCATTGAAGTAAGTTTAACTGGTTCATAATTTTTTGGCTTATCCCTGGATTCCTTTCTTGAAGAGAGAAGCCACAATAGGCAATTCCCAATCCTCTGGCAAAATATCCATTTCCTCAGAATTCTAGAAAAAATATAGTCACAGTCTCTATTCTTGCTTCACTTGTTTCCCATTAGAATCCTCAAATGTAAGCTACCTAATCTGGGTCAATCTGTATGAAATTTGATCGTTTTATTAGTACCATGCCACTTTGAATAATTACTTTTATTAATAGTTCTGTCCTCATATCCAACTTCTTTTTACTTTTCACAATAAGCTGAGCTCACCACTATAGCTATCTTTTTACTACTGGAACCGGGAATTCATATACAGCAATTTTATTGCCCTACGTATTACAATAAATTTTATTTACTACTTAGATATTAATAATCTTTTAATAATCTTCTTTTATGTGGCATTGAGCTTAGCTTGTATTTTTACTGGTTCCTATTTTGGAAAATTATTGGCTTGTCACACTTAAACAGAAAACTCTAGGAGTGAGGGAAGGGGGTGCTGTCTTGTTAGAAGTGCTAGTTTTTAAGCAAGGTATCAAATCAAGGCCATGTCTGCTCTGTCAGACAAACATGAAAGATCCCATGCACATTTTGAAACAAAATGAGTTATTGCCAATATTTAGGTTGTTATTTATTTTTTGGTTATATAAATAAATGTGGGTATGACAACGGCTCTGTATACGCTTATCTTTGTGAGGTTTTTCAGTTGGTTGTTTTTCCAGACTCTTTTGTGTAGTCTTCCAAAGGCGCTATTTGCCTTGGCGAGTCTGTTGTCTATCTCATTGTCGATCCTTGCATCTGATGAAATGGTGCAGCCGAGATAGGTAAACTGGTTGACCGTTTTGAGTTTTGTGTGCCCGATGGAGATGTGGGGGGGCTGGTAGTCATGGTGGGGAGCTGGCTGATGGAGGACCTCAGTTTTCTTCAGGCTGACTTCCAGGCCAAACATTTTGGCAGTTTCCGCAAAGCAGGACGTCAAGCGCTGAAGAGCTGGCTCTGAATGGGCAACTAAAGCGGCATCATCTGCAAAGAGTAGTTCACGGACAAGTTTCTCTTGTGTCTTGGTGTGAGCTTGCAGGCGCCTCAGATTGAAGAGACTGCCATCCGTGCGGTACCGGATGTAAACAGCGTCTTCATTGTTGGGGTCTTTCATGGCTTGGTTCAGCATCATGCTGAAGAAGATTGAAAAGAGGGTTGGTGCGGAGCCTGTTCGGCTCCGAATCATGGGTCCTCTACCGGCACCACCTACGGCTCCTAGAACGCTTCCACCAGCGTTGTCTCCGCTCCATCCTCAACATCCATTGGAGCGCTCACACCCCTAACGTCGAGGTACTCGAGATGGCAGAGGTCGACAGCATCGAGTCCACGCTGCTGAAGATCCAGCTGCGCTGGATGGGTCACGTCTCCAGAATGGAGGACCATCGCCTTCCCTAGATCGTATTATATGGCGAGCTCTCCACTGGCCACCGTGACAGAGGTGCACCAAAGAAAAGGTACAAGGACTGCCTAAAGAAATCTCTTGGTGCCTGCCACATTGACCACCGCCAGTGGGCTGATAACGCCTCAAACCGTGCATCTTGGCGCCTCACAGTTTGGCGGGCAGCAGCCTCCTTTGAAGAAGACCGCAGAGCCCACCTCACTGACAAAAGGCAAAGGAGGAAAAACCCAACACCCAACCCCAACCAACCAATTTTCCCTTGCAACCGCTGCAATCGTGTCTGCCTGTCCCGCATCGGACTGGTCAGCCACAAACGAGCCTGCAGCTGACGTGGACTTTTTACCCCCTCCATAAATCTTCGTCCGCGAAGCCAAGCCAAAGAAAGAAATATACTTCGTCTGCGAAGCCAAGCCAAAGAAAGAAATATAAATAAATCATATTATTTAACCATTATCACATTTGTCTTTGCAGAAGCTGGCTTGCAGATATCGGCACTCATATGGTCTTCACTGGAATACTGCAGAAATACTTGGTTAGCTGTACAGCATTTGGGGCATTTTTAGCCACATAAAAGCAAATCATTCTGCCTTTCTCATTCCCAGTCTTTCTTTCCCTCTTTCCATCTCTCTCCCTTTTCCCCTCTTCTTTCATTGGTTCAATGTTGTTTCCTTTAATTTTATGTTATTTTACATTTATCTGTAAAACTGTTGCACTTAGTGGAAAATAATTTTTCTCATTAGAAAGTGATGATTTGAACATTTTCCATCTCCCTTTCAAATATTCTGCATTGTTCAGAGATGTTTTGTCTTTCATTTAATTCATCTGCCTTTTAAATTATTCAAACTAGCTGTTTCTTTATTATATACCTTGTTTTGACATTTGAATTTTCTATTTGGTTAAAAAGATGGCAAAACTTAGTGAATATATCCTTTTGCCAATGGAATCCATTTCGATGTCAATTTTCCAGCAAACCAAAAGAAATGAAAGGATTGGAAAATTGTACAAAATGTAGAAAGGGTTAAAAGCAAAATATGTTGGATGGAATTCAATGTCTGTAAATGTGAATTGATATATTTTAGAAAAGAAACAGAAGTAATTTACCGTGAATGGAAATAGGCTGAGGTCTATGAAAACCAGAGGCACTTCCTGATACAAGTTCAAAGAATTATCCAGGCTGCAGCATGGGTTTATAAGGTACTAAAATAGATATATGACCTAGAATTCTTTACACATAGAGCCATTTCTTTTGATGGATTGAAAACTGGCTTGGTGGAAGGGGTCATGGAGGGTTGATTTTCTGATTGGAGGGCTTTGATTCATGGTGCACCGTAGGGTTTGTTGCTGTGTCTACTGTTGTTTGTATCGATATTAATGATTTAGATGGCAATGTAGTTAGCATAAGTAAATTTGCAGATGTCATGTAAAATGTGTCATGCACTGAATAGTGAGAAAGACTACTTAAATTTGCAGGATATAGATCAGTTGGCAAGGTAGACCAAGGAATGGCAAATGGAATTTAACTCTGACATCTGAGCAGTGTGCACTTTGGTCAGCCAAACCAGGGAGGATTTACACAGTAAATGGTAGAGCCCTGGAGAATATTCAAAAAAGGATGGACAAGGGAGAACTGGTGCATAGTTCCATGAAGTTGGCGACTTGTGTTGACAGGGTGGTGAAGAAGTCATTTGGCATACTTGTCTTCATTGGGTAGGGTATTGAGTTCAAAAATGTAGGGACCTCATAATACAGCTGTACAAGGCATTGACGAGGCCATAATTGGAATCCTGGTCACCCAGCTACAAGAAAGATATAAATAAGATGGAAGTTGTAGAGTGGAAATTCATTTAGATCTTACCTGGACTGAAGGGCTTAAGTTTGGATAGGCTACATCTTTATTCTCTGGAGTGGAAGAGGTTGAGCGGTAACCTTACGAAGGTATATAAAATTATGAGAGTCTTGGATAAAGTGAAAGCCCACAATCTTTTTCCAAGGATAGACAATTCTACAATGAGAGGACTGGAGTTCAGGTGAGAAGGGATTTAAGTCGTTCCCAAGAGGCAACCAGAGTTGTTCTGTATCTGGAATGAACTACACAATAAAATGTAACAGCAAGTACAATTGTGGTGTTCAAGAGACATCGAGTCCCACAGCATGGGACAAGCCCTTTGGCCCAACTTGTCCATGGTGGTCAAGTTGGCATCCTGTGCTAGTTGCATTTGTCTGCATTTGGTCCTCATACTTCTAGGTCCTTCTATCCATATATCTGTCCAAATGCCTTTTAAATTTTGTAATTGTACCCATTTCTATAGCTTTCTCTGGCTGCTCATTCCAGATACAGGCTGTCCTCTGAGTGCAAAAGCTGCCTGTCAGGTCCTTCTTAAAACTTTCTCATGTCATTTTACACCTATGACAATTCTAGAATTGTCTACCATGGGAAAATATTGTGAGCAGTTAGTTTATTCATGTCACTCATGATTTTGTAAGCATCAATAAGGTCACATTCAACCTCCTACATTCTGGGAATAAAGACTTAGCCTACCCAACATCCCCCGTAGCTCAAGGATTCCAATCTCAGAAACATCCAAGTGAATCTCTTTGCACACCTCCCAGCTTATCCTTTTATCCTTCTTATAAACAGGTAACCAGAATTTATCATAGTATTCCAACTGTAGCCTTGCCAATGCCTGTACAGCTGGACCATGAGGTACCAACTTTTGTACTCAATTCCCTGCCCAATGGAAGCAAATATCTCAAATGCCTTATTCACGACCCTGTCCATCTGAGTTGCCACTTTCATGGAACTATGCATCTGTACCCCTAGGACTCTCTATTCTACAACACTCTCCAGGGCCCTGCCACCTAAGTCTTCCATTGATTTGACTCACCAAAGTGCAACATCTTACACTTTCTCAGAGCAAAATTCCATTTTACACTCCTTAGCCCACCTTTTCAACTGATCTATATCTTGTTGTAAACTTTATTAATCTGCCTTGCTATCCACTACACCAGAAAATTTGGTGTTATCTGCAAATTTACTAATCATGTCTATTACATTGACACCCAAATGAATTTTTTTGAATATCTTATTTATAATTTTAAATCATGTAACATTAATTATAACATATTCACACAAACATTATATAATTGAATAAAAACCCCCCAACCTCCCTCATCCCCCCTCTAACACTCTCCCTCCTCCACCTTCCACCTACAAAGAAAGTAAGAAACCCCAAAAATAAAAAAAGTAATAAAAATAAAAAATAAAAACCCCAAAATCACCGATTAGGCCAACGCTAACTCCCTTAATTACGAGAAGTGGCCCTCGCCACTAGTGGCATGAAGCCTCGGAAGAGGAAAGTGGGGAAAAAAAGAAAATCTGCCTCCCCCGGACAGAATATCAACATTTAATTTCAATTGGTCAAGTGTGATGAGCTTCTTCAAGGTCTCTATTGACTTGATCATCATCAATTTCGACTTGAACCTCAGTCGGCAGTCTTTCTGCAGGAATCCCTCTCTTCGATTTTTCTTGATCCCTTTCCATTTGTTGAGATGAATAACATTATCTTCAATTCTGCTTAATATTAGGCAATGAATTGCCAAATTCCAAAGCTGCAGACTCATTAGCAAAAAATTGCACTTGAAATTGTCCATAAAAAACTTTAAGAACTGCTGGATATCGAAAAGCAAATCTATATCCCTTCTTCTATAAAACTGACTTTGCTAGATTGAACTCTTTTTTTTCTTTTGACAATTTCATTAGTCAGATCTGCATAGAAGAACACTCTTATTATTGTGGATCATTAAAAGGGCTTTGTTGTTGTTGTTCCCTGGCTTTTTGAACTGCCATTTTCAAAATAATTTCTCTATCTTGGTAACATGAAGATTTTATCAAAATAGAGCACAGTAGTTGTCCCGGATACGCTTTTTCCTTAGAGCTCTCTGTGCTCTATCAAGTTCCAAACCATTTGGAAAATTCTCCGGTCCCAAAATTTCAGGCAGCCAATTTTGAAAAAACTGCTCTGGATTTAGTGCCCTCAAAGTCCTCAGGGAAACCAACAATTTTTACATTGTTTCTTCTACTCTGATTTTCCAACATGTCAACTTTTTGCAATAAATCTTTCTTCTGAATTTCCCACACCGTAAAAGAATCTTCTATCTTATTAATTGTATCTTTGCATTCATCTACCTCCGTATGACATTCATGAAAATCTTCATTTTTGAACTTTCATTTTAATTTTGTCAACAGTTTTAATACACTTTGCCATGTCTGTCTTCATTACAGTAATTTCTTCTCTAATAGCTCCCAATTGGGTAGAAAAATCAGCTTTCACTTCAGCAAAATTTGCATCCACTTTTTGACTAAATCAATCCATTTCTTTCAAAGATCTTATCAAAAATCTGTTGGTCAAGAGGTTTTGGGGTAACATAATATGCAGCCATTTTACCTTGAATATATTGATCTCCTCCTTCTGCTTCTGATTCCTCTCCCTGTAATTATGGCACAAGGCTTTCCTCCTCCACTCCTGACTCTCTTCTTCCTCCTCTGTGGAAGTTGCCAATGGTTGAAATTGCAGGCGGGCTTTCTGCTTAGCCCTTGTTTGACCTGCAATCGCAGAAGAAGTTGGGTCCGCAGACTCTGACTCGATCACTTCCATAGTGCGCATGCACGAAGTTCCACGCATGCGTGTTGATTTTACAGTCAGTTCTGTAGTTTTCTTCTGTACTCCAGCGCCATCTTCTCCAGCTCCTTGAGAAGGTGGCGCTGGAGTTTGGATTCTTACCCGTGGAGCCTTTAAAGATCGAGGCTGGAGAAGAACCAGGATCGGAGGTTGAGTCTTCAGGGTAGGCTCAGTTTCTTCCATCACAGTAACTTCAGTTACAGCCGATTTTTTTTTGCAGTTTGTGTTCTAGATTTTTTTTGCAGCCATCTTTTGAGACCTCTAGAAAAATTGTAGTTATGTAATACTTTAAATTTTAAAAAAAGTCGGATATTAATTAATTCTGTCAGGAGAGGCATTTTCCACGTCTTCTCCCTACGCCATCACACCATTCCCCCTCCTCCCACCCAAATGATTAACACAGATAGCAAACAACATTAGACCCTGCATGAACAAATTTGGATGGATATATGAATTTGAAGGGTTAAAAGGATGTCGTCCAAATACAAACAAATGGGAAGACAATGCCTTGATGCCAACTTGGTGACATTGATGAGTGGGGCCACCAAAAAGCCTGTTCTGTGCTTTATGACAGTGCATGCATATGTCAACTGTTTTATGTAATGGAAGTCTGCTTTTACCACATTTGGGTTGAAGAGTATCACTCCAGAAATTTGATATATCAATGATGCATTTCCATGTCAGATTCACATGGAATAACATAATATTTAATGCTACCTTCGTTTAGTACAGGACACAAGAAAAATAGGCAATGCTCTTCTCAATTGTGTCTGTCAATAAGAGCCCCTGGAAGGGGCACCACATCCTTCCTTTCATTTGATGCTTTCACCATGTTTTAAATCACCAACCCACCAACCTTAATCACCTTGTCATGCTGTCCCGCTGCCGACTTCACAATCTGACCCTTGATTGATTTTTAAATTTATTTTTATGCCCCCTCTCTCCTGCTCATTTTTTCTTTCCTGCCCTTGTGATTGCTCCTCAGGCCCAGATTTACCTGTTACTTTCTTCTGTGCACTTTGCCCTGGTGCAGTGTGAGAAAGGCCATTCAGTAACACTTGACACCTTATGCCTCAGGTGCTGAGGAATGTTGTTTGTTGTGAACATGGCCATGCTAATCAATAGCTTGCCAAGCAACAATTCTTTAGTAAACCTCTCACCCAGTTCCAATGAACTTCAGGCTTCAGACTATAACCATGAAAGTAATATGTCGCCTGAGTCATTGGACTGAAATAGATTTTTAGACCAAGGAATCAAGGATTCTCAAGAACAGAGAATAAATTGGGACCGAAATCTGGATCAGATCAGATGCAGATGGTGCAGGCTACAGGGTCACATGCACTACCTTTAGTAATATTTCTTGTGTTATTATAAAATATTAATTAGACTTCACTTGAACTATTATGCACAATATTGAACTTCACATATCAGGAATGTTTCGCAAATTCATAAGGTTGCAGTCTGCTGTGAGGGATTATAAATCCAAAGAAAAGTGAAAACGGGATTTTTTTTCCCTTCATTAGAACTGTGCAGTGTAGATTGTCGTCTGGTATAATCTACAGTTACAAAAGGATAATAAAAGGAGAAACCAGAGGCAAAAGCTGATAGTCTCTGAAATGAGAGCAGGGAGAGGGATGCATCTTTAGACTGTCCATTATTTCTGATTCAGGGAACATACCAAATTATTGGAATGATTTCATTTATCAGGTAGCTGCATTCTCACTTTTCAGTTGTTTATCATCTCAAGGACTGGGAGAGAAATTACATTAACAAGTAGAACTTATTAAAATGAGCTTTCATTGCTTAAAGCTAACTAGCGCTACTGATGTTAGAGATACATTGTGGTGCGGAAGGTGTTGGTGAAGCTGAAGCCGAAACTGAAACTGCTGCTATTTCCATATAAGGCCTTCAATGACATTGCCCCCCCACCCCATCCACCATATCTCCAATCTCCTTATGCTTTACTCTGCTCCCAAGCTGCTCAGCTCAACTACCGCAGGACACTTGGCTGTTCCACGCACGAAGTGCACACAAAGGGGAGACTGGGCCTTTGTAGTTGTAGCCCCCAAACTGTGGAACAGCATTCCCCTGACCATTAAACTACCCACCTCCCTCAACTGCTTTAAATCCAGATTAAAAACACACCTTTTGCCGTTAGCATTTAACATCTGAAACCTTTTGTACTCTCCTTACCTCCGACAGTGTTGTGCTATTCACTGCAATTGTGGTCTATTTATAATGGCTTAATCCATTTTTCTGTACGGCATTTTGGTCAATGCATGATGAAAAAATGTTCTATATAAAGAACTTGAACTTGATGTGGAAGCCATTTGAGAATACTGTAGCTTAATCTGAGAGAGAGAGTATGTCCACGAGATTCCAACTGACTATTGAAGATCTCATTGCAAAGATTGGAGAGATGGGAGGAAAGGCCAGAATATCTTTCAGCCAAATACTTTGAAAGAAAAAACTGAGGAGGGAAAAGTCAGGAGTCAAGTGGTAAAGACATGGATATAGTGTTACCTGAAATTTGGTCGTGGCTAAGATCAGTAAATGTATTTTCAAATACCATGCTTCCTTCAGGTTTCTTAATTAGCCTCAGATGTTCTGCAATCTCTTTTCTGTTAATCTCTATCACCAAAAATTACTATAATTCAGGACTTGTACCAGATTTGAGAGCTGGCATATACTTGGAAGGTCAAATGGCATAATTCTTTGACGTAATAAGGAGTCATGCTGCGAGAGTTATACCCACATCTCACTGCTTGCAGGCTCACTTCTAAACATTTATTTTGGTTCTTTTAAAAATTTAATTATTTCAAATTAGTTATTAAAATCTTTGAATTGTTATTTTTTGATAGTTGGCTTTCTTAATGTCAGGGTCATACAGAAACATTGAAAAACCTTGGTAGATTGACAACCTCAAAGCTGGGTAGAGGTGTGAAACAGCCCATCTTGAAGATGTAGCAACTTTATGTAATATACAAAGCAATCAGTCTAGAATCTGATGCTTTGCATAGGCTGAACAGTGATAACTCACTGGATGAAGGGGAATAGAATTATGTAGGTTCTGCCTTGTGGGAAGGTGAGGTTAATTGTGACGAGTAGAGAATCAGATGACAACTTCAACTGGGTAGATGAAGAATTCCCAATTTAGTGATGGAGACAGAAAACATAGTGCAAAGATTATAATATGAAGGATAAATTTGATTAGTAAAAGGATAACAATAAGGTATAGTTTTGCAATACCTCCAATGTTGTAGGATAGAATTAAAGATGAATGAATATGAACTAGTTATTAAAATGGGCAGTGAAAACAATGTTAAGTGGCCTAATTTTGTGCTGTTACTTCTTTGATTTTAACTTTACTCTCTCTTAAGAAAATAGTTTTAATTTTACTGTGATATATTTTTGTACAGCAATTTAGTTACAAAAACAGATATGTTAATTGAAGATTCCTGATGACAGGCTCAGGCCGGAAACATTGATTGCCTTTTACTTCCTATGGATTTTGTGTGACCTTCTGTGTATCTGCTTATGTTAATTAAGACCATAAGATATAAGAGCAGAAATAGGCTATTCAGTCTATCAAGTTTGCCCCACTATTTAACCAAAGGCTGATCCATTTCCACACTCAGGCCCACTGCCTGGCCTTCTCCCCAAAACCTTTGTTTCTCTGACTGATCTAGAACCCATCAATCTCTGCCTTAAATGTACCCAATGACCTAATCTCCACAATGGCCTTTGACAACAAATTCCACAGATTTACCACCCTCTTGCTGAAGAAATTCCTCTGCATCTCTATTCTAAATGGATGTCTTTCAATCCTGAAGTTGTGTCCTTTTGTCCTAGACTCTCCCATCAAGGGTACAAATCTTTCTACATCTACTCCATCCATGCCTTTCAACTTTCAAAATTTATCAATGAGATCCCACCAATATTCTCCTAAATTCCATTGAGTACAGGCCAAGAGCTGTCAAATTCTCTTCATGTAACTGCGCTACTCTAAAGAAGACACATGTAGTGTAGTCAGGCTAAGCTCTGAGTTTTATTAGGGCTCAGGCCTGACTTTGATACTTGCACAGTTCCTGCCATGGTCCCCCTTGGCTGACGTCACAACATGCATAACAAAAGCGGGTTTCCCATGCGCGGGTACTTTCTTGCATAACAATGCCATTCTTCCCTGCGTGCTGTCCCTGTCTGTTGGCTGTGCAGTGCCATTTTGGTGTCGTTAAAGCTGCTCTTGCTGTTTACCCGCCGGTTTGCCTGTTGGGACCAGTGCTGCTGCACGGGCTGCTGACCTTAGGTTGTACTCGCCGCCCAGAGTACCGGCTCGACTGCCGCTGAGGTGGGCTGCCAGATTCATATAATAAACTGCTTTGATATACTTCCTAAAGAGTAGAAGAAACCATTAATGCTGGTAGTGGAATAAATTATTGAGAGCAGCTTTTAAAATATTTCATACCTAATACAAATGTGAAAAGTACAGAAGAAGCTGAACTTTTTGGAGCAGGAGTCATCTTCTCAGCAGAGGTTCTCCAGAAGCCTCTGTGGCTGACTGAAAAAAAACCAACACATTCATGATCTTATCAGGAAATGCAAGTCAGATCCTCATTGATAAAAGAAACATTTATTGAAGGTATATTTTTGTCCAATTGAACAAGAAGGTAGTTAAAGGTTAGGCAAAGGTTTGGGTCACATTCAAGCCAAGCAAGGCAAGGATAGTCTTTTCATCTTGAGCATTAGCAAAGCAATGGGTCTATGACAATAATTTGGGAGATTCTCCTTACTTTTATTTTCAGATAATATCAGACTATTAAATTATTGTGATAAGATTGGGTCTTTGGATTTTCAGTACTTCTTCCAGATACTAGTTGAATTGCCCAGTAATACAGCCATTATACTATGATGAATAAGTTAAGCTGTTCTTAACACCAGATTTAAATGTACTCTTGCTTCTAAATTAGGCTATAGATTCAAGGAACTTGAGGACATAATTTCAACAGGAATTGAAGAGGAGCAATGTGTGGGCTTTGGATAAAGAGAAATCTGTTTGAAATGTTAAGTCTATGTTTTCTATTTACGTGCATGTTAAATATATTTTACTGTTGCTTGAAGGAAAGTAAGAAAGTTTTCCAAAATTTGAGGCATTTATCTTGTTTTTTTTTGTGTGAGATCTTGTTGTGGTCAAGTTATTCGCTAGATTGTTTTCCACCAATTCACAATGGCCTCACTGAATTTGAAGTAGTTTAAGATGAGAAATATTTTTGTGCAGTGAATTTATTTTAAAATTTATATTTGGAAAAACTATTGTATTGGAAAATGAAGGTTTCCAGATGTGTGTGGCTAAAAATCAATTGTGGTCAATATTTCTTTGAATCCCACATCTATTATTCCTTTCCCAACTGTTATACACACCATTTGCCTACCAATTAGTCCAATGATTTAATCACATGATCTCAATGCCACATACCTGATGACTTAAAAAAAATTCCAATGACTCTTTTCCAAACATCTAAAAGACCCACACCAATCATAACAAGTGACTTTCTATCTGACTGTGTTTTCAACAGAAGAGGTTTGCAATGCATCTATAATTTTAATCTGCAGGGAATGAAGCACATGTGGAGTTAGTCTCAATGTTTATACTGCAAATCCCAATATCAGGGGCCTCATTCATTTAAAGCGTGATGATATTTGAAAAAAAAAAATTTAAAGAATATTTTCAGTCAAATTTTAAGGTATGCTTCCCAAATTGCATTTGTGAATAAGGGAGCAATTGAATCAACCATCCTCTTAGGCAGTCCTTTAGAAATGAGGATGACTTGGCTGCACACTGGGTGAACCAGTTTTGAGACTGCTAATACAACCAGAATGGGAACCATGGACTCTTCCATAGATGGGGCAGTAGAGCTGAGGGCTGTAGTGGCCCTTCCACTACATGTGCAGCCATTCACATGTATGCAATTGACAAGATTTTCCCTTCATTGTTAAGAAAACTCTTTTCTTTGGGATTCCAATGTTGACCTCAATTTCACATGACAGGACGAATTCAAATTATAAAGAGTGCAATGAGAACATTTATCTGCCTTAGGGTGAGTGGAGTGTGGAACAGGAGGAGTGCACCTCATGGAGGGTTCACCATGAGGCACAAGACTAACTACTGAGTCTCCTTTTCATAGAGCTTCTGTCCCTCAGAAAATACCACCAGGAGTGACCTGAATATTGGGCAGCAGCAGAAATTATACCGGAATTGTAAGGATATGCTGATGACCCAAAATTGTTGCTGGGTATCAAGATGTACTTTCAGGAGATGCTGAAACTTGGCAAGGGAGACAGGATCAGGACAGATTCACCAGAATGGCACTGAATGTATAATTAAACTACGCTTTGAGCAACCCCACTTCATGGCTGACAGGGCTGGCTCTCTGCCCAACTTGTGAGTGAAGATGATCTAGCACTGTATGAAGAAGGGACTTTTCACTGTAATGGAGGGCTGTGTTTACCTGATGATGGGGATCCTGACCTCAGATCAATTATAATACAGGTGTAGGAATGCATTGGGGTTAAGTTATAATTAACTTCAGCATAACCAGCTTCTTCTTACATCACTCTCACCAAAAAGGGCCAACTAATACTGTAATCCATGTGTTCAAAACCTGACTAGAGTCCAGGTGGGCTGAGAATCTGCTTTACTGAAAAGATAGAAGTGTTGAGATTGCTTTACACTATTTTTTCCAGAATTAAAACATTGTGAGTCTCTCTAATATTGTTGAGTGAAAATTTCAGTTGTGAGAGGTTAGCCTTATGACTCCACGCTGAAACTGATAACATTCTCACCGAGGCCTTGCAGATTTTTGCAGCTGTTACAAAATAACAGCAGGCACAATGTTTGCAGTCTGTTCTTAGGGGGATGTACAACCCTATTAGCAACAGTTGCAAATAGATCCTGCAGTGGAGGGAAGGACTGTAAGTAGATGGTTGCAGGAACCTGTCAGGCTTTTGAAGAACAGTGTCCATAGGAGGTGCATACTTCATGCAGGGGCGTCGCCAGGTTTTAACATTAGGGGAGCAAGAGCACACATAAAAGGTGCCATGACCACAGCTTGCAACACACACACACACACACACACACACACACACACACACACACACACACACACACACAGTGAGAATCCATATGACACAAGATGATGCACATTGTTTATTCTATTTACAAGATGGCTCCATGATTAGGCATTAAACAAGGAGAAAAGCTGCATCCAAATCATCAAAAGGGACAATAAACTATTGCCGTTTCATTGCTGCCAACTCAAAAACAATTCTACACAAATTTTATAGCTTCTGAATTAATTGGTCCAGTTTAGAAACACCTACTTAAAATAAAACTATTTATTCTCACTTCTGTGTAGAGATTAGCAGACATAATCCAACATTTAAAGATGGTCTTCAGGAGTGAAGTCAGGGAATTCTTCCTCAGACAGAGAACAGTGGGCATTTGAAACTCCCTTCCATCCTATCTTAAACAGGAAAACCCAACTCCAAATACAATATTAAGACTAAGTTTATAAAACAGAGATAAGAATGAAGATTTTATTTTTTAAAATGCACTTTTAGTTTATGTGATTTAAAACAAAAACAGGAATTTCCCTGTGAAAAATCATCAATACAGATGAAGAGAGTAGGTTGCAGGTGTAGGAGTTTAGAAACAGTTATTATTTTAATGTTAGGAGTTCTGAAACAGTTATAGAAGGTAGAAAGAAAAAGCAAGAAAAAAGCTAAAATGTTCTTTGTGTAAAATGGCGCATGAAAAACAGCAGAACAGAGTAAACAAGATAACAGAGGAATTTAAGAAATATGCACGTACACACACAAAGAGCTTGTTTAATAGGAGGTGGGGAAAGGAGGTGTGAGTACAGGATAGGAGAAAGTCGGAGTCAGTCAAGAGTCAGGCGAATAGGGAAAAGTGCCAAACCAATCCAAGAAGGATAAATGTAAGAAAAATGTAAGGGGAGGTGAATTGAAAAATGTATAAAAACAAAGAAGCGTCCCACTCTCGGTGTACTTTCCCGAGGTAGGGGGAGAGTACCCAACCTTGCAATGTTGTAAATGTAAATAAATGTTCTTTGTTCTCAATTTTTGTCTCGAGCATATTTCTTAAATTCCTCTGTTATCTTGTTTACTCTGTTCTGCTGTTTTTCATGCGCCATTTTACACAAAGAACATTTTAGCTTTTTTCTTGCTTTTTCTTTCTACCTTCTATAACTGTTTCAGAACTCCTAACATTAAAATAATAACTGTTTCTAAACTCCTACAGCAGGGACACAACCAACTGCAGATTGAGAATCTCTTACAAGGCAAAATTGTAAGTATTGGTTAGGGAAGTGAGGAAGGAGGGGATGAAAATAACCTGACAACGTGAAGGCACGTGTCTCATCTCTGTCAACTTCTTAAACTGAAGTCGAAATAATAAAATGAAACAGGCTTTGCAAGGAATTCCTTTTGTACATTACATTATTCCTTTTTTTTTTGCAAATTCACTGCAGCCTGTAATACTCCTGAAGGCCTGGCTACATTGATAGAACAAACAACCTTGATTCGAAACAAAATATAGGTTTGCATTTTTCATCATAAAAATGCAAAAAGGAATTGTATCCTCTTAGGAAATTTCATGCGGCTTAGCGACGGACTGCGGGGAAGGAGGCAAGTTATGAAAAAAATCTGACACTTTTCCAACACTGCATCTGAGAAAATCTTAGGTCTTAATGTTCAAAAAGGAGTTAAATCCACCACTGTGCTGCAGTTAATAAATCGGCTTACAAACAGAATCAAATCCACCTCACCCAAGAATGGATTTTTATGAAAAATACTATTAATTATGATTTTCAAATGAAAAAAATCAAAGGCCATGTTCAATTATTGGGTATTGTGGCAGCTCACCAACGCAACAGACGAACTGGCTCACAGAGTTGCGGCCAAGTACGCAGCAGATCAGACTGAGAGAGCTCTGGGTGCAGGATAAGCCTAGCAGCTGATGTCATGAAGGTCTCGAGAGTCACAAGCATCATCAGATTCCAAGGGATTTAAACACGTGTGCGAGTTCTGTTAAAGTCAGTGGTTGAACTCACTTTCAGCTCTGGGGTTCTTTTGCTCGCTGTGTGCCTAGTGCAACTACATTGGTGTCCATGATAGTCCAATGGCATTTGGACCCAACGATGACTGACCCAAGCATGCAGAATGTAGTTTCACTGAAACTGCCGATTTTCTGGACCTTGCAGCTGCAGGTCTGGTTTGAACAGGCTGGAGCCCAATTCCAGGTCAGGCAAATCATCTTGGATGCCAAAAAGTACTACTATGTGGAGTTATGAGCCCAGAGGACCCCAAAACCCAGCAGCAATAGATATTCACCAAGACAAAAGGTTAAATAAACCAAAGCTGCTTTTAATTATCTTTAAACATGAAAGCAGAGTCAAGCTTTAACTTATTACTATTGTCTTAAATAACCTAACGTAACCCCCTTCTAATTCTAAGCGCACGTGTATGTAATGTGTATATGTAAGTTCAGAAAAGTTATTTGATTCACAGTCCAATCTCACTTCTCATTCCTCCAAGTTTATTGGTTGCAGGCAATTCTTATAATGTGCACTAAAGTTAACATTTATGAAGTTCACCTGGCTTTGGTGTTTGAAAGGTAAATGGTTACTGCTCAGGAAGGTTCTTGTCATTTTTCAGAGAGATTTGTTGTTCACTGGACACCTACAACTGATTCCTTTTAATCAGCCTCTTCAGTGTCATGCCGAAGAAACTTGCCCTATCAGGGTTCTCCAGATGAAACCCTCTTTCTTTCAGGTCACCACAGAGTTCCTTTCTGTTTCACTTATTTCAAGTGAAACATTAGGGAGCCATTCCTTTCCTTTTGCATGAACCACAAGGGCTTTGTCCAGGCTGAACTAAGCACTCACAACCTGTCTTCCAAATGGAGTTTTTCCACAAGCTTGCCAGCTTGTCCTGTTCCAGTCCCAGCTGCTGCTGAACTGTAAAACTGTAGAACTGAATCCTCTCTCTCTCTCTCTCTCTCTCTCTCTCTCTCTCTCTCTCTCTCTCTCTTTCTCTCTCTCTCCCCCCCTCTCTCTCTCAGAGAAAAACCTGTTTTATTCTTTCTGCTTGCAAAACCACATGATCCTCTTAGAACAGCAAGTTCCATTCCAGATAGCCTGTGGCTCCGATAAGTTCTTTCATCTGTTGCCTTTTTGTACAGAACAATCCATTAGTGAAGTCTCTTGTGTACTCTCCAAAGCTTTTGAAAGGCTCTTGGAGCCGGCCTGTCTAGCATGATTAGAGCTCCAGTATTTTAAATGAGATCTGTTTTAAAGTGTTTGTATGTGACCTATACTAAAAAACCTGCTCCAATTTATCTCCCAAAAACACATCTATAATCTGTCTCAGTGGTTGGTTCACTTGACCAGGAAACAGCAGGCTGCATTGTCGACTTCCTACACCAACCACCAGTTGTGGACAGGTGTGAAACAATGAAGGCACTCCTGATCTGTATTTTTGGCCTCTCCTGCTGTGAACGAGCAGTGTGGTTGCTCCACATGGATGGCCTAGGGGACCACATGTGATTGGCCTTAATGAACAAGATGCTGGCACTAGCAGATGGCCATAAGCCATGTTTACTGTTTGAACAAGTCTTCTCAAGCAGATGCCAGAAGATATCCGCCTCCTCACCACTAATGATGATTTCAGTGACCCACGCAAAGTAGCGGCCCATGCAGATACCCTATGGGACACCAAGCAGCATGGCAGGGTCTTCATCAACCAAGTTGCTCCATCACGCCCTAAGGCCCTGGCCTTCCCCATGCCATCAATGAAGCCAGTGATGTCCACATCAGGAAGTGACCCCAGTTAGGACCATTGGTGTTTTTACCACCAAAAGTGAGGTTCAGGAGCCCACCATTGCCATCCACCCTATTCTTTTCCAGGAAACTCAGGGGCTGGCTGTCATTAAGTCTATTGCCGCTGACCACTGTGATACCTCCATTACTTATGGGACTGACACTCCGGGTGAAAGTTCCTCATAGACATGGAGGCAGAGGTTAGCGTCTTGTTCCCCTTTTCTCCATGACACCCATGCTGGAAGTCATGACCGGTGCTCACCACTGCCAATAACTGTATTCGCAAATACGGCATATGAACCACCCAACTGCAGTTTGTTCCAACTCTGCTGCCACCTGAGTGAATATGGCCTGGCCTTCCACACCATGAAGTGCCAGTTTGGCCCATTGGCCATTGATTTCCTTGGGCACTGCATCGACCTGCATGGAGTAGTTTCCTTGCTGGTGAAGGTTGAGGCTATATGCCAGTTAGCCAGGCCCTGTACAATCAAGAGTCAACAGGAGCTCGTGGACATGATCAACTTTTACCATCAATTCCTACCATCGGTGGCACAAATAATGTGACTCCTGTTTGGCCTGATGCCTGGCAAGTTCAAGGAAATCACCTGGGACATGGAGTCAGCGCGGCTTTTGAGCAGCTCAAGGACTCACTTGCAAACGCCACCCTCCTGGTACACCCGCGGATGGATGTGCCCACAGCCCTCATGGTTGATGCTTCCAACTCAGCAGTCAGTGGTGTGCTGGAACAACAAATTGAAGGTCAATGGAAACCACTCACGTTCTTCAGCCGGCACCCGCGATCCCTGGAGCTGAAATACAGCGCCTTCGACAGAGAACTGCTAGCCCTCTACCTCACCATCTAGCACTTTTGGTATTTCTTACAGAGGTGGGAATTCACGGTCTTCACGGACCACAAACCCCTAACTTTGCATTTGCCAAAGTGTCGGATCTGTTGTCGGCACGGTAGCAACGCCACCTGTCATACATCTTGGAGTATACGACCACCGTCAAACACATCTCCAGGAAAATCAATGTTGTGGCTGACACACTGTCTCGCACCTCCATTCATTTTGATTGTTCCCTGTCCCCAGGGTTGGACTACGCAGCACTCACCGAGGCACAGCATCTGGATGAAGAAATGCTGGCTACCGCACCGCAATCTCTGGCCTGAAACTTGAGGACATCCCCATCGGCCCAACAGGCAGCAAGCACCTCTGTGATGTGTCCACTGGCCAACCCTAGCCCATCGTTCCAGCCACTTGGAGGCATCGCGCTTTTGACACACAATATGGTTTGGCCCACCTGTCCATTCAGACAACCATCTAACTGGTGGCAGATAGATTTGCTTGGCATGCCTACACAAACTGGCTGGGCACAGGGCCAGGACATGCATACACTGCCAGACCTCCAAAGTCCAAAGACACAAGAAGCCCCCCCCTCCAACTCTTCCAGCCAATGCACAGAAGGTTTAAGCATGTCTATGTTGACATTATTGGTCCAGTCTTCCGGGGTGGGGGAGAGAGGGCAAAGAATCTTTTCACCATGGTCAACAGGTTCACCAGGTGGCCAGAAGCCGAACAGCTCACCGACATCCAGAGAGTCCTGTTCCAGAGCCCTCAGTGCAGGCTGGGATGCATGTTTCAGCCTGCTTGCCAACATCACCTCAGACAGTTCACGTCCAGCCCATGTTCGATGCTGGCACAGCTACTTTGGACCCAGCTGCACTACACTATGGCCTACCATCCAACGGCCTGGTAGAGCTTCCATGGCAGTGCTCACAAGACTCTGAGTGAAGGTAGGAGCACTAGTTCCTGTCCAAACCTCAGGCCAGAGCCCAATACTTTCCATTGTCCACAAGGAACCCCTGGACTGCAACTACATCTTCGCCTGCAGGGGCATGCACTGGACTCCACTGTAGCAGCAGTACAAGGGCATGAACAAGGTAATGCATCAGAATGGAACCATATGCATCCTCAACATGAGCGGTCATGAGGAAACCTTCACTATTGACCACTTCAAGCCGGTGCATTTAGACCTGGAACACACTGTGACTGTGCCGATGAGGTTGGCCACCCAAATAAACTAAAGAGGCATTGGCCATGGACTCCATACCTTCTAACGCCGGTTCTGGGGGTTGGGGGGGGTGTTGTCATGTGGCAGCTAGCCTATGCAACAGATGAACTGGCTCATGGAGCCACGGGCAAATCGTGGCAGATCTGACTGTGAGAGCTCCAGGTGCAGGGCAAGCCCACAGACTGGCGGCTAATGTCATAAAGTTCCTGGGATACGCAAGCATCCATCGTGTTCTGAAGGATTTAAAGGTGTGCGAGAGTTCTATTAAAGTTAGTTAGTTCAACTCGCTCATGAATCTGTGTGGTCCTTTCATTCACTGCATGCCTAGTGCCACTACAATATATTAAATAAAAATTGCAACGGACAATCCCAGTCCATGGGCGCACACAAAAGACTGTCAAAATGATCATTTACAAATGAACTCTGCTAAACATCTGCTGATTTGTTGCCTTTTTTTTGGGAGTGGTTGGGTAGAGCAGTTGAGTTTGCTTTTCAGTGATTGTTGCCTGTGGTTTGAAATGGAGCTCAAGTGTAGACCCAGGGGAGGGTTTGGAGTTGGGCATCAGGAGCTCTGGTGTAGGCTGAGGGGAAGGTTTGGAGTCGGGTGTCGGGAGCTTGGGTACAGGGTTCAGAGTTGGGACAGGCATTGAGAGCTCCAGTCACCGGAGTTCCTGATGCCAAAATCTGAGTCCAAACCCTTCCCTTGGCCTACATCAGAGTTCCCGATGCTGACTCCGAACCCTCCCCTCGGCCTTCCACACATGCACACCAGATGGGTGTTGGAGATCCGATGTAGGCCGAAGGATTCAGTGGCGCATGTTTTTGAACCGTGAGACCACGGGCAGGTGGCGTGGTCTCACAACTCAGTTCAAAAAACGACAAGCAGGAGGACTGTGGGGTCAGGGTTGCTGCAGGGTTGAAAAGGCAGGGGAGCGATGACTCTCCTGCTCCCCCCCCCCCCCCCCAGCTGCTCCCTTGCTCCTCCCCAGCTACGCCCCTGTCTTCATGCAAAGAAGGCACAAAGACCATAGTCTGGTGCACCTGAGAGGAAATTGCTTGGAAGTTACAAGTTTCTGAATGCTTGCACTTTGAGAAAATGCTAGTTTTCTTCCTGTAGGCTGAGGGAAAAGTAAATGGTCTCCTCTTTTTTGAATATGGATTTTGGATAACCACCCAAATGGAGCAACAATCTGCAAAATGAGATGTGGCAGAGTTGAGTGGCAGCTTGAATGATGTTGGGCAGGAAGCTACAAGGAAGCTGATAGGAGAGGCTCTTAGTTGTTATGGAGGTTAGAGATCTCTAGGAGGTGTTACAAGCCCAGAGGACCCAAAACCCAGCAGCAATAGATATTCACCATGACAAATGGTTACTTAAACAAAAGTTGCTTTTAATTATCTTTTAATTATCTTTAAACATGAAATCATTAACTTTAACTTATCACTAACTTACTTAACCCCACTTCTAATTCTAAGTACATGTGTACATAATGTGTGTATAAGTTCAGAAAAGTTCTTTGGTTCATAGTCCAATCTCACTTCTCATTCCTGCAAGTTCACTGGTTGCAGGCAATTCTTAAACGGTGCACAGAATTTAACATGTATAAAGTTCACCAGGCTTTGGCATTGTGAAAGGATTTAGGCAGTCTGGATTGGAAGGATGTTTACTCATGGAAGGTCTATAGCCAGTGGTATACTAAGGGGTCAGTGCTGGGATTCTTGTTGTTTGAGATATATATCAATAATTTGGATGTAAATGTAGGAGATGCGATGAGTAACTTTGCAGTTAATGTGAAAATTAGTATTGTTGTGGATAGCAAGGAAGGTTGTCTAAGGCTTCAGCAGGATTCAGGTCAGAATGAAAAGTTGGGTGAAACATTGCGGTTGGACTTTAACCCTGACAACAATGAGATGAATTTTTGAAAAGTCAAATAGAGTAGAAAGATTATACAGTTAATGGCAGGATATAAAGAAATGTTTTAGGACAAAGGCGTCTTGGGATTCGAGACCGCAGTTCCCTGAAAATTGCATAGGTAGGGGAACATAACATAAATGTTTGGTCTATATGGTGTTATATTGCACTGGTAATATTGCACTTTATCTGATGTACACAATTTTGGTCACCACACTACAAGAAGGGTATGGTTTAATTGGAGAGAGGCATAAAGAGATTCACCTGGATAAAGGCTGGATTGCAGAATTTTAGCTATGGGAAGAGAATGGACAGCCAAGGCTTGCTTTCTCTGCAGTGAAAGAGGCCAAGGGGAGACCCGATAGAGGAGCACAAGAGGTACAGAAATGGAAGATAGCCAGAATCCTTTTTTCTCATGACAGGGATATCAAAAACAAAAGAGCATAGGGTTAAGATGCAAGAAAGGAGTTTTAAAGGGATTTAAAGAAGGGAATTAAAGTTTTGCACAGAAAGTGGCTCATATTTGAAACTTGCTGCAGAGAAGATGGAATCTCAGGTGCAATTATATTTAGACATTTTGACAGACGTTCACATGAACCAGAGAATAAGGCATCAGAGAATATGAACCGTGTTGGCAAGTGGAATTACTGCAGATGTGCAAAAGGGTTAGTATTAATATAGTGGGCTGAAGGATTATTTTCCATGCTGTACAGCTCTCTGACTTCATGAGTCTGACTATCAGGCAGAGATCACTATTAAGAAAACCTTCTACATTCCATTCAAGTTCACCACAGCTTTGGTCATTAATTTGCAGAGGTGGTGTATCAGG
Source organism: Narcine bancroftii (assembly GCF_036971445.1). Lineage (NCBI taxonomy): Eukaryota > Metazoa > Chordata > Chondrichthyes > Torpediniformes > Narcinidae > Narcine > Narcine bancroftii. The sequence continues at coordinate 38,170,742 of NC_091472.1, forward strand.
CAGAGATCACTATTAACCACTATATATGGCTTTTATTGTGACCTCACAAAAAACCTTTGGCTCTATTGTTTAAGGGGGACAATGGAGGATCCTTGCAATTAAAATTGGTACCGGAAATATGGGAAGTGGTCCACATTTTCCAGGACCTCACTTTACAATTTTATTTTTGGACAGGTTGTGGGTGGAGCTTTGTTATTAAGATATTAAGTATAGGGCCTATTATCTCATGCATTTCATTGAACAAATTAGTAATGATTTAGAACTCAGCTTCAAATAAGCACATATACACTACCTCTGCAAATTACAGATTAATGACCAAAGCTGTGGTGAACTTGAATGGAATGTAGAAGGTTTTCTTTTTGTGCTGTCAATGACCTCTTCTCTAGCAGGAAGATTGCGGGAGGTGATTTGCAGCTTTCAGCAAAAAAGATCAAGAAATTCATATGCTGAAGTAATGACGCAGCCTTCCATGACATCTGTCTGAAATTGGGTCTGCCTTGGCTAAGATCGCTGTTTGTCCGCCTTGATGAAGATGTAAAATAGACAATTTCTGCAGGCAGCCACCTTTCAGAAGGACGCTTCATGTCCCTCTCAAATGACAGAGGGAAAGATTTTTGCGAGGTTAAAAAAGCCATATATATATGCATAAAATCCCTAGTACCTGGAATTCAAGCAACTGACAAAAAAAGTGAGGAAAATAAATTTTAAAACAAAATAAATAAAAAATATAAGTTTAAAATAGTAAAAGTAAATGTTCTCTGAAGTAACACTATTATGTCACAGGCCAACAGCAATGGGAATTCACTAAGGCAGTGTTATCATTTTCTTTTAAAATGCTATTTATTAGTAATGACTAATAATATTATACATGATTCAAATCAGAACCGCGTGTGTGTGTGTGTGTGTGTGTGTGTGTGTGTGTGTGTGTGTGTGTGTGTGTGTGTGTGTGTGTGTGTGTGTGTGTGTGTGTGTGTGTGTGATACCCAAATCATTAACCATTACAGTTTCGGCAAAATTCTGGAGAGTCATTCCAAAATTCAGCCTTAGATTCCATTGTTGAAATGCAGAATTTTAAATTGATGCACAGAAGTGATTGCAAAGGAGATGGGAGAGACTGAGTGACTGGACTGCCAAAAATTCACGAATCCTCATTGAGTTTCTGCCAGAGAAATATCCTTTCATATGAAAGAATGTCACAACTCCCCTTTTCCTTGCGTAGGGGAAAAGAAATGTGTGACTTCCATGATGCTTCCAAAACCCAGGTATGGGTCAATCAAAGTGATCTTTCCTTTGGTCACAGTGGGGTTCAATAATTACCCTGACAGGGATATTCAGCTGAATTGTCCATTATCATACAGAGTCAATCCTGCTTCATGTTCGATGGCTGCTGGTCATTAAAATGCTGTTCCTTCAGTGTTCCACACACAGGACTCTCTCATCACCTGTATCCCTGGAAAAAACACCCAATGTCCTTTCTCCTCTACAAAGTAGCAAATTTGGGTGCAGCCTTTACTAACTGATGCCACCCAGTCTCTCCAAAGCTGTGTATGATTGCAGCCTGTATTAGCCCTTAAAGTGATACTCACACTAAATGAAACAGGAGCTCGTAATAACACATAAATCTTTAGTGAAGATGGGAGCAAATATTTGCTGGTGGAGTACTTTGGTTGTGCTCTGCTCTTCGCAGCTATTTGAATAAAGTTGTGTGAAACAGCCATGGCGTTAGCCCGGTTGAAGAGCTGGTTGATGCCACTCGTCGTTGAGGTGACTCTCTTAAAGTACCTCCTTATCACTGCTTAGCCCCGGTCAGAGGCTTATTTCTGTAAACTTGGGGAGAGGTGGAGTGGGGGGGGGGGGGTGGGGGGTTAATTATCTACATTGTTATTGTGCATCTTTTGGGTGGCTCCGTTAATGCAAAATAAATTTGTTCAGTGTAAGTACAATATAGTATTTTTGTCTTTTAAATTGTTTGTTCTTAATGTAGGTATATTAGTTGAGAATTGTAAGAGTAAGTTTTAAGCAAATGGAAAATACACTTATCTTATCCCCATAGGTGCTGGATATCAAGGGATTTACCATATAGAGTTTAATGGTGATCTCTGTATTTCTCTTGTAATTAACTTGCAGTGTCATTAATTTTCTTTGGGCCTTTAGAATGCAGGTCATTCACACTGCAAAACAGGGAGCGGCCTTTCAGCCACTGGAAAGAGATGGTTGAGGAGAACCTTAGTGTTGTCATCTCCCACAGCATCAGCGAGACACCTCTGCAGTTGCTACGTTCAGATTTGTCTTTTTCTTTTGAAGATAGGCATGATTACAGCCTCTCTGAATTTCCCTGCCATGGACTAGTACAAAATATGGGAGATGAAATGGAAAGGTTGTAAACTGGATTTGTAATTGGCTGTGTGGGAGAAAACAGGGAGTGGTAGTGGATGGTTGCTTCTCAGACTGGAGGCCTGTGACTAATGGGATCTGCATTGGGACTATTGTTGTTTGTTGTATGTATTAGTGATCTGGATAATAATGTAGGAAATTGGATCAGCAGGTTTGCTGATGGCACAAAGATAGGAGGCGTAGTTGACAGTGAGGAAAATTTTCAAAACTTGCAGAGGGATCTGGACCAACTGGGAGAATGGGCCAAAAAATGGCTGATGGAGTTTAATACAGACAAATGTGAGGTGATGCATTTTTGGAAGGGCAAACCAAGTTAGGACGTGCACAGTAAATTATAGGTCATTGAGGAGTGTGGAGGAGCAGAGAGATCTTAAAATACAGATACATTGTTCTCTGAAGGTGGCTTTGCAAATGGACAGGGTTATAAAGAAATCTTTTGGCGTCTTAGCCTCTATAAATCCAAGTATTGACTATAGAAGTTGGGATGTTATGCTGAAGTTGATTAAGACATTGATGAGGCCAAATTTGGAATAATGTGTGCGGTTCTGGTCACCTAATTACAGGAAGCACACCAATAAGCTTGAAAGAGTGCAGAGAAGATTTACTAGGATGTTGCCAGATCTTCAGGAGTTGAGTTACAGGGAAAGACTAAACAGGTTCGGACTTTATTCATTGAAACAAAGTAGAATGAGGGGACGTTTGATAAATGTTTACAAGATTATGAGAGGTATTGACAGAAGATATGTGAGTAGGCCTTTTCCACTTAGATTGGATGAGATAAATATGAGAGGTCATTGATTTAAAATAAAAGGGGAAAGGTTTGGGGGAACATTAGGGGAAAGTTCTTCACTCAGAGAGTGGGGAAAGTGTGGAATAAGCTCCCATCTGATGTGGTGAATGTGAGCTCGATCTTGTGTTTTAAGAATAAATCGGACAGATCCAGAGAGGTCCAGAGGGTTATGGAATGGGAGCAGGTCATGGGACTAGTGAGGTGATGGTTGGCACAGACTAGAGGGGCCGAATGGCCCGTTTTCTGTGCTGTAGCGTTCTATGATTCTATGAGATTGTAAGTTTTTTACTTGAGTTACTTACCAACATATTCTAGAACTGTAACATTAATGGCCTCCATTCCCAAGATTTTGTTGCTCTTCTGTTACCATATAGCCTTTTCAACCTCTTGTCAATGGAATTAATAGCATTTGCATTGAGAATAACATCATGTTTGAGGAGCTCTTTCTCTTGTTCTTTTCATTGGACCCTGACTGCCTCTCTATCTTTAATCTGATCACCATCTTTTAGCAGAGTGTTTGTGTTGTTGACTGTCTGGTCAGAAGGACCTATGCATGTCATGATTATCAAAGGGTTCCTGCACCTCTTGTGCTTTTTCTATCAATTATCCGATCTATCCATGTGTTTTCTGAAGGACGTCAACCTTCAGGTGTGGTAAAGTGAAGTTGAAAAGGTAATTTCACTTCATACAAAAACCTTCAACACTAAGTAAAAATGTAATCATAGATTTTACATTTATTTCCATTTAAATATTATTTGAGCAGTAGCAATTTTAAAGAAATCTGAGAGCTAGAAAATCATGGTGTGGCAAAGTCAGGACTTTAGAATCGATTGAAATGCAAACTATTACTAATATTTATGCTTTCGTTATAGTCAATATGGCTGTGCTTTAGGTTCCTGTGGTTTTCTGCTATACCCTGGATCAGACACTAAATCAAATTTCATCTTTGTTTCTTCTTATTAAGACTAGTCATAAAACAGCAAGGTTCAACTTCAGGTTATTCTTTCTGTAACCCTGGAGTGTATATGAATTTCTACCAATCACAAAGAAGTAATAATAACCTGCTATTAATGGTGCAGATATTGTATGTACAAGAAGGTCAGAGGTACCGATCCATGTAAGATTGTTGTAGTCCTTTCTCGGACAGAATACTAAATATACTTTTATGCACAGTTTTGCAAGAAAGTGCAAGCAAAATCATTATTCATTTATTTCTTCAGCATTGACCTTTTAAAGAAGTACATTTTCCAATTAATTCCTGACTATACAATTCCCTGATACGAAACCTTGTTGAAACTGTGGCAAGTTTATCACTTGTAGATTTCGCGTATTAGACACCAAGATTGGCAAGGTAAAAACAGACAGGATTAAAATTGCTCTTATTTGGCAGCTTTGTACAAATATGTTAGATATAAACTATGATTTATTGTGGAACTCAGTTTTCGGTGTAAATTAAGGCTAAATGCCTTGAACTTTTTCAGAAAATTGTATTTGACCTGATTCATGGTGACCCAGAAGTTTTTTGGTTGACTGCTGTATTTCCGGTGTTGAAATTTGTATATGCCTGGGAACTATTGAACTTTTTTGTTATAGATTGAGTCGGTGTGTACATAAAGTAAGTCATAAGCCAATTCAGGTTCTTAATATTTACATTAAGGCTTTACCTTTGAACATTAAAATGACATCTGTAATTTCTTGTAATATTTGTTTTTGAAAACTCGCAAATTTTTTTAAAAATTTTTAAATTTTTCACACTATGAACCATATTAACCAAAAAACACACAAACATTTCCCTCTTGAATATACAATGTCATTTTCTCCCCTTTTTCCTCCTCCCTCCTTCCCACCCCCTCCCTACCCACTAAACGTTCAACATATACAATACAATAAACCCATTAAACAATGTCATCACACAATGAAAATAAACAAGAAAATTGTGTCATCTACTTTTACACACTGGGTCAATTCATTTCATCTTCTTCTCATTCTATCATTTTAGTGGGTGGAGGTCCGCAGTAGGCCGTCTCTGTTGTGTTCCATGTATGGTTCCCAAATTTGTTCGAATACTGTGACTTTATTTTTTTAAAATTATATGTTATTTTTTCCAATGGAATACATTTATCCATTTCTATTACCATTGCTGTACTCTCAGGCTCTCTTCTGATTTCCAGGTTGACATTATACATTTTTTTGCTACAGCTAAGGCTATCATAATAAATCTTTTTTGCACTTCATCCAATTTTGGGCCTAATTCTTTACTTCTTATATTACTTAGAAGAAAGATCTCTGGATTTTTTGGTATGTTGCTTTTTGTGAGAAAACTCACAAATATCATGCAAAGTTCTTTAGCTTTGTTGACAAGCAGTGGAGCCAAATTATTGTGTGACCTGATATTTAACAGCTAAAATTGCACAAATACATTGGAACAAATTTCAATCCAAGGTGATTAGTCAGTTGATCTGGAAACACAAGAGACACCCGTTGCTGTAATCTGGACCAAAAAGAGCCAACGGCTCTAGGAACTCAATGAACTGAGCAGCATCTTTTAAGCAGAGGGTTGTTAACTCGAACAAGTTTAACTTTGGAAAAATGTATTTGATGCACCACTTTGAATTGAACCAGACTCAGCCCCAGTGCACAATGATGAGACAAAATCAAGCCCAAAATTGATGTCCAATCTTCATCTGAAAAAGAAATACTAAGATCATTCTGCCATTTAGTTTTAATCCCAATTAGTGAATTTGCTTTCATATTCAATAATTTGTAATATAGGGCAGATATTACTCCTTTATATTACTGCCTAAAGAAATCTCTTGGTGCCTGCCACATTGACCACCGCCAGTGGGCTGATATCGCCTCAAACCGTGCATCTTGGCGCCTCACAGTTCGGCGGGCAGCAACCTCCTTTGAAGAAGACCGCAGAGCCCACCTTACTGACAAAAGGCAAAGGAGGAAAAACCCAACACCCAACCCCAACCAACCAATTTTCCCCTGCAGCCGCTGCAACCGTGTCTGCCTGTCCCGCATCGGACTTGTCAGCCACAAACGAGCCTGCAGCTGACGTGGACTTTTACCCCCTCCATAAATCTTCGTCCGCGAAGCCAAGCCAAAGAAAAAGAAGAAAGATGAGCAAATTGTAATTCAAAGTGTTCATCAATATAATTTGGATCTGGAAGGATTGAAAATGCTGAAAGTTTGGAATGAACAAAATGTTGCATTTGATAATATCTGAAAAAAGTGTCTATTTGATAGATTAAATTTGATCATCAATTGTTGCAGGGATATGAAGTTTTGTCGTATAAAAAGATCCTTAAAAATTTTTAATTCCTGAAAGATTCTATTCTTGAAAACCTATGTCTAAAATAGCAGGTTGAAATAAATGATTAGATAGGATTGGACTTGTGCTTAAAAATCCTGTAACTCAAAAACATTTTCTAACTTGACTCCAAATCTTCAGTCTATGTATCATTATTAAATTCTTTGTCAGTTGTCAAATAGAGAGAGGTATAGGTGAACCCAATACCACCTATAAAAAAGTGTTTTTAAGGGATTTCAATTCCATCTCATTCCAGATAGGGCAGTCATCTGTCTTTTCACATTGCAACAACAATAACATATTCCTTATGTTTATAGCCCAGTAGTAAAATGTAAAATTGGGTAATGCCAGTCCCCAATTATTTCTTGCATTCTGGAGGTATCTTTTATTCAGTCTAGGTTTCTTTTTTTGCCATATATATGGCATAATGATTGATTTCAATGTGTCAAAAAAGGACTTAGAAATAAATGCCAGTTGTGATTGGAATAAATATAAAAATTTTGGTAAAATATTCATTTTAACCGAATTAATATGACCAATTATAGTCAAAGAAAATAGTAATCATCGGTAAGAATTAATTTAATTTGGTTAACTGAGACTGCAAAATTTTATTTGAAAAGATTTATCCAATTCTTAGTTATTATAATATCTAAATATTTAAATTGTTCATTCACTATTTTGAATAGATAGTTGGAATAGAAAATCAGCGGGCCTTTCAATGGTAGTAGTTTGCTCTTGTGTAGTTCAAGTTTATAATGTGTGAACCTGCTATAATGTAAAATAATAACAATATACTTGTTATAGATATCTCAGTGGTAGAAATAAAAAGTAAATGGTCATCTGCATAAAGGGATAGCCTATGTTCAATAGGTCCCCTAAACAAACACTTAAAATCTTGATTTGGTCACAAAACAATAGCTAGTGGTTCCAGCACTAAGTTAAAAAGCAATGGGCTAAGGGGATAACTCTGTCTCATGCCTTGTAGTAATTAAAAAAAAAATTGGATTGTCAGGAATTAGTGTGAGTTCATGCCATTGGAGATGCATAAAAGTAAGTGTTCCTATTCTACTCTGTCAAATGCTTTTTCAGTGTCTAAATATAAAGTATATTTATAATTATGAGTAGAGGGTTAATGTATAATGTTTTATAACCTATGAATATTATGGTATGAATATCTATTTTTAATAAAACCTGTCTGGTCCAAATTAATTATTCTTGGAAAGATATTCTCCAAGTATTGCTAAAACTTTTGATAATATCTTAATGTCCACATTAACTAAAGATATTGGTCTGTAGGATGCACTTTCTTCTTTCTCTTTGTCCATTAAAAAAAAATCACAGAAATAGTCACTTTGCTAAAAGAAAGAGGTAGTTTCCCTTTTTGAAAAGGGGTCATTCAATACGAAACTTAGATATGGGACAAGTTGTTTGGAAAATGTTTTGTAAAACTCCACCTAATATCATCTGGTCCAGGGTCTTTACCTAGATGTATGAAGATATAGCCTTTTGCAATTCCTCTTGCGATATTGGAGCATTCAAGTATTCTTTATTTTCCTGAGTTATTGTCAGTATATTTAAAAGATCTAAAAAATAATTCATCAGATTGTATTTGTTATTGAATTCAGAAGAGTAAAGTTTAGAGTAGAAATCTTTAAAAAGGTTTAATTTAGAAAGATCAGTAGTTGTACCATCAGGAAGATGTATCTTGTTAATTTGCTTGTTAGCTGAAATGGCTTTCAATTAGTTAGCCAGAAGTTTACCGGCCTTCTCTCCATGGATATAAAATTGGCTTTTGGTTCTTAATATCTGTTGCTCAATTGGATGTGTGGAAAGTAGTTTGAATTAGGTTTTCATTTCAGTTCTTCTCCTAAATAACTCTGGATCTCTATTTTGGGCAAACTGTAGGTTTTTCTGTTTGATCTGATCAATCAAGTCCAATCTTTCTACCCTGGTCTTTTTATTTTTATTAGCTGTATAGGAAATAGTTTGGCCACATAAATAGGCTTTCATAATATCCCAAACCATTAAATTAGAAACATCTGGGGGTTGAATTAACCTCAAAGAAGAATTGAATCTGGTTTTCTAAAAAAGTCAAAAAATTCTTTACTTTTAAATAACATGGTGTTAAATTGCTTTTTGATACTCAGAATATGTTGAAATTCCAAACTGGAGCATTATCTGAAATGGCTATACTTTGATATTCACATGTATTAACTGAATTAATTTACTGATTATCAATTGAAAAATAATCTAACCTGACATAAATCTATGGATAATTTGAAAAAAAAGAGTAATTCCTACTAGTAGGGTTCAAAAATCTCCATAAACCTAACACTGTCATATTAGATAAGAAAGACTGTAGTGCTAAAGCTGATTTTGAGAGATTTTCAACTGGCCACCGTGACAGAGGTGCACCAAAGAAGAGGTACAAGGACTGCCTAAAGAAATCTCTTGGTGCCTGCCACATTGACCACCGCCAGTGGGCTGATATCGCCTCAAACCGTGCATCTTGGCGCCTCACAGTTCGGCGGGCAGCAACCTCCTTTGAAGAAGACCGCAGAGGCCACCTTACTGACAAAAGACAAAGGAGGAAAAACCCAACACCCAACCCCAACCAACCAATTTTCCCTTGCAACCGCTGCAACCGTGTCTGCCTGTCCTGCATCGGACTTGTCAGCCACAAATGAGCCTGCAGCTGACGTCGACATTACCCCTCCATAAATCTTCGTCCGCGAATCCAAGCCAAAGAAAGAAGAGAAGAACAGTCTAAGATTGTGTTCGAACAACAATTAAAATCTTCACCTAAAATTAATGAGTATTGGGATGTCTAGAAAAAATTTAAAAAAAATTAAAAATTGCTGGTTCATCCACTTTTGGAGCATAGATAAAACAACTAGTTTATTTTGTAATGTCCCAGTAAGAATGATATAGCACCTCATTTTATCCATAATACTCATATGTAGTATAAATAGCACATTTGATTGGATTAGAATGGAGACACCCTTGATTTTAGCTTCACAAGATGAATGATAATATTTCTCCCTCCATTTAAACATTGACCTATCCTTTTCTGCCTTTTTGATAGATGTTGCTTGGAAAAATGTGATGTCTGCCTTTAACTGACTGATTTGGGCAAAAAACCTCCTTCACTTTATGGGTTCATTAAGCCCCTTTACATTGCACAAAATAATGTTAATAGATGCCATCTTTCACAAAGTATTTTAAAGTAAATCAGAATCAGGATCAGGATTTATTGTTGTGAACAAGTCATGAAATTTGGTGTTTTGTGGCAGCATCATAATGCAAACATACATATTCTAACCTTTTTATGATATTAATATAAAAAATAAAATATAATCAAATGGGAGCTATAATCCTTAAGACTTTGCCAGTTACATTGAAAACATGATCACGATCATTACATTTCCCTTAAAATAAAAGTCTTCTTCTTTGGCTTGGCTTCGCGGACGAAGATTTATGGAGGGGGCAAATGTCCACGTCAGCTGCAGGCTCGTTTGTGGCTGACAAGTCTGATGCGGGACAGGCAGACATGGTTGCAGCGGTTACAGGGGAAAATTGGTTGGTTGGGGTTGGGTGTTGGGTTTTTCCTCCTTTGCCTTTTGTCAGTGAGGTGGGCTCTGCGGTCTTCTTCAAAGGAGGTTGCTGCCCGCCGAACTGTGAGGCACCAAGATGCACGGTTTGAGGCGATATCAGCCCACTGGTGGTGGTCAATGTGGCAGGCACCAAGAGATTTCTTTAGGCAGTCCTTGTACCTCTTCTTTGGTGCACCTCTGTCACGGTGGCCAGTGGAGAGCTCGCCATATAACACGATCTTGGGAAGGCGATGGTCCTCCATTCTGGAGACGTGACCCACCCAGCGCAGCTGGATCTTCAGCAGCGTGGACTCGATGCTGTCGACCTCTGCCATCTCGAGTACTTCGACGTTAGGGATGAAAGCGCTCCAATGAATGTTGAGGATGGAGCGGAGACAACGCTGGTGGAAGCGTTCTAGGAGACGTAGGTGGTGCCGGTAGAGGACCCATGATTCGGAGCCGAACAGGAGTGTGGGTATGACAAGGGCTCTGTATACGCTTATCTTTGTGAGGTTTTTCAGTTGGTTGTTTTTCCAGACTCTTTTGTGTAGTCTTCCAAAGGCGCTATTTGCCTTGGCGAGTCTGTTGTCTATCTCGTTGTCGATCCTTGCATCTGATGAAATGGTGCAGCTGAGATAGGTAAACTGGTTGACCGTTTTGAGTTTTGTGTGCCCAATGGAGATGTCGGGGGGCTGGTAGTCATGGTGGGGAGCTGGCTGATGGAGGACCTCAGTTTTCTTCAGGCTGACTTCCAGGCCAAACATTTTGGCAGTTTCCGCAAAACAGGACGTCAAGCGCTGAAGAGCTGGCTCTGAATGGACAACTAAAGCGGCATCGTCTGCAAAGAGTAGTTCGCGGACAAGTTTCTCTTGTGTCTTGGTGTGAGCTTGCAGGTGCCTCAGATTGAAGAGACTGCCATCTGTGAGGTACCGGATGTAAACAGCGTCTTCATTGTTGAGGTCTTTCATGGCTTGGTTCAGCATCATGCTGAAGAAGATTGAAAAGAGGGTTGGTGCGAGAACACAGCCTTGCTTCATGCCATTGTTAATGGAGAAGGGTTCAGAGAGCTCATTGCTGTATCTGACCTGACCTTGTTGGTTTTCGTGCAGTTGGATAAGCATGTTGAGGAACTTTGGGGGGCATCCGATGCGCTCTAGTATTTGCCAAAGCTCTTTCCTGCTCACGGTGTTGAAGGCTTTGGTGAGGTCAACAAAGGTGATGTAGAGTCCTTTGTTTTGTTCTCTGCACTTTTCTTGGAGCTGTCTGAGGGCAAAGACCATGTCAGTAGTTCCTCTGTTTGCGCGAAAGCCGCAATGTGATTCTGGGAGAATATTCTCGGCGACACTAGGTATTATTCTATTTAGGAGAATCCTAGCGAAGATTTTGCCTGCAATGGAGAGCAGCTGTAGTTTGAGCAGTCTGATTTCTCGCCTTTGTTTTTGTACAGGGTGATGATGGTGGCATCACGAAGGTCCTGGTGCAGTTTTCCTTGGTCCCAACAAAGCTTGAAAAACTCATGCAGTTTGACATGCAGAGTTTTGCCGCCAGCCTTCCAGACCTCTGGGCGGGATTCCATCCATACCTGCTGCTTTGCCACTTTTCAGTTGTTCGATTGCCTTATATGTCTCATCCTGGGTAAGGACCTCATCCAGCTCTAGCCTTAGGGGCTGTTGAGGGAGCTGGAGCAGGGCGGAATCTTGGACTGAGCGGTTGGCACTGAAAAGAGATTGGAAGTGTTCTGACCATCGGTTGAGGATGGAATTCTTGTCGCTGAGGAGGACTTTGCCGTCTGAGCTGCGCAGCGGGCTTTGGACTTGGGGTGAGGGGCCGTACACAGCCTTTAGAGCCTCGTAGAAACCCCTGAAGTCGCCAATGTCCGCACTGAGCTGGGTTCGTTTGGCGAGGCTAGTCCACCACTCATTTTGGATCTCCCGGAGTTTGCGCTGAAGATGGCTGCATGCGCGACGGAAGGCTTGTTTCTTCTCTGGACAGGACTGCTTTGTAAGGTGAGCCTGGTGGGCAGCTCGCTTCTTTGCCAGCAGCTCCTGGATTTCCTGGCTGTTTTCGTCGAAGCAGTCCTTGTTTTTCCTGGAGGAGAAGCCCAGTACCTCTTCAGTGGATTGCAGTATGGTAGTCTTCAGCTGATCCCAGAGAGTTTCAGGGGATGAGTCCATGAGGCGGATTGCATCATCGAGCTTTGCTTTGAGGTTTGCCTGGAAGTTTCCTCTCACTTCGTCTGAATGCAGGTTTCCAACATTGAACCTCTTTCTGGGGGCTTTACTGTTCCTGGGCTTTGGCTTGAAGTGAAGGTTGAGCTTGCAGCGAACCAGCCAGTGGTCAGTGTGGCATTCCGCGCTGGGCATGACCCTGGTGTGGAGCACATCTCGTTTGTCTCTTTCTCGCACCAGGACGTAGTCCAGGAGGTGCCAGTGTTTGGATCGGGGATGCATCCAGGTAGTCTTCAGGCTGTCCCTCTGCTGAAAAAGGGTGTTTGTAATGACAAGCCGCTGTTCTGCGCAGAGCTCCAACAGGAGGCGCCCATTGTCGTTGCACTTGCCGACGCCATGCTTGCCCAGGATTCCTGGCCAGGTTTCTGAGTCTTTGCCGACGCGAGCGTTGAAGTCGCCAAGGATGACAACTTTGTCGGCTGTAGGGGTGCGTTGGATGAGGTTGTGCAGGTCAGTGTAGAACTTGTCCTTTTCTGCTGGTTCCGTCTGGAGGGTTGGAGCATAGACACTGATGAGGCTGATGCGACGCTTGTTTTGAAGGGGGAGTCGAATGGACATGATCCGGTCCGAGTGGCCTGTCGGAGGTTTTCGAGTTTGGAAGCAATGGAGTTCTTGACCATGAAGCCTACACCAGATAGGCGTCGTTCATCCAAAGACTTGCCAGACAAGTAGAGTGTGTAGCCCGCGCTGCGTTCTTGGAGGCTGCCTACATCTGCCAGGCGGACTTCACTGAGAGCGGCTATGTCGATATCAAGTCTGAGGAGTTCATGTGCAATGAGGGCAGACCGACGTTCAGGTCGGTGGCTGTCAGCTTTGTCTAGCATGGTTCTGATGTTCCAGCATGCTAGCTTGAGTTTGTGAGCATCTTTTGAGGGGGAGGACATGGACCTGTCCTCGGGCCTGCGCAAAGGAGCTTTTAGGTGGAGTGCAGTGTGCGCAGTACTGGCCCCACCCTTTACACCAATGGTTCGTGTGCCGTGGCCAAGCAAGCTGGGATGTGGCAGCGAGGTCCTTGGGTCATAGGTTTTATATCGGAGTGGCCTTCTCCTATGCAGGTTTCTTACCCGGGCTGGAGGGGTCTGCCTCCCCTCCTAGGTCGGTGCCCGGACCGGGGCCGAGGCCGCCGCTGCTCTCCCTGTGCCCTGACTGGGGCCGCCGCCTCCAACTCTCTGCCCGGACCGGGGCCTCCGCCTGCCTCACTCGACCGAGGCCGGGGCTGCCACCTCCCCCTTGCTCCTGCCCGGATCGGGTCCGCCGCCGCCTACCCTCAGCCCGGACCGGGGCGGGGCCGCCGCTGCTCTCCCTGCGCCCGGACTGGGCTTACTTTTAACTAACGTTTTCTTTTTATAACTCTGCAATTTTAACTTTAACACCAAGAACTTACATTTTCATTATTATCAACATTGTTAACATTTTTTTAAACTTGCTTTGTGTGTTCACATTTGTTTTCACTAAAACTTGAAGGGCAAGTAAGATAGCACTACTTCATTCTATAACAGGAGTCTTTAAATTTGCTCATTGAGTCTCTTAGGAGGATTCACATGTCTCGATGATCTCCTGATTGCAACCATGGTCACTATCATTACACACTCCCATATACTTGAAGTTCACTGAAGGAAAAAAATCAGATGTAGTCCCCTTTGGCTCCACTGTTGGTTTCTATGGTCCTAATTAATCAAGTAGTAAGTTATATTTCTTACCAATAATAAAAATAACAAAATTAGACAAAACACTGATAACAGATAGGTAATGTCTGAATAATGTTCCAGTCCTCCAGTGCGCATGCTCTGTCTACTATCATCTATTAGACTGTAAAATATCCTAATCAGATGTTAAAATTAATATTCATATTGGAAAGATGACAAAACAAATTCAACCAATCAAACAGACTGTCACTGATCTTCAACTTTGTCTCCTTCAATCTTCCTTATTTTAGTTGTAAAGCAATATACATCTAACAATTATCTGAACAATGTAGTGTTGAATGCATGCACAGAAAGAAATTTAAGTTGCTAAGACCCAGTCAAGTACTAATGTACAGAGACATCATCTTAAACCATTAAACTATAGGCAATTAAGTATTTAAATTGGAAACATTTTTTACTCTGTTTTTCTCAAGGCGGAAAAACAAAGTAAAAAAAAACGAAAATCTTATTTTCAACTCTTTTTAAAAAATATTTTATTTAAGAAGTTTAAAACCACATCATGTATACATATTCAATAAAACTAAAAGAGAAAAAATTACACATGTGGCATATAAATATAAAACCACCAATCCCTCCCTCCCTTCCCCCGTCCCCCACCTATCCACCCTCCCACTCAGAATATATCAAAGAAAGAAATAAAAGACAGGAAAAAAGAAAGAGTTGGGAAAATGTCAAAAAGAAATAGAAAGTCTCAATACTAACAATTAATGGAACTGGGGGTTACCAACAGGATGGGCTTTCTGAGAGCCCTTCAAATTTTCAAACTAATGTGTTGTAAGTTTGGGCACCATATTTAAAAAAAAAATTGACACTTATTAGGTAAATTATGTTATTTTTCGCCAGTGGAATACAAGTACGCTATTCAGCAAGACATCTCTCCATCCCTAAATCTGTATCTGATTTCCAAGTAATGGTGATGCACTTCCTAGAAACAGCTAAAGCTAGTCGCAGAAATTCCATTTGATACATAATTAACCAAAATTTAGGTCTTTTCTTTGGCTTGGCTTCGCGGACGAAGATTTATGGAGGGGGTAAAAAGTCCACGTCAGCTGCAGGCTCGTTTGTGGCTGACAAGTCCGATGCGGGACAGACAGACACGATTGCAGCGGTTGCAAGGGAAAATTGGTTGGTTGGGGTTGGGTGTTGGGTTTTTCCTCCTTTGCCTTTTGTCAGTGAGGTGGGCTCTGCGGTCTTCTTCAAAGGAGGTTGCTGCCCGCCAAACTGTGAGGTGCCAAGATGCACGGTTTGAGGCGTTATCAGCCCACTGGCGGTGGTCAATGTGGCAGGCACCAAGAGATTTCTTTAGGCAGTCCTTGTACCTTTTCTTTGGTGCACCTCTGTCACGGTGGCCAGTGGAGAGCTCGCCATATAACACGATCTTGGGAAGGCGATGGTCCTCCATTCTGGAGATGTGACCCATCCAGCGCAGCTGGATCTTCAGCAGCGTGGACTCGATGCTGTCGACCTCTGCCATCTCGAGTACTTCGACGTTAGGGGTGTAAGCGCTCCAATGGATGTTGAGGATGGAGCGGAGACAACGCTGGTGGAAGCGTTCTAGGAGCCGTAGGTGGTGCCGGTAGACCACTTTAATATTACCCAACAAAAATAACATCTGTTCCTGTGGGAGTTTAACCCCTAATATTTTCTCCCCAAAATTTCCTACCTCCAACCAAAAAGGATTAACTTTAGGACACTTCCAAATAGAATGCAAAAATGAACCAACTACCTGACCACATCTAAAACATAAATCTGATAATGTTGGGTTCCAGATATTTTTAAAATTTTTGAGGAGTTGAGTATAATTGATCCAAAAAAATTACGTTGAGCCAGTCTATACTTAACATTAATAATTTTTGTCATATTTTCTTTACATAATTGCTTCCAATCATTTTCATCAATTTAAATCAACCTTCCATCTTAATCTTGATTTATGAATTCCTAACTTAGGAGCTTCTTTTTGAAGTAATTTAAACATCACTGAAATAAGCTTATTCAAGCCACCCTTACACATCCATTATTCTAATTCATTTTGCCTAGGACCTAACTTATCAACGAAGAAAGCTTTAACCTGATAATAACAGAAAAAGGTATCATTTGAAAAATTACATTTTTCCTTCATTTGTTGAAAAGTAATACATTTACCAGTTTTAAAACAGTCCTCTATTTTTTTAATCCACAATCGACTCCAAATCTCAAAAATTCTGCAACTCTCGGTTTTTGATGCATATGCGCAGATGATGTCAATTTGCGTTATAGAAAGCCACAATGTAGTCTACTTTCCAGGAATACAGCATTCCCCTTCCTCAAAATACCTGGGACATCTGTACACATATGAAAAGAACAAAAATTCAGAAATTTTACAGTTACTAAGATCTAATGTTCAAGTTCCAGAGACATAAGTTCCAGAGCTGTTAAATTAAGTATTTAAATCAATTAAGTATTTAAATCAGAAACATTTCTCAATAAATTCAATTTTGTTAGCCATTTTTTCCATTAAACTAACAAGTACAGAAAAGAGAAAAATCCCTTCCACATCTCACAGAAAAGAGAAAAAAATCCTTCACTCATCTCAGTCAACGGTCCCAGGGTCTGCCTTTTGACAAAGCCCCAAGCTTCTTCGGGCGAATTTAAAAAATATATTCTGAGAGACATGCCTAATTCTCAGTCTTGCCAGATATAATACTTTTTAAAATATAAGTCCACTATAACTTCATAATAAACTCTGTGAAGCGAAACTACTTGCAGGCAGTAGTCTTTGAGAATCCAATTTTTGTCCAATTTATTTGGCCCACATCTTTAGGGCATTATTAATATCCTTCATTTGTTTAGAAATCATTTTGGAGGCCATACCAAGCCTGAGAGAAGTATCCTGTCCGGGCTCATTTTCCTCCTCTGTTAATTCTGCGTCATCACTTTCTTCCATGGCTTGAGACTAGGTGTTTTAGGTATTTTAAGGATTTTATCTCTTCAGCATGAGAAGCTTTCTGGTGAGTGTAGCCATCTCAAAGATAAGCTTTGAAAGGTTCAGTTGATTAAGAGCAAGTATAAGGTTGAGAAATGTTAGAAAAGTTCTTGGAGCTTATGACCACACCTCTTTACATCATCTAGTTGCCAGTGGAAGTTCCTTGTGCTTCACATACTGTATTGTAAATGGAAGACCAAGAAGAGAGTTGAAGAGATGACTTACTCATGTTTAATCATGGACTGGACTTGGATTGGATCTGTTGTGAACCATTTGATTAAGATCATGACTTTCTGTCATAGATGGTAATAAATTTTGGATGATTCTAAATTTGAAAATGTGTTGGCTTTGACAAAGTGGATTGTTGCATAGAGTTACTATGCTTCAGGCAGCACAGAGATGGCTCTGTATTTACTGACGGCAGATTTGTCTTCTCTAATGAAGATGGTCATGATTCTAACGTTCTCAAGCCAGATTAAGGCCTTGAGTTATTGAATTTGTGCCAGAATTTCTTCTCTGCCATGTTTTACTGCTTCAATTGGGATTGTGTCAGTTTTGTAGTTTTTTTTTCCGGTAGGCTAGGTCAGCTCCGAGATGTGGCAAAGTGTGTGTTGACTGTGCCTTGACTGAGAAGATCTGTAAAATGTTTCTTCAATCTAATACTAATTATCTCTTTTTTTTAATCACTGGCCACAACTTTTGTCATACTGCTGCCATTTCAAACAGTGTTATAATTTTTAAACAAACATACAGCATAATTTTATGGCATAATGTAAAGAGTGTAAACAAAATTTATATGTTGAACCAAGAATGTTTAGTAATACCAGTGATAATTTCTTGCATGACAACTACAAGTCAAGTTATAAATTTGACGTTTTAAAAAAATCTATATTTGACATACTCCAATCTATTCCTGATTGCTTAAAAAAACTCATTCTATGGGATAGTTATGATATGGTCCTCATCATGTTTAATCATGGATGCTCTTGATGCCTGGTTCTTTGGTTCTTTTCTCATTGCTCTACATTGTAGTTACATCCTGCTGTCTCTATGTCCAAGACAATCTCTCCAAGAGAGGACTTTTCTAATTTTTCTCACTTGGAAAGCCTAATTGCAGCATGAATATTCCTTACATTGAAATCAATATTTTAAATATTTAAGAAGTTTGGAGGCATATAGTTTGAAAGCCCCAAAATTGGATTGTGCAACAATCACTTTCCATGTGGTCCAGTATTGATTTTTGTGTCGTGTGTTGGAGATCATGTGCAGATAAAATCATGCCAGGTGTACAATTTGACAAGGCACTTTGTCCATGTTAGCACACCTGGCACTGACCCAGCACTAAGTGTTGTCATCTTAGGCATAACACCCAAACTGACATAAAAGCTGCATTTGATGTCTATGCTGAGATAATCTTGAAAGAACTTGGAACTATTGTATTACTTTGCTACTGTTTTTTATTGCAGTTTAAATTAATATTTTGCTAATCCAGATTGAGTATTTTCACAAATTATGGCGGGCTGCTTAAACAAAAGTAAACTGAGTGGACATAAAGTTACAGGACAAGTTGCTGATATAAATTCAATTACTGGAAATATCCCTATGGCTAAAATCTGAGTTGCAGACATTGGGGCAAGTGACATAGATAACCACATCCATATAGAGTCTACAGCCAGAGAGTTGTCTGAACCTCTTGAATAAACACTTAATTCACAGGGTTTAAATTTTCCAAAGATGCCATCACTGAGATTTTTGGGAAGACCTGAAGCCACAATCTCGTATTTCAACTGCTCTTTCTTCAGGAAATTTCCAAGAGGGTCTCTGAGATTCTTGCTACATCCCCCAATGTGTTGCTTGTAGCTGTATAAAAGAGCACACACAGGCTCCCTCTACATTCATAAATAAATGATTTTCTTGTGGTCGCTGTATCGTGCTGCAAAATGAAGAGTCGTGGTCAAGTTGAGTTCGAATGGAAAACAATAGTTTACTGTTGGACCCATGCACTTTTGAAGACCCAGGATCCTAGCCACCCCTGCATCACGCATAGCTGAAGACTTCCCAAGCTGGTTCGATTTCTTAGCAGATGAGCCACAACAGGGCACCCCACCCCACCCCCCTCCCCCCAAACAGGCTTCTGGAGGGACTAAGCCAGTGTCTCTGTTTCTGCCTCCCTGCTGTGCTTGGGTGATCAATTGTGAATGCCTCTGATCTCCCACCTATGTACAGCACTCAAGTTGTGCTATTATGCCATAGTACTTTAAATGAACCTTCATAAGGCTGTTGCAGGGGCGGTCCAGGCACAACCTCTATGCACAAGTACAAATTTGCAGCTTTTTAAGTCTCTTGGGACAAAGGATGTCATGATACCATGTCGTGAAGTGGGAACCGGGGCCAGTTTGCTGAGCCACTCCCCCAGTTTATTTAGGACTTCAGAGGGTGGATCTTCCTGTCCTGGGGTTGCTGGTATGAATTCTCCAGGTACCACGAGCGGAGCAGCGCATACCAATTCTGCCAGTGATGACTGGAGATCCACCTTGGGTGCAGTCTACATACCAAGGAGCATCCAGGGTAGCTCATCTGCCCAATCCAGTCCCTAGAGGTGGGTCATCAATGCACCCTTTAGATGCCTGTGGAATTTCTCAACCAGGCTGTTGGACTGTAGATGGTGGGCTGTCGTGTAATAAAGTCATGGTCCCAACAGACGACATAGCGTGTCCCAGAGAGCAAAAGTAAACTGTGGACCTCTGTCAGAAGTGACGTGGGAAGGAAGACCAAAACAAGACACTCAGGCAGATATGAGTGCCCTGGCATAAGACTCAGTGGAGAAATCAGACAATGAGACCACTTTTGACCACCTAGTGAACCTGTTGACAATGGTGAACAGATATTTTGACCCACATGACACTGGGAGTGGGCCAACGATGTTGACGTACACGTGGTTGAACCTTCATTGCGGCAGTTGAAGTGGGTTCTTCATGTGTTGTTGCACCTTAGCCATCTGGAAGTCCATGAATGTCTTAGCACAGTAGGCAACTGCTTCTGGAATCCAGGCCAGATGATTTTGTCAGAAACCAGGTGGATCATCACGCGAATTGAGGGCTCACCATTGTAGTCGCTGTATCATGGTGCAAAATGAAGAGTTGTAGTCAAGTTGAATTCAAAGATAAAACAGCAGGTTACTGTAGGACCCGTGCTCTTTTTAAAAACCCTGGCTCCCAGCCACCCCTGCACCATGCATAGCCAGAGATGATGTCATTGCGCTGCCCAAGACCTCCTAAACCGCTTCAATTTCCTGGCAGGTGAACCACCACATACTCTACTTTAAATTCACTGATGAGTAGATGGTATTTTTGTGTACTTGCACAGATAGCCAGTAACAACTACTTGCTCAAGTGGACTCCTGTTAACCCCTGAGCTTTTTATGACCAGGATCAAGACATTGTGGATAATGAGAAGAATATCTTCACAGTGAATGGAACATTTTTGAATGGTATGTGGAACTCTTTCATCCTATAGTGGTCTACACTGACAGATATTTTCAGGGCTTGGCACTGACAGAAGCTACACGAATTCCATGGGTCTACTCCTCAGTGCACTCCCCACTACCAGCAACTGAATACACATGCAGTGAGATTCAGATTCAGATTTTGTCAGAGTGCATACATGACATCATATATAACCCTGAAATTCCTTTTTCCTGTTGGTGCAGCAGAATTACCTCTAATTGGTAGTGCAACAAATAAACTGTACACAATGTAATCAAACGAAGAACTGTAAACAGATAATGAATCTGTACAAACTGAATAGAGAGACAAAAGGAAAATCAATAAAGTGCACAAGTAAGAGTCCTTAAATGAGTCTCTGATTGAGTTTGTCGTTAAGGAGTCTGATGGTGGAGGGGTAGCAGCTGTTCTTGAACCTGGTGGTGCGAGTCATTTGGCACCTATACGTTTTTCCTGATGGCAGCAATGAGAACAGAGCATGTGTTGGGTGATGAGGGTCTTTGATGATTGCTGCTGCTCTCTGACAGCAGCATTCTCTGTAGACGTACTTAATAGTGGGGAGAGTTTTGCCTGTGATGTCTTGGGCTGTGTCCACTACCTTTGCTGGAGGGCTTAATGCTCATGGGTATTGGTGTTCTCATACCAGACCATGATGCAACTGATCAGCATACTTCCACTGCACATCTGTAGAAATTTGCCAGGGTTTCTGTTATCATATCAAACCTCCACAAACTCCTGAGGAATAGAGGTGCTGATGTGCTTTCTTCACAATGCCTTTAGTGTGTTTGATCTAGGAAAGATCCTCTGAGATAGTGATTTCAAAGAACTTAAATTTGCTGACCCTCTCCACCTCTGAGCTCCAATGATCCCTGGATCATATACCTCTGGCTTTACTTTCCTGAAGTCAACAATCAGCTCCTAAGTTTTGGTGACATTGAGTGCAAGGATGTTGTTGGTGCACCATCCAGCCAAGTTTTCAATCTCCATCCTGTATGCTGACTCATCTCCTTCCTTTATACAATCCACTACTGTGAGAGTTGTGTAATGACCTGGATAGTCGTGGGAAACATCATGGGTCTCCTCAGGATGCCTTGCAGTGCACAGCAAGCAGATTTGAAACTTCATCATGCAGCTTGTGTAATCTCCAACAAGATTACACAGCAATGATAAAAAGAGTTTAGATAATCCATTAAATTCCCTAAAAGTCGTCTACCTGCGTTGAATATAATACCTGAATGAATCCCTGCTCCAGTTATTATAATGGCTCATAACAACATCTCCATGTTCCTGATGAGTGGCACAACACTTAAACAACTCAGCCTTTCACACAAAATCATTTTCTCTGAGGATTTCAACTCTGCGACAGTGTGTGAAATCACCATGACATATCTTGTTGGAATGTAAAACTTAATTTATTATTTCTCCATGTATGGAGATTATATTTGCTGCCATATGCCATTTCTTATTATGGTTGTCCCGATGTTCTCCTGGGCCCATGGCACAAAGGATTTATGCAACTTGCATTTATTATGTTGATTATAGTGAGCATGTCTCTTGAGTGATTGTGTGAATTGTTTTCTCTCTTCCAGCAACCTCTGTCTCCTCCAGTTATGTAGTTGCGATGGGCATTGTGCCTTTAAGTTCTGATACCCCTCTCTGAATACTGCATTGTGACAGAATAAGTTGTGTTTTATATTGTATGTAGATATGATTTTGGGAGATAAAGTGTGGCAGTTTTATTTAATGTTGGCCACATACGAACACTTCAAAACAGATCTCATTTAAAATACTGGAGCTCTGCTCAAGCCAGACAGGCCCAGCTCCGAATACCTTTGCAAAAGCTCTGGCAAGTGCCCATGGGACTTCACTAATGGATTGTTGTTTTGAAAAGCAACAAATGAAAGAACTCTGAGGATTAGGTTTGGACCCGCAGTCTGTCTGAGTGGAGGTTGCTGTTCTAAAAGGGTCATTTGGTTTTGCAAGCAGAGAGAGATAAAACAGGCTTTTCTCTGTGTGTGCATGTGTGAGAGAGAGAGAGAGAGAGAGAGAGAGAGAGAGAAAGAGAGAGAGAGGGAGATAGAGTTCAATTCAGCTGCAGCTGCTGGGTGCTGGGACTGGAACATGACAAGCTGGCATGCTTGTGGAAAAATCCCATTTTGAATATGGGTTGTGAGTGCTTAGTTCAGCCTGGTTAAAGCCCTTGTGGTCCATACAAGAGGAGAAGACTGGCTGCTTAATGTTTCACTTGAAATAAGAGAAACAAAAAGGAACTCTGTGGTGACCTGAAAGAAAGAGGTTATCATCTGGAGAACCCTGATGGGGCAAGTTTCTTCAGCAAGACACTGATGTGGCTAATTAAGGGATCAGGTGTGGGTGTCCAGGAACAACAAATCTCTCTCTGAAAACCAACAAGAACCTTTCTGAGCAGTAACCATTTTACCTTTCAAGCACCAAAGCCTAGTGAATTTCATAAATATTAAATTCTGTGCACTGTATAAGAATTACCTGCAACCAGTAAACTTGGAGGAATGAGTAGTGAGATTGGACTGTAAATCAAAGAACTTTTCTAAACATGCGCTCAGAATTAGAAGGGGGAAAAGTTAGGTTAGTTAAGTTGATAGTGATCAGTTAGAGTTTGATCCTGTTTTCATGTTTGAAGATGATTAAAAGCAACTTTTGTTTAAGCAACTATTTGTCCTGGTGAATATCTATTGCTGCTTGGTTTTGGGGTCCTCTGGTCTCATAACAGTGTAGCAAAATGTAAACAAGACTAATGCTGCTTCAAATTGGGTTTTGACCAGGGCTGAGTTATTTTTTTGCAGTGTTCTTATAATTGGATGCCATAAAAGCTTTTGATAGGGTGGAGTGGGTTTTGTTTAATTTAAGGTATTGGAGAAATTTCGGTTTAGGTTAAAAATGTTTATAAGTTGGATCAAGGCAATATATAAACAGCCTAAAGCTAGAGTTGTGACTAATGGAGTCTTATCTGAATCTTTTAATTTGGAGAGATCTACCAGACAGGAGTGCCCTTTATCACCCACATTGTTTTCATTGGTGATTGAACCTTTAGCACAATTAATAAGACAGGAAAGGAATATAAAGTGGATTAAATCAGGATTGACAGAATATAAATAGTTTATTTGCAGATGATGTACTAGAATATTTGACTGACCCAAATGAGTCTTTTCAGGTCTTACAGGAAAGAAATGTTACAATATGGGGAGTTATCTGGTTATAAAGTGAATTGGAATAAGAGTGAACTTATGCCATTGTCGGAGGCTGATTACTCTGGTTGTAAGGGATGAATAGTTTTTAAATGGTCAAATCATATTAAATATTTAGGTAATAAGGTGAATAAAGATATAAGTCAATTATTTTATTTAAATTATCTACCTTTAGTGTCTGTAATAAAATAAGATTTGAATAAATGGAAAGATTTACTTTAGTAGGCAGAGTGAATTGTATAAAAATGAATATATTTCCTAGACTTCAGTATTTTTTTCAAAATATTCCTTGTAATGTCCTGAAGAAGTTTTTTAAAGATTTAAATGCAATGGTTAGGCACTTTTTATGGAAGGGAAAATTGGTGAGGGTCTCTATGCATAAATTAACTTGGAAATATGAGTTAGATGGTTTGCAACTTCCAAATTTTAAAAATTATTATAATTCCACTCAACTGAACATTATAAAGGGAATGTTAGATTTAGATATTCCTGCGACCTGGCTAGATATAGAATTGAAGAGAATTGGAGAGCATAGAAGAGATTATTTTTATTTTTCAATGGAATAGTAAATTAATTAGTGGTTATAAATCTCCTACTTTATCTCATTTGATAAGGATTTGGGAAGAGGTAGGTAAAAATATTGGGATACAAGGTGAATTATCTAGATATATGCCTTTGGTTTAGAATAAATATTTATCTTTTACAGTTGATAATAATCTTCTTAAATTTGGAATCAGAAAGGAATTGAGACATTTTTTTTATCATTTGAAAGGTTGAGGGAAAAATATCAAATCCCTAATCACATGCTTTTTTGCTCTTATCATCTTAAATCAATGTTGTATGATTATTTTGGGAGACAATTGCATTTACCTAAAGAATGGAAACTTGAAATGTTGGTCTGGGATGGAAGGGAAGAAGGGTTTTATTTCAGAAATGTATAAATTACTGCAGCAGAAAATGCCTAAGATTGAGCTGCCTAAATCGTGACTTAAATGGAAGAAGGACTTGGGAGTTCAATTTGAAAATGATCGTTGGAGGAATATTTGTAGAGATACTATGACAAAGTCATTAAATGTTAGGTACAGACTGGTGACTTATAATTTTATACACCAATTGTTTGAAAAGATATAAGCTGAGTGCTTCAGCTCTGTGTTTTCGGTGCAATGATCAAAAAGATATGTTTTTGCACTCAGTATGGTCTTGTGATAAAGTTAGGGGTTTTTGATATAGATTAATGTACCAAAAATTGGTGCAAATTAGTTTTCATGCAGATTCTTTTTGTGTTTGA
The DNA here is from genome assembly GCF_036971445.1 of Narcine bancroftii. Lineage (NCBI taxonomy): Eukaryota > Metazoa > Chordata > Chondrichthyes > Torpediniformes > Narcinidae > Narcine > Narcine bancroftii. The sequence goes on from NC_091472.1 coordinate 38,195,746, forward strand.
CTGCTCTGACCTGGATTACTTCCAAAGATTCCAAGTCTTATGCCAGGGAATATCACAAATTTGGATGTCTTTAGCGTCACATTACTTCAAAAAAATCCAAATATTAATTATTTAAATTAGGTACATATGCAAATAGAACTTAAGCACCAAAATATTTTACAATAAATTTTAACACTTTAAAAAAAAACATTTTTATTGAGCTTAACATATAAATCCTACATACAAAGTCTTCTATTATTACAAACAACAGGTTATATCATATGATTATCACAAATTAAATATAAATGTAAATTGAAAACCTATCCATGTTTGTTTATTTAACAATATTTCTTTAAAGCATCAGATTCAATCAATATGGTAATTAACCATCTTTCTCTTTCTCATGTATTGCAACAGAGTTCTGGATAGAAAATAAATAAGACTACATTAAACAATCTCTTTATCTAAACAAAGGGAAAATTCTGTCTTATTTAATAATATGATTTATGACAACCATATTTAAATCCATGTTTAACAAGTTAATCTAAAAAATAGAAGGGTAAATGAAAAAAAATCCTAAAACTAAATCTAATTTAACGCTTCCCTCTAATCAAGATTAACTTATAAAAATTGTGAAAATATGAATTGAATAGTGACCTTCAGACACTAGACAGAGAATCACCGGAGCATCCAGAATTCTTAAATCTTCCAATTATGACTGATCCCCACACACTGTCAAATGAAGCTTTCTATCTTTAATGTTGTATCTAATTTTCTTCACACTTAAATAGGACATTGCATCATGTAACCACTGTATATGAGTAGGTGAAGAATCATTTTTCTGTTTCATTAAAATTGCTCGTCTGACTATCAATGTGGCAAAAGATAAAACTTTCTCTTGGGTTGCAGATAGAGGTATATACGGTTCCTGAGAAAAAGAACAAACAAAGCAATTAAAGGGAATGATTCTATTTTAAATCTTAAAAATCGTGATCAAGTTTGGAAAATATTTCCCCAAAATATTTCTAAATTGGGGTACTCACAAATCAGTGAAGCTTTAAATTTTTTACATTTATCACATAGTGGATCAAAATCTGCATTAAAAATGAGATAATTTGAGTTTTGTCTTACGTATTCTATATACCACCTTAAACTTAATAAACAATGTCTTGCACAAAATGAGGAATCATTAATTAAGCTAAGAGTGGAGTATCAATCCTCATCTGAAAATGTTATATTCATATTGTGTTCCCAATTATTCTTAATCCTAGCCTTTGGGGCTCTTCCTAAATCCAATAATACTTGGTATTAATCCTCCATGAACAAACTGTAAATCAAACAAGTAAATCAAGAATTTGTATCTGAGATTTGAGAAAAATCAGAGAGCTTGCCTAACTTGTAAATATCCAAAAAATGTCTTATTAGGAAGATTACATTTTTATATCAATTGTTCAAAAGAGGCAAAATTATCTTTATAACTTTTTATACCTAATCTATACCATTCCTTAAAACCTATGACTAACACAGAAGACTGAAAAAAATGGTTACCTATAATGGAACTATCAAGAGAGAAAATATTATAACAAAAACATTTTCTAAATTGAGCCCATATTCTTATCTCTTTTCTCAAAGGTTACTTTAGAAAAGGATAAGGGTAAAAAGGAACCTAAAATTGCCAACAAGGATGATTTTTTTTTAGAAAACTTCAGTTCCATTTTTACTCAAGAAGGGTGATTCACTAATTTATCAATAACAATAAGAATAAATTATGTATTTTAGTTGCCCAATAATAAAATCTAAAATTTGGAAGTGATAATTCCCCATTCATTTTAGTCTTTTGAAGACGGGCTTTAATTATACGATGTTATTTTCTTTGCCATATGTACGAATAAATAAATGAATCTAATGAATTTTAAAAAATTAGGAATGAGAATTGGTAAAACTTGAAAAAGTTATAGAAATTAAGTAAAATGTTAATTTTAATTCAGTTGATACATCCAATCATTGTAATAGATAAGGGTGACCATCCTAAAAATAATACTTTAATCTGATTAAATAATACCAAAATGTATTCTTTCAATACATTTTTATAACTTTTCATAATTGTAATTCCTAAATATTGGAATAGGTCTTTCACTATTTTAAATGGGAAATTAGGATACCTTGAAAAATATTCTTTTAGGGGTAATAGTTAACTTTTGTGCAAATTTAATTTATAACCCAAAAATTGGCTAAATTGGGCAAACAAAGTTAATATATTTGGTATAACAACCTCAGGAGTTGAAATAAAAAGCAAATGATAATCCAAATAAAGAGATACTTTATGTTCCAGTCCACTTCTGGGTATTCCTTGAAATTCTCTGTTCTGTCAAAGAGCAACAGCTAGTGGTTCCAATACCATGTCAAAAAGCAAAGGGCTTAAAGGGCATTCTTGTTAGGTTCCGCTATAAAGCCTATATCTTTTTGATTGATGTGAATTAGATTGAATTGAAGCCATAGGAAATTAATATAATAATTTAATCCATTTAATGAAATCTGGACCAAAGTTAAATTTTCCTAAAATAGCAAACAAATACTCCCATTCCACTCAATAAAATGCTTTCTCAGCATTTAATGAAAGAGCACATTCCATTGCTGGGGTGGAGGGTAAATATAAGATATTCAATAATCGATGCATGTTATAATAAAAATAATGATATTTAATAAAACTTGTATGGTCAGAATTGATAATTAATAGTAAAATATTTTCTAGTCTGAGCTAGAACTTTAGATAAAATCTTCATATCTACATTAAGTAATGAAATAGGTCTATAAGATGCACATTCTGTTGATTTTTCCCCCTTTTTTTAGAACAAGAAATATACTAGCTTCTTTAAAAGATGAAGGAAGCTTCTCATCTTTAAATGAGCTATCAAACACAGTGCTTAAATGAGGTACAAACCATTTGGAGAAATATTTATAAACTTTTCAACACTTTAATTATTTATCTTCAGATGTAAAACCTGAAGAATATTGAATATATCTTTATAGTGTAAAATTCTGTGTCAGTGTTTTGCATTAGCAAGGTGTAAACAAGCCTGAACAAATGCAATTTTTATAGTTGGCCATTTGAAAAATCAGTCTATTTTTTTTAAATTACCTGGAAAAATTAATGAGGAATGACTTTAAGGTCAACAGTGAAAATCACAGAGAAACACAATGAGGAAATTTCATGTGAGAAAATGCTGAGGAAGCAAAAAATTAAATTTATGACTTAAAGGATTAATATTCTTCAGACATTTTGCAGATGTGGCCCTTTTACTTGAGGAATGGCGTCTGTTCAGGACAAAATTTCTCATTTGTTCAAATCGTGCTCAAAATTATATAATTGAAGTTTATAAGATAAATAAGTAATTAATAACATGCTTTACTCTAACAAATACTCAAAAACATTGTTAAATAATTTGCTAACAAATACAAAAATGTTGTTAAAGAATGTATTTGAAGTCAGTAAATCACACTCATTATTTTAAGTCATAGCGCCATTAGCATCCAAACTGCAGTAAGCTCAGATTCTAATAGGAGAACTATTAGAGTTACTGTATGACAGCTCTTGGCAAGGTTAATAGCAGTGCAATAGACCCAGAGAAAAACAATGCAGCAAAAGTAAGAATGTAAAACATATAGCCATAATTTTCACTTTCCTTTGTGATTATTGCATGAATAATGTGGGTGTAACAGGCCACCAAACACACCATGCCTGAAGTGGCGATCCGACACCGGGAGCCCGTGGCTTACACAGCCAGCCGAGACAGGGTACTCTCTTTGAAGTTGCCGCTTGTCTCAGCAGCATGCAGCTGCAGTGCCCCACTCTGATGGGCTGGCCAGCGGCAGCCAATTGGATGAAGCTCGGGAAGCAGCCACACCCAGGGATGAGAGGGGCTTACTGGTTGGCCGCTGCCTGGATAGCGCTAAACAACCAATCCCAGGAAGTGGATCATAATGTCACCAGTCGGGAGGCATGATGATGTCAGAGATGGGCTTTTGACCTCTTTATCCGCAGAACTCCAACACAATAAATCAGTGCTGAATTCACTTCCATAGTGTGTGTCTCTTCTTTGAGCGTAACCTCTTCAGCAGAAGAAGCCGCAACACGGGCCCCTGTCTCTACTGGCTTCACTGCACTTTATCAGCCTGCACAGACTGTGGGCCATATGATGTTGCACTGGATGCAGCTGACACACTGTAGTACTTTGCTGTTTAGATCACCATTTGTCAGAGAATCAATCATTGAAACAGACTGTGCCTCCCACCAGCAGTATCCATTGGTCAGCAATTTGGAAAGTTAAATTTACAATTCCTTATTTTCTTGTTAACCTTAATTTGTAAGCTTAGAAGTGTAAAAGTCTGAATTGGTACAGTGAATGATAATAATCTAGGTTTAGGCAGATATACTACTCATTGCATATTGGCTAAAACACATTACTTTGCATCCACCAAATTGAACACTGGACATAACACTTAAGGAGAGAAACACTTCAAGATCCTTAACACAGAGGCACTAATAAAAGAGGGACCCAATAACATAAATGAGGCATCATATGTAGTTTCCTGGTTTAATTCCCATGCATGAAACAGCTGAAAAAATAATTGACATTAACAGTCCCATTAAATGTTTCTGACAGCCAGAAATATTTAAAAACTATTGTAATTCAATTAGAAATTAAACAGATTTAGAAAAATAAAATGTATAATACTTAAAACTACTAAAGGTAACTCAAAAGAACACTTAAAAATCACTTCAAACTTTAAATCAGCTCAATGAAGATAAAATAGATTTAATAGAGTACATGAATAAAATGTTAATGTTCTAATTGGGCCGACACAGGAAATGACCGTCGAACATGGCGACCGGCAAAACATCATGTGGGCTGAAGTGTCTGTTTCCATAGGCCACCTGTAGAGTGGTGAAACTGACCAATCACTGCCGGTGGATCGGAAGGGGCCCATTCGGGAGTTGGGCATCCGAGGTGAACAATTGGCAGCCGGCCTGCTCAAGCCATGCCCCAGTGGTGACGTGGCCGAGCTGACTATAAAAGGCAGAGCTTCCACTGAATAAACTCAGTGTCGAATTCACTTCACTGGTGTGTTTGTCTTTCTTTTCCTGTGGATTCGAGCTACAGCCTTTGGGCTATAACCGAGAGCTATAATCTATCTGTAGCCGTAGTGACCTCACTACAGGACAACAAATTTTCTTTTCAAAAGAATGATAGAAGCATAGAGTACTACAGTTCAGAAAATAGGCCATTCACCCCTTCTAGTCTGTACCAAAACATTATTCCGCTAGTCCCACTGAACTGCACCCATTCCATAACCGTCCAGACCTCTGACATCGTATATCTATCCAACTTATTCTTAAAACTTAAGAGTGAGCCCACATTTACCACATCAGATGGCAGCTCATTTCACACTCCCACCACACTCTGAGTGAAAAGATTCCCCCTAGTGTTCCCTATAGACCTTTCACCTTTCATGATGAAGTCATGTCTTCTCATATTTATCTCTCCTAATCTAAGGGGAAAGAGCCTATTTGCATTTACTCTGACTATACCCCTCATAATTTTGTAACCCTCTATCAGATCTCCCATCATTCCTCTACGCTCCAAGGAATAAAGTCCTAACCTGTTTAATCTTTCCCTTTAACTCAACCCCTGAAAATCTGACTGTCTACATTTATGTACTGACAATAACCACACCAGCAGAGCGAGTATAAGACAGCTTTAATAAACTAATATGTACACTAAGAGGTCTTGTCTCTCTGCAAGACGAACCCGAAAGGCTAGACTGTAGCTCTGGACTGCTTTATATACAAGGTCATCGGGATGACCCTGGTGACCTAGTGGTGTAATTAGATATCACCACACCGACAACATCCTAGTAAATCTTCTCTGTACTCTTACTGATATCCTTCCTGTAGTTAGGCAACCAGAACTGGACACAACACTCCATATTTGGCCTCACCAATGTCTTGTACAACCTCACCATAACATCCCAACTCCTGGATTCAGTACTTTGAATATGAAGGCCACAATGCCAAAAGCTTTCTTCACAACCCTGTCTACCTGTGATGCCACTTTCAGGGAATTATGTATCTGATTCCCAGATCCCTTTGCTCCTCTGCACTCCTCAGTGCCCTACCATATACTATGCATGTCCTACCTTGGCTGGTACTTCCAAAATGCAACACCTCACAGTAGACTGCATTAAATTCCATCTGCTATTTTCTGTCCCATTTTTACAGTCCAGATCCCTCTGAAAGCTTTAAAAGCCTTCCTCGCTGTCCACATGCCTCCAATCTTAGTGTCATCAGCAAACTTGCTGATCTAATTTACCACATTATTATCCAGATCATTGATATAGTCAACAAACAACAATGGTCCCAGCATCAATCCCTGAGGTACACCACTAATCACAGGCCTCTAATCATCCACTACCACTCTCTATCTTCTCCTAGTCAGTCAATTTCAAATCCAGTTTTGAACCTCTCCATGGACACCTAGTGTCTGAACCTTCTGAACTAACTTCTCATAAGGGTCCTTGCCAAAGTCCATGTAGACAACATCCACAGCCTTTCCTTCATCTACTTTCTTGGTAACCTCCTTGAAAAACTATAAGATTTGTTAAGCATGACCTATCACGCACAAAGCTATTCTGACTATCCTTAATCAGCCCTTGGCTGTCCAAATACTTATAAATCCAATCTCTCAGAACACCTTCCAATAATTTACCTACTACTGAGGTTCACTGGCCTGTAATTTCCTGGTTTACTTTTGGAGCCTTTTTCAAAAAACACAACAACATGAGCTACCCTCCAATCCTCCATCACTTCACCCATGGCTAAGGACATTTTAAGTATTTCTGCCAGGTCCTCTGCAATTTCTACATTAGTCTCTCTAAAGGTCCGAGAGAATATCATGTCAGGCCCGGGGGATTTATCTACCTTTATTTGCTGTAAGGCAGCAAGCATCTCCTCCTCTTTAATCTCTATATGTTCCATGCCACTACTGTTTGTTTCCCTTCCTTTCTTATACACGATGCCAGTTTCCTGAGTAAATACTGATGTAAAAAAACTGTTTAAGATCTCCCCATCTTGTGAGTCTCCACACATAGATGACCACTCTGATCTTCTGGGGGAACCAATTTTGTCTCTTACTATCCTTTTACTCTTAACATACTTGTAGAAACCCTTCGGGTTTATCTTCACATTATCTGCTCAAGCAACGTCATGTCTTCTTTTTGCCTTTCTAATTTCCTTCTTAAGTATTTTCTTACATTTTCTATACTCTTATGGAACCAAATTTTCTCCTTGTTGCCTATACATTTGTTGCCTATTCACCAGAATAGTTTGATACCTTTTTCTCAAAATAATACATTTTTGAAATTGTGGTCTGATAAAGGAGTTAAATTTATTGAAGATTGCTGTGAACAGGGTCAGTTAATGTCCTTTATTCAAATGAGGGATAAATATGGAAAAATTAGAAATGTATTTTTTTGTTATTTTCAAATAAATCAATTCTTAAGAGATAAATTAGGACAGAAAGCTTATTGCCACCATGTAGTGACGTGGAAACTCTTGTTTGACGAAGACCAGTACAGAAATTTAATTCTGCAATGTATATTTTTATTACAGGGAGCAACATATAAACCGGGACTTTATAAATCTAAACAGAAGTAGAACAGGATTTGAGTATCATAATTGATGAGCAAATATGGGTGGATTTGTGTAGAGACTGTATGTCTAATACAATTTATGTGTGAAATAGATTGGTACAATCTAATTTTCTACATCAATTATATATCACACCGTGTAAGTTTCATAAAATAAAATCGGACTTATCAAATAAATGTTTTAGGTGTGGTATAGAAGATGGTATCTTTCTGCATTCCACATGGGCAAAAGTGAGACCTTTTTTGGGTGAAAGTAGGGGATTTGTTAGAACAAGTTACTAATATCTCATATCCACAAAATCCCGATTTATTTTTGTTAGGGAATGTTGAAGGAACCAATACTAAACTAGTCTTTTCACCTATTCAATGAAAGTTTGTGAAAATAGTATTGGCAGAGGCAAGAAAAATATTGCAGTCACTTGGAAGTCAAACTCTTACCTGGGTATAAACAGACTACGCGTGGAAATACAAAAGTCCATCCCTTTGGAAAAAATTATGTACAATTTGAGAAATAAATGCAACATATACATGATAGATATTGTGGGTTAATTCTGTTCTTTTTCAAAGCACTATTCCCTACGACCTCACTAGAGGAACAGATAATTACCTGATAATTAACTCCTTGGTATTCCCTGGCCTGCCTTAGTACAATCCAATAGTTTTTTTGGTTTCTTTTCTCGTTTTTTTCTTTCTTTTATTATGTTATTGCATAATGTCAACATGTATAAGTAATGATTGATTTTTATTTTGGGGGTTGGGGTTCAGGAGGGTTTTTAGTTTTAAGGCGCGGGGTTGTACATTTTTCTTTGTAGTCAAAACCAATCTGTATCAAAATGATGGATGTATATGGAATTTTATACACTACATGTATGAAAACTTTAAAATAAAGTATTAAAAAAAGGAATTTTTATCCCAATCCACTCTTCTTTGATCCTTTCTTATTTCTGCAAAATTGGCTTTTCTCCCATTTAGAAACTCCACTAGAGCACCAGACTTATCTTTATCCATAATTAACTTGAAACTAATTACATTATAGTCACTGGACCCAAAATATTCTTCTACACATACTTATGTCACCTTTCTTGTCTGGTTCTCTAATAGGCGATCAAGTTCTGCATCCTCTCTTGTTGGTATATCTATATACTGATTTAAAAAATCTTCTTCAACATATTTCACAAACTCCAAGCCACCCAGCCCTTTTACAGTAAGTTAAAATCTCCTACTATCACAATTTTCTGTTTGTAACATCGGTCTGTTATCTTTTTACAGATTTGTCCTCTAATTCTCTCGGAATATTGGGCGGTCTGGTTACACCTTTCCCATTCCACTCATATGGCTTCTGTAGATGAGCCCTCTGGGCTGTAATGTTTAAGCACAGCTGTGATATTTTTCCTGACTAGCAATGCCACTCTTCCCCCTTCTCCCTCCCCCTCTATAACATCTGAAACAACGGAACCCCAGAACATTGAGCTGCTAGTCCTGCCCCTCCTGCAACCAAGTCTCATTAATAGTAATAATATCATAATCCTATGTGGCAATCTATATCCTAAGATCATCTACCTTTCCGACAATACTCTTTGCATCAAAATAAATACTCTTAAGAACATTTCTTTCACGTACAAACCTTTGATTTCTGTCTATACATACAGTCCTTGCATGACCTTTATCCTCTTTCATCTCACTATCTGCTCTAATACTCTGGTTCCCATCCTCCTGCCAATCTAGTTTAAACCCCACAGAGCAGCACAAGCAAACCTACCTGCAAGGATGTTAGTCCCCCTCTAGTTCAGGTGCAAATTGTCCCATTGGAACATGTCCCACCTTCTCTGGTTCAGAGCCCAGTTGTCCAGAAACACAAAGCCCTCCCTTCTGCACTATCTCTTTAGCCACATGTTTAGCTGCATTAACTTCCTATTTCTAGCCTCAGCAGCACGTGGCACATCTACCACTCCTGAGATGGCAACCCTGGAGGTCCTATCCTTCAAGTGTACATCTAACTCCCTAAACTGTCTTTGCAGGACTGCCTCACCCTTCCTACCCACATCATTGGTCCTTACATGAACCATGACATCTGGTTGCTCACCCTCCCTCCTGAGAATATTGAGAACTCGTACTGAGATATTGTGGGCACTGGCACCATGGAGGCAATAGAGCATCCAGTATTCTCAGTCTCTTCCACAGAACCTCTTATCTGTTCCCCTAACTATTGAATCCCCTATCACTATTGCTCTCCTCTGTTCCCTTTCTGAGCTGAGGGTCCAGTCTCTGTGCCAGAGATGTGACCACTACAACAGTATCCAAAATGGTATATTTATTGTTGATGGGAATGGCCATAGGGGTGCTCTGCTCTCTCTGTCTGTCTGTCTCCTTCCTTCTCCTCAGGTCACCCAGTTACCTGCCTCCTGATTTTGGAGGTGACTATTTCCCTGAAGCCTCTCTCTATCACCCCTCTGCCTCTCGAATGATCTGGAGTTCATTCAGCTCCAGTTCCAGTTCCCTAACTCAGCTTTTGCAGGTGTAGTTGTCAGGGACAATTTATGCTGTCCCAGATTTCACACATCCCACAATCGGACCAATTCATTGCCCTAATTTAATTAAGGGATTAAATAACCTCACCTGGCCTTACCTCAATGGAAGCAAGCTTGTCCTCAGCCTTAGCTCGCCAAAGCTTCTCAAGCCAAAGTCTCAAAGTTCCACTCCTTCATCTTTGGGCCACTCACTCTCTGGCTGCTCCTCTTCAGCTTCCCCTCCTTTTATTTTTCCCTGCCAACTATCTCAAGTATTAATCTCCACAAATCAGCACTCTGTTTAACCCTTCAGTTGCTCTCCGCGGTCTTTTAAACATTTTTAAAACCTCACTCACCTAGGCTGATACCCTCCACTCACCAGTCTCCTGTGAAAGGTTTGCTTCCTGAAAAATATACTAGGGATTATGATAAACAATTTCAAGCTAAACACAAAGATAATTTCAGATTTGCTCTTTCATGTAGGAAGTTGGAGAAACATTAAATGAACGTATATTGAATTTAGCATGTATAATTGCATATCATTATGGAACTAAAAATGTTTTGCCACTGATTTTCATTTGTAGTCAGCATGTGCTGACTATTGTGGCAGGGTCCAACAATAGTCGGCCTGCATTGATGAGTTCCAGTTGCCCTGATACCACTTTTCCATGGTCACAATGTCCTGGTGAGACCTTTCACCATGTTTGTCACTGACTGCACCAAGATCAACAGGGAAGAAGCCCAAGCGCAAATACAGAAAATGAATTTTCAATGACATGCTGCATTTCACGGTTTTATGTGCTCAAAGTAGACTTAAAATATGACAGGAAATAAAAATAGGTTATATCTAAAAAATGATATGATATAGGAAAATTTTAAGGTGATTTCCGTGATCAGCAGCCCGAAACCCATAAAATACACCCAAAAGTGTTCAGGAAGGAAAAAAGCAAAATCTCCATTGCCCAGCATAATTGTCCTGTCTGTTGCTCCCCCAGCAACTTTGCCCAAAACTGCTGGAGGAATTCAAAGTCAGAGCATTGTTGGAAAGATGGGAGAAGGGCCAAATGGTTTGGGAATTGCATCTTTGCACAATCACACACAGGAATCCTGACACTGGTGGTGCTCATTGAGTGAAATGCCAATGGGTTTACAAGAATATTTTGGCATTTCCCCACAAAAATACGGCCAATGGATATAGCTAGAATATGGACATATCCATAATTTCTGAACATTGCAAGCACACTTGTTTTCTTCAGTTGCTTTAACCAGTTTTGGTTTGCAACAAGATTATCACAACTTAATAAACTGTTAAGGACATATAATAAATACCAGATCGTAAATTTTTCTGCAATTTTCTGTGGAAAAAAAAGCACTACTGCAGGTCAGGTCATGAAATCCAATATACCTTCAAGTCTGATGTTGTAAAGTGATACCCTTTGTCTTACATCAAATGGCACTTTCAAATTTAAACAACACAAGAAAATCTCCACATCAAATAAACTGACCACCATAGTAGTAAGAAAAAAATATTTGAAATTAAAATTCTCTATCTGGTATATATTATCTATGATAACAGATACCTGTAAGTGAATTTAATGACAATAATCCAATATTACAGCATTTCACAATGAACATAAACCACTCAAGATTTATTGTTGTATTTTATTAAAGCATCAGATCCCCTAGATTAGGTTACACCGTACAAGTCCTTTTCAGTTATTTATTTCTGTCAGTTTGGTATTGAATAAGAAGGCCAGAGGTTCAAATCCCTTCACAGGATTTAAGCTCATAATCTAGGCAGAAATTTCATTATGATATTGAGGAAATGTACCATCAATGTTATTCAATTGAGGTTCTTAAGGCAAAAGATTGGCTGGGCATTCAAATTCCAGAGCAATATTTGAAAATGAGCTGACAACTTTCATTGTATTGGGCTCTGTTATCAATCATTCGTCAAATAGAAAGTAACTGCTCACTACCAAAGTTTGCGAAAGCACTCTCTATCTCAAATTGTTGCTGAAATTTACAATTCACAGCTGGAAAACTAAAGTCTGTGTACGTAGTATCTGAAGATATACTTCAGGTGAGATCCAAATCATAGAGTCACAAATATATAGTAACAATTTTAGGTTAATTTCATTGTTACAGAGCAGCAGCAGTAGAAATTCATCAAGAGACTTATTATTTTTCTTTTAAAATATATTTATTGATAACTACTAATAATTTAAAACAGTAGTTCATTTAACCACAACTATGCACAAATATATGTGTGTGTGTGAGAGAGAGAGAGAGAGAGAGAGAGAGAGAGAGAGAGAGAGAGAGAGAGAGAGAGAGAAAGAGATACCCAAACCATTACAGTTTAGGTAAAATTCTGGAAAGTCATTCTCCAGGTGAGTCAGGATGGAGTGGAGGGACAAGGCTGTAGCATTGTCAGTGGAACAGTTCTGTCTGTAGGAAAACTGAAATGAGTCTGTGTCTCTATGAGGTGCGCTTTGATACATTTCTTCACCAGACACTCAAAACTTTTCATAATGGTGGAGGTCAGTGTTACTGGGTGATGGTTATTGAGGCCTGTTACTGTCTCCCTCATTGGAACCGGATCTTGGTGGCTGCCTTGGAAAATCACAAGGACGATAGATTGCTGCAATGACATGTTGAAGATGTCTGTGAGGACCTCTGTCAGTTGGTCTGCACATTCCTTCAGAAGCCATCTAGCAATGATGTCTTCTACTGCTACCTTATGTGGGTTCACCTTGGATAGGATTCTCCTCACCTCAACCAAAGCTATGCAAGGGGCTGGCTCTTCAGTCTATTCTTCTCGTTGAACTGTGTGTAGAAGATGTTCAGTCTATCTGGAAGGAAGGCATCATTATTGTTCACTTGAAAAGTTGTCTTGTGATCTCTTATTCTTTTGATACCTTGTCATGGGCACCTTGTGTCGCCGATGTCGCACAGCTGACTATGGATCTTCTGTATGTATCCATGCTTTGCCTTTTGGATTGCATGGGTGAGCTCAGCCCTGGCTGATCTTAGTGCCATCTTGTTTTGAAGACTGCAACCCGAGCTCTGAAATGTGCCCAGACCTCTGTATCCAACCATGGTTTCTGGTTTGCCATGGATATGTAGTGTTTCATCTCCAAGACATTATCGATACACTTGCTAATGTAGCCAGTGACTGAGCTTGTGGACTCATCAATGTTTATGTAGCCAGTGTAGGTGGCCACCTCCCTGAAACAGCTCCTGTCCCTGGTTTCAAAGCAGCCCCATAGCTCTGTCATGTCCCCTCACCCCAGGCCATATCCTGATTTCTCTGCAAACTGGCTTCCTTTGTTTTTTTCCGGTGGTCTGTTTGTCAGGGTTAGCAGGATGGATATGTGATCTAAGCAACCAGTGGGGGGCAAGGGGCAGCCTTGTTTGCAACAGGGTGTTCCCTCCTCTGGCAGTGAAGTTGACATGCTTTTGAAAACGTGGTAGAAGAGTTCTCAGGTTGGCATGGTTGAAGTTGCCAGCTATAATCATGAAATCATCAGGTTGAGATGTTTGGGCTTCACAGAAGGACTTTGCAACAGAGACATTTGTGCACCAGTTCTTGCTGATGTAAATGCACAATCCCCCTCCTTGAGTCTTGCCTGAAGCAACATCTCTGTTTGCCCTGATGAGGATAAGGCCATCTAGCTGGATAACTTAATCTGGAATGGAGTGGTGGAGCCATGTTTCTGTAATCATGAAAGCACAGCAGCCCTATAGTTATCTCTGGTTCAGATGCAATGTCAGGTAATCCATTTTTTTCTCTACCAATCTTTCATTTTTGAGTAAAATACTCAGGAGCACAGGTCTGAATCGGTTAACTCTGTGTCTAATCTGATGCTGGTTCCCTTACCGTGCTTCTGCTTTCTCCCTTCCAATGGCCTTGTGTCTCCGTGGTCGGCTCTGCAGTCTGGATCTCTTCCTTCAGTCAGTTAAAGCCGCTCAATAATGTTCAAAACCTTCTCGGGACTGTGATGAGGAGCGTGGGACTCTAAAGAGCTGGGACTATCGGGAGCCAGCTGGAGGTGAGTGCAAGGTAAGGGTTAAATAGAACAGTGATTGGTGGGAGGAGTAATTAAGATAAGGGGCAGTGACAAATAAAAAGAGGGGTAATGCAAGCAGAGTAGCCAGTATGTGGGTGGCTCAGGGTAGGAGTGGGACTTAATGGCTTTGGCTCATGAAGCTTTGGTAGGCTGAGGATGAGCTTGATTCCATTTAGGTAAGATCTTTGAATTTAATTAGGATTAGTTAATCAAAACAGCAGCTAGGACAGTGGAATGCTCCGAATGCAGGATGTGGGAAATCTGGGACAGCATAATTGTCCCTGATGACGACACTCGCAAGAGGTGCATCCAGCTGCAACTCCTGAGTGACTGTGTTAAGGAACTGGAGCTGGAGCAGGATGAATTCAGGATCATTCAGGAGGCAGAAGAGTGATAGAGAGGAGCCTCAGGGAGACAGTCGCTCCTAAAAGTAACCAGACACAGGTAACTGGGTGACTGTTAGGGGAGAGAAGGAAAAGAGGCAGACAATGCAAAGCACACTTGTGGCTGTTCCCTTCAACAACAAGTATACAGGTTTTCTCTGACTTGCAACCTATGCGCCTTACATCCATCTGCACATACGACTGAATTAAAAAAAAAAGAATATAAAATTTACGTGGTTAATATTGTATTTGACAAACTATAACAGGGATACAGGGCATGTCAGAGCCAAAATATGTGCACTTACCTTGTTAGTCAGCAAAATGGGGTCATTAGGTTGGGTGCGATCATACTGATTCCAGTGTCTTCAATTGGCGCATACACAGTAGGTTTGCATATTGGAGTTGTGTTGGCACATGTGCGAGAGTTAAGGGCACAAATTCAATATTGTCAGGGTGCTTAACTCTCAGAAAGGAAGTGGGGAGAAGAGGAGAGCTATGGTAATTGGGAACTCATTGGTTAGGAGAGCAGATAGGAGGTTTGGTGAATGAGATCGAGGCTCCCAGATAGTATGTTGCTTCCCAGGTGCCAGGGTCAAGGATGTCTCTGATGAAGTTCATAGCATTCTGGAGGGGGAGGGTGATCAGCCAGATGTCATCGTCTACGTGGGGACCAATGACATAGATAGGAAAAGGGATGAGGTCCTGAAGAGGGAATACTGGGAGTTAAGAAAGAAGTTAAAAAGCAGGACCTCAAGGGTGGTAATCTCAGGATTGCTGCCTGTGCCACGCACCAGAGAGGGTAAGAACAGGAAGTTGTGGCAGATGAATGCGTGACTGATGAATTGATGGAAGGGGAAGGTTCAGATTTCTGGATCATTGGTATCTCTTCTGGGTCTGACATGTTCAAAAAGTATGGGATGCACCTGAACTGAAAAGGGACCAATATCCAGACGGGAACTTTTGCCTGAGCTGTTGGGGAAGGTTTAAATTAATTTTGTAGGGGGATGGGAATCAGAATGTAAGTGCAGAGATTAGGAGAGAAGGACAAAAGCATGAAGCTATGTGTTTTGAGTTTGTGAGGAAGGACAGACAGGAGACAAAACGTATATGTAGCCAGTTAAATGGGTTAAAATATGTCTATTTCAATGCTAGGAGTATGAGGAATAAAGGGGATGAACTTAGAGCATGGATCAGTATGTGGAACTGTATGTTGTTGTGGCTGTTACTGAAACTTGGCTGGAGGAAGGGCAGGGATTGGCTGATGCAGGAACCAGAGTTTAAGTCTTTTAAAAGGAAAAGGATGGGAGGTAGAAAAGTTTGGGGGGGGGGGTGGGGGCATGGATAGCATTACTGGTCAGTATCACAGCTTTAGAAAGGGAGGATACTGCAGAGGGAGTGTCCACTGAGTTGGTGTGGGAGGAAGCCAGAAATAGGAAGGGAGCTATCACTGTGCTGGGAGTAATTTATACCCTCAAATAGCCATTGGGACACTGATGAGCAGATAAGCAGGCAGATTTTGGAATGGTGTGGGAAATACAGAGTTGAAGCTATGGATGACTTCAACTTCCCTAATATTGACTGGCACCTCATGACTGCAAGAGGGAAGGTTGAGGTTGAATTTATCAGGTATATTCAGGAAGGATTCCTAACACAGTATGTGGAATGATTGACAAGAGGAGAGGCCATACTGGATCTAGTTCTGGGTAATGAACCTGGTCAGGTGGTGGACCTCTCAGTGGGGGATCATTTTGGTGAGAGTGACCACAATTCCCTTAGCTTCAACATAGATTAGATTCAACTTTATTGTCATTGTGCTAAGTACAATACAAAACCAATGAAATACAATTGGCATCCGACCCAAAGTTGAAAAAAGCTATATACAAATAACTACGTGCAAATAAAAACAAGCGTATACAGTAAGCAAACAATTATAAAAGTACTGACAGTACAATGTGAGTGCAGTACCACTCAGTGCTGTGATTTAAGGTTCAGCAGGGTCACAGGTTCAGGGAAAAAAAAACTCTTCTTGAGCCTGTTAGTTTGAGAGTGAAGGCTCCTGTAGCACCTACCAGATTAGAAGAAGAGTAAAAAGTCCATAGTTAGGTTGAGATACATCCTTGATGATGGTCTTCGCCCTGCCCAGAGAGTGTTTCTGACAAATATTCCCCTTCTTTTTTCAATCTTCTTATTATAGGTAAACAATACATGAACAGAACAGGAGTACATAATCAAGAAAGGAAAATAAATCACTATATGACATCATATGATATATTGCATTACACCACAATTAATGAATATGTTCTCATCTCCTCAAGCTGAAATCTTGAAAATTAAAAAAAAAATGATTAAAACCCAACTAATTAAAACAAAATCAGCAAAATAAAGAGACTGGGCAGCCTATCTTGAGAATTTATTAATAAAAATTAATCATCTGACCTTCACCAACAAGAGAAAAGAAATAAAATTAAATATAGTCTGGAAGGGAAAATAATTATTCTAACTAAGTCATGTGGAAATAATTTATAAAAGGTCATCATGTCTCTTTAAGTTTAACAGAAGTATCAAATGTATGACTCCTAACTTTCTCTAAACTTAAACATGACATAATTTGAGGGAACCATTGAGTCAAAGAAGGTGGATTAGAATCTTTCCATTTAAATAAGACAACTCTTCTACCCAACAATGTAGAAAAGGCTACAACCCAATGTGTGGAAGTGGGAACTCATCCATGTCTGGAACTGTAATTCCAAAAAGACCAATCAATGGGCTAGGTTGCAAATTAATATCCAGTAGAGACAAAGTCTTAAAATATTTATCCAATACCTCTCCAACATATCAAACCATATGAGTGAGGGAAGCCCCTTCTGATTTACATCTATCACAAAAAGGACTAACATTATAAAAAATACAGGCCAATTTGTCTTTCGAAATATGAGCCCGTTTAAACTGAATCAAAGAATGACAAGAACATATTGAAGAGGTATTAACCAATCCAAATATTTTCTCCCATGATTCCACTAGAAGATGTAACTGAAGTTCCTCTTCCCAGGCCCTTTTAATTTTGTAATTAGAATTTGATTGCAATCTTAATAACTTATACAAATGTTACCTCCTAAACTCTTAAGGTTCAAATGAAATAAAAACTGTCACTCAAATCTGGTTGGTATAATGTTGGAAAGTTAGGCAATGAAGTATTCAGAAAATTTCTAATTTGGAAGTATCTAAAAAATGTGACTTAGTTCTATTATATTTATAGGATAATTGTTCAAAAGACATTAAGCTACCATTTATAAATTAATCTGAAAAAGAGACCATTCCTTTAACTTTCTAAAGAGAGAAGGCTTGATCAATTATAGATGGCTGAAAAAAAAATTAAGAGAAATGATTCTAGAAGAAATTTAAAAAAATTAAAGTCAATGAACTTCCGAAATTGAAACCAAATCTGAAAGGAATGTTTACGTATTGGGTTGAAGGTATACCTACTAATCTTGGAAAGTGAAAAAGGAAGAGCCTGCTCCCAATAAAGGGGCTACTGAATACCTCTGCACAGAATTAAATTCCAAATCTACCCAATAAGGGCATTCAAATTATCACAATAGGAGATCCAGAAAATAATATAGCGGATATTAATTGCCCAATAATAGAGTCTAAGATTAGGTGAAGCCAAACCACCATTTTTCTTTAATTTCTGCAAATGGAATTTACTCAAGCTGGCATGCTAGATGTCTCAATGGTGGTCAATTGGATACTGATAATCATTTAGACAGTTTTCACCACCAACTGAAGTGCTTTATGGTCTGATACGAGACAATTGCCATACCACATTGAGATGCCATAGTATGTTCTCAAAGTACAGCAGTAAAAAAGGCGCTGTTGTGCATTTTTGATCAGGATGGAGCAGTTCATAGCTGTGGAAAAGGAAAGAACAGAGAAAATGGGTAAGTGCTTAACTGGGGAAGGACTAATTATGAAGAGATAAGGCAGGAACTAGTGAGAGTAAATTGGAAACAGATGTTCAAGGATGAAAGCACAGAAGTAATGTGGAGGAAGTTTAGGGACCACCTATGCTGGGCTCAGGATAGGTTTATCCCACTGGGACAAGGAAAAGGTTGTAGGAAAAGGAAACTATGGCTGACAAAACAGGTGAGGCAACTAGTCAAAAGGAAGATGGAAGCATATGTTTGATATAGGAAGCAGGAATCAGTAAGGGCTCATAAGAAATATATGGTAGCTTGGAAGGAGCTTAAGAAAGGACTTGGGAAAGGGGTATGAGAAGGCCTTGGCATGTAGGATTAAGGAGAAACCCAAGGTGTTCTATGTATATGTGAACAACAGAAGGATAATGAGAATGTGGGACTGCTAAAGGATTAAGGAGGCAACATGTGCCTGGAGGTGGAAGAGGTTGGAATGGTCCTAAATGAATATTTGGCTTCAGTATTCAAAAGAGAAAAGGACTTTGGGTAAGGTCAGAATAGAACAGATTTGTGTGCTGGTCAATGAGGAGATTAAGGAAGAGGAAGTGTTTGATTTTCTTAAAAGCATCAAGATTGATGTCCCTGGGACTGAATGCAATATACCCCAGGCTGCTATGGGAAGTGAGAAAGAGATAGCTGGGGCAGTATCTATGGTCTTTGAGTCCTCTTTGGCTCCAGGGGAGGTGCTGGAGGTTTGGAGAATGGCAAATGTAGTCCCCTTGTTTAAAAAGGTCATAGGGAGAATCCTGGGAATTATATACCGGTGAGTCTTATGTCAGTGGAGTGCAAACTATTGGAGATGATTCTTAAGGATAGGATCTAAGAACATTTGGAGAAGTACAGTCTACTCAAGGATAGTCAGCATGGCTTTGTGAAGGGAAGGTCATGCCTCACAAGCCTAATTAAGTTTTTTGAGGAGGTAACAAAAGAAATTGATGAGGGTAGGACAGTAGATGTAGTTTACATAGATTTTAGCAAGGCATTTGACAAGGTCCCCCACGAGAGACTCATCCAGAAAGTCGAGAGGCATGAGATCAGTGCAACCTAGGCTGTGTGCATAAAAAATGGCTTACAGGAAGAAAGCAGATAGTAGTAGTGGAAGGAAAGTATTCTGCCTGGAGGTCAATGACTAGTGGAGTGCCGCAAGGATCTGTTCTGGGATTCCTGCTCTTTGTGATTTTTATAAATGACCTGGAATAAGAAGCAGTATGTTTGCATATGACACAAAGATTGGAGGAGTTCAGATGGAGCTGAATTTCATTGAACATTACAAGAGGATATGGACAGGATGCTGAGTTGGGCAAAAAAGTGGCAGATGGAGTTCAATCTGGATGTGTGTGAGATGATGCATTTTTGAAGGACAAACCAGAAGACTGAGTACAGGGTTAATGGTCAAACACAGGGACCTTGGGGTTCAAATCCATCCATCCCTCAAGGTCATTGCACAGGTTGATAGGATAGTTAAGAAGGCCTATGGGGTGCTGGGATTCATTAATGGGGGATTGAGTTCAGGGGTAGAGAGTCAACATGGATTTACAAAAGGTAAATCATGCTTGACAAATCTATTGGAATTATTTGAGATGGTGACAGGTAAAATAGATGGTGGAGAGCCAGTGGATGTGGTGTACCTGGACTTCCAAAAGGCCTTCGATAAGGTCCCGCATAAACGACTGGCTTCCAAAATCAAGGCTCATGGGATTGGGGGCAAAGTATTGATGTGGATTGAGAACTGGCTGGCAGGTAGAAGACAGAGAGTTGGGATAAATGGCTTGTTTTCTGAGTGGCAGGCGGTGACCAGTGGGGTGCCACAGGGATCTATACTGGGACCCCAGCTGTTCACAATTTACATTAATGATCTGGATGAGGGGATTGGATGTAATATCTCCAAATTTGCAGATGACACTAAGCTAAGAGGGGTTGTGTGCACAGAAGAGGGGGTCAGGAAGCTCCAGTGTGATTTGGATAAATTGAGGGACTGGGCAGATACATGGTAAATGCACTACAATGTGGATAAATGTGAGGTTATCCACTTTGGTAATCAAACCAGAGGGCAGATTACTATTTGAATTGCAATAGATTAAGAGATGGGGAAGTGCAGAGAGACCTAGGGGTTCTTGTACACCAGTCTCTGAAGGTGAGCATGCAGGTACAGCAGGCAGTTAAAAAGGCAAATGGTATGTTGTCCTTCATATCAAGAGGGTTTGACTATAGGAACAAGGATACCTTACTGCAGCTGTACAGGGCCTTGGTGAGACCACACCTGGAGTATTGTGTGCAGTTTGGTCACCTTATCTAAGGAAGGATGTTCTTGCAATGGAGGGAGTGCAGAGGCGATTCACTAGGCTGATACCTGGAATGGCAGGAATGACTTATGAGGAAAGATTGCGCAAATTGGGATTGTACTCGCTGGAGTTTAGAAGATTGAGAGGGGATCTCATAGAGACATATAAAATTCTGGCAGGACTGGACAGAGTGGATGCAGATGGGATGTTTCCAATGATGGGAAAATCCAGAACCCGGGGCCATGGTTTGAGGATAATAGGCAAACCATTTAGGACCGAGATGAGGAGGAATTTCTTTACCCAGAGGGTGGTGAATCTGTGGAATTCATTGCCACAGAGGGCAGTAGAGGCAGGTTCATTAAATATATTTAAGAGGGAATTAGATATATTTCTTCAGTATAAGGGTATTAAAGGTTACGGAGAGAAGGCAGGGGTGGGGTACTGAACTTTAAGATCAACCATGATCTCGTTGAATGGCGGAGCAGGCTCGAAGGGTCAAATGACCTACTCCTGCTCCTATCTTCTATGTTTTCTATGTTTTCTATGTCATGTTGCAACTCTACAAATCTCTGGTAAGACCACACTTAGAGTATTGTGTTCAATTCTGGTCATCTAATTATAGAAAGGACATGGAAGTTATGGAGAGGGTGCAGAGGAGATTTACCAGGATGATGTCTGGATTGGAAAACAAGTCTTATGAGGCAAGGTTAGTAGAACTGGACTTTTCTCTTTGGAGTGTAGAAGGATGAGAGGAGACTTGATAGAGGTCTACAAAATTATGAGAGGCATAGTTAGGGTAGATAGCCAGCACCTGATTCCCAGGGCAGGAATAGCTAACACCAGAGAACATATGTACAAAGTGAAGGGAGGGAAGCTTAGGGGAGCCATCAGGGTTTTTTTTAATGCAGAGAGCCGTGGGTGCTTGGAAAGCTTGGCCAGGGATGGTGGTGGAGATTGAAACATTAGGGCATTTAAGAGAATCTTAGACAGACACATGGATGAAAGAAAAATAGAAGGTTATGGGGTAGGGTGGTTTAGTACTTTTTTAAAGGAATATATGGTTTGGCACATCATCAAGAGCTGAAGGGCCTGTTCTGTGCTGTAATGTTCTATGTACAACTCTGATCCCCCAGTTTGAAAGTATTCCATAAGGAAGGTACAAATAATTACCTGAAAATAAGGGTAATCAATTCAGTTTCTGGGTAGTGAATTACAGAATTTTGTGCTGGTGCATCATATACACATTAACATTTTAAAATGTCTTTGTTTGTTTTGGAATTGCATAGTTACCTTAATATATATGAAACTGTTTTCCAAATTCTTCATTCAGAAAATATATTTATGGAGAGAAACTAATGCAATCACATTAGCATATAAAGTATTTCTTTGGTATAAAGGTTAATTCTGTCATATGTTCAAACAAGAATTCCAGAATATTATTCAGAAATAATCCCTGGCAAACTGATCTTTTCAAACATTTTAATTTTTGTGGTCAAATATATTACATTAAATGTTTCATCAGAAAACCATTTCAATGTTGTTTCAGTCCAAATTTATATGTAATTTGAAAGTGATGTCAGCCAGATTGGACTCAATGCAAGTGATATGAGATCACTTCAAGATGATAATTTCTTATCATTTCAAAACATCATTTGTATCAGCTGCTTCATAACTGCAAAATCAACTTTAAAATCTTCTGAAGTGTTTTTTTTTGGAGAGATCACCTGATTTAGTAGTTATGTGGACACTGGCAAATGGGAACTCTCACATCTTCACAAGGCAAAGGCAATCCAATGCTATAAATGTAATACTTGTGTTTCAGATCTGCTGATCTAAATTGGTGCCAGCATCAAATCTGTGCAAATCTGTAGCAATCTGATTAAATGTGTTCTTCATTTGTGGAGTTTCTGCATCTATTTGTTTTGACATTTTGCCATTGTCGAAGGACAACCCTGTTTTAACATGGGTGCCTGATGGCCATTATGCATATACTGCCATTCTACAGGATTTTGGTTAAGTGCTGCCACAAAGCTTTTGGATGTGATGAAATTCTGTATACTGAATGCCTGAATGTGGACAATCAGTGGCATTCAGGTCCCCATGATCTTTGCAGTAAAGACTATAATTATTGGCATGCCAGCCTATGCACTTTTCCATTGTCATCTTTTCTCATCTTTTCAGTTGTGGGGGCTTCATTTTTTACCTGGCGGTTCCACTGTTGAAGATGCTATGTATTGTAGTGTTCGCGCTATGCGAGAGTGGAGAAGGACATGCACACCAAAGCCTTGGAAAACAAGACGGGTTTATTGCTCTGGCTGTCGTGCTTATATGGGCCCCAGGCGCAGGCGTCAGGGCCCCACGTCATTGGAGTGCCGGTCTGGGATTGGCCGGCGTTCCCGCCAGAGGTCCCCATCTTCCCGCCATGAGGAGGTCACCTGGGATGACGGCTGGTGTCATCCCCAGGTCCACATGGTCACCAGCCTGTGTCTCCGTGCGTGGGCCGCTGCACACCCCCATCCCCCACTCCAGAACTGGCGACCTCACCATTGTCCAAAGACTTGTGCAATCTGCCCCCGCAATGCGGGGAAGGAATGGAGACCGCCTCATCACAGTTCAGATATACCGGTTTCAGGTGGTCGATGGTAAATGTCTCCACCTTACCGTTGATGTCGAGGACGAAGGTGGAACCATTGTCCCTGACCACCATGTAGAGCCCCTTGTAAGGACGGCCAGTGCGCACCCCTTGTCATGAATACGTACTGACAAGTCTTTAAATCCTGAGGATGTTATATTTGGGCTGGCTGTGTGGTGGGGGTTGCCACAGGACCAGAGACTCCAGTTTTCGCTGCAAGTTTTCAAGGTTGCTCTGGGGTCTTTCAGGCATTTATTGAGGGTCAGGAACTCCCTGGGGATGATCAAAGGTGTGCTGTAGACCATCTCCCCCACCGAGGCATTGAAGTCCTCCTTTGGCGCAGTACATATTCCCAACAGGATCCAAGGCAGTTCATCCACCCAGTTGGAATCCTTGAGCCGGACCATCAAGGCTGCCTTGAAGTGCCTGTGAAAGTGCTCCACCAACCCATTGGCCTGTGGTGTGGTGGAGCTGTGTCCACAGAAAGTTAGCCTGTGCTGCCCAGAGCCCAGAGGTAAATTGTGCCCCCTGTCTGAGATTAGGTGCTCTGGGACCCTGAATTTGGATACCCATGTGTCAATGAGTGCCCAGGTGCAGGTTTTTGTGGTGTCATCAGCCAGCGGGACTGCCTCTGGTCAACCGTGGTCAAGAGGTTTCTCGTCCCATGTGAAACTGGCAATAGCCCCACTATGTCGATATGTACATGGTTGAACCTGTGCTGCATTGGCTCGAAAGTCTGTGTGGACTCTCTGGTGTGAACCTGCACTTTGGAGGACTGACAGCTTGTGTAGGTTTTGGCCGACTGGCTGATCTGTTTACTATTTTGACCATGGTGTGGATTGCGGGGTGTGCCAAGTTGTGGATCGCTTTGAAAACCTGGCACCTCCATGCAGCTGGAATGATGGGAAGGGGGTTGCCGGTAGAGATGTTGCACAGCAGTGTCAGGTTACCTGGGCTGATGGGATATCCTCCACCCTGAGGAAGGAGACAACTACCCTATATGCGAGGATCTCAGGGTCCTGCTGCTGAGCTTTGGCAAGGCGCATATGGTCGACTCCTTGAGACAGGGTGTGTACAGGCCCAATACCTTATGGAAGGCGAAAGTTAGCAGCTTGTGATCGGTGAACACATTGAATTACTGGCCTTCCAAAATGTAACAGAAATATCTTACCGCCAGGTACAGTGCCAACAGCTCTCAGTCAAAAGCGCTGTATTTGAGCTCTGGGTGGTGCGGAGGTGCCTGCTGACAAAGGCCAGAGATTGCCACTGGCCTTCAATGAGCTGTTCCAGTATGCCTCCTACTGTTGTTCTGGAGGTGTCAACTGTCAGGGCAGTAGGTGCCTCTGGTCTGGGGTGGATCAGGAGGGTGGCAATGGCCAGCACGTCTTTGGCATTCTGGAATGCCCTGGAAGACCCCTCATCCCAAGTAATGTCTTTTGACTTGCCTGCCATCAGCGCAAAAATGCGTGGTGCTGTTGGTATGAACCTGTGGTAAAAGTTTATCATACAGGTGAATTCCTGTTGCTCTTTCACCATGCGATGCTCAACTTTCTCAGAGAGGGGTGTAGCCCTGTGTCCCAGGAAGTCGATGGTGTCCAGATGAATTGACACTTTGTGGGGTTGATCGTCAGCCCGAACTCACTCAAGCGTTGCCTCAGGTGGTCTTTGCGGCTGCAGTTGGTGATAAGGATATTGTCTAAATAGATGAATGCAAATGGGAGGTCTCAGGCCACTGTGTACAACCAGTTGCTGAAAACTTTGTGCCGCTTTCTTTAGACTGAAGGACATGCAGAGACATTCAAACAAGTCAAAGGGGGTTATGATTTCACTTTTGGGGACATCCTGGGGGTGAACTGGGATTTAGTGGTACCCCCGGGCGAGGTCCATCTTGGAGAGCACTCATGCCTGGTGCAGGTTGGTGGGAAATTCTTGGATGTAGGGCATGGGATATCTGTTGGGTGTTGTGGCCTCATTGAGGTGGTGGTAGTTGCTGCATGGTCTCCAACCCCCAGCTGATTTGGGCACATGTGCAGGGGGGAGGCCCAGGGACTGTCAGAGTGCCACACAATCCTCCATTTTCTTAAACTCTTCCTTTGCCAGCTGAGCATTTTTGGAGGGAATTGGTGCACCCTGGCATGGAGTGGGAGGCCTTCGGTCAATATGTGGTGCCTTACCCTATGCTTTGGCTCAGCCGCAGAGAATCATGGCACCACTATCAAGGGGAACTCCTCCAGGATGTGGGTGAATTCAGTGTCTGAGAATGTTATAGAATCCAGGTGGGAAGCAGGTAGCTTGGCTAGAAAAGTTCTAGTGTGCACCGAGTTCCGTCCCTTGAGGTCAACAAGTAAGCAGTGGGCCTGAAGGAAGTGGCGGTTGCGCCACTGACGTGAGGGTGAAGGTCCATGTAAAGTGGGTGTTGCTGAAATGAAGGGGAATGGTGTGGGTCCCAAAAGTTCAAATGGAGAAGCTGTTGGCTGCCCTCAGTGCTGGGCTTTGCTTCCCATTGTGGGTGTTGAGGCCTGTGGGGGGTAGGACGCTTATTTCAGCCCCAGTATCGACCAGGAAATGCTTGCCCAACAAGGAGTCCCAGACATAGAGGAGGCTATCACATGAACCAACCATTGCAGCCATCAACCATGGTTGGCCAGGACATTTGCCAGAAACCTGCAGGGTGGGCAGCATTGACAGGCCTCTGCACCCCATTGCTGTCCTGGGTTGTTCACTTGCCTCTCTGCTGGTCTTGACCTTGCCAGAGGCTGTTCGTGGGGCTTGCTGATGTGGTCTATGATGGCGCTGATGTCCACCTGGGTGGCGACCCTCTGAGGGTCACTGAACTCCTTAAATGAGAGCAAGACCCAGATATTGTCAGGCAGTTGCTCCAGAAAGATCACCTCAAAGAGCAGGCAAGCCTCAGTTAGCGCAAGTATTTCACTCATTAGGGCGGATGGTGCCCCACCACCCGATCCATCCATATGCAGCAATTAGGTGGCACGCTTGTGCCAGAAGAGCCTGAAAGTGCGGGTTTGCCTTGCTCCAGAGGCTGCCATAGGAAATCTATGACCCTAATCGCTGTGTCTTGATCGATGGCTCTCACGACGTAGAAGTAGCGGGTGTCATCATCGATGGTGTGCCAAAGTTGGCCTGCTCGAGCCACACGTGTGGCTGCGACACCCAAAATGTTGGGAGCCTGAGAGAGACCGCGTGGTTGGTCGCTCGCTTTGCTTGATCCGTCATCTTCGGTCCAACTATCGGTTGTACACAAACATAGAGAAGAATGACATGCATACCAAAGCCTTGGAAAACAAGACAGGTTTATTGCTCCTGCCCTCACGCTTATATGGCCCCCAGATGCTGACATCACGGCCCCATGTCATCGGAGCGGGCATTCCCGTCAGAGTACCCCATCTTCCCACCGTGTGGAGGTCACCTGGGACGACAGACGGTGTCACCCCCAGATCTGCGCGGTTGCCTCATTTGTCGGCCATTTGGCAGGTCCATGTCTCCGCGCACGAGCTGCTACAGTATCTCTATTTGTCTGGAGTCTTTCCCTTTACCTTATTGCCTTCTGGTGCCTCTTCGAATCAGTGGAACATGCAAACCTCTCCACCATAACAAAACAATGATTCTCGAAGGGATTTAAATACAAAGAGATAATTTTGATTATAATCTTCATAATTTGTATATTAAAAGCAATTCAGTGGATTGTAATTCTAGTTGAGCATTGGAAAGTTTCTGATTGTTTTCTGACTGCAGGTTATAAATCAAAATGCTCAAAATTGATTTTCTTTGTAATATTAGTTTATGAGCCAGGCTTAAAAGTTAAAATGCACAGAAGTTTGCTCTTTTTTTATAGTTGCGTTAACTAATTTGGGTATTCCCTTGTAGAAGCTGAGAAGATATAAAATATTTCATGCAAAGATTAGTCAGGCAGGTATCAAAGGGAGGATAGTTTAAGCAGGGAAATAAAAACAGGTTGGAATGTCTGACAGGCAGAAGATTTCTTGAGTTTTACCAGTATGCATTTTGGCAGCAATGTGTTCCAGAACTAAGAACTAGGCATGCCTTATTAGATTTATTAATGAGCAAATTAAAGTTAACTGCTTACCTGTAAGTGAACATGTGTCTCGTTGTGTTTATAATTTGATGAAATACAATGAAGTATTGGAACTGGAGGAACAAATTGTCATGAATGACGAAGAACAAGGAATACATAACTAGCAGAAAAACGTAAAATCCAACAACTACCATAGATTCTGGGAACTGGGAATTACAAAGAATAAGATGGTAAAAGGTACAAGAGAGCAGCATAGAACAAAGCTTGTATCAGGAATCAAAATTACTATTAAATATATATTTTTTTAAGGCAAGAAAGTGTAGTAAAAGAGCAATGGCCCCTTGAAAATGGAATTGCAACATTGCAAATGGAAAGAAGGAAATGTTTGGTATGTTGACGAATTATTTTGCATCATTATTTATAGAACATGGCTTGCTGACATCTAAAAAAAAATTAGGATAAAATCGTTGAAGTATCCTCAACAAAATTAACATAAATATAATAATACTGCTGAAGAAAAACTCACATTAAGACCCCAGTAACAAGTGTGAGAATATGCACCACCAGATACAAAGACAGTTTCATTCCCGCTGTTATCAGGCTCCCGAATGACCTTCAAATCATTAAAACGACGTCACTTTTGCTTGATTTTTAACTGGTCTCTCTGTAATTCTGCACTCTGTACTGCATCTTCACTGCTGTACTGTGTATTGGTTGACGAGTTGATTGCTTCCAAAACAAACTCTCTCATGGTACTTCACTACATGTGATAATAAACTTGAATTTGAAATTGAAATTGCAGGTGCTCTACTTAAAGAAATGTAGATTCATCAACTATTTAATTGGACTGGAAAATGGAGCATTTTACTTTGCCCTTTAAGATAGGTGACATAGGAAAATCAGGTCTGACTTCTGTTGTGGAGAAATTATAGTTAAAGATAGAGTATGATATGTAACATTATCAGAAAATAAGAGGAAGCCAATGTAATGAATTCCATCTGCCATTTTTCTGCCCTAATTTTCAATTGATCTTTATCCTGTTGTATTCTTCAATAGTCCTATAGTATCCAAAACTGCATCACTCTTTGTGCCATCTGCAAATTTATCAACCCATCACCTACTTTTCATTCACTGCCACTGACGTGAGACTCACCAGCCCAAGATTTCCGATTTGAACAATGTTGGTTACTCTCCAATCCTCCAGGACCTTACCTATTGTTAGGGGAGGATATAAAAAGCTTCATCAAGACCCATGAAATCTCCTCACATGCCTCTTTCAATAAATTTGGATATATCCCTTCAGGGTCTGGGGACTTATCTACTTTAATTCTCTTTAAAAAAAAACACCCAGATCTTCCTTGATCTCCAAATACGTTAATACATTAACATTCTCCTCCCTATCACTATCCCCATGTCCTTCTCCTTGATGCAAAGTACTTATTTAGTACTTTGCCCTCTTCCTTTGACTCCATGGAGAAATGACCTTATTTTGTCCTTGAACAGTCTTATATAGTTTTGTTTTAAAGATGTATAAAATTCTTCAGGATTAACTTTACAAAATAAGGACAATCAATATTCTCTTTCTGCAATCTTTGTATTCCTCACAGGCCTTGTCTGATTTTAGCTTACTAAACCTTACATATGTTTCCTTTTCTTTTTGAATAAGTTCATAACCTCTCTCATCATCCAAGGTTCTCTTACCTTCACATCCTTACTGCAACATGCTGATTCTGGATTAGACTTAGCTGTTCTTAAACAACACTCACATGTCTGTTGTGGACTTGCCTGTTAACAGCCTGCTCCCAATAAACGCACCTCACTCTTACCTAATAATGTCATAATTTTCCACCCCTCAATTTAGTATTTTCTCACAAGATTCTGGCCTCTCATTATGTATAAATATCTTTAAATTCAAGGAATTATCATCACGATTCCCCAAATGCTCTCCCATTGATTTATCAATCAACTGGCCAGGTTCATTTCCCAGTATAAGTCTAAAATAGCCCCTTCCCTATTTGGACTAGACAATCTACACTCTGCTCCAAGAAACCCTCCTGGATGGACCCAGCAAATTCTGTCCCATCTAAGCATCTGGTGCTAAAGAATTCCCGGGCAATATCTTCCATCATGACTTTTACATCTATTGCTTTTACATCTCTACATAATCTGTCTCTATCTCTTCTCCTCCATTTCTTGGTGGTATTGGGAGGCCTATGGCATAACCCTATCAGATTGCACCTTTCTTATTTTTGATCTCGCCCCATACTGCCTCAGTGGCCGAGGCCTCAAGTTCATCCTCTCTGATACTGTGATTCTTCCCCAGATTAATAATACAGCCCCTCCACTCTTGTCAGAAACATCAAAACCCAGGAATATTGAGCTGCCAGTCCTGTCCCTTTCGCAACCAAGTCTGTAATGATCACAAGACAATCATTTTTGTCCTGATTCAGGCTCTTAAGTTCATCTGCTTCACCCATGATACCTCTTGGATAAACAACCTTCAGCCTATAGCCACTTTCAGGTGGAGTAGCTGGGAGAATGCGGCTCTGGAGTCGGCTGCGGGTGTGTGCGAAGCAACATTCAGGTGGGAGCGCTGAAGGCGCTGTTCTGGCACCTGAAAGATCCACAGCGGGGAGAGGAGCTGCGGAGCAGATGCTGGCTCATATCAACTGTGGCTGTAGTCCCGCCTGCTTTCAAGTGCCTAGAGGGAGCGCTTGGAAGCGGAGAATACACCTACCCGAGGAGGGTTGGGTAAGTACTCCTCAGGTCAGGGTTCTCAGCTTTCAGGTGGTTTCCCAACAGCCACATTCGGGTATTTTAGGTGGCTTTACGTTGGGGTATTCTGGCCACCTGAAAGCGGATTATCTGTCTCAATGTGTTCAATTTACCAGTCCCTTTCTGGGCTTTCTTTCAAGACTTACTTGCCATAACATCCACAAACCCCAACTCCAACTTGTTGCATTTCTGCTGTGCATGAAACACTTCTGAGTAGCATCTTAAATTTAAAACATCTATATCAGCAGTTTCTGAATTTTGGATGTTAATTGCACTTGTTAAAAAAGTGAACTGAAGTGCCGAAAGGATTGCTGTAACATAACCTCTTATGACCTATATATCCACTACTTGCATTTTAATCCTACAGTAATTTTCATCCAGTGCATGAACCTCTGATCACAACAATAATAAAATCTTAGAAGCAGACTCTTTATGCAACTTCACACCTCTCCCAGACATGATGTCTCCAACCAATTGCTCATAGATATTTTGTTTCAAGTTCCATTCCCTCTTCACTACTTAAAACATTAACTCTTTATAGTCCTTGATTGAGCAATGCTGAGTTTTAATTCTCAGTGATTAAATATTCTTAAATAACCATCCATCTCAGCATTACACTGCCCTGTCATATGTGAGTGTGGTTATAATGCAACATTTTTGTCTGCCCCAAACCATTAAATGTAACAAGATTCCACTGTACTTGCAAATTTACTGTTTCATATTTCAAGGCAAGCTTGAGTGCTTCAATAACTCCCTTTCATCATTATATGTGTTTATGATATAAATGAATGTACAACTAAATTGGTTTCTTGTGTACATAGTTTATTTTTAGAAATCCACGCAGAAACAGTAATTCTATCAAATGCGTCTGGGGAAAGGGTTTGGGGGGTCCCATCAACTCTGCAATGATATCTTGATATTTCCACATAAGATTTCAATTTGCCACTAATTGAGAGATACAACATAAACTTGTGGACAGGTTTTGTCATACTCCTTTGATTAGGAACAGAATTCCTTTACAAAACCCAGTACAAGGTTAGGCGCAGCACTGAATTAGAAATATTTACACATACTTCTGTTGCATCCAGTACATAAATCTGAGCTTTCCAGTTTTGGCTTCCTTTCAACTTTTTGGACATGTACATTACTAAGTAAATCTCATTTTTATTTCTGGAAAATATGTACTTTTGTCAACTAGTCATAGTTTGATCAGTCTTGCAAATAGAGTTTGAGTGCTATGTGAGGCATATTGTTAGATAAAATCACGTCCAAATCGATCACACCTGGATCTATTTTATTTTACGTGTACTTTGGTTTCATCCAGTACATAAATACTGTGTGCTTTCCAGTTTTGAGTCAATATGGGTTAATCTGGACTTCAGTTGAGAGGTAGTAATCTTTTCTTATGTTCAACACCCATGTACAAGTCAGCTGCTGAAAGGATGAGAACCAATCATGTGACTTTAGACAAAAAGAGGACAGCATAAAGAATTCAGTTAAAAGGGAACCTTGCATTCCCATAGGACTTTCAATGTCCTCAGGGGGCTCTAAATCAATTTATGCCCAATTAAATCCTTCTGGAGGCAGTGACTGTTGTGATGTGACAGGTAATTTACACAAATAAAACTTCCGCAAACAGCAAAGTGATAACGAGCAGTTAATCTGCATCATTGTGTCTGAGGAACTAATATTGACCACCTCATCAAGGATTTTTCAAGGGATTGTTTACAACCACCTAGAAATTCATTCACAGAACTTCAGGAAAAACCAGTTTAAATTCAGGTCAAACCCGTGGACTAATTTTACACACATTTCTGTTTTGCCTTAGCTTTTATCATGTAATTCATTTATCAATTAGATTTTTATTCACCCTAGCACTTTCATTAGTTAAAGTTTAACATAAGGCCCTTTCGTGCAGTGTAAAAGCCGACTGTAAAGGTGGAAATTCTCCGCCCTTACGTCTGGAAACACTTACCTTCTTGAATGCAGCGTGGCTGGCTCCAAGATGCCAACTGTGATCCATCTCAGAGAAGGGTAATCAGTGGAGCGTAGTGCTCCGCCATCTCACTTGAATGTAACGCCACTGCCAGCGGCTGGTTAGAGGCAGGCTGATGACATTACGGTGATGTTGTCAGCCTGAGACGCAGGAGCAGGATTTAATGGCATTAATAGCCTTAATGACAGTGTGCAGGATTTCTGCCTGGATACTAAGACTGGCTGCAAGCATCACAATCATCTGTCTTGCCTGCTCTGGGGCCGCCATGATCCATCATAGGGCTCTTTCTGCTTCAGTGTGTATTAATTTCATCAACTTGGCGGGCGGGGCTGGGGGGGGCTAAGGCACCATTCGCCCCACTTCCATTGGCTTCAGAGGGCACCAGGAGGCACTGCTCAACATGAATGTGATGCAGGAGTAGTCTTTTAAGGTTGCCCCATGAAAGGTAAGTTTATATTTTCCATCCGCGCTTATAGCCGGCCTCCAGGCAGTGGCTTGGCATGAAAGGGCCCAGTGTTAATGTCCCATAATTGACTCAACAACATTGCAACAAGGAAAGTTCATCTACAGTGAGAGATTCTGTTCCACTGATCTGGAAAATAATGGTCATTACTTACTCAGAGAACAGCCAGTTCTTACTAACAATGCTTTCCCAAAACAAATGGCATTCTCACTGAGTTCTCTAGCCTCTACAAACTCACATGTAACTTCACATATGTGCATTCTGTGCTTTGCCCACAGAAATTAAGGTCACTGTCATTCTCAGCTTCTTTAGCCAGGATCATCCCAGGTTGCTGCTTTGGTCAAACCTGATGATTTTCTGATTATTACAAAATCCATACCCAAGGTTGTAATGGAAGATTCTAACTTTTTTTTTACTTTTGCAACCTTTTGCTTCTGCAAGGCTGAGAAGCTGCTTGTTTTTAAATTTGCAGCTTTTGCTTCTGCAAGGCTGAGAACCTGCTTGTTTTTTAATTTGCAGCTTTTGCTTCTGCAAGGCTGAGAACCTGCTTGTTTTTTAATTTCAGCAGACGTAAGCTAAATTCCACCGAGTGGCCAGAGATGCTGTTATCTGAAGAAAGGACATCTGTGTACCAAGAACATTTAATCTTCCTGCTTGCTTTGGTCACAGACTGTCAGAAGGCCTACCCTTGATGCAAAATAAATCATTGTATTCAAAGTGATAAGCTGAAAATTATGTTATTTGATAGAAGCCTAGCATGCTAGCTTGCTCGCTTATCTTTCTTGCTGTGCTGGGAATAGGTGCTTGGGTAAGCAGTTTTTGGGTAATATAAGCCATGGTCCCATTGGTGAAGTTTGAGACTCTCTGAGGTGGCAACATCTCTTAGCAAGAAGAAGAACTTCTAGAGTCCAGCCAACATCCCGGTCGGGGGAGGTGGAGAAGCTGCTACCAGCGCCCTGACAACCTAGTACAAGTGTGCAGTCGTTGCCTCACTTCGGCAGTTGGGACCAGCCCAGGCGTTGATAAGTATAGTTGGGAAGGGCTAGCATATTGTAGTTTGAAATCAGCTTTTGAATTTGTAATAAACATTTGTATAAACTGAATTGCTCTCGGTGTGTGTATCTATTTTCTTTCGGTAGTTCAAACACTGTGACCAATCTAAAATGAACAAAATGAGAGGTATAAGTTTACCCAAGACAAAGGTCAAGAGACTCAGTCTAGTTTTCCTTCAGCAATAAGAGCAGTGAAGCAGGCATGAGATTCAGGGAGCCATTCAACTCACAATGTCCATGTGGAGCAGTGACACCTATCTGTATTAAAACCACACAGAAATCCTGGAGGAACTCAGCTGGTTTCACAGCATCCTCAGGAGGGAAAGAAATATTACCAAAGTTTCAGGCCTGAGCCCTTCAAGGTATAAGTGAAAAGCAGGCAGGCAACTTAAGTAAAGACTAGAGAGAAAGTGGAAAGAATGGGAGGGGGATGAGCCTGACCAAAAGGTGTTAATGGGATATGATAAGAGGAAAGGTGAGAATTGAATTTGGTTCTGTGAAAGGAGTAAAAGAGGGAAAAGGGGAAAGAGAAAGAAAGAGAAAAAACTAGAGGGAAGATGACAGGGAAGGAGGGGGTTTTGTGTTATTATGTGTGTATAATAAGGAACTACATTTCCCAGTAGTCAATGCGCAAGGTTGGCACGGGAACAAAAGTAGACTATGACAGAAGTCAAGTGCATTGTTGCCTCAAACAGCTTGAAAAATAAAGTTGTTTAAGCATTAAAACCAGGAATGTTGTTCTTCAAGGAAGTGTGTGAGTAATCGAACCGATAATTGGAAACTCTTCAAACAGCAATTCAACATTTATTTAGAGGCTGGTTGAGTGGGATAGAGCAATGAAAAAGGGAAAGTGTCTATATTTCTACATGTGATGGGTGAAGATGCCTTGGACATCTATAACAGTTTTCAAATTGATGAGACACCTTTCATGTTGGATGCTCTGATGACAAAATTTGAGGAGTATTTTGTTCCAGGTAAAAACGTCACATTTGAGAGATTCAAGTTTTTCTCCTGTGACCTGAAACAAGGTATGAGCTTTGACCAATGCTTAGATAAGCTTCACACACTAAGTAAGCCCTGTGAATTTGGAGATTGAAAAACTCACTCATTAGAGACAGAATAGATTGTGGAACCCCAGATAATGGTCTTAGAGAAAGACTGTTGCATGAAAAAGATTTAATGCTGAAGAGGCTGTGAATATGTGTCGGGCAGCAGAGACCACACGAGCACAAGCTAAGGAGCTGCACAGGATAGGCACGGCAGTGCATACAGTGAAAACAGCAGAGCACCAGGAGTTTCCCAAAGCTACAGCAAAGAGGTCAGCTCAAACAGCAAATGCAGCAGGTGCAGAGGTAGCACCTAGTAGCCTGAATATGCCTGAGATTGCCTCATCTCAGAAGCTAAGCAGGTTCAGGGCTGGTCAGTACTTGAAGATGAGATTGCCTAGGAATACCAG
This sequence comes from Narcine bancroftii, assembly GCF_036971445.1. Lineage (NCBI taxonomy): Eukaryota > Metazoa > Chordata > Chondrichthyes > Torpediniformes > Narcinidae > Narcine > Narcine bancroftii. The sequence continues at coordinate 38,231,076 of NC_091472.1, forward strand.
GTGCTGTAGGTTTCTGTGAGGGGCACTGGACAAAGTGGTGACCCTCAGTCTGTCTTATGGTAGACAAAAGTTACATTTTAAATGTAGTATTACGTGACAATAATGGAACCTTGACCTTTTACCTTTGACATATTCCAAAGATATGTCCTGCAAAGAATGTGGGAAGAAGAATCATTTTGCAAAATGTTGCAAAGCAGGGGATACCAAGAGAAAGGTGCAAACAGTGGATGAAAAATCGGAGAAATTCTTTGTGGATTTACTATAAACTGCTGCTGGTAAAACAGAATGGATCATTCCAGTGACTGTGAATGAGACACTATTTCCATTTAAGCTCGACATTGTATGAGTACAAGACCCTCACTGTAAAGAGCAAGATTTATTGAGTGAAATTAAAAGTGACAGGTATTACAAGCTCCTGCTTTGTTTAGTGAGTGTCACTTTGGGGAGTTGGCGCAGGCTGCAACCATTCACAGTTTTCACGACATTCACAGATGGAGTGGTACCATTCTTCTTTCTTTGGCTTGGCTTCGCGGACGAAGATTTATGGAGGGGGTAAAAAGTCCACGTCAGCTGCAGGCTCGTTTGTGGCTGACAAGTCCGATGCGGGACAGGCAGACACGATTGCAGCGGTTGCAAGGGAAAATTGGTGGGTTGGGGTTGGGTGTTGGGTTTTTCCTCCTTTGCCTTTTGTCAGTGAGGTGGGCTCTGCGGTCTTCTTCAAAGGAGGCTGCTGCCCGCCAAACTGTGAGGCGCCAAGATGCACGGTTTGAGGCGTTATCAGCCCACTGGCAGTGGTCAATGTGGCAGGCACCAAGAGATTTCTTTAGGCAGTCCTTGTACCTTTTCTTTGGTGCACCTCTGTCACGGTGGCCAGTGGAGAGCTCGCCATATAACACGATCTTGGGAAGGCGATGGTCCTCCATTCTGGAGACGTGACCCACCCAGCGCAGCTGGATCTTCAGCAGCGTGGACTCGATGCTGTCGACCTCTGCCATCTCGAGTACTTCGACGTTAGGGATGAAAGCGCTCCAATGGATGTTGAGGATGGAGCGGAGACAACGCTGGTGGAAGCGTTCTAGGAGCCGTAGGTGGTGCCGGTAGAGGACCCATGATTCAGAGCCGAACAGGAGTGTGGGTATGACAACGGCTCTGTATACGCTTATCTTTGTGAGGTTTTTCAGTTGGTTGTTTTTCCAGACTCTTTTGTGTAGTCTTCCAAAGGCGCTATTTGCCTTGGCGAGTCTGTTGTCTATCTCATTGTCGATCCTTGCATCTGATGAAATGGTGCAGCCGAGATAGGTAAACTGGTTGACCGTTTTGAGTTTTGTGTGCCCGATGGAGATGTGGGGGGGCTGGTAGTCATGGTGGGGAGCTGGCTGATGGAGGACCTCAGTTTTCTTCAGGCTGACTTCCAGGCCAAACATTTTGGCAGTTTCCGCAAAGCAGGACGTCAAGCGCTGAAGAGTTGGCTCTTCAATACCATTAGGTATTGACTATAAACAAAAGTTGAGACTCTGGAAGAGAAAAAAGAACAATGGTTGTTTATTCAGGAAAAAGAGATGGTGAGAGAGAATCATTTGATTATGAGACATGTGATTGGGCCCGCCATCTGATAAACACAAAGGTGAAATGACTACATGTAGAAATGAATATTTCTGCTGATTCTCCTTGTCAGGTGAATTATTGAACCACCATGACCATTGTAATGGTCATTTTGATTGACCCATATCTAGGTAAAAGAAGCAGTCAAATTCCTGCATTGGATCATGACCATTGTAATGGTCATTTCGACTGACAAGTGCCTGGGTTTTGGAAGCATTGTGAAAGTCACACATTTTGTTTCCGCAACACAAGGAAGGGGGGAGGGGAGGTTGTGATACCCACTCATATGAAAGGACATTTCTCTGAAAGCAACTCGAAAATAATTCATGAGTTTTTTGGCAGTCTGATCATTCAGTCTCTAATCTCCTTTGTAATGTCTTCTGAGCATCAGTTTACAGTCTGAATATCAACACAGGATTTCTAAGACTGAACTTTGGGAATAACTTTACAGAATTGTGCCTAAGCTGTAATGGTTTGGGTATCCCACACACACACATTTGTGTATTCATGCATAGTTGGGGTAGATTTAAGTAAAAGTTATATTATTAGTAATTATTAATAAATATATTGTTTTAAAAATAACATTTGGTGAATTTCTATTGTTGCTGGTCTTCGACGTAGCACAGGCTATAATGGAGAGAACATTCCAGTAAAAGGAGGCTGTATGGTGATCTTCAAACACAAAGGGCAGCATCTAAAGTCACAGCTACTGATTGTAGAAAAGAGAGTACAGTCAATATTTGGTCTGAGTGCATGTGAAGAGCTCAACCTGGTGAAAAGAGTTTTCATAGTGGCTTCACAGACTGAAGGTGAGCATACAACATTCATGGAAGAGTACACATTTGTCTTTGACGGGCTTGGATGTTTACCTGGGGTACACAAGATCCACGCAGATGGGACAGTGTTATCAAAGTATGCAGGAAAGTTCCATTTCCAATGACAGACAAACTTAAACAAGAACTAGCACAAATGGAATGGATGAAAGTCATCCAGAAAATTGAAGAACCTACAGATTGGGTCAGCTCACAAGTTATCATGCAAAAGAAAAATGGATCCTAGTGTATATGTCTGAACCCAAGAAATAAAGCCATCAAGAGAGAGCATTTTAAATTGCCAACACAGGAGGAAATCATGTTCCGGTTTGCAGGTGCCAAGTGATTGAGTAGCTCGATGTGACCACAGAACCATAGAACCATGGAACTTTACAGCACAGAAAACAGGCCATTTGGCTCTTTTAGTCTGTGCCAACCATTGTTCAGATTGTCCCAATAACCTACTCCCATTCCATAATCCTCTAGACCTCTCCCATCCATGTATCTATCTAATTTATTCTTAAAACTCGAGTCCGCTCCCATCACATCAGATGGCAGATCATTCCATACTCCCATCACTCTCTGAGTGAACAAGTTCACCCTAATGTTCCCCCTAAACCTTTCCCCTTTCACCCTAAAGTCAGGCCCTCTCTTATTTATTTCTCCTAATATCAGTGGAAAAAGCCTACTCACATTTACTCTGTCTATACCCCGCATAATTTTGTTAACCTTTAGCAAATATCCCCTTATTCTTCTTCATTCCAAGGAATAAAGTCTTAACCTGTTTAAACTTTCCCTCTAACTCAACTCATGAAGACCTGGCAACATCCTAGTAAATCTTATTTGCACTCTTTCAATCATATTGATATCCATCCTGTAGCTAGGTGACCAAAACTACATACAATATTCCAAATTTGGCCTCACCAATGTCTTGTATAACTTCAACATAACATCCCAACTCCTGTACTCAATACTTTGATTTATAAAAGCCAATATACCAAAAGCTTTCTTTACAACCCTGTCCACCTGTCATGCCACCTTCAGGGAACAATGAACCATATCCCCAGGTCTCTTTGCTCCTCTGCACTCCTCAGTGCCCTACCATTTACAGTGTTCATCCTTCCTTGATTTGCTCCTCCAAAATGCAATACCTCACACTTGTTGCATTAAACTCCATCATCTATTTACTGTCCCATTCTTCAAGTTGGTCCAGATACCTCTGCAAGCTTTGAAAATCTTCCTCACTGTCCACAACGCCTCCTAGCTTTGTGTCATCAGCAAACTTGCTGATCCAATTTACCACATTATCTTCCAGATCATTGAAATGGATAACAAACAACAATGGTCCCAACACAGATCTCTGAGACACACCACTCATCACAGGCCTCCAGTCTGAGAAGCAACCATCCACTACCACCCTCAGTTTTCTCCAACATAGCCAATTTCGAATACAGTTTACAAACCCTCTACGTATACCTAGTGCCTTAATCTTCTAAACTAACCTCCCACATGGGACCTTGTCGATAGCCTTACTAAAGTTCATGTAGACAACATCCACAGCCTTTCCGTTATCTATCTTCTTGGTACTTCATCTAAAATATTCTACAAGATTTGTTAAACATGATCTACCAAGAACAAAGCCATGCTGACTGTCCTTAATCAATGGCTGTCCAAATACCTATATATCCTATCTCTCAGAACTCCTTCCAATAATTTAGCTACTATTGACATCAGACTCACTGGCCTATAGTTACATGGTTTACTTTTGGAGCCTTTCTTAAACAGTGGGACACCATGAGCTATCCTCGAATCCTCTGGCACTTCTCCTGTGGCCACGGACATTTTGAATGTATCTGTCATTGCCCCTGCAATTTCAACACGTCTCCTCAAGGTCCGAGGGAATATTATATCTGGCCTAGGGGATTTGTCTACCTTAATTCACTGGGGTTTTGGCAGATGAAGCTTGATGAGGCAAGTTCAAGACTATGCACTTTCAATTCTTCACAAGGAAGATACCGCTTTCTTTGGCTACTATATGGGATCTTGTTTGCACCAAAAGTCTACCATAAAACCATCCACTTGATCTTTGAAAGTATACCTGGATTGGAGACCATGATGCATGACATCTTTGAATAGGGTCCTCTAAGAATGAATATGAATAAGGCAAGTGTTTGACATGACACAGAATGTCAATTTGAAATTAAGTAAGGAGAAATGTGAGTTTGATGTAAAGACACCGACCTTCATAGGACATGTCATATCTGAACGGGGAGTGAAGACTGATCCAAGAAAGACATCACACATTGAGAATTTTGTGAGGCCCCAAAACACGGAGGAGGTGAGACGTTTCTTGGGGATGGTGAGTTACCTGGTTAAGTTCATCCCTCAACTGTTGACTGGACCAGACAGGGCATACTTCAGAGTTGGAGTAGATTTGTTTGATTGTAATGGGAAGAGACATATAATAGTAACAGGCTATTTTTCCAATTACGCAGAGTAGCAACACTGCAGTTGACATCCAGCAAAGCAGTTATTGCTTTCGTGAAAAATGTGTTTGTGAGGCATGGAGTTGCTTGTGAAGTAGTATCTCCATTGTCTCCCTTCTCCATTAACAATGGGGTGAAGCAAGGCCCATGTAGATCACTTCTTGAGCAGAAAAGTGAGTGGATCTGGTTGCACGAGCAAGTGTTTCCAGGCACTCAAAAATGTCCTACAGAGGAGCATGTACTAAAATTTTATGATCTGAATTGGCACACCAGGGCTTCAGCCGATGCATCCTGACGTGGCTTGGAGCAGTACTACTGCAGCAGCATGAGGACACATGGCAGCCTGTGGCCTATGTATCAAGGGATTTAACAAGCGCAGAAGCCAACTATGCACAGAGAGAGAGAGAGAGAGAGAGAGAGAGAGAGAGAGAGAGAGAGAGAGAGAGAGCTTCTTGCCAGCACTTATGGATGCAAAAGGTTCCATCAATACATTTATGGACAAGCTCTTGAAGTGGAGACAGACCATAAAACCATTGGTCTCAATTATGTCCAAACCAAAGAATAACTGTCCCATGAGTGTACAGAACATGTTGATAAGGCTGTGGAAATACGATGTAAAAATTATCTACACACCAGAAAATACATGTTTGCAGCTGATGCACTGTCTCGAGCAGTTGAGAACAAAGAAAAGAGCGACCAAGAGGTTAACGTGGAGATACAGGCCAATGTTGACATGATTATCACCTCATTTCCAGTATCCCAGGATAGAGCAGAGCAGATCAGCAAAGCAACAGAGACAGATGAAATAATGAAAGAGCTCAAAGATAGAATACAGAAAGGATGGACAGGAACTAGGAATGACTGTCCAATGGGTATTCGGGATTACTGGGCAGGCAGAGATGAACTGTCAGTTGTGAAAGATATGGTCTTTGAAGGGAACAGGTTTGTAATTCCAGTGTTGCTATGCAAGGAAATGCTCCAGAAGACATATAAAGGATATCTTGGTGAGGAAAAATGCAAAAGCAGAGCTCGAGAGGTGTTGTACTTGCCAAAAATGAACCAAGGCATTTGATTCATGCGAAATATGCCTTACCTATAGACCAAAGCAGCAAGAAGCACCACTTTCACCACATCCTGTACAGTACATTTCTGATTTTCCGAAATGTTTGGGATTGGATAGATAGGTATTTGGACAGCCATTGATTTTCGGATAATTGAGAAATGGCTTTAAGCAGCCGAGTAGCATCAGCGCAATATTTGTATTTGTCCCACTCTGATCCCAGACACCTTCGCACCACCATTGCAGAGCATGCCCAGGAAACCGAAGTCCCCACTCCGATCCCTGTTGTCTCCCAAC